>NC_053391.1:354414825-355061075 GCF_905171765.1 Bufo bufo | reverse complement strand
CTGCACTGGACATTTTTGTAATATGGTCCCCTCCCCTCCAGTTCATCTCAATTTTCTCAATTGCAGCAAAGGATATACCTCTTGGGTCCTGGTTGTGGCATCTTTTAAAGTGGCTGGATAGTGAATGCTTATCATTTCTACTATCAATCAATCTACAGGGTGGGCCATTTATATGGATACACCTTAATAAAATGGGAATGGTTGGTGATATTAACTTCCTGTTTGTGGCACATTAGTATATGTGAGGGGGGAAACTTTTCAAGATGGGTGGTGACCATGGTGGCCATTTTGAAGTCGGCCATTTTGAATCCAACTTTTGTTTTTTCAATAGGAAGAGGGTCATGTGACACATCAAACTTATTGGGAATTTCACAAGAAAAACAATGGTGTGCTTGGTTTTAACGCAACTTTATTCTTTCAGTTATTTACAAGTTTCCCCCCTCACATATACTAATGTGCCACAAACAGGAAGTTAATATCACCGACCATTCCCATTTTATTAAGGTGTATCTATATAAATGGCCCACCCTGTACTATCAACATTATCTCCCCTAGCAACATTAAACAGATATTCTGTATCAACTGTAGATACACCATTAGCAATATCAACTACAGATACACTATATACCATATAACTCCCAAGCTCGACATATAAGAAATTACTTTATGCTTAGCATTCCTATCCACTATGCCGTAACCCTTTCGACTATAAAAGCTTTTTTATGTGTAAGAAAACCTCATACAGTATGTGAGAAATTCTTTTTATACACATACTTTTTTTTAGACATACCATTTTCTATATATATATATATATATATAATTTTTTTTTTTTTTTTTTTACAATTCTCATACGGACCTATACTGAACTTTAGGACCCAGCTTAAAGTCATTGTCAATTGAAGGAAAAGTCTTAATCACAGATGAAACTCTCATCATGATTACATAATTAAAACCAGCCTTGAAATACTGATTGTCAACTATCTGAACAATCCAATCTAAATGGAGGGGGTGGTTAAAAAGGGCGCCACAATCAATGGTGGGCACCACTGAGGAAGGGGTCAGGTTGGACCCCGAAACGCGTCTAATGTCTCTGCAAATGCCCGTCTGTCCAAGAAACTGAGAGGACAACACTTTAGGAAGCGCTTCCATCTATTATCAGCCCTCAAATCCATCATAACCTCCCCAGGCAGAGTAAAGGAGGATTACCTTGTGACACGCCGACTCCACATAGGACCACGTGGTACACCGAATTTACATAACACCACGTGGGACGCTGAGTGCTCTAAGCGCGCTGAATTCATACCGTACCACGTGGGACGCCGATCTTGGCCTGCCGTGAATGAAGACGCCAGTAAGGAAACAGCAGGCACTGTAATACTCTCCTGTGGGACGCCACAGTAGCGATAAAATACACACTGCATGCCATTGGCTTTTAATAACCTTCTGGAATGTGTTAGCCCTTTTGTGACCCACGGTGACTACTGAAAATTTAAGTGAGTCTCATCTACTCCTTGGCCAAATAGGAGCATTTACCACTATTAACTACCAACTGCTGACTATTATTACTTTTGCTGGCCATACCCTTGCGGCCACATTGAATTTTTTTTTTTTTTTTTAAATCAATAAGTTTTTAGCAAAAGTTTTCAGTTTAGCAAAATAACAAGACTTACAGAAAGAAAGGTAACAAATGATAAATCATAAAGGTTCCATACATGAAATTAAGAGGATACATAAGTAGCGGAAAGTACATGTGCTATAGGTATTACATTGCGAGCATACTCCTTACACAGTATACAGCCATGCCACATTTTGTATATAACCATTGTAATTGTGTTTGCACAGAAAGGCTATATCAGGTATTTTGAAAGTGACACTGCATAAGGGCTGGACAACCATTGTAGCCACGAATTGTGCACTGCAATTCTAGCTTTCAACGAGGAGGCGAAAGTAAATTCACATTGCATATGGTGATTCACTATTTTGAAAACTTCACTAAGTAAAGGAGGCTGTGAACTTTTCCATTGGCATGCAATCACTTTCTTTGATGCAAATAAGATATGTGCTACCGTGCCTCTACTATCCCAGGAGATGTTCACCAGTCCTATACTGAGGATTGCTAGCTCTGGAGTCAATATTCCCGCTATCCCAGTTATTTCTTCCATAACCTTCGATATCGAGGCCCAGAACTGGGATAATACCGGGCACTCCATTTCATGGACCAGTACATGGCATCCGTCCACTCACTCAGAGAATTCCTTTCCCATTTCTGCCTCCCACCTGGACATAAAGGGCTTTTTGCTGTCTTTATCTATCAGCGTCAGGTGTGAATACCAAAAGGAGAGGCTGGAATGGGAACGATTATCTGCTCTTAGTAGCTTGCCAAGTGGGTCACTCACATCTACTGTGGCATCTAAATTGAGAGGTGTGAGAAAATGACGTATCTGCAAGTATTGATAGAAAACCGGGTTAGGTAAGTTGTAAGTGGAGTGTAATATCTCAAAGGAGCGTAGAGTGTACTGCTCATATAAACTCCCAAGAGTATCAATCCCGCAGTTCAGCCAGCCTGTGACATGAAGTGTAGGGATGTGATATTCTATGGCCATGATAGGAATATATTTCTTTTCCAGGGGTAAAAGACACCTGTTTTTGAATAATTGTGCCCATGCGAACATGGACGCTTGCATTGTATTCAGAGGCACGGGAAATGTGGTGGGCTTCAACAAGTAGGCAGCCAGCAGTGACTTAAGAGACCTCCTCCTAACATAAACCTCTACTATGCTGAGCCACTTATGAGGTGACAAAGGTGTCCACCACTCCATAGTCTGGTCCATTAGGTTAGCTAAGTAATAATTATATAAATCTGGGACCCCCAGCCCGCCCTTACTAATAGAGGGATACAGCACATTTTTCTTAATCTGGGGGGGGGGGGGGGGGGGGGGGGGGAGTTTCCCCATATGAAGTTAAGCATGTCACTTTGCAGTTGCTTGATATATGTTTTGGGTATTTTCAGAGGTATGCACCGAAATATATATAGGATTTTGGGAAGGATTAACATCTTAACCGCGTTTATTTTTGCAATCCACGAAAGCATTGCTTTACTGTACTTGGAGTAGTCAGTTTGCAATTCAGACCTCAATTTTTTAAGATTTAGTGAAAGCAGGGTAGACAACGAGTTAGTGAGTTCCTCACCTAAATACCGTATAGATTCTGTGGCCCAAGCAAAGGGATACTTTTCGCGTAATACCTGATACAAACTTTCCGGCATATTAATTGGTAGTACATTAGTTTTGCTGACATTTAACTTATAATAGGATATTGAGGAATACTGGTTTAATATTTCAGTTACAGCCTGGAGTGATGCTAAGGGGCTAGTGAGAGTCAAGATGACGTCATCAGCGTATAAGCCAATGCAATGGGAGCATTTCCCTACCGTGATTCCAGATATTTGCGTGCAGTTCCTTAATCTTTCCGCCAATGGCTCAATCACCAATGCGAATATCAGGGGCGATAATGGGCACCCCTGCCTAGTCCCATTAGTGATTGAAAAAGGAGATGACAGAAAGCCTGAGGCTAAAACACTAGCTCTGGGTGTTGAGTACAATCTAAGGATAGCTTGCAGGATATGCCCTTTGAACCCGAATTTCCCAAGAAAGAGTCTGATCCAGAAACCCCCAGTGCACTCTATCGAACGCTTTTTCAGCGTCTAGGGAGACAAAGATCGTGGGGGCTCTGGACCACTTTGCAACCTGAATCAAGTTTAATATTTTCCTAGTTCCATCCCTACATTGTCTACCTGGCACAAAACCCACTTGGTCAGGATTTATAAGGGCAGGTAGCACCTTGTTGAGGCGGGCTGCCAAAATCTTAGCAAATAGCTTGAGGTCAGCGTTCAGCAGGGAAATTGGCCTGAAATTCTCAGGGGCATCAGGGGTCTTCCCCGGTTTGGGTAGAGTGACTACAGTGGCCTGCAACATTTCTGAGGGAATGTCTCCAGAAGTCCTAAATGCATTATACAGCTTAACTAGGTGAGGTACAAGCGCTGAGTGGAATGTTTTATAATATTCTGCTGGGAATCCGTCAGGTCCCGGAGCCTTATTAGACGGGGTGTTTTTAATTGTAGTGGAGATCTCCTCCGAAGTAAATGGCCTATTCAGAATACACAAGTCATCCTCAGAAACCTTGGGAAGCTTAAGGAGTTCTAGATAGGCCGAGATTGCTTCTTCGGAGGGCTGAGCCGTATGACCATCTGATCGCAAATTGCATAGGGAGGAATAATATGCCGCAAAGGCATCGGCTAGTTCCTGAGGGTGTGAATACACTTTACTGTTATATTTTAAACTAGTTATCCTAGCTGCAGCTGCTCTACATTTTAATCTGCGTGCCAATAATGCACCTGCTCTGTCCCCTGTGTGGTAGAAGTTTGTCTGCATTCGTTTCATACCTAGTTCTTGACGATACAAAAGAATAGTCCTAAGCTCAGCTCTGCATTCCTGAAGGAAAGCCAATGTGGAGGAGTTGTTTAACTTGTGGTTTTTCTCTGCAGCCTGTAGCCGAGTTAGAGCATCTTGAATAGCCTTATTTCTGCTCTTGTTCATTCTTGACGCCTTTTGTAATAGAATCCCTCTCATATAGGCTTTATGGGAAAGCCAAAGATTGTGTACACTAGTATCAGGGAGATCGTTAAACGCCAGAAATTCTTGTAAAGAATCTGTGATCTGCTTAACTCTTTCAGGGCATTTCAATAGATAAGTGTTCAATCTCCATTGTGGGGGCGGGAGATTGGGGAGACCATCTTCAATTACAATGCTAACTGGGGCATGATCCAACCAAGTCGCTCCCCCAATGTCAGACCTTGCGACCCTGTGCAGAAGGCTTTTGGAAACTAGAATATAGTCGATGCGAGACTGGGATAAGTGCACAGTTGATATGAACGTGTAATCTCGCTCTTCACTGTGCTGATATCTCCAGATATCGTGAAAGGCAGACTCATATAAAGTCGCCTGTAGGTCTACTCGACGATTCACCTGTTACCTGTTTGGACTTAGTCTAATGCTGAGTTAATCGGTATATTAAAGTCTCCTCCTAGTACTACTTCCCCAACCGCCATTTTCTCCACTTTGTTAAACAGCCTCCTACAGAAGGCCACTTGTCTGACATTGGGGGCGTAAACAGACACCAAGGTATATGGTTTACCATCTAGACTACACAATAAAATAACATATCTCCCAGCTGAGTCAGTTATACATTTCTGTAGGGAAAAGGCAATCGTAGACTTCACTCCAATGAAGACCCCTGCTTTCCTCTTTTTACATGTGTGGGAATGGTGCACCACAGGGAAGCTTCTGTGTTTACATCTAAATGCATCTTTTTCCAGCAGATGTGATTCCTGAACAAAAAGTACGTTACAGTTAGCTTTGAGGGCATCCGACCAGAGCTGCGTGCGTCTGTATGGAGAATTAAGCCTGCGCACATTTAAAGACAATATTTTTAACCCCATTGCTTATGTGTAGGAGCTCCCTGTAATGCACCACACCACACCTCCCTGTTTAATCCCGCCAATTTCAGGATCCTGGTAGCACATGTTGCATACATTATGAGTATAGGAACCAACAGAAAAAATAAATTAAAGCACATATATAAGGAAAAGTAAAGTGAAAACATAATGGTCATAAAAGAGTGTCAAGCCTGACCAAAAAACACTGGTCAAGAGACCAGAAAAAACAAGTCCAGTCGGGGCAGAGAACTACAGCTCTCCACTTCGGACCAACATCATCAAAAATGAACAGTCATCCGGCTACTATCTGCCAGTGTAAACTCACATGTCAGGCAACGTCCCATTCTGCTGGAATCTTGTCAGGACGTGGGGCAGCTTCCTTTGCCCGGACAAAGTCCCCGCTGATAAGGCCCCATTCGGACAGATGACGAGTCGCCACTTGAGGTGAGTTGAAAACTTGCAGGCCCCCATTATACGTGACCAACAACTTTACTCGGAAACCCCAGCGATACTTAATTTGGTGCTGTCTCAGCACAGCGGTGATCGGGGCGAACTCTCTGCGCTTTGCAAGCGTGGCTGCGGAGAGATCAGAGTATACCGCAATCCCTGTAAAGTCCTCCGATGGGGACGAGTTCTGCCTCAGAACCCTCAGGAACGCTTCCTTTATGGTGTAAAAGTGGATCCTAGCAATAACATCGCGGGGGAGCGAAGGGTCCAGACCTTTAGGCTTGGGCACCCTGTGGATACGATCTATGACCAGATCCCTCTCTGTAGACTCAGGCAGTGCCGCTTTCAGAAGTTGCTGCAGGAAATGTTCCAGCTCATGTACATCAACAGACTCTGGGATCCCGCGGATTCTAACATTATTCCGCCTGTGTCTATCCTCCAAGTCTTGCAGCTTAGCCGTTAGCTTAGCAATATCATCTTCCATAGCTTCATGGGAATCGATGAGGGTATTGTGGGAGGCAGCAAATTCAGCCATCTTCCCCTCTAGGTGCGAGGTGCGGTCACCTATGTTTTGGATGTCCTTTCTAAGGTCCTTCAGAAGCCCCAGCATGTCTTCTTTCATAGAGGAGAGCAGAGTATCCAGCATGGAGCTTATGACATCTGCAGTAAGCTGAGTGTGTTCAAGGGATTCCCGCTCAGGCCCGCTCCTAGCAGCCGAGCTGTGTGCAGGCAGCGATGGCGTTCCCGCCGGAGGAGTCAGCGTGCAGGGTGGAGGTGGGGTCCCTCTTAGACCAGACTCTGCTGGGGTCGATGTACCGAAGAATTTGGTTAGCTTCGCCGGAGCAGGGCACCTCCGAACCTTCCCCATGTCTGGAGCGCTTTATACGTGCCTGGTAATATTAGGGTGCTGGAGTAGGTGCTGTGAGCCGCTTTAAGATGTTTTAGTCCGGAGCAGAAGCGCTATGCGACCGGCGCCATCAGCGAGCAGGCCACGCCCCGCCAAATTGAATTTATACCTCCAACCATCACTTGTGAAGACTTCTAAAGTTTTACTTTACTATTTTACCATCCCTACTTTTTATATTTTCCTAGATATAGAGTAAATAGGAAAATAAAGTATTATTTATTTAAATACCACTTGTCTATCCTCTACATGTTTACCAGATACAGTGTTCCAGTCTACCATCAATACTTTACCTATACCCCTCTTCTGGCTGGGTGAGTCAGCCAGTTCTTGAGCACCTTACATGACAATAGACAGGTGAGCATCTATATAACCCCATTTCTCTACAATATGCTCTAGGTATGGTTTTCATGGGGTGTTTTTTTCCATAGGCTTCTCTATGGGACTTAAAAAATGCCAGAATTTTTTTTTACAAATCTAATAAATTGCAAAAAAACACACGAAAAATTCATTTTTTTTTTAAAGGTACAAATAAATGCAGAAAAATAGTGCATAAAGATGCCCTTGATGCATTTTTTATTTAGCAAAGCCAAATAGTGGATCGTTCCTAAAAAAGGAGAAGGTCATAAATCAAATAAATGTAATGTTTCTTGTATTTTTACTTCTTGTTTTGGCAAAGAAAAAAACATTACATATTTAGTGTGAATCTATCCTTAAAAGTTCATTAAGAAAAGGTATTTGGGAAAAAAAGCAGCATAAGGCATGAAATGTATTTTTGTCATTGAGATCTGTGGGTGAATAAACACCACTTGCTGTCACTCAGAAAAAATTAATCATGCCTTATAAAAGTGCATAAAACAAAAATCTGTTGTGTAATTGTACGTTCACATTTTTCTATTCACTCTCTGCCAAGATCTGGAATGGACTTACAGTACCTGTTTCTACTCAGTTGCACTTGCCTAGGTTACTAAAGACTGTGTATAAAAGGTATGTGATTCTATTTGTCAGAGTTACTTGTGGTACAATGTGCTCAATTTGTTACGCGTATTAAACTTTGATAAGATTCTGAGTATGGTTGACCCGGACATTCATGAGTACAGTAACTTTTACTACTCATAATTTGTATAATATTTGGTGATTTACTGTAACCCACCAATTTCTAAGCATAATACAAACTATCACTATATCCTAGATAGTCTACTCCCGCTACTGGTAATCTTTACACCACTAGTTTTCTAAGTTTCCCATAGTATATACACTAATTGACAAATTATTAGCTTCAATAAAAGCATTACCTCATTGTGCAGGACTGGTGCTTGCTCTTTCAGTCTTTTGCCTCCTTAAGATGATCATGATTCTTTACCACTGTCTTGTTTTGAGCTCTTCCTCTATTTGGTCTCTGTGTGTTTTTTCATTATGAGACAAAAATTGTTGAATCTAGACAGGAGCATTGCGTGTTGCCAAGCAGTAGATGACCCAACAGGAAGTATGCTCATTTCCTTCACTGAAATATATAATACCACCAAACATAGAAGGAGCTATCAACATTGTTATAAAATACATGAATAACATCATTCATGGACTCATCATATGTATAATTGGCACAGTACAAATCACATGAATAGGGTAAAAGAAATTAATAGTTCACCCCAGTTAACCGAAAAGATGTTTGTGTCATGAAATCAGTTCCAGTAAGAAAATACTGACTGACACATACTCAGTAGAGATGAGCGAATGAAAAAAAAAAAAATTTGGTCGGTTCGCAGAATTTTCCAAAAAGATTAGATTCGATCTGAATTTATTTGTGGCGAATTGCGTTAAAAAAAACATCTATTTCCTGGCTGCAGAGAGTCTGGGTGTAGTGGTGTAGAACAGTGTGCCTTGCAGTAACACGCATAGGGAGTCTGCTGTGATAGTGAAACAATACTGTGAGTCAGTATGACATGCAGATGACAGGCGTCGCTCTTAGAATCACTGCACACTTCACCTATTTGGTTAATTCTCAAGTGTGAACTCAGCATTACAGGTCAATGTTAGCACCAGGTATAAAAGAACTGTGCAGAGGCCCGAGAGCCTAATATAGTGTGAAAGAGCGCACTCCTTTTACATCGTCATCAGCTGATTCCACATAGATGTCTACAGAACCTGTTCTATTAAACGCTTATACAAATAGAGCCCCCCTGACAGAGTGGAGAGGGTGTCAGCAGTAAGTTTGTGTTGACGTCACAGATTATTTTGCCTGTTGAGCATCCGCCTACACTTGGTCAGCATTTGGTCAGTAAGCCATCAGTATTGTTCAAGGCAAAAAACAAACAAACAGGAGTGGATCAAAAACAGAGATGACACGTGAATGGAATATTTGCATGTCTTCTGTGTTTTGTACCCACTCCTGCTTTTGGCTACCAAATCATAAGCCAATTCTGATGAAAAATAGGGACCATGTCATACAGGCCTTACAGCTGTTACATAGACAGGATCCGTTGTGCGTCTCATTTTTCCTTCCATCTGACAGATCACGAAAATGGTCAAATAAGTGATGATATCAACCAGGCCAAAAAGGCAAAATAGTGGCCCAGTCATGAAGTGGGGAGGGTGGGAACAGCATGACAGGTCCACAGAGTGGCCCAATGACAGAGTGGTGAGGTAGCAGCATGAGGAGACCACAGAGTGGCCCAGTGACAGATTGAGGAGGTGGCAGCAGCATGAGGAGACCACAGAGTGGCCCAGTGACAGATTGAGGAGGTGGCAGCAGCATGAGGAGACCACAGAGTGGCCTGGTGACAGTGTTGAGGTGGCAGCAGCATGATGAGACCACAGAGTGGTGATGTGGCAGCAGCATGTCACTTTCGGGTGTGGGAGGGAAACACCACACCGAACATAGGCAGGAAAGGGGTGAGGGAATACGGCCTGGAAACTAGGGAAAGGAGATGGACACCTCCTAGTAAAACCCTAATCAAAGTCCTAACTACCAGTATGAACAGACCCCAGAGGTAGGTGAGTTCATACACAAGAATACCTAATGTCCTAACTCACCCTAAAAGACCCTGGTAACTAATGTCAGGACCGAGACAACCTGTTCCTCCAAAAGGAAGGACGAACAGGAGTCTCCCTCGGGCCTTAATACAAATGGCAGGGAAATGCAAAACACAAAATAACCCAAACAAAATACAAAAGGGAAAGAAAACACTTAACTTCAAGTGGCTATGGCAGCACCAGGAACTCAGCTGAGATCCACACACCAGCTGTCCACAACTAAAACTGAAGCTATAAAATGCATAGCATAGTGGGAGAATCAACAATAAATAGACATGGTTAAATGACCATAATAGCCACACCTGGCGAAAGAAGGTGTCAAGCACCAGAAACAACAGACATCATTTGATCCAAACGGAAAACATGTCAGATTAAACCACATGTTGCCAGTCTCACCGATTTCTTCCACCTGTTGCGGGAACGTCCGTGACCCAGCATGAGGAGACCACAGAGTGGTGAGGTGGCAGCAGCATGAGGAGACCACAGAGTGGCCCAGTGACAGATTGGGGAGGTGGGGGGCAATACCAGTACCAGCTGAAGATGGTGGGTGGCAGTAGGAGCACCTAACAGCAGGTGTGACATCAGGCGGGTGGCAGCATCAGAATAGAAGCTGAAGCAGGTAGCCAGAAGAAACAGGTCTCTTTTGACAAAGTGTAGGTGTGGCACCATAGATAATTTAGTCTGATGCATCAGGTACTGGTGTTTGAAAATCCTGGCTGATCCACGCCTGATTCATCTTTAGTGATTGATGGCGGTCGCGTGAACGCGATCAAATGTTCGCGAACTGCAAGTTCGCGGCCGGGCCAAATGCTTACTAGAAGTGCACAAATAGTCCCACAACATGGACAGTGACATACTAGAGGGGGATCAATGACAAAAATTCCCACAAAAATATGTATTTTAATCATGGGCCATTTTTATGCGTTTTAAAGGGAAATTCTCATAAATGTGCCCTGCTGGAGCCTAGAA
Source organism: Bufo bufo (assembly GCF_905171765.1). NCBI lineage: Eukaryota > Metazoa > Chordata > Amphibia > Anura > Bufonidae > Bufo > Bufo bufo. Next base: position 355,050,228 of record NC_053391.1, on the reverse strand, counting down.
AAATAATATTTTAGGCTAAGGGGGTATGGGCCATAAAAATCAGGCATTCACCTGACATAAAATAAATTGTGATTTATGTGGCTCAGGGTCACTGAATAACAATTTTACTGTAGCCCACTGGAGTACAGGCCCCAAACAGGTCTTCACTGTACAGAAATGATCAAGTGATTATGTGGAACGCGCACGCCGGCTCTGTACTATACTGGCCAGCAATAAGTCACCATGGCGCATGCGCGGCGGCGTGCACGTTCAGTCCAGCGCGCGGCCCGGCCGGGAGAAGACTTCAAGATGAAGCCCGCACCCAGCCAGAATCCAGGAAGTGAACGGCGCGCTAGAAGCAGGTAAGTATAAAAAGGCGAAGTGGGAATACCCTTTTAATTTAACTGCAGGCCAGTAGAGTACAGGCCCCAAACATTAGGCATTCACTGGACAGAAAACATCAAGTGATTATGTGGCTGGAGGTATATTAGACGTTCATTGGATAACAATCTTACTGCAGGCCAGTGGAGTACAGGGCCCAAACAGGTATGTATACTTTTTTTTTTTATTTATGTAAGTTTTACACAATGATTTCATTTTTGCAGCAAAAAAAAATCATGTTTTAGTGTTTCCATTGTCTGAGAGCCATAATTTTTTCAGTTTTTGGGCGATTGCCGTGGGTAGGGTATGATTTTTGCGGGATGAGATGACGGTTTTATTGGCACTATTTTGGGGTGCGTGTGACTTTTTAATCGCTTGCTATTACACTTTTTGTGATGTAAGGTGACAAAAAATGGTTTATTTAGCACAGTTTTTATTTAAAATTTTTTACAGTGTTCATCTGAGGGGTTAGGTCATGTGATATTTTTATAGAGCCGGTCGATACGGACGCGGCGATACCTAATATGTATACTTCCCCCCCCTATTTTTTACCAAATTTTTTTAACTTTATTTGGGGAAAATGAAGTTTTTCTTTATTTTTACTTGAAACTTTAAATTTTTTGGGGGGAAAACTTTATTTTTTTCAACTTTTTTTTCACTTTATTTTTTGTCCCACTTTGGGACTTGAACTTTTGGTGGTCTAATCCCCTTTACAATGCATTCCAATACTTTTGTATTGAAATGCATTGGGTGTATGAGTAATACTGTGTGTATTACTCATACAGCTTCCGGGGCCTGTGAGATCCAGGGGGCTGGATCTCAAAGGCTCTTCACCGGAAGGCAGCGCAGATGCCTCAGGGGACCCGATGGCACCACCGCCACACCAGGTAAAAGCCGCAAACTGCAGGTCTGAATTGACCTGCGGTTTGCGGTGATCGCCGACACGGGGGGGGGGGGGTCATGATTTGAGCAGGCACCGTGTTCCGATCATCGCCCGCCGGGCGGCGGTGATCGGAACAACACATGACGTACCGGTACGTCATGGGTCCTTAAGGACTTGGGAAACATGCCGTACCGGTGCGTCATGCGTCCCTAAGTGGTTAAGTAGTTTCAGATGGATGTGTTGGTGTGCACATCAAAATGACCCTGTATGGAGAGTAGCAGCGCGGTAGCAGGTGGCACTAGGCTATCTTGTCTTGGAACACTATGCTACCATATATGTAGTGCTTCCAGCAACGACAGATCTCTCCAGACCACTCCCTCGACCCAGAACGTCAGAAGCCCGCGCAATACCGGTGCGCATCCAGAGCTACACACGTGGGACGCCGACCAGAGGAACGCCCGCCCGACTCGGCAGCAAGCACGGGAATACTCACTCCAGTATCGGCCACAGATCAGCAAGGAGAAAGCAGACCAGCTACCAACAAGACACAGAGCGGACAAAGAATAAGGTAACAGAGGCCAGTACATATACAGTACAGACCAAAAGTTTGGACACCTTCTCATTCAAAAGAGTTTTCTTTATTTTCATGACTATGAAGGCATCAAAACTATGAATTAACACATGTGGAATTATATACATAACAAACAAGTGTGAAACAACTGAAAATATGTCATATTCTAGGTTCTTCAAAGTAGCGACCTTTTGCTTTGATTACTGCTTTGCACACTCTTGGCATTCTCTTGATGAGCTTCAAGAGGTAGTCCCCTGAAAGGGTCTTCCAACAGTCTTGAATGAGTTCCCAGAGATGCTTAGCACTTGTTAGCCCTTTTGCCTTCACTCTGCGGTCCAGCTCACCCCAAACCATCTCGATTGGGTTCAGGTCCGGTGACTGTGGAGGCCAGGTCATCTGGCGCAGCACCCCATCACTCTCCTTCATGGTCAAATAGCCCTTACTTTCAAAGTTTTCCCAATTTTTCGGCTGACTGACTGACCTTCATTTCTTAAAGTAATGATGGCCACTCGTTTTCCTTTACTTAGCTGCTTTTTTCTTGCCATAATACAAATTCTAACAGTCTAGGACTATCAGCTGTGTATCCACCTGACTTCTCCTCAATGCAACTGATGGTCCCCAACCCCATTTATAAGGCAAGAAATCCCACTTATTAAACCTGACAGGGCACACCTGTGAAGTGAAAACCATTTCAGGGGACTACCTCTTGAAGCTCATCAAGAGAATGCCAAGAGTGTGCAAAGCAGTAATCAAAGCAAAAGGTGGCTACTTTGAAGAACCTAGAATATGACATATTTTCAGTTGTTTCACACTTGTGGAATTATATACATAACAAAAATGTGTTAATTCATAGTTTTGATGCCTTCAGTGTGAATCTACAATTTTCATAGTCATGAAAATAAAGAAAACTCTTTGAATGAGAAGGTGTGTCCAAACTTTTGGTCTGTACTGTACATCGGGTGGGACGCCACCCGACACTGGCCTGCTATTACTATTTATCTATACCACATGTGGTCTGTCTATTCTATTCGCCATCGGCTATAACTTTTTCCATAGACTGAAGCACCTTGTGACCAAATTGTGTATTGCTTGCCAAGTGAACTTACCGGGACTAGCCTCTGGCAAATACAGGACATTGCAACCAAGTAGCCAGAAGTGGCTGACCAACGAATCCTCGTACCCTATGATATTACAAGGATTTGCATATTGTATTTTCCAATCCTCTTTGCTTACTACACATCAGAATCTCACTATATTCACTCTATTCACAGTGTATCTATTCACACTAAACTGCTACATATATGGTAGCATAGTGTTCCAAGACAAGACAGCCTAGTGCCACCTGCTACAGCGCTGCTACTCTCCATACAGGGTCATTTTGATGTGCACAACAACACATCCATCTTTAATTACTAATTTTTTCACCTATTTTTTACAAAAATTTTTAATATCTATCTATTACTCCTTTTTTATATACCGATTTTTATTGGCTACTCACTGCTTATCAAGCACCTTGCATTGTTTCTCATATGGCTATATACCATTGTTTTTAGCATCAATAAATTCCTGCTTTTTCCCCATATCTGAGTGCCGGTCTATACTTTTATTATCATTCTATTCCTTCTGACTGGGTGAGTCAGCTCAGACCTAGAGCACCTCTCATATTGCAACACCAGGTGAGCCACCTCTTCCCCTCAGCCTTAGGGCTCATTCAGACGGCCGTATGCTGTCCGCAAAAATACTGAATGCTATCCGTTTTTTTGCGGATCCGCAAAAAAAATTAAACATGTCCTATACTTGTCCGTGAAAATCAGGACATGGCCCCATTGAAGTCTATGGGTCCGCAAAAATACTGAATGCTATCCGTTTTTTTGCAGATCCGTTTTTTTGCGGATCCGCAAAAAAACGGATAGCATTCAGTATTTTTGCGGACAGCATACGGCCGTCTGAATGAGCCCTTAATACTAGTAACTATTGCTATAACTTTATAATTTACTTATTTTTTTAAGTGAATTAACCCCTTCCTGCCACAGTCAAGACAGAAAGAGGTTCATTCCCAGCCTGCAGGCTGACAGTTCAATTTAAAGCCAGCAGGTGGCACTCTTACATAAGAAAAAGCGCTCTGTGCCGGCTTTTAAATTTAACAATGTAATAGATGCTTGTAGCTGGATGCTAGAAGCATCTATTACTGCCTGACTGCTCCCCCTGGCCACGGCACATCTCACTGTGACCGCAGCTGTCTAATGAAAGCATGGTCACAGCGATCTGCGGCGGCACGGGCTGCTGGCAGATTGCCATGTAACCCAATGCTTTTATACTTCGGGTTACAGATAAGAGCCTACTGCTGAGACATATAAAGTCGTCTGGCGGTAGGCAAGTTGTTAAAGGGGTTGCCCAGCAATAAATAACTTTTCAATGATGCCAGTAGCCTGCCCCCACTATGGAAAGAATCATATGTACTTACCTGCTCTCCACTGCACGGGACCTGAATGCTACCTGGCTCCCACTTTTTCGTCTTCCGATCTTTGGGTTGTTTACTTCCTCCTTTGCATGGTCATCTGCTCCTCTGCAGCCAATGATTGGCTTCAGCAGTGATGTGTCTACAAGAGAAAAATAAAGAATGGGGAAGAGAAGGATCAGGTGCCCTGAATCTTTTTGCATGATCCTTTTACTACCCTTGGCAATAACCTGCTGCCAGAGGTGTCTAAGGGCGCATTTACAGAACCGTATGGCCGTGGTACCCATATTGCGAACCACAAATTGCTGTCCACAATACATGGGCACCGGGCGTGTGAACTCAGCGCTGCTGATGCGGACCCATTGACTTGTATGGGTCCGCGAACCGCAAAATACGGCAAAAGATAGGACATGCCCTATCTTTTGTGGAGTGGAAGCATGGATAGAAGCCCACGGCAACACTCGGAAGCGCTTCCGTGGCCTTTCTGGTCCCTGATTCCACACCGCAAAATATACACTGTGCCCGTGTATTGCAGGCCGCTATTCAAGCCTCTTAACACTCTAGCCTGGAACACTCAGCAAAAGGTCAATTTCTTTTGGGCCTCTTGCACACGTTCTGTTTTTTACGTTCCGTATACAGACAGTATTCATTTCAATGGATCCGCCAAAAAAACGGAAGGTACTCCGTATGATTTCCTTTTCCGTATTTCCGTTTTTCTGTTCCGTTCAAAGATAGAACATGTCCTATTATTGTCCGCATAACGGAAAAGGATAGTACTGTTCTATCAGGCGCCAGCTGTTCCATTCCACAAAAAACGGAATGCACACGGACGTCATCTGTATTTTTTGCGGATCCGTTTTTTGCAGACCGCAAAATACTGAAAAAGCCATACGGTCGTGTGCAAGAGGCCTTAGTTTGCTGTTTCCCCAGTGATCCATCAGATATGTGGTATAAACGCCACAGATTCCAAGATCCATGTCTCCAATCCCAGGACATGGAGATAATTAGGGGTTATTGGCATGTTATTTTTGGTCATGTACCCACACAACAAGTGTACATGAATTTACAATGTAAGTGGTTAGGGTGTTGTAAAACCTCTTTCTTCCAGTTTGGAAATAGACATGTCTCGATCTAGATCCGTCGTCTCATCTTCTGAAATCTCCTCAAGGCCATTTGCACCTAAGTATGCCTCTATGTCCTCCTGAACGAAACTCCTGGCCTGAGAGGAGTCCGCCTCTATATAACTCTATAAGGTTGTTTGTAAAACTTCAGTTTTTATAACGCGCGTGAAAAACGCATCAAAACACATCAAAACGCATTGCACCTGCGTGGAAAAAACTGAACAACTGAATGCAATCGCAGACAAAACTGACTGAACTTGCTTGCAAAATGGTGCGAGTTTCACTGAATGCACCCTGAACGCATCCGGACCTAATTTGTATCGTTCGTGTGAAAGAGGCCTAAAGCTAACAGACACTGAATCAGGAAGGAAGCTGAGTTACTGGCAAAGAATCATGGGAAAGCTGGGTTATATAGCCAGGCTTGGATTACTGTCACGGAACCATGAACCAGACGTACAACAAGAGATAAGTGAAAATAAGAAGGCTTTATTGAAAATAAAGCTGTAAAGCAAAAGTCCAAACGGATGGTGAAACCGAGCAGAGTCTTTGCGAAGCCAGAGGTCAGGAACCAGAAGGGTAGTCAGACGAAGCCAGGATCAGGAACCAGCAGGGTAGTCAGACGAAGCCAGGATCAGGAACCAGCAGGGTAGTCAGACGAAGCCAGGATCAGGAACCAGCAGGGTAGTCAGACGAAGCCAGGATCAGGAACCAGCAGGGTAGTCAGACGAAGCCAGGATCAGGAACCAGAAGCAGCAGCAGTCTAGAAGCATGTGAACACAGGAGGACCAAGCAAGGAACTGAAGCCACAGACCTCCTATATATATGAGCTAGGCATCCAGCTCCTCCCAGGGGAAGGAGGAGCCGCAGGGTGGAAGGCTACAAGAAACCCAGAACCCAAGATGGCCGCCAGCACATGTCAAACGAAGGAGACCAGCAAGCAGGTAAGACCATGACAGTACCTCCCCCTCAAGGGCCCCTCCTCCGCGGAGCACAAAACGGTTTCTGAGGGAAGCGTGCGTGGAAGGCTCGGAGCAAGGCAGGAGCATGGACATCTGCGGAGGGAACCCAGGAACGCTCCTCTGGACCATAACCACGCCAATGGACCAAAAACTGCAACCGACCGCGGACCAGACGTGAGTCCAGGATATTGCTCACCGCATATTCCTCACGATTGCCCACTTGGACCGGATGAGGCCGAGGAACCGAGGAAGTGAAACGATTACACACCAGTGGCTTCAACAGGGAGACATGAAACACGTTGGAGATCCGCATGCCAGGAGGAAGCGCAAGGGCATAGGCTACCGGGTTTACCCTGCGAAGCACTCGGAAGGGACCAACAAAGCGAGGCGCCAGCTTGGGAGTGGGCACTCGAAGGTTGAGGTTGCGGGTGGACAACCATACACGGTCTCCGACCTGGTAGGAAGGAGCAGGCGCTCGTCTGCGATCAGCCTGGAGTCTCTGGCGCTGCGCAGAGACCTCAAGGGACTTCTGGATCTGTACCCAAGAAGCACGTAGGACGGAAAGGTGATCCTCCACAGCCGGAATATCCTGGGGAGAGAATACCTCCGGTAACACGGCAGGTTGGAACCCATAATTGGCCATGAAGGGAGACGTCCCAGAGGAAGAGTTCACCGCCGTGTTCCTGGCAAACTCAGCCCAAGGCAGGAGGTCAACCCAATTGTCTTGGTGATCGGAGACATAGCAACGAAGGAATTGCTCCAAGGCCTGATTGGATCGTTCTGCGGCCCCATTGGACTGAGGGTGGTAGGCCGAGGAGAAGGAGAGATGAATCCCCAACTGGGAGCAAAAGGCGCGCCAGAACCTGGACACAAACTGACTCCCCCGATCCGACACAATCTCCTTAGGCAAACCGTGCAACCGGAAGACCTCCCTGGCAAAAATCGTGGCCAACTCTTGTGCAGAGGGTAACTTCTTGAGAGGAACACAGTGGCACATTTTGGAAAACCGATCCACAATCATGAGAATGACCGTATGGCCTCGGGATGCAGGGAGGTCCACAATGAAATCCATCCCCAGGTGTGACCATGGGCGCTCCCCGGTGGCTATGGGTTGCAGAAGGCCCAACGGAAGGTGCCGAGGGGACAGACTCTGGCGCAACAACCGGAGCGGCAGTAGGAGCGAGCCCAGGAGCGACAACCGACCCATCGGCAACGGGAGCGAAATGAGCCGTGCGTTCAAGCAGGGTTAGCAACGCCACAGCGAACCGACCCAACAGGTGATCCTGCTGATCAAGTCTGGCAACCAGCGTGGGTAGCGAGGATGGCCCTGTACCGTCAGAATTCATGGCTTGGTCCTAATGTCACGGAACCATGAACCAGACGTACAACAAGAGATAAGTGAAAATAAGAAGGCTTTATTGAAAATAAAGCTGTAAAGCAAAAGTCCAAACGGATGGTGAAACCGAGCAGAGTCTTTGCGAAGCCAGAGGTCAGGAACCAGAAGGGTAGTCAGACGAAGCCAGGATCAGGAACCAGCAGGGTAGTCAGACGAAGCCAGGATCAGGAACCAGCAGGGTAGTCAGACGAAGCCAGGATCAGGAACCAGCAGGGTAGTCAGACGAAGCCAGGATCAGGAACCAGAAGCAGCAGCAGTCTAGAAGCATGTGAACACAGGAGGACCAAGCAAGGAACTGAAGCCACAGACCTCCTATATATATATGAGCTAGGCATCCAGCTCCTCCCAGGGGAAGGAGGAGCCGCAGGGTGGAAGGCTACAAGAAACCCAGAACCCAAGATGGCCGCCAGCACATGTCAAACGAAGGAGACCAGCAAGCAGGTAAGACCATGACAATTACCTATCCTCAGGACAGCTCATCCATTTCTGATCAGTGGGAGTCCGACTCCCAGCACCCTTGGCAGCTGTTTGAAGAGGCTGTGGGGCTCTTCAGTGTTTAACTGTACGCCATCTAGTTTGTACCAGCAGTGCTATGAAGTTACACCTTCCTCTACCAGTCAAATGAATGGGACGAGCTGCTATGATGACAGTACCACCACCACTACAATCTAGATGGCGAGCAGGTAAATAATGAAGAGGACGCAGTGCTTGCATGAGTGCCGCCTCCTCTTCAAAGAGCTGATTGTGGGGGTGCTGGGAGTTGGACCCCCGCCAACCTGATATTGGTGACCTATCCTGAGGATATGTCATCAATATTAAGCCACTGCACAACCCATTTAATGATTATTACTGCACAGAACAGCTCAGAGAGCTGGAGGAAAATAAACTCTCAGGTCAGTTTCACCCGAGCGTGTTCAGTCCAGGGAATACAGTCTGTGTAACGGCAGCATTTCTCAGACGGAACCATGGCTCAGCTGAACGGCTGACTATGATGTAGTGAGTTTGGGTCAGTTGGACCTCAGTTGGTCCAGAAAATACTGCTGTCACACAGACTGTATTTCCCAAATGGTAAAAACTGATATGAAACTAAACTTAGCAGATATTGCTGAATGTGGCAACATGGCAGAGTCCAGATAGCAAGAGAGGAACAGTGGAGTTGAATAAGCTACAAAGATTAACTGGCAATATGTCTTTTGCATCTATCGCATATGCCGTCCAACCCCCTCCATCATTATCACCAGAACTACAGTTGCAAGAAAAAGTATGTGAAGCCTTTGGAATGATATGGATTTCTGCACAAATTGGTCATAAAATGTGATCTGATCTTCATCTAAGTCACAACAATAGACAATCAGTCTGCTTAAACTAATAACACACAAAGAATTAAATGTTACCATGTTTTTATTGAACACACCATGTAAATATTCACAGTGCAGGTGGAAAAAGTATGTGAACCCCTAGACTAATGACCTCTCCAAGAGCTAATTGGAGTGAGGTGTCAGCCAACTGGAGTCTAATCAATGAGATGAGATTGGAAGTGTTGGTTACAACTGCCCTGCCCTATAAAAAACACACAGCAGTTCTGGGTTTGCTTTTCACAAGAAGATGTGAATGATGCCTTGCACAAAAGAGCTCTCAGAAGACCTACGATTAAGAATTGTTGACTTGCATAAAGCTGGAAAGGGTTATAAAAGTATCTCCAAAAGCCTTGCTTTTCATCAGTCCACGGTAAGACAAATAGTCCATAAATGGAGAAAGTTCAGCACTGCTGCTACTCTCCCTAGGAGTGGCCGTCCTGTAAAGATGACTGCAAGAGCACAGCGCAGACTGCTCGATGAGGTGAAGAAGAATCCTAGAGTGTCAGCTAAAGACTAAAGTCTCTGGCATATGCTAACATCCCTTTTAGCGAATCTACAATACGTAAAACACTAAGCAAGAATGGATTTCATGGGAGGATACCCCAGAGGAAGCCACTGCTGTCCAAAAAAAACATTGCTGCACGTTTACAGTTTGCACAAGAGTACCCGGATGTTCCACAGCAGTACTGGCAAAATATTCTGTGGCATGACCTCAAAAAAGCGATTAACACCAGACATCCCAAGAATATTGCTGAACTGAAACAGTTCTGTAAAGAGGAATGGTCAAGAATTACTCCTGACCGTTGTGCACGTCTGATCTGCAACTACAGGAAACGTTTGGTTGAAGTTATTGCTGCCAAAGGAGGTTCAACCAGTTATTAAATCCAAGGGTTCACATACTTTTTCCACCTGCACTGTGAATATTTACATGGTGTGTTCAATAAAAACATGGTAACATTTAATTCTTTGTGTGTTATTAGTTTAAGCAGACTGTGATTGTCTGTTGTTGTGACTTAGATGAAGATCAGATCACATTTTATGACCAATTTGTGCAGAAATCCGTATAATTCTAAAGGGTTCACATACTTTTTCTTGCAACTGTATATACCTGTAGATAGATAACCACATACTATAACACTGCAATACTCTAATATTCCAGGCAAGTAACTAACCCCTTATTTAACTTTGTGGTTTTGAATCCATTATGTCTGTACCCTAGTATGCACAGGAACAGGTACTTTTAAGCACAATCGAACCTCCATATGGAAAGAGATAGATGTATAAAGTTTAAAGAAACCCACCCACAAATCTATAGCCACTATTTTTTAATACTTATATTTATGTATATTTATATTATTTATTATCAATTAAATGTAATGTTTAATTTAATAATTCATGATTAAATATGTTAGAACATGAATTGCATAGTCCTTCTTTGCCATGAAAATTAACTTAATCCCAAAAAAACCTTTCCACAGCATTTCATTGCTGTCATTAAAGGACCTGCTGAGATCATTTCAGTAATTGTCTTGATAACTCAGGTGAGAATGTTGACGAGCACAAGGCTGGAGATCATTAGGTGAGGCTGATTGGGTTAAAATGGCAGACTAGACATGTTAAAAAGGAGGGTGATGCTTGAAATCACTGTTCTTCCATTGTTAACCATGGTGACCTGCAAAGAAACGCGTGCAGCCATCATTGCGTTGCATAAAAATGGCTTCACAGGCAAGGATATTGGGGCTACTAAGATTGCACCTCAATCAACAATTTATAGGATCATCAAGAACTTCAAGGAAAGAGGTTCAATTCTTGTTAAGAAGGCTTCAGGGCGTCCAAGAAAGTCCAGCAAGCGCCAGGATTGTCTCCTAAAGAGGATTCAGCTGCGGGATCGGAGTGCCACCAGTGCAGAGCTTGCTCAGGAATGGCAGCAGGCAGGTGTGAGCGCATCTGCACGCACAGTGAGGCGAAGACTTTTGGAAGATGGCCTGGTGTCAAGAAGGGCAGCAAAGAAGCCACTTCTCTCCAAAAAAAAATCAGGGACAGATTGATCTTCTGCAGAAAGTATGGTGAATGGACTGCTGAGGACTGGGGCAAAGTCATATTCTCCGATGAAGCCTCTTTCCGATTGTTTGGGGCATCTGGAAAAAGGCTTGTCCGGAGAAGAAAAGGTGAGCGCTACCATCAGTCCTGTGTCATGCCAACAGTAATATAACAGGCTGGTTTAAAACTGTAAAAAAAACAGATGGGCGCACCATAGGGTAATTCTGTGGGTGTACAATTGTGAACAGAGAGAACTAGCAAGGCTCACCTTGTGTGGTTGTGCAAGTGTAGGCACAACACTAATGTGGGTAAATCAAACAAGCCTGGACGTCTGGATATGGCGGTCTGCAGCCACGGGACCACGAGCGATCTTCAATGGAGAAGCCTGGAGCCCCCAAGTAGATGATAATGCAGGAAAACAAGACACGTCCCACGGCGCAAATTACCGTCAACCAGTCACCAGGGTCAAGAAAGAATCTTTTATTGCAGCGATACAACGCGTTTCGGGGAATCACTCCCCTTTATCGGGTACAAAAAAGCTGCACAAGTGTAACAGCAGCAGCTACACACATTTTATACATACAAAGGTGCCTCCTTAAGGCGGTACCTTTGTATGTATAAAATGTGTGTAGCTGCTGCTGTTACACTTGTGCAGCTTTTTTGTACCTGATGAAGGGGAGTGATTCCCCGAAACGCGTTGTATCGCTGCAATAAAAGATTCTTTCTTGACCCTGGTGACTGGTTGACGGTAATTCGCGCCGTGGGACGTGTCTTGTTTTCATGCCAACAGTAAAGCATCCTGAGACCATTCATGTGTAAGGTTGCTTCTCATCCAAGGGAGTGGGCTCACTCACAATTTTGCCCAAAAACACAGCCATGAATAAAGAATGGTACCAAAACACCCTCCAACAGCAACTTCTTACCACAATCCAACAACAGTTTGGTGAAGAACAATGCATTTTCCAGCACGATGGAGCACCGTGCCATAAGGCAAAAGTGATAACCAAGTGGCTCGGGGACCAAAACGTTGACATTTTGGGTCCATGGCCTGGAAACTCCCCAGATCTTAATCCCATTGAGAACTTGTGGTCAATCCTCAAGAGGCGGGTGGACAAACAAAAACCCACAAATTCTGACAAACTCCAAGAAGTGATTATGAAAGAATGGGTTGCTATCAGTCAGGAATTGGCCCAGAAGTTGATTGAGAGCATGCCCAGTCGAATTGCAGAGGTCTTGAAAAAGAAGGGCCAACAATGCAAATACTGACTCTGCATAAATGTCATGTAATTGTCGATAAAAGCCTTTGAAACGTATGAAGTGCATGTAATTATATTTCACTACATCACAGAAACAACTGAAACAAAGATCTAAAAGCAGTTTAGCAGCAAACTTTCTGAAAACTAATATTTTTGTCATTCTCAAAACTTTTGGCCACGACTGTATATATATTAAATTAAATTGCAAAGAAAAAGGGGGTCAGTCAGCACATCCCAAAGCGCAGGGGCACGTTGCTATGGCTGAGAACAAGACTGTTAAACAAAACAAGCAATGCAACAGCTCACTGCAAATCAAATAAGGTACAAAATTGCATCATAATAGCAAATGCTGAACTAATAAGTTAGAGATACTTGGCAAATCGTTTTGTACAAAATTATTTGAGCCCGTCTGCCGAACGTCAAGGCAATCTCTAGTTAGACGGGTTCCTAACACTAAATATACCTGTTATGTGCCATAGCGGCTATCATAAAATTCAGAAAGTGTAGGTTCCACTTACATGCTGGATCCGCCTGAATTTCCGTCATTTTCGGTGCCAAAATAGCCTCCATTATATCCAGGGAAAGCAGTTATATTATATATTATATCTATTATAATATATTTATATTACCAAAGCTTCACATCAAACAGTGACTGGGTGTAACACAAGCAGTTTTGTTATTCCTAATTGGAGAGAATGTTTTATACAGTGTGAAATGATAACTATAACTAAACAACTGGTTCACTCTTCAGTTTAAGGGTTTTTACCATAATAGAAAATAAGCGTCCATTACAGGGGCATCCAATGATCGCGTGGACTGTCTACAGTGCTCTGATTTTATTTTGTATCTGAGACCGAAGTTTTAGTTCTCAGAAATGGCTTGTTCTGCCTTAGCGCCCACATGAAAGGGTAATGTACAAATAGGAATCCGGCACAGAATTACACAAATTTGTGGTTGTATCTTGTAAGATGTCTCTTGTTCAGAAGAAGTTTTTTTCTGTTAAAGGGGCTATATCACTTCAGCAAATGGCATTTATCATGTTGAAAAAGTTAAAGGGGTTGTCCGGGTTCAGAGCTGAATCCTGACATACCCCCTTCTTCTCCCAGGAAGCCCCTCTGAGTAGAGTATTGGAGCATTTCAAGCTCCGATGCTCTCCCTTGCCCTGTGCTGTATAGTGCAGGACAAGGGCTGTTGTTTACAAACTTACTTTACTAGACGGAGGCTTCCACCCAGCAGTGTTCCCAGTGACGTCACCGGCACTAATGGCCTGGCTTAGTGCCTATGACGTCACCGGGAACACTGCTAGGCGGAAGCCTCCGTCTAGCATTCCCATGGTGAGACCCGGTACGTCACCGGATCTGCTGAAAAAGCTGAATCACACAGGGCAAAGGAGAGCATTGAAGCATGAAATGATCAGAAGAGAAGCTCCAAAAATGGAATACAAGAGACAAACCAAATACAACATCGTATGAACGTGCATTTTCTCACTAATAAATAAAAAAAAAAAAAAAATCATTATACTCAGTGGGGGGGATTTTTCAAGACTGGTGTTCCCATACTACAGTCTTAATCCCCATGCACTGCAGTAAGGTGCGCCTAATTTATTAAGAGGGACATCTACGCCAACCAGAGCCTGGTGTAGACCTGAGCTATAACTTACACAAGTTTCTAGTGTAAGTTATAGTAAATCATTGTAGGCCCTGTCCTTCCCACTAAGCCTCACCACTTTTCTCACATTTTCAAAAAATAGTGAGAGCCTCAAAAAGTCATAAATTGTTGGGCTCCATAGTTTGGAAAAGTTTAGCCACAATTGTGACATAACTAGCTTGATAAATACCCTGAGTGTTCTTTCCTTATTACGCCAGTCTTAGTTTCCACTTTGTACTTCCCTAAGATTCATAGAATTTATCTATGGCAGGCCTTGTGCCTGGCGAAAAAAAAATAAACCAGACTCTGGCTGGCATTGTTTTTTGCCAACATTTAAACCTGGTCCCAGATGTAAATGTTAGCCCCAGCACGTCCCCGATGCGCAAACATGGTGTAAAACCGGCCATGCGACTAAATATTGCCACGCAACTTGCAACTTTTCAACTAAAACATCTGCAAGTTCCTTAATAAATGTGCCCCGTTGCCTAAGGATTCAGATCTTTAACAGGAGCAAGATGGGGGAGGATTTCAATCCCCGTTTGCAACTGAAATTGCATATTAGGCTACTTGCGTTAGGTGCGGGTCCGTCTGGTATCTGCACAGACGGATCCGCACCTATAATGCAAACGATTGTATCCGTTCAGAACGGATTCATTTGCATTACCATGAACAAAAAAACATGTATTTTTTTTTTTTTTGTTCATGATAATGCAAACGGATCCGTTTTGACTTACATTGAAAGTCAATAAGAGGCGGATCCGTTTTCAATTGCACCATATTGTGTCAGTGAAAACTGATCCGTCCTCATTGACTTACATTGTAAGTCAGGACGCATCGTCAGGCGGACACCAAAACGGTGCAAGCAGCACCAGAGCAGAATGAAGGCTGAACGGAGGCAAACTGATACATTCTGAAAGGATCCTTATCCATTCAGAATGCATTGGGGCTGAACTGATCCATTTTGGGCCGCTTGTGAGAGCCCTGAAACGCCAGTGTCAAAGTCTCCTTAGATAGTGTATCCTGCCTACTCTGTTTCATATCCTGAGCCAATTTTACCACAGCTGTTCTGGTAACCAGGTCCAAAAATGTGGTTTCCTGTTGATTAATGCAGCTTATCATTGAAAATCATAGGGACTTTTTCAGGTTCTCTTTTATACTAAAACCTTCGGTCTCTGAGATGTGATAGCATATAGTCATTTAACCACTAAAGTGAACCTGTGACGTTGAGCGTGCTGTCTGCCAGCAGTATGCTATAGGATTGGAGCAGCGGAGCAGATTGGTTCACAGTTTTGTGAGAAAAGATTCAATATACAGGGAGTGCAGAATTATTAGGCAAGTTGTATTTTTGAGGATTAATTTTATTATTGAACAACAACCATGTTCTCAATGAACCCAAAAAACTCATTAATATCAAAGCTGAATATTTTTGGAAGTAGTTTTTAGTTTGTTTTTAGTTTTAGCTATTTTAGGGGGATATCTGTGTGTGCAGGTGACTATTACTGTGCATAATTATTAGGCAACTTAACAAAAAACTAATATATACCCATTTCAATTATTTATTTTTACCAGTGAAACCAATATAACATCTCAACATTCACAAATATACATTTCTGACATTCAAAAACAAAACAAAAACAAATCAGTGACCAATATAGCCACCTTTCTTTGCAAGGAAACTCAAAAGCCTGCCATCCATGGATTCTGTCAGTGTTTTGATCTGTTCACCATCAACATTGCGTGCAGCAGCAACCACAGCCTCCCAGACACTGTTCAGAGAGGTGTACTGTTTTCCCTCCTTGTAAATCTCACATTTGATGATGGACCACAGGTTCTCAATGGGGTTCAGATCAGGTGAACAAGGAGGCCATGTCATTAGATTTTCTTCTTTTATACCCTTTCTTGCCAGCCACGCTGTGGAGTACTTGGACGCGTGTGATGGAGCATTGTCCTGCATGAAAATCATGTTTTTAGGATGCAGGCTTCTTCCTGTACCACTGCTTGAAGAAGGTGTCTTCCAGAAACTGGCAGTAGGACTGGGAGTTGAGCTTGACTCCATCCTCAACCCGAAAAGGCCCCACAAGCTCATCTTTGATGATACCAGCCCAAACCAGTACTCCACCTCCACCTTGCTGGCGTCTGAGTCGGACTGGAGCTCTCTGCCCTTTACCAATCCAGCCACGGGCCCATCCATCTGGCCCATCAAGACTCACTCTCATTTCATCAGTCCATAAAACCTTAGAAAAATCAGTCTTGAGATATTTCTTGGCCCAGTCTTGATGTTTCAGCTTGTGTGTCTTGTTCAGTGGTGGTCGTCTTTCAGCCTTTCTTACCTTGGCCATGTCTCTGAGTATTGCACACCTTGTGCTTTTGGGCACTCCAGTGATGTTGCAGCTCTGAAATATGGCCAAACTGGTTATTTTGCGCCTTGGTTTTTCCACACGCTTCTTGCGACCCTGTTGACTATTTTGAATGAAACGCTTGATTGTTCGATGATCACGCTTCAGAAGCTTTGCAATTTTAAGAGTGCTGCATCCTTCTGCAAGATATGTCACTATTTTTGACTTTTCTGAGCCTGTCAAGTCCTTCTTTTGACCCATTTTGCCAAAGGAAAGGAAGTTGCCTAATAATTATGCACACCTAATATAGGGTGTTGGTCATTAGACCACACCCCTTCTCATTACAGAGATGCACATCACCTAATATGCTTAATTGGTAGTAGGCTTTCGAGCCTATACAGCTTGGAGTAAGACAACATGCATAAAGAGGATGATGTGGTCAAAATACTCATTTGCCTAATAATTCTGCACGCAGTGTATGTATTGTAAGAAGGTACAAGGAATCATCGTGGATGATAGGTATGTGTCACCCAGGGGCGTAGCTAATGGCTCATGGGCCCTGGTGCAAGAGTTCAGCTTGGGCCCCCCCTTCCCTCAGTGCTTTGTGGCCAGGGGCAGGAAGCACAAGGCCTTTGTGCTGCCCGAGGCAAAAATTTAAATGGCACCCCCTTGAGCCAGAGGTGTAACTTGACCAGCATGCACTTTCTATAATACTGGTTTCTTCTTATGCACCACAAGGGTCTTTGGGCCCCCTCAGGCTCCTGGGCCCGATAGAAACTGCTACCTCTGCACCCCCTATAGCTACGCCCCTGCTGTCAGCTAAAAAACACACCATAAACCACCAGCATTACCTGGCAGATGTTCTCATTACGTTTCTAAATTTAGTTTTCTCTTTGCTCTCTGATACGAGGGCGCCACAAAACTATGCGTGCTTCTGGTCCTGTTAGTGACGTATACGCGCTGCATTGTTTTGTGGTGTGCTCGTGCAAAGGTGAGCCTGCACCTGCACATTGAGCCACTTAAGACAAGTACACAGCAGCGGGGAACATTTCAGAGGCGCCGGTATCCCAACAATACAGCGCATGCGTGAAATTTCAAGCTGGATTTGTACATGAAATTAGAATGGATTCCATCAATCAAATGTGAAGGGGCATGAAGGGGGGGCGGTGAGCTGGACTTTAAAGGGAACCTGTCACTGGGATTTTGTGTATAGAGCTGAGGACACGGGTTGCTAGATGGCCGCTAGCACATCTGCAATACTCAGTCCCCATAGCTCTGTGTGCTTTTATTGTGTAAAAAAACCGATTTGATACATGTGCAAATTACCCTGAGATGAGTCCTGTACGTGAGATGAGTCAGGGACAGGACTCATCTCAGGTTAATTTGCATATGTATCAAATTTGTTTTTTTTTACACCATAAAAGCACACAGAGCTATAGGGACTGGGTATTGCGGATGTGCTAGCGGCCATCTAGCAGGCCGTGTCCTCAGCTCTATACCCAAAATCCAGGTGACAGGTTCCCTTTAAGCCAGAAAGCCACAGCACCCTTGACTTCAAAAACTTCATTTGCATGTGGCCTGCATGGGAATCAAGCTGTTTTTTCTGAGAGCAAAGAGAAAACCAAATTTAGAAACATGCTGAGAACATCTGTAAGGTAATGCTGGTGGTTTATGGTGTGTTTCTTAGCAGACAGCTTTCCTTTAATTTCTATACCCTAAATATATATTTATCTCTCTGCTATTTGTCAGTGATTAACCAGCTACTGGGAGATGCATAACACCTTACTGCTCGCTGTCATGTATCGTTCAGTTACCAGAGCTTCACTTGTAAAACTTGCAGGGCATGCTGCAACAAGTAGTACTTCGAACAGCGGGAGAGCAACTGGTTGCTAGGGTCTCTGTCCAAAGAATGGAAGGACAGGCAAGCACATTCCTGAGTTTGCAGCAAGAGGGGAGATGAGAGGGGGCTTTACGGCAGCACATCTGTATTATAAAGTACTGTAGAGGGGCTAGAGGGCCCGGCGGCCGGCCAGAGGCTATTCAAAACTCACCTCGCGCCGCCAGCCACCGCACATCCGCACAGTCACTGCCGCCTGCCTGCTGCTTCCGAGTGTCTGACTGGGAGGGAGCCGAAGATGCGCGGAAACCACGCCTCCGGGCGGCCCCTCCTCACTCAGACCTCACCTCACTCAATGTCTGCCTCCGTGGCCGCCCCCTCTGACACAGTCATGTGAGCTGCCTACTGCGCTGCGCCGTGCGCACTGCCCCCGGGCCCCGGCACTATTAGATCACATTTTGAATAGGACGGGAGGCGGTGGGGGGGCTGTGGGCCCCCCTGGCTCAGGGGCCCGGTCGCAATTGCGACCGCTGCGACCCCTGTAGCTACACCACTGGTGTCACAGAGGTTCCTGGCCTAGGTGGAGTAAGAGCCGGTTTTTATGTGTCAGCAGCAGTATGGCTGTATCCCCTGGTCCGGGCCCAGCAGGTAAATCAGTGGGGGTTTAAGCCGGCGGAGCCTGCAAGACCCCAGTATTATGACTTATTCCATCTCTTGCAAAAGTGACTACAGCCTGATGTGCTGAGTCACACGGCTATGCTGGATAGACTATTGGCTGATATGTTCTGGAGGGCTCTGCCACCCCCTCTCCAGCACTGGATCGGCCAGGTGTCTCTAGGCAATGCCCTGGAAATGGTGGACCTGGTGGAGCGCTACGAGGCTACTCAGAATCTTACGGGGTTCTTTTGGGAGAATCTCCATCCCAGAACAGGCGACTTGTACCAACCAAACCCACCCAAGATGTACCCCCTACGAACCTGGCTCTGATAGTCTGCTGGCATTGTAAGAGCTGACTGTCCACATCAGGTGGAACCCATGGATACGAACTATGGCTTGTGGCAGGCGCAGCACTATGAAGTGCCTTTTGCGCTGTGGCATTAGAAGAATTTTGATATCTCTAACTTTTTAGTCCAACCAGACTGTTACTCTGTAATTCTTCTAGCGCCGTTCTATGGAAACAGTAGGTTTAAAGAGCAAACCAAATGCTTGAAATAACTTCTTTATTAACTTCAACTTTTATTCATATAACACTGCCGCTTCCGCAGCAGATAGTCCATGTAAAAAACACGTGTTGCATAAAGATTCATAAAATGGCGGTATGCATAAGATGGTGGTTCAACTGTTCAATCTGGTCATTCAACATAAAATGGTGAATATACACTCACCTAAAGAATTATTAGGAACACCTGTTCTATTTCTCATTAATGCAATTATCTAGTCAACCAATCACATGGCAGTTGCTTCAATGCATTTAGGGGGGTGGTCCTGGTCAAGACAATCTCCTGAACTCCAAACTGAATGTCAGAATGGGAAAGAAAGGTAATTTAAGCAATTTTGAGCGTCGCATGGTTGTTGGTGCCAGACTGGCCGGTCTGAGTATTTCACAATCTGCTCAGTTACTGGGATTTTCACGCACAACCATTTCTAGGGTTTACAAAGAATGGTGTGAAAAGGGAAAAACATCCAGTATGCGGCAGTCCTGTGGGCAAAAATGCCTTGTGGATGCTAGAGGTCAGAGGAGAATGGGCCGACTGATTCAAGCTGATAGAAGAGCAACGTTGACTGAAATAACCACTCGTTACAACCGAAGTATGCAGCAAAGCATTTGTGAAGCCACAACACGCACAACCTTGAGGCGGATGGGCTACAACAGCAGAAGACCCCACCGGGTACCACTCATCTCCACTACAAATAGGAAAAAGAGGCTACAATTTGCACGAGCTCACCAAAATTGGACTGTTGAAGACTGGAAAAATGTTGCCTGGTCTGATGAGTCTCGATTTCTGTTGAGACATTCAAATGGTAGAGTCCGAATTTGGCGTAAACAGAATGAGAACATGTATCCATCATGCCTTGTTACCACTGTGCAGGCTGGTGGTGGTGGTGTAATGGTGTGGGGGATGTTTTCTGGGCACACTTTAGGCCCCTTAGTGCCAATTGGGCATCGTTTAAATGCCACGGGCTACCTGAGCATTGTTTCTGACCATGTCCATCCCTTCATGACCACCATGTACCCATCCTCTGATGGCTACTTCCAGCAGGATAATGCACCATGTCACAAAGCTCGAATCATTTCAAATTGGTTTCTTGAACATGACAATGAGTTCACTGTACTAAAATGGCCCCCACAGTCACCAGATCTCAACCCAATAGAGCATCTTTGGGATGTGGTGGAACGGGAACTTCGTGCCCTGGATGTGCATCCCTCAAATCTCCATCAACTGCAAGATGCGATCCTATCAATATGGGCCAACATTTCTAAAGAATGCTATCAGCACCTTGTTGAATCAATGCCACGTAGAATTAAGGAAGTTCTGAAGGCAAAAGGGGATCCAACACCGTATTAGTATGGTGTTCCTAATAATTCTTTAGGTGAGTGTATTTCTCTTTTCAGTATCTGTACTCTCACTTTAAGTTATTTAAGCACTTTATGATCTCTCTGAGAGGTATATATGAGGTCTAACTAATAGTTCTACTTGCTGGATTTGGTCGCAATTTGCAGTATGCAATTAGCAGTAACTATTTGCAGATTGGTTTAGTATGATCTGGTATGGTTGTATGCAATTTGGATTGCAATATGAAATTTAAATTTGTTTGTTTGCAATTGTGTGATTGTATGGCTCAGTAGTTCGTTTATATGCAATTGGTGGAACTGTATGTAAACATACATATAACCAGTTCAGTATACAGTTCTAATCACTATATTAACAGTAGGAACATTATATAACTGTTTTAAATACCTATTTTGGCCTCTTGCTTCCATAAAACATAGCTCTTAGTGGAGTGTGTGTCTGTTCAGCTCCTCTCTCTGGTGAATAATGATTCCAGCAGCTCCTGCTTGGGGAATTTCCCACACAAGCTGTGTGTGAGGCTGGCTGTAATTGGTCAAAACTCCTGGGCTGTGTGAGGCTAACTAGGATTGGTTAAGGCTCCTGCTTAGCAACAACAGTTTAACTATGCTTTCTGTTGTGTCTGCTGTGTCATTGAGCTTATCTTACATTATATAATGAATCTTAAAGGCACATTATGTGCAGCAGGTACCCCAGAAAATCTAAACCACCTGTGCTGGGTGGAAGTGGGAGACACTCCAGCGGAGGCTCTGCTGGACTCAGGGAGTCTGGTGTCCCTAGTAAGGGCTCCCATGGTACGGTCCATGGAGTATGCTGGCCATAACATCGGGGTCATGTGCATCCATGGAGACCTAAAAGACTATCCCACCACCCTGGTGTCTCTAACCACAGGGACCGGCAGGTGGACAGTTGCCACAAATCTACACAACGAACTTGTAATAGGGAGAGACTTCCTGGGCTTTCCGGCACTGTGGCCTGCTACAAAAGTGACTGATACCTATGAGACAGGAGTAACCCCAGCAGAGTGGCCTGGCTCCAGGAGGAAGCCAGAACCCTGGGAACCCGAGGCCGAGGGGCCAGCAGTAGGGGTGACCGCCACTTCGGTGGAAGAGGGAGGACAACCTCACTGAATGTAATGGTGGGAAATGTAGAGGACTTGCCGCCGGGGCCTAAGCTGGCTGACCTTAATGTCTCTGGGGATAATTTTGGTACTGCACAACACTGAGACCCAACCCTATCCCGAGCTTGGGGAAATGTATTAATAGTAGATGGTGAATCACAACAACCAGGGGCAGAGTCGGTGTTTCCCCGTTTTGTGGTTCATCGGGATATGTTGTATTGGGTAAACCAACTGCGCGGTGAACATATTGAACAGTTACTAGTGCCCCAGGCTTATCGCAAACTCGTGTTAGAGTTAGCCTACCAACATGTTCTTGGGGGGCATCTGGGAATGCAGAAAATACAGGACCGGATACTCCAACGGTTTTACTGGACCAGTGTGTTTAGAGAGGTGGACGAATTATGTAAGTCTTGCCCAACCTGCCAGGCAACTAG
Source organism: Bufo bufo (assembly GCF_905171765.1). Taxonomy (NCBI): domain Eukaryota; kingdom Metazoa; phylum Chordata; class Amphibia; order Anura; family Bufonidae; genus Bufo; species Bufo bufo. Next base: position 355,027,882 of record NC_053391.1, on the reverse strand, counting down.
CCCCCAGCACCTTTTCTGCAGTCCCTTGGTACCTCTCCCGATCATCGAGATACTGTTTGAGCGAATCACGATGGACCTCGTAGGCCCAGTACCAAAGTCCGCTAGAGGACACCAACACATCCTGGTCGTCCTAGATTATGCCACTCGGTACCTGTACTGAAGACAGCCTGTGGCCAGGTTTTCTAGGGAAAGTGGTTTCGGCCCCCCTGTCTGAAGCAAGGGAAGAGGCTGCCACAGTAAGAATTGCTGACAGCCTCTCCTCTAAGCAGGCTCAGGAGGCCAGGGAGTTTATTAGCCGGAACACGGATGTGTTTTCGGATCTCCCTGAACGCACTTCCACAATTCGGCATGACTTTGTCACTGAGCCTCAGGCGAAAGTCCGGCTAAAACCATACCAGGCACCCAAGGCTCGGCAACAAGCCATCTCAAAGGAAGTGCAGATGATGCTGAGGCTAGAGGTCTTTGAGGAGTCTAAAAGTGAGTGGGCTAGTCCTATATGCTAATACCCAAGCCGGACGAGACACTCCGGTTCTGTAACGATTTTCGTAAAACTTAACGAGATTTCCAAATTCGATGCATATCCCATGACCCAGGTGGATAAGCTTATCAAGAGGTTAGGACAACCTGGTATTTTTCTGTTTTGGACCTTACGAAAGGGTACTGGCAGGTGCCCTTAACGGAGGCTGCCAAAGAGAAAACTGCCTTCATCACACCTGAAGGGCTGTATCAGTACAAGGTGCTATCCTTTGGCCTACATGGTGCCCCCACCACTTTTCAACGGCTTATGGACATTGTGCTGCATCCACATCGTCGGTACACTTCGGCTTACCTGGATGATATTGCTATCCACAGTACCGATTGGGAAAGTCACCTACCCAAAGTGCAGGCTGTAGTGGACTCTCTTTGGAAGGTGGGACTAACTGCTAACCCAAAATAATGTACAATAGGGTTAGAGGAAACTAAATACCTGGGGCATGTAATCGGGCGCGGAGTGATCAAACCCCAAGTAAACAAAATAGAGGCGATAAGAAATTGGTCCCGACCTGTCACCATTAAACAAGTAAAGTCATTCCTAGAAAATGATAGGCTATTACATGAGATTTATTCCCTACTTTGCTACTGTAGCTGTGCCATTAACAGTGTTATTGAAGGGATGCAAGTCAGTGATGGTTCACTAGAATGACCGGGCGGAAGAGGCTTTCTCTGCTTTGAAGTCGACCCTGTGTGGGTCCCCGGTTTTGGTGACGCCCGACTTCAAGCGGGAATTCATAGTGCAGACAGACTCCTCCGAAGTAGGCCTCGGTGCTGTACTGTCTCAGGAAGTCAACAGGGAGGAGCATCCTGTTGTCTTCCTAAGCCGCAAGCTCACCCCAGCCGAGACCAGGTACAGTATAGTGGAGAGAGAGTGCCTGGCTATCAAAGTGGGTACTCGAGTCTCTCCGCTATTATTTGTTGGGGAGAACATTCCGTCTGGTGACTGACCACTCCCCTCTCAAATGGATGAGCCAGGCCACAGAGACAAATGCCCGAGTCACCAGGTGGTTCCTGTCCTTACAAAACTTCAAGTTCATCCGGTTCCAGGGAAACGCGGATGCCCTCTCCCGAGTATACTGTATGGCATGTACAGAGGGGAGGTATGTAAGAAGGTACAAGAAATCGTGGATGATAGGTACATGTCACCGAGGTTCCTGGCCTCGGTGGAGTAAGAGCTGGTTTTTATGTGTCAGCAGAAGTTGCTGTTTGACACCTTAATACTTAGTATGGCTGTATAACTGATCCGGGATGTCTCTTACTGGAAGTAGTCAAAGGTCTGGGTGGGTGACTACTCCCTATGTTCCAGGCTGGGTTTTGCCAGGCCTAAAAACCAGCCAGCACTGCCAGGTTAAGAGGATTACCTCAGTCTGACAGTGGAGCTCAGGAGGTGTGTGTGCTGGGATCTGAGGCTTGTGCCGTGCTGGAGAGTTGAGACCTGTCTGTAAGGGAAACGGTCCCCCTAAAAGGCTATGGACTGCTGGAGGCAGAACTGCCAACAAGGTGATTTTTTTGTTATGTGGACTTTCCATTGTGTGTGAACTAACACCAAGACTGCAAAGTGACGTTTTATTTTTGCTTTATGTGTGAATAAACACAGAAGTTTGATTTAAGAACTGGTAATTTGCCTCTGTACTGCATCCGTACACCCTGTCTACCAGAGCGAATCCCCACAGTATTTTATTCATTTAAATCTCTGCTAATTCTGGTTTAGGTGTCCAATGGGTGGTCCTACTCAGTGACTGACAGCCTTCCCTTGATGATAGCTGTCTGTCATTGAATAAGACCGCTTACTGGACTCCTAAGAATAGAAACAGCTAGAATTTACATGAATATCTTATATGATAATTAATAAGATACAAGATGAAACTGTTTATCACTTGACTCAGCTCCTCCTGCTCATTCACATGTCGCTTACAGATCATGTTCAATATGATAGCTGACTGTATTAATATTATTTATGTTGAACACGTCCCTTTCCCATGTACCTAGAAACATAGAATGTGTCGGCAGATAAGAACCATTTGGCCCATCTAGTCTGCCCAATATACTGAATACTATGAATAGCCCTTGGCCCTATCTTATATGAAGGATGGCCTTATACCTGATGGTAATTATGCAGAGCACAAAAACTGTGTTCACGTGATTGCTCATTAGAGGATGACTGTGATAGGCACCCTCAGCAGTCAAGTGTCATTCGTGCCGCCATCACCACTGAGGTCACTGATTGGCAGCCAGCAGTCATGTGCCTGTATAAAACATGCGATCACACGTGAAACAGCAGGGACAGGAGCCGGGGAGCTGGAACAGGAACACTGTGAGAAGATGAATACTTTTTTTTCCCTTTTTGTGGCTTTGAAACAGTCACCCACCTTTAAAGTGTTAAATTACCAATACCTGATTTAGAAATAAGCGACCAGTACATGCGCCAAATTTAATAGCAAGAGCTCTCAATAATAAGAAAGACATTAAGGGGGTCATTTATTTATCTGAAATACGCCTAAATCAGGCATATTTCAGGCACAGATGGCGATGCAACGGCAAATGTGCCCCTAAAATTCTAAGTTACTAATTTGTGCTCTGTGTTCCAGGCCTGTTCACATATGGTAACCTCATATAGGGCACCATAAGTGCGCTGACACATTCACTATAACCTAACAGCCATATTTACTATGGAAGGCATCGGGCTGCCTTCCCAACCATCAGTGCGATATCCTTGTCGGGTCCCCATGCCCATCGGGTCCCCGCGCTGCTGTGACGGGGACCCGACAAGGATATCACACATGCCGCAGTCAACGATGACTGCAGCACAGCGAGGGTTAATGTATCAGTGTTTTCTTCTATGCCAGCACAAACATCAGGGGCCCGGCTATTAGTGACTGTACTCGCCCGATTAGCGCGTTGTAGCTGTAGGGGCCCTGGGATTTAAGTTTCAGTTCCTAGCGCCGTACAGTTATGGCGCTGGTATCCTATGGGTTAAAGGCTGAATCCTGATGGACCTTTGAGACCACTACAGGTCAGCACAGTGGAGGGGCCACAATGCTCCTGCACGCAAAGTGTGCACTATATTGTTATCATAGGCATCAGGACTTCCTGCAGGACCAGATATCGCTCATATGGACAAGCCACCGTGTCTATGTAAACAGTGAAGGAGATGCCATGCTCAGAGGAGGCCATGGCACAATCATTGTTTTGATAAGCAAGGGTTCTGGTGGTTAAGCCCCCACTAGTCAAACATCAATGGCCCTGCCTACGGGTCCTTTTACACTGATTGTTGATCTGTCAGATTATCGATCTATACAGCAATCAACTCAGATGTATGGTGAAAAGTGATCTATACAGCAATCACCTCCACTGTATAGGGACAAGCAATCTATACAGCAATCACCTCCGCTGTATGGCGACAAGTGATCTATACAGCAATCACCTTCGCTGTATGGGGACAAGTGATCTATACAGCAATCACCTCCACTGTATGGGGACTAGTGATCTATACAGCAATCACCTCCACTGTATGGGGACAAGTGATCTATACAGCAATCACCTCCACTGTATGGCGACAAGTGATCTATACAGCAATCACCTCCGCTGTATGGGGACAAGCGATCTATACAGCAATCACCTCCGCTGTATGGGGACAAGTGATCTATACAGCAATCACCTCCACTGTATGGGGACTAGTGATCTATACAGCAATCACCTCCACTGTATGGGGACAAGTGATCTATACAGCAATCACCTCCACTGTATGGGGACAAGTGATCTATACAGCAATCACCTCCACTGTATGGGGACTTGTGATCTTTGCAGCAATCGCTTCTCCCCATAGAAAATAATTGTTCCAACCCAGAGGATCTTTATTTATACACCACAATTCGCGGTGCAGCAATGCTGATTTTCTGTGCCACCTTAACACGATCACCCGATGGAGTTTGCTTGTTTATTGGGCGATTGCCAGCACCTTTCACGCATTTATACAAATTTATACGAAAATTTGTCTCATAAATCTGTCTATATAAAAAGGATCTTAAAGGGGTTGTCCACTTTTTTTATATTGATGATCCTCAAGATAGGTTATCAATATTAGATCAGTGGGAACTGACTGCCGACACCCCTGCAGATTGGCTGTTGAAAGAGACCCCAACCCTCATATAAACTCTGCCTTCTCTTCTCTGTTGACCTGCTCACTGTCAACATTGCAGCAGTAATTACAACTCTGCTGTCCCATTCACTTCAATGGGACAGCTCCTTACTATTTAAGTGATTAGGATGGAGTCGTCCCATTGAAGTGAAATTATACAAGACCTCAATCCAACTGCTTTTAGTTGACCTTGAAAATCAGGATTAATGTCCTCTCGGTATTTTGCATCAGCGCTTGCAATCCAAAACTACATTAGGAGTGGATCCAGAACACAGGCGAGGTACAAATCTCCCCATTATACACTAGCTTTGATGTGGTGCAGATTTTGGCCAGACACACTGTAGAATTTCCCAGTTCGGACCTGCTACGCGTAACAATTCCTTTAGGGCCAGTTCACATGGAGTTTTGTGGCGCTGATTTTGAAGCGTTTCTGCCTCAAAATCAGCTCCCAAAGATGCTCAAAACAGCCTCTCATTAATTTCAGTGTGGAGTAGTACTTGTTTTTTTCCACGTGGCAAAAAGAAGCAGCATGCCCTATCTTAGGGAGGAATAAGCATTAAAAACAGCTTGATGTACGGTAAGTCCGTGCATTTTTCTTGCCTTTTTTGTATGTTTTTTGGTGAGGATCTGTGCTGAAAACCTCAAGCTGTACGTGCAGCTCTGTATTGACCACCTATTAGTTAAATAAAAAGACCTAAAAAAAAAAAAAGCATGAAAAAACACATGTAAAAATGCGTGGATTCCGTGCCGAGTTTTCAAAATAATTTGTATGAAATCCCCTTAGGCTCCCCTTGCTAAAGTTGAATAAGAATGGGGGAAACTTGGAATTCACAGCTGAAAGACATATCCCATACCTCCCAAACATCCCAGATCTGGCGGGACAGTCCCGGATTTCGGAAGCTATGTGTGTGCCATGCGTAGGGTTGCCACCTGTGCACTATTACTTCCATTGTGGAGCGCTTATTACTACAGCCTTTGCCCCCGCCGGGGGCAACACTCGCTGCTCACTGAATGCGCAGGACAGGACCTGCGCTCCAGCGTAATGACGTTTCACAGCATTAACTGGAAGCAGCAGGACCTGCGAAACATCATCACGCTGGAGCGCGTTTTATTTTTTTAAATAATTTTTTTGCACAAGAAGAGCGAGGAAGGGGGCCTTAATAACACTGGGAGAAACTAATGGGGGAAAAAATAATACTAGGGGGAACTAATGGGGGCATTCATTTTACTGGGGGCCTTATTAATACTGGGGGCCATTAATGAGGTCTTATTAACACTGGGGGGCCACTAATGGGGGTCTTATTAATACTGGGGGCCACTAAAGGTGTCTTATTAACACTGGGGGACAGTAATTGGGGCCTTATTAATACTGCGGGCCACTACTGGGGCATTATTAACCACCTCAGCCCCCATGGCTTAAACACCCTGAAAGACCAGGCCACTTTTTACACTTCTGACCTACACTACTTTCACCGTTTATTGCTCGGTCATGCAACTTACCACCCAAATGAATTTTACCTCCTTTTCTTCTCACTAATAGAGCTTTCATTTGGTGGTATTTCATTGCTGCTGACATTTTTACTTTTTTTGTTATTAATCGAAATTTAACGATTTTTTTGCAAAAAAATGACATTTTTCACTTTCAGTTGTAAAATTTTGCAAAAAAAACGAGATCCATATATAAATTTTGCTCTAAATTTATTGTTCTACATGTCTTTGATAAAAAAAAAATGTTTGGGTAAAAAAAAAAAATGGTTTGGGTAAAAGCGTTTACAAACTATGGTACAAAAATGTGAATTTCCGCTTTTTGAAGCAGCTCTGACTTTCTGAGCACCTGTCATGTTTCCTGAGGTTCTACAATGCCCAGACAGTACAAACACCCCACAAATGACCCCATTTCGGAAAGTAGACACCCTAAGGTATTCGCTGATGGGCATAGTGAGTTCATAGAACTTTTTATTTTTTGTCACAAGTTAGCGGAAAATGATTTTTTTTTTTTTTTTCTTACAAAGTCTCATATTCCACTAACTTGTGACAAAAAATAAAAACTTCTATGAACTCACTATGCCCATCAGCGAATACCTTGGGGTCTCTTCTTTCCATAATGGGGTCACTTGTGGGGTAGTTATACTGCCCTGGCATTCTAGGGGCCCAAATGTGTGGTAAGGAGTTTGAAATCAAATTCTGTAATAAATGGCCGGTGAAATCCGAAAGGTGCTCTTTGGAATGTGGGCCCCTTTGCCCACCTAGGCTGCAAAAAAGTGCCACACATGTGGTATCTCCGTATTCAGGAGAAGTTGGGGAATGTGTTTTGGGGTGTCATTTTACATATACCCATGCTGGGTGAGATAAATATCTTGGTCAAATGCCAACTTTGTATAAAAAAAATGGGAAAAGTTGTCTTATGCCAAGATATTTCTCTCACCCAGCATGGGTATATGTAAAATGACACCCCAAAACACATTCCCCAACTTCTCCTGAATACGGAGATACCACATGTGTGGCACTTTTTTGCAGCCTAGGTGGGCAAAGGGGCCCACATTCCAAAGAGCACCTTCCAAAATGGGGTCACTTGTGGGGTAGTTATACTGCCCTGGCATTTTCCAGGGGCCCTAATGTGTGGTAAGTAGGTAAATGACCTGTGAAATCCGAAAGTTGCTCTTTGGAATGTGGGCCCCTTTGCCCACCTAGGCTGCAAAAAAGTGCCACACATGTGGTATCGCCGTACTCGGGAGAAGTTGGGGAATGTGTTTTGGGGTGTCATTTTACATATACCCATGCTGGGTGAGATAAATATCTTGGGAAAAGCTGTCTTTTGCTAAGATATTTCTCTCACCCAGCATGGGTATATGTAAAATGACACCCCAAAACACATTCCCCAACTTCTCCTGAGTACGGCGATACCACATGTGTGACACTTTTTTGCAGCCTAGATGCGCAAAGGGGCCCACATTCCTTTTATGAGGGCATTTTTAGACATTTGGATCCCAGACTTCTTCTCACGCTTTAGGGCCCCTAGAATGCCAGGGCAGTATAAATACCCCACATGTGACCCCATTTTGGAAAGAAGACACCCCAAGGTATTCAATGAGGGGCATGGCGAGTTCATAGAATTTTTTTCTTTTTGGCACAAGTTAGCGGAAATTGATTTTATTTATTTTTTTTCTCACAAAGTCTCCCTTTCCGCTAACTTGGGACAAAAATTTCAATCTTTCATGGACTCAATATGCCCCTCACGGAATACCTGGGTGTGTCTTCTTTCCGAAATGGGGTCACATGTGGGGTATTTATACTGCCCTGGCATTCTAGGGGCCCTAAAGCGTGAGAAGAAGTCTGGAATATAAATGTCTAAAAATTTTTACGCATTTGGATTCCGTGAGGGGTATGGTGAGTTCATGTGAGATTTAATTTTTTGACACAAGTTAGTGGAATATGAGTTTTTGTAAGAAAAAAAATATAATTTCTGCTAACTTGGGCCAAAAAAATGTCTGAATGGAGCCTTACAGAGGGGTGATCAATGACAGGGGGGTGATCAATGACAGGGGGGTGATCAGGGAGTCTATATGGGGTGATCACCACAGTCATTGATCACGCCCCTGTAAGGCTCCATTCAGACGTCCGTATGCATTTTGCGGATCTGATCCATCTATCAGTGGATCCGTAAAAATCATGCGGACATCTGAATGGAGCTTTACAGGGGGGGTGATCAATGTAAGGGGGGTGATCAGGGAGTCTATATGGGGTGATCACCACAGTCATTGATCACGCCCCTGTAAGGCTCCATTCAGACGTCCGTATGCGTTTTGCGGATCCGATCCATCTATCAGTGGATCCGTAAAAATCATGCGGACGTCTGAATGGAGCTTTACAGGGGGGTGATCAATGACAGGGGGGTAATCAATGACAGGGGGGTGATCAGGTAGTCTATATGGGGTGATCACCACAGTCATTGATCACGCCCCTGTAAGGCTCCATTCAGACGTCCGTGTGCGTTTTGCGGATCCGATCCATCTATCAGTGGATCCGTAAAAATCATGCGGACGTCTAAATGGAGCTTTACAGGGGGGTGATCAATGACAGGGGGGTAATCAATGACAGGGGGGTGATCAGGGAGTCTATATGGGGTGATCAGGGGTGATCAAGGGTGAATAAGGGGTTAATAAGTGACAGGGGGGGGGTGTAGTGTAGTGGTGCTTGGTGCAACATATTACTGAGCTGCCTGTGTCCTCAGGTGGTCGATCCAAACAAAGGGGACCACCAGAGGACCAGGTAGCAGGTATATTAGACGCTGTTATCAAAACAGCGTCTAATATACCTGTTAGGGGTTAAAAAAATCACATCTCCAGCCTGCCAGCGAACGATCGCCGCTGGCAGGCTGGAGATCCACTCGCTTACCTTCCGATCCTGTGAACGCGCGCGCCTGTGTGCGCGCGTTCACAGAAAATCTCGCGTCTCGCGAGATGACGCGTAGATGCGCGATTGTGCGCAGCGCTGCCACCTCCGGAACGCGAATCTGCGTTAGGCGGTCCGGAGGTGGTTAATACTGGGGGCCACTAATGGGACATTTTCAATTCTAGGGGGTGCCAAAAAGGGAATTCATTTTACTGGGGCCGGTGTTAAGCCACGCCCCCACAGGTTAACTTGACCGGTATTTTTCAGTATTCAGGTTAAATTGCTGTGTTGGCACTTTGCAATAAAAAAGTGGGTTGTGGGTTGCAGTTTGGACACTCGTTCTCTAATAGGTTCGCCATCACTGCAATAGGTCATCAATATATGACCGGTGGGGCGTGGGTCCGACACCCAGCACCCCTACTGATCAGTTGGCTGAAGAGAAGGCGCACGCCGTGCCAGTGCAGCCTTCTCTTCATTGTTTACCTGCTCGCTGTCACAACAGCAGCGGTGAGCAGGCGTAATTACACCTAAGCCATCCCATTCATTTGAATGGGACAGCTCATTTCGATACACTTGTATAGGAACGAGCTGTCCCATATGCTGCTCCTTCACAGTAGTTATGCCCACATTGCGTCCCTTCAGAGTAGTTATGCCCACAGTATGTTCCCAAACAGTAGTTATGCCTATACTGTGCCCCTTCACAGTACTAATGCCCATACTGTGCCCCCTCACAGTTGTTATGCCCACATTGTGCCCCCTTACAGTAGTTATACCCACACTTGCCCCCTTCACAATAGTTATGCCCACATTGTGTCCCCTTAAAGGGGTATCCGAAGTTATTTTTATTGATGACCTATCCGCAGGGGCGAACAGTTTTGTTCCTTCTGGAGGAAAGTCAATTTGCCTGTTATAGACTACCTTCACAGCTGGGTTTTAGTAAGGAGAGACAGTACCTTATAAAAGCAACATAACCCCTTAATTACCGCGATCGGCAATAATCGCACGTGCGGGCGGGCGCCATGTTTGCCTATTGCTCCAGTGCCGTACATGTACAGTGCTGGTAGCGAAAGGGTTAAAGTTTCGGTGTACCCTTTTACATCATGTTGATCTTTAAATCTAAGAAATTTCAAAATTACTGTATGTGCTGAATTATTTCTTTCATTAGAGTGCTCTGTATTTTATTTTTTTTACTTTTGAGGAGGCAGCTACAGAAATAATATTTGTGCCTTTGCCAAATTTGTTTAATTATTCTTTCTGTTCTATGCCATCATATGAAATCCTGTAATTAAGTCACAAATTAACAGGAGAACGGAAAAAAAAGCTGCAAATGTCTGCAGTGATAGGGGGTAGACACTAGGGCTATAATCAGTCCAATGACCACTTGCTGTGACAATGACCTCCAGTGATGTCCTGGACACGTAATACCAATATGCTATTCCTAGGACTGAGCCCATACTGTATATTGCTTCGAATTTGGAGAAAATGCAATTATTGTAAGAAAGATAATCTGGCATTAAACACTTGATTTAAATATTTCAGATATTTTCCAACAAGCGCTGTGCTTTTCTCCTCAATTACATTTTTTGTACAATATATTTAGATTGCTTTTTGGTTTATTCACTCTTGACTAAAGATGTACAAAACACTGATTTTATTTCCTGCTACCGCTGACACCTGCAAAACAGTGTTTGAGGTTTAGAGAACTGATTTATATCATTTCCTTTACCATATAATATGATTAATTTTGATCTGCTTAAAGGGCATGTGTCAGCAGATCTGTTCCTATGAAAGTGGCTGACCTGTTACATGTGCACTTGGCAGCTGAAGGCATCTGTGTTGGTCCCCTGTTCATATGTGCCCACATTGCTGAGAAAAATTTCTGCAAATGATCCTCTAGGAGCAACGGGGGCATTGCCGTTACTCCTAGATTCTCATCTCTCCCTGCAACTGCCGCAACTTCGCCACTTTGATTGACAGGGCCAGGCAGTGCAAACGTCATCACACCTTGCCCTGTCAATCAAAGTCCAGAGAAAGCTGAGCCTCTAGGAGTAACTACAATGGATCGGACGCAGACAAAAAAATGAGTTTGTGTGCATAAAACTTTAAAGGGGTTGTCTCAATTCAGCAAATCACATTTATCATGCATACATAGTTAATAGAAGGCTCTTACTAATGTATTGTGATTGTCCATATTGCTTCCTTTGCTGGCTGGATTCATTTTTCCATCACATTATACACTACTCATTTCCAGGTTTTACGGCTACTGCTGCAGCACAGATACTTGGTGACCAGGACAGGAGCTGCTGCTCCAGGTGGCCAGGTGGTTTGAACTGGTCAGTATATGCAGTTTTATTGGTTTAACAGCTTTTTTTTTTTATTCAACATTTAATTCCACTGAATATATTGCATATCCCTTAATATCCCTTATTGAAGTAAAATATATTTAACAATATTGAAATCTCTAATGAACAAAACTGTTTTGGTTTTGGCTGGTCTGTCGCCTTGTTCCTGAAACAAAGAGGATAACAGGTCCCTAAAATTCAATATTTTATGCAGGGGCGGACACAGACAGCAGAGGGCCCCTGTGCAAAGATTGTGCCTGGGCCCCCCCCCTCCAAGCCAAGTTCTCAACATAACCAATTCCGTCCTAACATTACTTATAGCAATAAAAAACACAGGTTAAGGCTACTTTAACACCTGCAGCACTATGCTCCGGCCACCTGATCCGGCAGAGAATGCATGGAATTGGCCGGACACAAACTCAGGCATGCAGCGGTTTGTGTCCCGCTGATTCTCTGCATTTTTGCAGATTATGGCCGATCTCTACCAGACCCCATTATAGTTAAAGAGGATCTTTCACTAGAATAAAACATCTAAACTAACTATACAGACATGGAGAGCGGCGCCCAGGGATCTCCCTGCACTTACTGTTATACCTGGGCGCCGCTCCGTTCTCCCGTTATAGCCTTCGGTATCTTCATAGTTAGGCTCCACCCAGGGGAACCTGCCGGCGTCTCATTCTCCCATGCTGTAGCGCTGGCCAATCGCAGCGCTCAGCTCATAGCCTGAGAGGCTTTTTTTCTCTCAGGCTATGAACTGAGTGCTGCGATTGGCCAGCGCTACAGCATGGGAGAAGGAGACCCCGGCAGGTTCCCCTGGGTGGAGCCTAACTATGAAGATACCGGAGCCTATACCGGGAGAACGGAGCGGCGCCCAGGTATAACAGTAAGTGCAGGGAGATCCCTGGGCGCCGCTCTCCATGTCTGTATAGTTAGTTTAGATGTTTTATTCTAGTGAAAGGTCCTCTTTAATGGGGCCGGCGGACATTCTGTATGCATTCAGCAGTGCTGGAGCATTCCAGCAGGCTGTTCTCTGCTGGAACAGCCTGCCAGAATCACTAACTCAGATGTGAAGGTGCCACTGGGTAGGCTGTGTAGACCTCCTGATTCTTTGAACTCTGTTATGAACATAGAATCTCCTAGTCTCATTGTAAATGTAGCCCAACACTACTTTGCTGTCCGTATAAAATACTGTGCTATCAAGATTTACATCTATTTCAGACACAACAAGATCTGCTAGCTCTACTGCTAGAACAGATCTGGTGACTGTGGGGGCCATTTTAGTACAGTGAACTCATTGTCATGTTCAAGAAACCAATTTGAAATGATTCGAGCTTTGTGACATGGTGCATTATCCTGCTGGAAGTAGCCAGAGGATGGATACATGTTCTCATTCTGTTTACGCCAAATTTGGACTCTACCATTTGAATGTCTCAACAGAAATCGAGACTCATCAGACCAGGCAACATTTTTCCAGTCTAAGGCTACTTTCACACTAGCGCTTGATCGGATCCGTTCTGAACGGATCCGATCATATTAATGCAGACGGAGGCTCCGTTCAGTACGGATCCGTCTGCATTAATAACTTAGAAAAATTTCTAAGTGCGAAAGTAGCCTGAGCGGATCCGTTCAGACTTTCAATGTAAAGTCAATGGGGGACGGATCCGCTTGAAGATTGAGCCATATGGTGTCATCTTCAAGCGGATCCGTTCCCATTGACTTACATTGTAAGTCTGGACGGATCCGCACGGCCAGGCGGACACCCGAACGCTGCAAGCAGCGTTCAGCTGTCCGCCTGGCCGTGCGGAGGCGAGCGGAGCGGAGGCTGAACGCCGCCAGACTGATGCAGTCTGAGCGGATCCGCATCCATTCAGACTGCATCAGGGCTGGACGGAAGCGTTCTGCTCCGCTCGTGAGCCCCTTCAAACGGAGCTCACGAGCGGACAGCAGAACGCTAGTGTGAAAGTAGCCTTAAACAGTCCAATTTTGGTGAGCTCGTGCAAATTGTAGCCTCTTTCCTATTTGTAGTGGAGATGAGTGGTACCCGGTGGGGTCTTCTGCTGTTGTAGCCCATCCGCCTCAAGGTTGTGTGTGTTGTGGCTTCAAAAATGCTTTGCTGCATACCTCGGTTGTAACGAGTGGTTATTTCAGTCAACGTTGCTCTTCTATCAGCTTGAATCAGTCGGCCCATTCTCCTCTGACCTCTAGCATCCACAAGGCATTTTTGCCCACAGGACTGCCGCATACTGGATGTTTTTCCCTTTTCACACCATTCTTTGTAAACCCTAGAAATGGTTGTGCGTGAAAATCCCAGTAACTGAGCAGATTGTGAAATACTCAGACCGGCCCGTCTGGCACCAACAACCATGCCACGCTTAAAATTGCTTAAATCACCTTTCTTTCCCATTCTGACATTCAGTTTGGAGTTCAGGAGATTGTCTTGACCAGGACCACACCCCTAAATGCATTGAAGCAACTGCCATGTGATTGGTTGACTAGATAATTGCATTAATGAGAAATAGAACAGGTGTTCCTAATAATTCTTTAGGTGAGTGTATATCTGTGGTTAGCTCCCTGAGCAGAGTCTTACCTTGGATGATCACAGGGGCTGCAAATCCAAGTGGATCATATAGACTGTTGATGGTGGACAGGACTCCACGTCGTGTGAAGGGTTTCTGTTCTTGGTCGACCTGAAAGGTAAAGGTGTCAGACTTGGGGTCCCAGCTGAGCCCTAGGCTGTGCTGCATGGATAATGGGTCTGTTGCCAAGTCTAGATCCTTCAAATCACTGGCATGATCTTGAGTAGGAAAGGCCCCCATAACAACTTTGCTGTTTGAGGTTTATTATGCAACCTGAGGTTTGAACAGGAAAGCATACTCTGAGTCCTTTTGAGTAGACCGATTGCGGCCTCTGGTGAGGGAAGCGACTTCATCTACATAGAAGTCTCTTTCAACAAACTTCTTAACGTCCCCTCCATATACTTTTTCACCTTCTTGGGCAGAAAGTCTGAGTCCATAAATAGCGACTGCAGGTGATGGGCTGTTGCCAAAAACATGCACCTTCATGCGATATTCGATGATGTCTTGGGTAGGGTCGTTGTCCTTGAACTAAAGGAATCTTAAGAAGTTCCTGTGCTCTTCTTTAACTAGGAAACAATAGAACATTTGTTGTATGTCGGCAACTACAGCAATGGGTTCTTTGCGGAATCTGATGAGGACACCGAGAAGTGTGTTGTTGAGGTCTGGTCCTGCATATTGTGAACTAGAGTCAAATACCCCTCGGATTTGTCCTGGCTTCTTGGGATGGTAAACGCCAAAGATTAAGTACCAGCATTCTTCCTTTTCTTTTAGGGGTGGAGCTACTTCTGCATGACTGTTCTCCAATATCTTGTCCATGAATAAGAAAAAATGTACCATCATTTCTGGTCTTTTCTGAAAGTTGTGTTGGAGTGAACAGAAGCTTTTAAAGGCTTGATCTCTGTTGTTGGGAAGACAGCGTCTCTGTGTTTTGAAAGGTAGTGGTGCAACCCAGGTGTTCGTTTTATCCTTGAAGAATCCTTGCTCCATTATGTTTAAGAAGGCCTCATCTTCAATATAGGGAGCTATCTTGTAGTCTTCCTTTGTCCTCTGGAACACCTTTCACCCCAAGTTTTCTTGGTCTTCACCACAAGGATGGTTCTCGATTTCTGAAAAGTCAGGATACAGCACACTTGTCGGCTTCTCTCTTACAAGGAATCTGTTAGGACAAGGCTGAAAGAGGGATGGACGTCCGTTCGCCAAGGTATTCGTGTAAAGAGAATTCATTGTGGTAGGCTTGTGAACATTTCCTAAGCAGACATCACCTATAATGACCCATCCCAGGTCAAGCTTCTGGGCATATGGAGAATCGTGAGCACCGTTTATTTGTTTCCTCACCTTGTGGACTCTTATGATATCTCTTCCTAGCAGAAGTATTATTTGGGCCTCTGGGTCGAGTGCAGGTATGAGATGTGCTATGGATTTTAGATGTCCATGATGTAATGCTGCCTCAGGTGTAGGAATCTCTTCTCTATTGTTTGGCATCCGATTGCATTCGATCAAGGTAGGTAAAGGTAGGGATGCTTCACCATTTATGGATTCGATCCAGTAGCTCTTCTGCCTTTTTCTTCACTCACACCTGTGCAAGTTTTACGTGAATATGGAGAGCTGTGTCCTTTAATATTGCGGATATCAAAGAAAGTCGAGTTAGCAAGAGATCTATTACTCTGATCATCAAGGATGGCATACAATCTTACCGCTTTCTCTTTATGACCAATAGGGTAAACTAGATCCAGTCTACCATATCAAAGAAATTTTACAGCGAGTGGTAGATAAAGCCAAAGAGAATGAAGTGGTGGACGCCAAATTGGGGGACTTTCTTATAAATCAACATCCGATTACCCCGGTGTTTTACACTCTACCAAAAGTGCATAAGTCACTAATTAATCCACCAGGTCGCCCGATAGTGGCGTCCACTGACTCCATACTTTCAAATCCAGCTATTCTTTTGGAGAGGGTATTAACCCCTCTAACTAAACTAGCACCATCGTATATCCGAGATACTGGCCACTTTCTATCTGAAATTAGCTCTCTCCAGGTGGATGACGGCTGCATATTCGTCACTTTAGACGTGTGCAGTCTTTATACATCTATTATTCATGAAAAAGGAATCAATGCAGTCGCGGGTCTCTTAGGCACAAGCACATACAAAAAGGCAGAAAAGGAATTTTTTCTGGAACTTTTGAAAATAGTCCTTGAGCAAAATGATTTTTTGTTTCAAGATTCTTTTTATCAGCAGTGCCGTGGGACCGCGATGGGATCGAACGTCGCGCCGCCATACGCAAATACATATATGGCTTCTTTTGAGTGTCAATTTGTTTACTCTAGCCCTCTATATCATCAACATTGTATATTTTGGCGTCGATTCATCGACGATATTTTTTGCGTATGGCGAGGCGACGTCCGATCCCTTACGGAATTTACCACGTATTTAAATTCCATCTGGGATGAACTTAAATTCACTGTACACCATAGTTCTGATAGAATTTCCTTTTTGGATACCTGGGTGACTAGGGACAAAGAAGGTAAGATACAGACGGATTTATTTGTGAAATCAACTGATAGAAACAGTTTACTGTCCTTTTCAAGTAGTCACCCAGCAACCATCAAGGAATCTATCCCATATTCACAATACCAGAGGGTTAGACGGATTGTCAGTGATAGGGATATGTGCCAAATAAGATTAGACGATATGACCAATAAATTTAGAGAGCGAGGCTACCCCCCTGATCTATTGAAAATACAGCGTAATAAAGCTGAGACTACACCACCGGATAGAACTAAGAAAGAAACAAGGATCCCCTTAGTGATTAAATACCATCCCTGGTCCCAGCGCCTGAGGACTATTGTTAATCAACATTGGCACATATTATCCAAGTCCTATCCACGGATAGGAGAGTTCCAGAGGCCACCCATGATATGCTATAAACGGGCAGAAAATATTAGGGATAAAATAGTCCGGGCAGATGTGGGAAGTAATAAAATAGAAAGAGGACAGAGTTTTTTATCTACACCTAGACGGGGCACTTTTCCTTGTTTAAATTGTGTCAATTGTTCCAGCGTCATAAAGGGTTCATGTTTTTCCCACCCTCACTCAGGTGAAAATATTCCAATAAGGGGCACGTTCACCTGTAATAGTAGATTTGTGGTTTACATTCTTAAATGTCCATGTGGATTATTATATGTGGGGGAAACCTCGATGAGAATGAAGGACAGACTAAGTAAACACAAATCTACTATCCGCAAACAGAATTTATTACTTCCAATACCCCTTCATTTTCATGATAAAAAACATAATATCTCGCAGTTGAGGTATCAGATTATTGAAGGTGTATCATTACCCCGTCGAGGGGGTGATAGAAATAAATTGTTATTGAAAAGAGAGGCTTACTGGATCCATCGTCTTCAGACAATGGAGCCCAGGGGCCTCAATCGTGAGTACAATGTGTCCTGCTTCCTATAAGGCATTCGGCTTTATGCAATTAGATAAATATATTTCTCTTTTTCTTCAGCGTGATTAATCACTGCCAAAATGGACTATTGGACTGAAAAACTTCGCCAGTATAGAGTGGATATGTTTATGCGAATTTTTTATGCGAATTTTTTATGCGAATTTTTTTTGCGAATTTTCTAACGCGAATATTTCATTGCGATTATTTGATATGCAAATTTTTAGTTAATGAGGGAGGCGGAGCTCCTCTGATGATGTCAGTTCCTTAGTGTCTCATTTATGTATAAATAGCTGGAGTGTAAGATGTTTCATTGCAGTCTGATGAAAGCACACTTGTGCTGAAACGCGTCACTATGCCACTTGAATATGTGACTGAATAAATCTACATTGTGATCTACATCTGCGAAGTGCCGGTCTTCTTCTTTGAAACATTTGTCTGGACGCTATTCCACGGACACGTGCACCGCGAATTCAAGAAGGTAGTGCCGCCCTGTCTTCACTAGAACAATAGGGTAAACTGTGACAAGACAGATCTTGGAGCAAGATTTGTTACTAATACCTTTTCCGCAGACTTCAGTGCACTGGGGTGTCACTTCAGGAGGTACTGTGTCTCTCTCCTCCCCGCTGTGCTCTACAGCCTGTTCTGAGGGTGTGAAAGTCCATGGAGCTGGCCCAGGGTGTAAGGCTGTATTGTGCTCTTCACTGTTGCATTCAGAGCATTTGATGTTTATGGTACAGTCTTTTGCAAGATGAGAGGTTGATGCACAACACCTGTAACAAATGTGGTTCTCCTTGAGGAAAGTTTTGCAGTCTGAGAAGTTCTTCTCTAAGCAATGAGTGTGGTTTCTTATGTAGAGGACATTCTCTGCATGGGTCTTTTGTTGAGATCTTCTCAGTCTCTGAGGTACTGTAGGTTTTGTATGAGGGGTCTTTGGAAGAAACACTGGTCTTGTGTACTGCAACAGGGGTACCTTTCATGTTACGGAGTAACACAGGCCTACCTGGTTTGGGGTAAGTGGTGTCAAACATCGAGAAGTCAAAGCTGGGATCATTCCTAGTCTTTGTTTGCTGGTGCACGAAGTCCACAAAGAAAGAATGGAGAAAACGGGACGTTGTGCTGTTGCTTGTACCTGGAACCTTGAGCAATCCACTTCTCTTGCAGGTTATGAGGTAGTTTTTGTACTATGGGGTTTACACCACGTGCAGTATCTAAGAATGCCAGACCTTGTAAATCTCCTTCAGCTTTGGCAACTTGAAGCTCTGTCAGCAGGTCACTCAGTTCTCTCAGTTTCTGGAACCTTTTGTTCTGGATCTTGGGGAAATCCTCAAATCTTTTGAAGAGTGCGTTCTCGATCACTTCTGGTGAGCCGTAACAGTCCTCAAGTCTCTCCCATATCA
The DNA here is from genome assembly GCF_905171765.1 of Bufo bufo. Taxonomy (NCBI): domain Eukaryota; kingdom Metazoa; phylum Chordata; class Amphibia; order Anura; family Bufonidae; genus Bufo; species Bufo bufo. The sequence goes on along the minus strand of NC_053391.1, from coordinate 355,009,054 downwards.
TGTTTAACCCAGTGCTTGGGTAGTTAATATTAATGGCTCTAATCCATTTTGCATGCTCTGCCGATTCATTTCCTAGCCACTTGACAAGAAGATCAATTTCCTCACATGCAGACAGATCTAGGTCTCTGATTGTATTTCTGAATGATGATCGACATGACCTATAGCTTTCAGGTCTGTCATCAAACTTGGAGAGCCCCTTGGTTATTAACTCACGTCGGGCAAGTAATTTTAGGAACTCTGACATACCTGGATCTTTGTTTGGTGGATTGTTGCTGTAGTAGTCACCATATACTTGAAACTGTTGTCTAGTTTAAAGCAGAGTTCTTCAGCAGGGGTTGACGCTGTTTTTGGACTTTAATTTAAGCTGTCATCTGACTCCGCATGCTGCATGACGTAATCTGAAATGCGTTGCAAGTTATCGTTATGATCAGGTTCAGGCCCAACTATGCTGCTGGGTCTATTACTTGCGAAGTTCGCTGCTTCTTCTAACGCCTCTGCCTCTGCTACAGCAGCTGCAGATTCCTTTTCCACTGTTAGTTTTTTCCAGAGTTGCTTGTTGTTCAGCCAGAGCTGCTTGTTGTTCAGCCAGAGCTGCTGGCATGTTTTCTTCCATGCTTGCTTGTTGTTCAGCCAGAGCTGCTTGCATGCATGCTTTCTCCACCTCTTTCTTGCTCTGCAAATGTCCCCTTTAACTGTCTTTCTTGCTCGGCAAATGTCGCGCAGGTTTTGGCGGCTTCAGCTTTTGCACGGGCAATGGCGACCGTGGAGCTGCTCACTGATCTCTTTGAACTTCTGGAGCTAGCCGAGATGCGAGACCACGTCTCGTACAGTTCGGATTCTCTTGACGACATAATGACACTGCGAACAGGTTTACACACTTGCAACTGTCGTGGATGATGATGCTGCACTTTCAGGGTTCAGTACCATGTGGTCCAGCCTGTTAGAGGTTGTTGACTCGCAGGGTTTGAGGAATCACAATTTCTAGTATCTAGCTTGTAAGAAGCTGATGTTTTTTATGCGGCCAGGGAGTCGCAGTTCCTCGTATCTAGCTCGTAAGCAGCCGCTGTTTTACTGTTCTGTCCTGCTTATGTGTGAAGGTACATAGCTTGACAGACAGCTAAACCTTATCCTGGCAATGAATTGACAATGGAGTAACGTCCAACTTTATCTTTATTGCAAGGATTTAAATCAGTGCGCGGTAAAACTGGGGAACAGAAAAAACAATGTGCTTACTAATGGGGTCTGACATATAGTAATGCATATACAAACACAGATGGATATCTAACCAGAGCATGTTTCATATCTGCATAACCAGCATGGTCCTTAGCTGCTAACTATAAGCTGCTATAAAGGAAAGGAGAAAGATATGCAAATACATAAGAAAACCGATGCAAACAGGCTGTAATGTGGCTATGTGACATACCAGCGATGCTACTGTGAGCTTAGATGTGGAGGATGTCTCAAGAGGCTTCCAAGCAATGTGCTATCCTCAGGCAGTGATGACTGTGAATTAAGAATATGGCTGCTATGTGCAGGGATGATGATGTCACTAAGATAAGGAAGCTGAAGTAGACCAAACTTGTAGTATGAATAGCTGCAATTGTATGTAAAACGGCCACTAGATGGAGCTGTTACACAATGAACAGAGAATTATACAGAAAACATTAACTATGTATGAAAGTTATGCATAAATTAACAATAAACCTGCTGAAGGCATGACAGGTCAGAATCAGCCGGTGCCTGTATATTGCAGACAATGGCACATACTGTAGTATTTAGTCACTGCGTCAGGCACTACGGACAGTGGAGATGTAGTCAGCCTTATCTGGGTGTATAAGATTGCTATATTGCCTTTTCGGCAATAAAACAGAACGGTCACTAAATTCTGATCCTTCCCTAGGCTACGATGCAAGGATAACAAGTGCTCTACAGAAAAGATCAGCTTTATAGTGTATGCTCTAGTGCACAACCTACAGGCCACAATGGCATTTTGTGCATCCTCCCAACCATATGCAGACAGAAATGCTTGTCTGTGTGTGGCTGCTCATATGTATGTTACACGTATGTTCTATATCTCCAGATCCCTCTTATATCAGGAGAACCAGGTTCCATTATCCCTATTTGGCAGTCTAGAAAAAAAGTTTATGATGTAGAGAGATGGTCATCTACATATGTGCCTCTCTCCCCATGGCAGTTCATAGGAGTTGTGAAATTCTAAGGTGTTACCACAACACCCATAATCTACATTGGAGAGAGCCACATACGTGCATGGTCTCCAGGTCTCTGGAGTGCTGTCATGGGGCTCCTGTTCTGATGATACAAGGGGGGTCCTGAAAGTAAAATCTGCACTTATCCAACAGTAATGTTTATTGTGGCCCTTGGGATTAGTTAAATCTGATCATGTGGCCTTCAGACCAGAAAATGTTGTGCAGCATTACTCTGCTGTCTGGAAATGTAAATAGCAAGTTTAATTTTTCAATCAAGATAGTAACAAATAGAAGGGATTATGGCACACATGTATAAAAAAATAAAATAATCAAATGTATTAAAGGTGCATGCCTCTTAGTAGATTTGGTGCATTGGGACTGTCGAAGAGGCTGAACAAGCAAAGAGCCTGCCTGGTGTCCTTACGTGTTTGCAAGAGAGTGAGACTTAAAGGGGTGGTCACATCTCTGCATCTCCACTTCGAGGACAGTGATACAGTTGAATTCAGGAGGACACCTGCAGCTCCTGGCCAGGTGCATAAGTACCTGATGCTCCTACATGAATTAATGCTGAGTGTATCAGATCGTTATGTACCTGGCCAGTGGCCGTGAGGAGGACTCGAGCAGCTCCCTGGGCATTGGACCACCGGGAAATTTCCCTGTAGGGTCTATGGCCAGTCTGCCCTTGTTGATGGGGATCTATGCAAATGGCGTAACAGAACAAGCCGCACTGCTCCCATAGCTCCACCTCTGGGGCCAGCACCTATTGGACATTTATGGAGCATCTTATTGATAAATGTCCAGAAGGAAATCCACCTGTAGGTTATAATTTATAATAATGGTATAAACAGTGATGTTTTCATGAGAGGGAAAGTTTCCCAATTTCATTGTCTACATCCTTTTTTATCTTTCAACATTTTCTTTGTACCAACAGTATAAATTTCGTCACCGATGTTAACCGCTAGAGCTTGGTTGGTCCACATCTCATGCTGCAAGAAAGTAGGAATGTATCTTTATTAACTTTACTTCATCATGTATGTATTAGCACAAAAGAATAATCACTTCTTCAGTGTTATTAACTTTATCAAGATTTTCCAGGCTATAGACCTAGATGCAATATGGGAAATTATATTTTTCAGACCCATGGAGTGCCGCTAAACAGGCTATGGTGGTGTTTACATCATAGTTATAAAAAAAGAAAGAAAGAGTACTCCGTTTTGCTCATGAATCTGCATCCGCAACTGCATATTTTAGGTTACCCCACAATTTACAGATTGTGAGAGTCAGTCTGTCTTTACAGTCTTGATGATATTCATTATAGTTTCAGAATTGAAAAGCATGAGGTTTGGCGCCACCCACTGATCATACTAGATACTACAGTTTCCTTATGACGTTTATACAGGTATTTTCCATTTTGAGACTTGTTTTTTCAGGTTTTGGAAAGTGGCAGAAGTCAATAAGAAATGCATACTACTGGTCCTAATGTTTCATTGACAACGTCAGATGCCTTCTTTTCTGTCTTCTGACAAGTTTTGAGAGATTTGTCTCAATTAAACAGCAAAAGATTCAGATTCGGCTAGAATCAAAATATCCGGTAAATTTGAGAGGGAATAAAGGCAGAAAAAAACTTTAGCCCATTAGCCTGCCCTGATTTCCTTTTTATTCTTCTCTTAACCCTTTTAGGACTGGGCCATTTTTCATCTTTCTGCCCAGGCCATTTTTATCAAATCTGACATTTGTCACTTTATGTGGTAATAACTTTAAAACGCTTCCACTTATCCTAGCCATTCTGAGATTGTTTTCTCGTCACATATTGTAATTCGTGACAATGGTAAAATTGAGTAAAAAAATTTCATTTATATTTATAAAAAAATACCAAATTTACCAAACATTTTGAAACCTTTGCAAATTTCCAAATTTCAACTTCTCTACTTTTATAATAGATAGTAATACCTCCAAAAATAGTTATTACTTTACATTCCCCATATGTCTATTTCATGTTTGGATCATTTTGAAAATAACATTTTTTATTTTTTAGGACGTTAGAAGGCTTAGAAGTTTAGAAGCAAATCTTAAATTTTTTTAGAACATTTCTGCAGCGTCCTACTACGTGTGTATGGGCACTGCTTAAAAGCACTTTTCACATTATTAAAAGCACTAGGTTGTAATGTATAATTTTGTATGTATGTACCTGCAAAATCCCTGTTACCAGGCAGATTAGGTGAAATTCATACATCCCGCCACTAGATGGGGATAAGGTTCAGGTCTTATATATATACCTAGGTCAGGCCTAGTTAGTCAGTTGAGACCAGGAGGGAGTTGAGATTAGTCAGATAAGAATAATGTAGTCAGAGATAAGAGCAGATCTGAGGGAGTCAGATCAGATTAGTGGGAAGAAAATGTAGAGTGAAGACTTCATTACACAGATTAGTGAGTGGAGCCAACTTCGCTAGGAGGGGATACTCAGATGTTAGGCGCAGAAGAGCGTTTTCCTTCTGTGGCCAGACTATAAACTTGCATCCCTGACCAGTAGGAGAAGAGTTTGCCTCCATGGAAAAGAAACAAGCTTTCCTAAGGAATCATCGGTGATAAGAGCCATTATTGAGGGCCACAGACACCTTTGCATGGTGGAGGTTTATAGCTTCAGGCAGCCACACCAAACTTCTAAGAGACAGTTGAGTTTTGCGGTCTAAAATATTCAGCTTGTAGGGAAAGACAAGGAATAGGATCCAACACATCTAAAGGAACCAGGTACACCTAACCCACTGCTCCAAAACCAAGAAACCTAAACAGCCTAAAACTGTGGATTTGCAGAATTAACTCTGTACCATCTAGAGACTGCATATTTGTACTGCTGCAACCAAAAGACATCCAAAGTAAAAGTTGTGAGTTGCATCTTACCACTGTCTACCTCATTTATTACTACCTATGGTTGTACCACCATTAACGGTACTGGCGTCACTACAAAAAACATCAAGGGACTCAGCCACAACAAGCACCCCTAACATCAAGGGCACCTCAACCACCATCTTGGCTGATGCTTCCTACCACAGAGCGTGCCCCGGAGGATTTCGTGCTGTCCACCTCAACACTGTGCTGCCAGCCCAGGGAGGCTATCTGCTAACCGTGAGTAAACTAATGAACTGTGTGTTATATCAATTGGCCCCTCATCGGTCCACCGTGCACCTCACGTGTTGCCCCTGCGACTGGCTGGCTGCATAACTTTTATTGCCGTCACGAACAGGATATTAACCCTTGCGCCATATTTGAGAGACTGTCGTATGTGAATAAGCCTCTTTATTTGCTTGAGACTTTTGATTATTGTGCGCTGTTTTGGGGTCCAGAACTGTTCAAACTGATTGCAAAGTATATGGAGGTGCTATACTAGCCCCCAGCATCAAAACCGCAGTGTTAAAAGTGAGAAAATCCAGCATTTGTGTGTCACTATAACTGCTTGCTGTCAGTGAATAGACTGTCACTGTTCAATTAATATGGCCGCCGGAGCTCCGATTTGAAAAATAATACGGCGCCATCACTGGGTGCAAGTAGGCGACACCCCCTGCAGAGCGGGAATCCAGTGTGCCGCCCCTTTATGCAAAATTGTCTGGTTAAAGCCCATCCTACCTGTACTGTGTGGGTTCTGAGAGGCTGGCCCTGTATGCAAGCGCAGCGCTGCCTCCTCTGCTTGTGGCCACATCAAAGGGATACGCCGCACACGGGAGGACGGTGTGACGTGCGTGCATCCCCAAAGGTATCGCGAGATTTACACCGGCAAGCAGCCGGATCGCATCGCATTGCCTGTCTGCCCCCAAGTAAGTACCGCAGACTGTAATTTACTATTGCCACCCCAGAGTGAAGCACCGCTAGCCAGGAGCGCTATCAAAAACTCAAACAAGCGCTGCCTGAGTGTTGGATTCAGCCGGCATCCAACATTTAAAGGGCCATACACCGCAAGGTAGCGGTCGCCCATAGCAACATTAAATCAAAAGTATTGAAAGCCACAATTAACCTGACTGTAATCAACCTATTGTCAGCATGTCTGTGCAAGAGGATAACGTGCAGGCTGACCTCCGCGGACCCCCTGCGGCAGCCGGTCCTAGCGCAATGCCAACTGCTGCAGCACCAAGTTCAATTCCTAACTAAAAGTCTGGAGAAAGCTCACAAAAAATTGGAACAATGGGAAAAGCCACTATTGCTGGAGGATGAGAAACCAGTATCCAGAAGGCTCTTCTCCCCTGATTACAAAGAGACATTCCAGAAATTCAGGCGGACGCCCACCTGACCGCACTAGTACCCCCAAGCGGCCTATCTGTACATACCGTCACAAGCCAGGCCATACTGAAGCCACCTGCTGGCAGTTAAACGGGCGACCCCCGAGGTCAGGGACCACCCCTCGGGAGGTAGATCAATAGGTCCAGAAGATCCCCAGTGGATGCCAAGATATGTAGAATCCCGTCCAGAAGTAACACTTCAAATAAATGGAGTTCCTTTTATTGCCCTAGTTGACACAGGATCCCAAGTCACTACCATACAACAAACAGCATTTGAGAAATACTGGGACTAAAATCAACTTACCCAGCCCCCAGAATCCTGGCTGAGTCTCATAGCCAGCAACGGCAAACCGGTACCAATACTGGGTTACTGGGAACCTACCATTCAAATAGGAAGAACCATCCTATCCCAACAAGGCATTATTGTAGTGCAAGTGAAGGAAAACAACAACAACCCTCCTATAGTCCTAGGCATGAATGTCCTTAGGAATTGTTATGTTGAAATGTTGGAAGCTTTACACCAGTCAGTGCCTACTGCTTCTTTTGCTTCTAAGAAGGTAATCCAACAAACCATCCGTGTACTGAGTGCACAACAGAAATTCGCCAACGAAAAAGGAGAAATTTGCTATGTCCGCATCCGAGACAATCAACCAGTGATTCTCAGGCCCAACACTGAAACTCTCCTATGGTGCCGAGCTGTAGTCGGAATTCAAGGTCAAGACTACCAAGCCTTGGTGGAACCAGTTGTTTTGGAAGACTATCCTTTAGTCAGAGCTGCAAGAAGCCTGGTAACCGTCACTGAAGGTAAAGTGCCTATTCGTCTCCTCAACTTGAGTGATCACAGTGTAACATTAACCAAAGTACCATCCCATTGCACAGCTGATCCAAATCACCTTCCAAGACGTCATCAGTGTGACTACAGATCTCCAGAAAAAACACCCACAGGGCCAAAACTTAAATACCCCCTGGTGGAAAGAACTTCATGTGGGAGATGCTTCCACACCAGAACACCAAGTAGAAGGTGTGCTGCAAGTCGTGAAAGAACATCACCGTGCCTTCAGCAAACATTCTACAGACTATGAAGAAGTAGACATCATAAAACACTCCATTCCTACAGGTTCACATCCACCGATCAAGGAAAGGTATCGGCCTATACCACCTACTATGTACCAATACGTCAAGCAAATGATTCAAGAGATGAAAGACTCAAACATCAAAGACAGCCATAGTCCATGGGCTGCACCACTAGTCCTAGTCCGGAAAAAAGACGGCAACATCAGATTCTGTGTGGATTACAGAAAAATCAACCAAATTACCCACAAAGATGCTTATCCTTTGCCACGCATAGAGGAATCCTTGACAGCTTTAGGATCTTCAGCCTACTTCTCTACTCTTGATTTAACCAGTAGATACTGGCAAGTACCAATGGCACTAGAATATTGTGAGAAGACTGCATTTATCACCCCTATGGGCCTATTTGAGTTCAACTGCATGCCCTTTGGACTTTGCAATGCGCCTGGAACTTTTCAGAGACTCATGGAGCGTTGACTGGGCCACAAAAATGTTGAAACCGTCCTGCTGTACTTAGATGACGTCATCATCTACTCCAAGTCTTATGAAGACCATTTGAAACATCTGGCCGAAGTTTTTCAATTTCTTATCAAGCATGGACTTAAAGTTAAACCATCCAAGTGTCATCTACTGAAGCCAGAAGTTAAATACTTAGGGCATATCGTCAGCTCTGAAGGTGTTAAACCGGATCCAGAGAAGATAGCCGCAGTCCGTAATTGGCCTACTCCCACTACGATGAAGGAGGTAAGAAGTTTCCTTAGCTTCGCAGGATATTACAGACGTTTCATTCCTCACTTTGCCCAAATTGCAGAGCCAATATTAGAACTTTTGATAGGGCATCCTAAAAGATACCAGAAGACTCCCATACCAGTGGAATGGAACACTGAAAGAGAGATTGCCTTCCAGCTCCTGAAGAAGAAATTAACCGAACTACCAATCTTAGGTTATCCGGATTATCAACAGCCATTTCATCTTTACACAGACGCAAGTAAGAAAGGACTGGGAGCTGTTTTGTCACAAGTACAAGAAGGTAAAGAAAGAGTAATTTCCTACGTTAGTAGATCTCTAAGAGGTAGTGAAAAGAACGACCAAAACTACAGTTCCTTCAAGTTGGAATTCCTCGCACTCGTGTGGGCTGTCACAGAAAAATTTAAAGACTATCTTGTTGCAACACCCTTTGTGGCCTTCACTGATAACAATCCACTAGCACATCTTAACACCGCCTTGCTAACTATAATTTTACTGTAAAATACAGAACAGGAAAAGCAAACGAAAATGCGGATGCATTATCCCGTCTGCCAACCAAAGAAGACCCCACTTCACAAGAATATATTTGGGAAGAGGTGGAAATGCCATCCTTCTACCACAACTTTGCCCATCAAGATATCATCACTGTTAAAGGGAAAAAGGTTTTCAACTCTCAACAACAAGTGGATCTAAAATCTCATGTAGACAACGAAAGATGGATCAAATTACAGAATGAAAGCAGAGTGTTGCAAGATTTTTTTCACCAGTGGAAGAACCCCAGAAAGAATTTGCAGAAAGAATGCAGATTTAGAATTGTCCAAATTATGGAGACCTAGAAAACACCTCTTTCTACAAAAGGGCCTACTACTAAGAAGAACTTTTGGACCCAATTACATGGGATCGTCTATACCAAATCCTAATACCATGCCGTGATGCAAGAATCATTCTTGAGATGTATCATGATCAATCAGGACACTTTGGCGTGCAGAAAACAGAAGCCACCATCCGTAGAAGATTTTATTGGATCGGAATGAGAGGAGATATTGAAAAATGGTGTCGAGAATGTTCCACCTGTGCTGTTGGAAAAAGTGAGAAACATGACCAAAGAGCTCCCTTGCATTCCATTGTGAGCGGAACACCATTAGAAATAGTCGCAATCGATCATGTGACGTTGGAACCAAGTAGCTCAGGTTATACCTATGCTTTGACCATCATTGACCACTACAAAAAATTTGTTGTAGCTGTGCCTGTAAAAGACTTGACCGCAAGAACAACTGCAGATGCTTTCTGGAAACATTTCTTGTTACCATATGGATGTCCAGAGAGAATCCTCACAGATCAAGGATCTGCCTTCGAATCACAACTCTTCAAAGAACTATGTACTTTTCACAATTGTCAGAAAATCAGGACCACAGCATATCATCCCCAAGGGAATGGACTTTGTTAAAAGATGAACCAAACTCTAATTGAGATGTTAAGAGCAGTCCCACCTACCACAAGAAAGGATTGGCCTTCTTTATTGCCTCAGCTGATGTATACCTACAACACTATCCATTGTTCTACTGGGTATACACCCTACTACCTTATGTTTGGCCGACAAGGTACCTTACCTGCTGACCACACTTTGGGCGTACAAGTACCTCATACAATCAACCCCCTACCAAAGACTGATTGGGTGGATGAACACCAAAGGCGTTTGATTGACACGCAAGAGATTGTTCAACAACGCATGGGACATGCCCAAGAAAAACAACAGAAGGACTACAACCAATCTGCCAAGGCAGAACCACTCAAAATGTGAGAGAGAACTTTACATCATTTCTGCTATTCTGAATCCAGAAACTGACACACATGAGATTACCCAAGAGGATAAATCCTGTGTAGTACACAGAAATCGCCTAAAATTGTGCCTTAAAGAGGACACCTCAGTAGAAACTTCTCAAAAAGAAGCTGTTTCAGAAGGAATTCAACCCATTGAGCCAGAACTGGAAAAACCAACTGAGCCAGAGGGAACAATACAATCCTTGGGAAAAACATTATTAGCTTCTGACCCTTTGCAATGGTTCTTAACCCCATGGCTTAACATCTTAGTGCCTGCTAAAACCAATACCCCAATACTTCAACCAGAAACTGAAGTTATTCCAACTCAGGAAACCTCAAGTTCCCCTGGAAGCAAGGTCTGAAGAATCTCAGCCACTTCGGAGATCTGAAAGGAGTACAAGCGAAAAAACACCAGTCCGTTATGCAGATTTCCTGCTCCAGCAGCCGAGAAGTTAATATTCAGCTATGTTAATTCAGAAAAAGGACTAATCCTTGTTTATCGTGTTCTATTTGCCTTAAAGGACTTTTTAAGGGACTGTTTGTCTGTTTTGCAACGTTCAAGTCCGCACCCGGAGATAGACTTTCACGTACCTGAGCCTCAGTGATATTCCACTTTGACATTTGTTGTGCCCAGGCAATGGACTCATACCCTGTGAGACTCCTGAGATGTTTATTGTGTTTTTGGTTGCTGGTATAACAGTAGTGTTCAGAGAAAATAATGTGTTGCCCCATTTAATGCATTTCGTTGTTGCCTGAGATATGCATGCCTAACCCGTTTTATTCATAGGTACAAGAAGTACAAGAATGTGAGTTATGGCATTATTTCCCTATGCATGCATGCTTCTCCTTTTTTATATCTTTAAGGATGATACAACATTGAGTCAAGAATGTGTCGAGGTCGACTAACATTTTACCATGGGGGTATGCAGCATCCCACAACGTGTGTAGGCACTGCTTAAAAGCACTAGGTTGTAATGTATAATTTTGTATGTATGTATCTGCAAAATCCCTGTTACCAAGCAGATTAGGTAAAATTCATACATCCCGCCACTAGATGGGGATAAAGTTCAGGTCTTATATATATACCTAGGTCAGGCCTAGTTAGTCAGTTGAGACCAGGAGGGAGTTGAGATTAGTCAGATAAGAATAATGTAGTCAGAGATAAGAGCAGATCTAAGGGAGTCAGATCAGATTAGTGGGAAGAAAATGTAGAGTGAAGACTTCATGACATAGATTAGTGAGTGGAGCCAACTTTGCTAGGAGGTGATACTCAGATGTGAGGCGCAGAAGAGCTTTTTTCATTCTGTGGCCGGACTATAGACTTGCATCCCTGACCAGTAGGAGAAGAGTTTGCCTTCCTGGAAAAGAAGCAAGCTTTCCTAAGGAATCATCGGTGATAAGAGCCATTATTGAGGGCCACAGACACCTTTGCATCGTGGAGGTTTATAGCTTCAGGCAGCCACACCAAACTTCTAAGAGACAGTTTTCCTGTCTAAAATATTCAGCTTGTAGGGAAAGACAAGGAATAGGATCCAACACATCTAAAAGGAACCAGGTACACCTAACCCACTGCTCCAAAACCAAGAAACCTAAACATCCTAAAACTGTGGATTTGCAGAATTAACTCTGTACCATCTAGAGCAGGGGTGCACAACCTGCGGCCCGGGGGCTGCATGCGGCCCTCAATACCATTCTATGCGGCCCCCAGCCATCTGGTAGCAGACATGTATGTCTATGTCTTTTGGCTGCTCACATGAATCTTTCATGTATTGTCCCATTAGATGGGAGTACTAGAAGTGTAACTAGACATTTATAATATATACTGTATGTTCAATATGCCATAAATATAGTATTTTACTTGATAATACCCCTTTAAAGTTTATTTTCGGCCCTTGGAATTGGTTCAGGTTGACAATGTGGCCCTCAACCAGAAAAGGTTGTGCACCCCTGATCTAGAGACTGCATATTTGTACTGCTGCAACCAAAAGACATCCAAAGTAAAAGTTGTGAGTTGCATCTTACCACTGTCTACCTCATTATTACTACCTATGATTGTACCACCATTAACGGTCCAAAAATCAAGGGACTCAGCCGCAACAAGCACCCTAAGCACCCTTGACATCAAGGGCACCTCAACCACCATCTTGGCTGATGCTTCCTACCACAGAGCGTGCCCCGGAGGATTTTGTGCTGTCCACCTCAACACTGTGCTGCCAGCCCAGGGAGGCTATCTGCTAACCGTGAGTAAACTGATGAACTGTGCGTTATATCATTTGGCCCCTCATCGGTCCACCGTGCACCTCACGTGTTGCCCCTATGACTGGCTGGCTGCATTTCAAAACCCCAATTTTTTCAGGACCAGTTCAGTTATGAAGTCACTTTCTGGGGCTTACATATTAGAAACCACCCATAAATCACCCCATTTTAGAAATTAAATGAAAATGGGAAAAACATTTCAAATCTTCACTTTTTTTGCAGATTTAAAATTTTCATCTATTTTTTCTGCAACACATTAAGGGTTAACAGCCAAAAAAACCTCAATCTATTAACCTGAATCTGGAGATTACAGAAACACCCCATGTGTGCTCAAAAACTGATGTATGGCCGCACAGCAGGCTTTAGAGTGGAAGGAGCGCCATATGGCTTAGAGCGGATTTAGCTGGAATGGTAATTGGGAGCTATGTCGCATGTGAAGACAGTGGAAACCCCCAAAAAGTGACCCCATTCCAGAAACTACACCTTTTTCCAGAAAAAGTTGCTTTACACCCACATTTTTTACTTTCACAAGGGGTAATAGGACAAAATTCACCCCAAATTTTGTTCCCCATTTCCCCTGAATACGCCAACACCCCATATGTGCTCATAAAATAATGTATGGGCTCATGGCAGGGCTCTAGAGTCAAACAGCTAAATATGGACTTTGCTGACCTGAATTGGCAGACATGTATTTTAGGTGCCATGTCGCATTAAATAAATTCCTGAGGTCCCCAGAAATGAAAAACCCCAACATATGACACCATTTCGGAAATAGCACCCCCGTACGAACATTTTAAGTTGTAGAAACTGTACTTTTCAGCAAACAGGTGTCTCACAGAAGACAGAAATACTAAAAAAATTACTAGCAGACCCCAATTTCTTTTTCACAAGGCGTTAAAGGATAAAATGCACCCCAGGTTGTGTTCCCCATTTTCTCCCCATTCAGGAAACAATCCAGATGTGCTTGGAGCCTGCTGTATGGGCGCACAGCAGGCAAACGGCAAAATATGAATTTTGCTGACAGGCCTGAATTGGCAGACATAGATTTTAGCTGCCATGTCGCATTAAATAAATTTCCTGAGGTCCCCAGAAATGAAAAACTCCAAGAAGTGACCGCATTTCGGAAAGAGCACCCCCATACGAACATTTTAAGTGTTGGAAAGGGTACTTTTTACCAAACAGGTGTCTCACAGAAGGCAGAAATACTAGAGAAATGATTTCAAAGCACACATTTGTAAAAATTTTAAATGACTAGCAGACCCCAATTTTTCACTTTCACAAGGGGTTAAAGGAGAAAATGCTCCCCAGTATATGTTCCCCATTTTCTCCCCTTTTTGCAAACACCCCATATGTGCTTGTAGCCTGCTGTATGGGCGCACAGCAGGTCTCTAGAGGCAAAGTGCAAAAACTTTTTTTGCAGGCCTGAAAACAGACATGGATTTTAGGTGCCATGTCGCATTAAATAAATCTCCTGAGGTCCCCAGAAATTAAAAACCCAAAGTAGTGATGCCTTTTTGGAAAGTGCACCCCCGTGCAAACATTTTAACGGGTGGAAAGGGTACTGTTGTCTCACAGAAAAAAATATGTAGTGGTTGTTGGAAAGTGGATATGCAAGTGAGGTGGATTAAATCAGAGATATGAAGTGGAAATATTACAGGGAGCAAAAAGGATTAAATTAAATTAATACTCCATGGATGTGTGTCAGATTCTTATTACTACATTATATTGTATTTTTCTCTTTTGTGGTGCAATCCCCATTTAGTATGTGTTGCACAATTGACAACGCAGTCCAGTGCACATCTTGCATGATGTATGCAGTCCTGGAACAGCCGTTCGAGGGTGTATATCTTTGTTCAAGATGTGAGCAAATTACCCGTTTGGAATCGCAAATCGAGTCTCTAAACGGTCAAGTTGCAACACAGAGGCATTGACAATTTGCAAAAGAGTTTGCTTCTCACCGAGCAAGCACTCTTTGGGGTAGATGAGGGGGAGGGTGAAAGAGAGGAGGCTGAGGAAAGTGAAGTAGCTAGCTGGGTAACAGTTAGAAAGCAGGGTAGAGGGAAGAGGGCCAGGGAGGCTAGGCCTGATCTGACACACCCTAACAAGTTTGCACAATTGGCAGATGAGGGGGATATCAGTCCAGGGACAGCACTGCTGCAGCCGGACACTTCCTCTGCCAGTCAGGTGCTGGTAGTGGGAGACTCCATTATTAGTGGAACAGAGAGGGCAATCTGTCACAAAGACCATGATCGCCGAACAGTGTGCTGTCTTCCTGGCGCTAGAGTTCGACACATCGCGGATCAAGTTGACAGATTACTGGGAGGGTCTGGAGAAGATCCAGCGGTCATGGTCCATATCGGAACCAATGACAAAGTTAGAGGTAGGTGGAGAGTCCTTAAAAATGATTTCAGTGTTTAGGTCAAAAGCTTAGGGCAAGGACCTCAAAGGTAGTATTTTCCGAAATACTGCCTGTACCACGGGCCACACAAGAAAGGCAGCGGGAGATTAACAGGTGGCTCAAGAACTGGTGTAGGAAGGAGAGGTTTGGGTTCCTGGAGAACTGGGCCGACTTCTCTATCGGCTACAGGTTCTATCGTAGGGACGGGCTGCACCTCAATGGGCAGCTGTGTTGGGGAGAAAGATGGCTAGAAGGTTGGAGGAGTGTTTAAACTAGGGCCTGGGGGGAGGGAAATTACATTATAGGAGGGGAAGATAGTGCAGATAGAGACCGGGGGCAAGGTAGTGGGACTGGGGGAGGAATGGAAGGAGGGACTAGAACAGTTCAGAAGGAAAGGTGTAGGGTAAAAAATATACATAAACCTCTCAAATGTATGTATACTAATGCCAGAAGCCTGACTAATAAAACTGGGAAGCTGGAATTAGTGATGTGTGAGGAGGACTATGACATAGTGGGAATAACTGAGACATGGCTGGATGATAGCTATGACTGGGCAGTTAATGTACAAGGTTACAGTCTGTTTAGAAAGGATCGTCAAAACCGGAGAGGGGGAGGGGTTTGCCTTTATGTAAAGTCTTGTCTAAAGCCCACACTCCGTGAAGATATAAGTGAGGGACATGAACATGTGGAGTCACTGTGGGTAGAGATACATGTAGCTAAAAACAATAATAAATTACTAATAGGAGTTTACTATAAACCACCTAATTTACCAGAGTCCACAGAAAATTTAATACTAAACGAGATAGACAAGGCGGCAAATCATAATGAGGTGGTTATTATGGGGGACTTCAACTACCCAGATATAGACTGGGAAACTGAAACTTGTATATCTCATAAAAGAAACAGGTTCTTAGCAATAACCAAAGACAATTACCTCTCCCAACTGGTTCAGGACCCGACTAGAGGGACGGCCATAATAGACTTAGTATTAACCAATAGGCCTGACAGAACAACAGACGTGCAGGTTGGGGGACACCTGGGAAATAGTGACCATAAAGTAATAACCTTCCAATTATCATTCAAAAGAGCGTTTCTACATGGAGGAACTTCAAAAAAGCTAAATTTGGACAACTAAGAGAGGCCATAGGCCTAACTAACTGGGACAAAGTCCTCAAAAATAAAAATACAGCCACAAAATAGGATATCTTTAAAAGCATCCTAAAATCTCATTGTGAGAGGTACATACCGTATGGGAATAAAAGGTTAAGGAACAAAAAGAAACCAATGTGAATAAATATAACTGTAAAGAAAGCAATGAATGACAAAAAGAAAGCATATAAATCACTAAAACAGGAGGGTGGCACGGAAGCACTGAAAAACTATAAGGGAAAAAAAGAACATGTAAAAAACAAATAAAAACGGACAAACTAGAGACGAGAGATTAATTGCCAAAGAGTAAAACTAACCCTAAAATGTTCTTCAATTATATAAATGTTAAAAAGTATAAATCTGAAGGTGTCGGCCCTTTAAAGAGTAATGAGGAGGGAGTCGCAGCTGTTAAATATTTTTTTCTCCAATGTATTCACTGAGGAAAATAAACTGTCAGATGACATGCAGAATGTAAAAATAAATTCCCCATTAAAAGTGTCCTGTCTGACCCAGGAAGAAATACAACAGCGACTTAAAAAGATTAAAATAGAGAAATCGCCAGGACCGGATGGCATACACCCCCGTCTCCTAAGGGAATTAAAGAGGATCTTTCACCCATTATGACAATGTGAACTAAGTACACATACATGGAGAGCGGCGCCCAGGGATCTCACTGCACTTACTATTATCCATGGGCGCCGCTCCGTTCTCCCGTTATGCCCTCCGGTATCTTCGCTGACTAAGTTATAATAGGCGGAGATTTCAGTCACTAAGTTATGGTAGGAGGAGTCAGCCCTTGTTCTGCTGTAGCGCTGGCCAATCGCAGCGCAGAGCTCACAGCCTCGAAGGTTCTTTTCTCCCAGGCTGTGAGCTCTGCAATGCGATTTGCCAGCACTACAGCAGAACAAGGGCAGACTCCGCCTACCATAACTTTGTGAACGAAGATACCGGAGGGCATAGCGGGAGAACGGAGCGGCGCCCAGGGATAATAGTAAGTGCAGTGAGATTCCCCGGGCGCCGCTCTCCATTACTGTATACTTAGTTCACATTGTCATAATGGGTGAAAGGTCCTCTTTAAGTAATGTCATAGCCAGACCCTTATTTCTGATATTTGCGGACTCTTTACTGACAGGGAACGTCCCACAGGATTGGCGCATGGCAAATGGTGTCAATATTCAAAAAGGGTCTAAAAACAGAGCCTGGAAACTATAGGCCGGTAAGTTTAACATCTGAAAAGAGAATATGCCTTTAAGATTCATTATATAATGTAAGGTAAGCTCAATGACACAGCAGAAACAACAGAAAGCTTAGAGTTAAACTGTTGTTGCTGGGCAGGAGTCTTGATCAATCACAGCCAGCCTCACACACAGCAAGAGTTTTGACCAATCACAGCCAGCCTCACACACAGCCTGTGGGAAATTCCCCTAGCAGGAAATGCTAGAATCATTACACCAGAGGAGAGAAGCTGAACAGACATTCACTCGACTAAGAGCTGTGTTTTATGGAAGCAGAGAGGCCAAAATAGGTATTTAAAACAGTTATATAATGTACCTACTGTTAATATAGTTATTAGAACTGTATACTGAACCAGTTATATGTGTGTTTACTTACAGTTCCACCAATTGCAAACTTCAAATTCCATATTGCAATCCAAATTGCATACAACCATACCAGATCATACTCAACCAATCTGAAAATAGTTACTGCTAACTGCATACTGCAAATTGCGACCAAATTCAGCAAGTATAACTATTAGTTAGACCTCAGATATACCTATCAGAGAGATCATAAAGTGCTTAAAGGGGTTGTCTGGGATTGAGGACTTTGTTACATTAGTACAAGACAGACAAACATATAACATACATTACAGACCAAAAGTTTGGACACACCTTCTCATTCAAAGAGTTTTCTTTATTTTCATGACTATGAAAATTGTAGATTCACACTGAAGGCATCAAAACTTTGAATTAACACATGTGGAATTATATACATAACAAACAAGTGTGAAACAACTGAAAATATGTCATATTCTAGGTTCTTCAAAGTAGCCACCTTTTGTTTTGATTACTGCTTTGCACACTCTTGGCATTCTCTTGATGAGCTTCAAGAGGTAGTCCACTGAAATGGTTTTCACTTCACAGGTGTGCCCTGTCAGGTTTAATAAGTGGGATTTCTTGCCTTATAAATGGGGTTGGGACCATCAGTTGCGTTGAGGAGAAGTCAGGTGGATACACAGCTGATAGTCCTACTGAATAGACTGTTAGAATTTGTATTATGGCAAGAAAAAAGCAGCTAAGTAAAGAAAAACTAGTGGCCATCATTACTTTAAGAAATGAAGGTCAGTCAGTCAGCCGAAAAATTGGGAAAACTTTAAAAGTAAGGGCTATTTGACCATGACGGAGAGTGATGGGGTGCTGCGCCAGATGACCTGGCCTCCACAGTCACCGGACCTGAACCCAATCGAGATGGTTTGGGGTGAGCTGGACCGCAGAGTGAAGGCAAAAGGGCCAACAAGTGCTAAGCATCTCTGGGAACTCCTTCAAGACTGTTGGAAGACCATTTCAGGTGACTACCTCTTGAAGCTCATCAAGAGAATGCCAAGAGTGTGAAGAACCTAGAATGACATATTTTCAGTTGTTTCACACTTGTTTGTTATGTATATAATTCCACATGTGTTAATTCATAGTTTTGATGCCTTCATAGTCATGAAAATAAAGAAAACTCTTTGAATGAGAACGTGTGTCAAAACTTTTGGTCTGTACTGTATATCCATGTCCTACCTTTTCCACAGGTTTCTCAAGCCCGTTTTCTTATAGGAAATTATTCACCGGAAGTAAACTTTTTAGACTCTGTGACGTACTGGGTCCCTTGCAGGAGTGCTGAAGCCTCTTCTTCCGGCTCCTCAGGGAGCTCAGTGACCTCACCAGCACTGATGGGCAGGCTTTAGCGCTGCTCTAGCCAGTAAAACAGCTAGGGCAGCGCTAAAGCCCGCCCATCAAAGCCGGTGACGCCGGGCAGTGTGTTATTGTAAACAAAAGAGCCTTTGCCCTGCGCGATTCAAGTCAGGGGGACAGCCTGGGTGAAAATAGAGGTTTGTCCGGGTTCAGCTCTGAACCCGGACAACCCCTTTAAATAACTTAAAGTGAGTGTACAGATACTGAAGAGAGAAATATAGCCACCATTTTATGTTGAATGACAAGATTGAACAGTTGAACCATCTTATGCATACCGCCATTTTGTGATATCTTTTCAACATGTGTTATGCACATAGACTATCTGCTGCAGAGGCGGCAGTGTTATTATATATGAAGAAAAGTTGAAGTTAATAAATAAGTTATTTCAAGCATTTGGTGTGCTCTTTAAACCTACCGTTTCCATAGAACGGAGCTAGAGGAATAACAGAGTAAAAGACAGTCTGGTTAGACTAAAAAGTCAGAGATATCAGAATTCTTCTAATACCACAGCGCAAAAGGCACTTCATAGTGCTGCGCCTGCCACATCTGTGGGGTCTGACCACTGAGACCCCCACCCATCCTGATGGATCGGCAGGTCGAGAATACGTCCTGCCACTCCATTCATTCTCTATGGGACTCCTGGAGATAGTTGAGCACAATACTTGGCTATTTTTTACAGTCCCATAGAGAATGAATGGAGTGGCAGGGTGCATGCTCGACTCTACTCCATCAGCTGCTCAGAATAACTAAGATCTCAGGTCCTGGCCTATTCTCAACACAGACCCTCAGCACTCAGGTATAGCACATGACGTGAATCATTTCTTTCCCTAACCCATCTGCTGGCTTCCCATGAGTGCTGGGCTCCTGGCCCTCTTCTTTCTCCTCGAAGCAGCATGATCCCTTACCACTCTATGTGGCTTCTGCCACACACCACCTTCTCTTTGTTGTCAGCCTTTTTATATGGCTGATGCCATAAAGCCATCTAGTGGCAACAGATAACATTTATATAAAGAACATATATACACATATTTACACCTCCTGTAAAGATATTAGAAGACAAAGCAACATTATTAGGCCTTGTTCAGACTTCTGTGATATGGACACATTTTGACATTCATAATTCAGCCACAAATTGTGACCCCGCTGCAGGTTTAATGACACAAAATAACAGTAATGCTAACTAATATGTACTCTAAAATGTGCGCAAATGACAACTGTGTCACTGAGGATTTACAAAAACAGAAAAATAGTCGTTAACAGTAGAACAGTCCTTTTCGCCTGGGGGGGGGGGGGGTACACTGTTTACTCCCCCTTCCTTACATAGCAATGCTTCTTCCACATGACTCTATGCTCCTTCACTAATGTGACCCTTGCCAAATATGTACCCACTGGTATGGATGGCCCTCATAGTAATCTGAGACGACAAGCCTGTTGTAGTTGACATGGCCAGGTTCACATAGAATGTCAGATAAAAAAAATTAAAAATTAAAAACCTTGCACAATAAGCTTTATATTTTATAAAATGTAAAAACGGGTGGCTCTCCCAATGGAAAAGGTGCACTGACCTCTGTAATTCACCCTGTCACAAAATACGAAAATTAAAAAATATAGATTAAAAAGGGGGTTAGCACTCCTATTTCAGAATCACTCCAAGAATCAATTTATTTATGCTGAATACATCAATCAATTGAATATAAAAACAATAAAAAAAAAAACTCTAAAAATGCAAAATCAAGCTGAATCCATCCCAGGTTTTTTAATGACCCGAAAGATTCAGGCACCTATAGAGTTTTAAAGGCCGTGATAGATCATATGGGGGTTTAACCACTGAGGAAGGAACAGTGTATATGTTCCAAAACGCGTCTGGTGTACCACCACCCCCTATGCATGAACTTTAAAATGGACCACCAGCTTTAACTTTTTTAGAAGGAGCGCTCCAGGATCATACTTTGTCTAAAGTGAAAAGCGGTCAGCTGATTTTCTCACGTGACACGCTCAAAGCTTCGCTCGACTAAACCAACAGCTGTCCATGCGCAAGAGCGGCGCAGGAGCGGAGAGACTTACAAGCGGGAGGAAGCATCAGACGTAAGACAGGAGTACCAATAACCACGTGGGACGCCACGCCAGGCACCGAGACCTTTATTCCCGTGCTACATAACCGTGAGTAAGCGGACTAAACTAACCCAGATATGAATGTGTGGAGGTACTAACAATTGACCAACACAGCTGAGTATAAGCATCTCCAACAAGTGCAATATTTAATACCTTTTTTCTGGTGGACGGGATTATAAACGGGATTATACATGGGAAGGATGCCTGAAAAATACGACAAGTGACTTTTAAACTCCGTGGAATTATGATACTGTCTGTCGCAATAGAAAATATATTACTAACATTTTTTTCTTCAGCAACTACATCACTAACGGCTTTCTTTAGCAACCAATTTATATGCTGGACATTTATTATAATAGGTGACATCAGGTCATTTTAATTGCAGCAGGATCGCATGATGAAGTGATGCAAACAGTATTGTTCTGACTATTTTATGGTTATAACACTACATATGGCATATTGGTGAACCATTACAGATTTTTATTAACTGTATTGATATACTCTCATGTTTTTATTGTTTTTATATTCAATTGATTGATGTATTCAGCATAAATAAATTGATTCTTGGAGTGATTTTGAAATAGGAGTGCCGACCCCTTTTTAATTTATAAGCTTTATATTTTGTTGTGTTTATTTTCATTTTCAGGAAATTTTTCTTTTCAGGATTTTCAAGAAATGGTTATAATTCTTATGTCATACTTTGTCTTTTAGTTGTCCTTCCAATGAAAAGTAAGAATACTGTTGCCAGGAAGTATGTGAACTGGCACACCTGCCTCCCTGGCGGTAACGGCTAATGGAAATTCCCAGCCCTGACGCAGGCAGCTGCATGTACTTTCTCTCTGACTCATACTGTGGAAACTGGTCACATGATGATGTTTAGAAACCAGAAATAGCAACTAGTGAAATGAGGTCACCAGCAGGGGGCGTAGGCAGCAGGCAATCTACAAGGAAGACAGAAATAAGAGCGTGTCCAGGGAGATTCCAGAAAGCATACAGGGATGTGTATGTGTGAATGTCCACAATAAAATATAACTACAGATTTGTAGCACATCAGCCTTACTGGGATCTTCCAGGTTGTAAAAATGGTCTAATGTCCTGAAAAGTACAAATGATTTTTTTTTTTTAAATAAGTTTACCTTTCCTTTTTTCAGCTGTTCCTGCCCCCCTGATCTCTGGTTCCCTGCCCTTCCTATTGATGATCAAGAATAACAGACATGTTAACAGGGAACTGTTTCTATCAACTGACAGCAAACAGAGATCTTGGAGAGGAATTAATACAAATATACACAGTCAAATCACCTTATTATGACCACTTCCTGCTTTCGACATTGGCAGTACGTAACTCATGAAGGAAGTCACGTGTCGTGAGCTGGCTTGGTGGGTATATAAAGGTGTGTGATAGGCTGTCTGCACCGATATCACTCATTTCTGATATGGGTAAAAGGGGCAATTTATCAGAGTTGGAAAAATAGATGATTATTGGCTTTTGGGCCAAAAGTGGCAGTATTTCTAAAACTGAAGTTTGTGTACTGTTCACGTTCTGCTGTGTTAAAAGTGTATCATAAGTGGACACAGCACCATTACGAATAAACAACGTGGAGCACCATGTGCCATTGATGTGGGGGTAAACGTCAACTAAAAAGGTGCACGAGGGTGGACAGACACGCCACAGTGGAGCAGATCATTGCAAAAATGAACCAGGGGCCTACCAGACGTGTATCTACAGCAACAGTTCAGTGGATCTCCAAAGTAGATGGATGGTCACTGCACCTCTGCTATCGAAGTTGCATCAGCAGGTAAGGCTTTAATTTTTGCAGCAGTATTGAAATTGGACCTCTGCTGATTGGCAAAGGGTTGCCTTCTCCAACGAGTCATGTTTTCTTCTTCATCAAATGGATGGCCATTGGCGGGTCAGGCAAAAAACATCAGAGAACAAACACCTTGCAACCATTTCCGGTAAAAACACAAGCTGGTGGTGGCAGCGTTAAGGTCAGCCGAATGTTTTTGTGGCATTTTCAAGGCCCACTTTCATGTGGAAGGCACTCTCAATAAATTTAGGTATGAATTCACCTTTGCAGATCATGTACACCCATACACGCTGTTTGTCTTCCCTGGGGCAGATAGGTAAAATAATACATGTCACATGGCTAAAAATCCCACATTGGTTGGAAGAGCATGGCCAAGCCTTCCAAGTAATACACTGGCCCCTTAATTCCCCAGACTTGAGCATCTGTGGGACCACCTTGGTCATTGTGTTCGCTCTGTGGATCCTCCCCCACGAATCCCCCAGCGGCTGTGGGATGCACTGCAGTCAGCATGGCTCCAGATACCTGTGACAACCTACCTGGACCTTACTGAGTCACTCCCAGCCCGTCTAGCTGCTGTCTGTGCTGCACACAGTAGTTAGGCTACTTTCACACTTTCGTTTTGGCTTTCCGTTTGTTAGATCCGTCATGGCCTCTCACAAGCGGTCCAAAACGGATCAGTTTTGACCTAATGCATTCTGAATGGAAAAGTATCTGCTCAGAATACATCAGTTTGCCTCCGATCAGTCTCCATTCCGCTCTGGAGGCGGATACCAAAACGATGGCTGCAGCGTTTTGCTGTCCGCTTGACGAAACTGAGCCAAGCGAATGCATCCAGGCACACAATGTAAGTCAATGGGGACGGATCCGTTTTCTCTGACACAATCTGACTTTCAATGGAGTTCATGACAGTTTGTTTTCTAATGCGGCATGAGGTAGGTATTTGTGCAGGTAGAGGAGCTACTAGTTTATACAGAATTTTGGGTCAAGGAACTGTGCACTTAGAGGGACTTGTTCAAACTCCCAAATGGGAATCCAGCAGCACGAAAAGGAGGAACAGAGGTCCCTGTAAAAACCTCTGTCTCCCACCAGCACGCGCATCACCACCGCCCCCCCTCAGCGAAAGTCCCCTCCGGTGTAGCGTCCCTCACCAAGGGGCCGCACACTGAAGGTGGTGATCTGGCTGGAGCCAGGGGGGCAGAAGAATTCGGACAGCTGACTAGTAGACTGCCCACAGTGCCCCCTCTAGTACCCTCTACTTCCCCCATGTGATGGTCCCCATGTGGTCGCCCTGGGACTCTAGACATATAAGGGTTATGGACCAACAATGCATTTCCGGTTATGTTCCACAGGAAACAAATTGAACAGCTCACCACAGTAGGAAATTCTGCAGGTGCATGCTGCAAGAGATCTATCATATTTCACATAGATAGTGGGCAATATTAGTAGCATGAGAAACCAGTGATCCAGCTCATCATGCATGTCATATCAAAATTCCCAACAGGTTGAAGAACTTATTCATTTTCAAGAGCAGAACCTTACTCAGTTGTGAGTAGTGTAGTTCCCCATTATTTATTCCCATGCAATGAAAATCTTTCCTGGGCATTTATCTTGCTACAGGTACAAGAGACACCAAGAGAAAATGCACCAAACAAATAAGCTACTGACTATACTGGGAAGTCATAAATGCAGGTATTAAAAAGCTGAGACTTTCGCCAATATGTTCCGGTCAGGAAAATATCGGAGCCCTTCATGCACCACGTCACGGTCACTCAGCATGGCAAAGGGTTCCTACCACTACTCTGACTATGGTGTGAACAGGGTCTGAGGGTGATGGAATCCAGCTCACAGCAAAGCTTCCACACAACTGCCCAGCAAGGATACTGGTGCAATGTGAACAAGACCATACTGTGAGCCACACCCATATCAGACCCTGTGAAGGAGGTATAACAGGTGCAAAAGAGTGTTAGGATGCCAGGTAAAGGCACACACACTACAAATCAAACAAAACAGAAACACCAAAAAAAAATAGTGGCAATTTTGGAGGAGCTGCTTGGTGTTTCTGTTTTGTTTGATTTGTAGTGTGTGTGCCTTTACCTGGCATTCTAACACTCTTTTGCACCTGTTATACCTCCTTCACAGGGTCTGATATGGGTGTGGCTCACAGTATGGTCTTGTTCACATTGCACCAGTATCCTTGCTGGGCAGTTGTGTGGAAGCTTTGCTGTGAGCTGGATTCCATCACCCTCAGACCCTGTTCACACCATAGTCAGAGTAGTGGTAGGAACCCTTTGCCATGCTGAGTGACCGTGACGTGGTGCATGAAGGGCTCCGATATTTTCCTGACCGGAACATATTGGCGAAAGTCTCAGCTTTTTAATACCTGCATTTATGACTTCCCAGTATAGTCAGTAGCTTATTTGTTTGGTGCATTTCCTCTTGGTGTCTCATATGATGCTTTGCTACATTCCCTGTAGCTTGTCCTTGTGGTGCATGTGGACCGCGCCGACGTCCTCCATTGTATGCATATTTTGCTGGGGATAGTCGATAATTGCGGTCCACATGCGGCTGGGCTGCTCCCCCAATCTAGACACGCCACCGTGTCAGGGGCTGAGCAGCTCCTCCAAAATTGCCACTATTTTTTTTTTGGTGTTTCTGTTTTTTTTTTTTGGTGTTTCTGTTTTGTTTGATTTGTAGTGTGTGTGCCTTTACCTGGCATTCTAACACTCTTTTGCACCTGTTATACCTCCTTCACAGGGTCTGATATGGGTGTGGCTCACAGTATGGTCTTGTTCACATTGCACCAGTATCCTTGCTGGGCAGTTGTGTGGAAGCTTTGCTGTGAGCTGGATTCCATCACCCTCAGACCCTGTTCACACCATAGTCAGAGTAGTGGTAGGAACCCTTTGCCATGCTGAGTGACCGTGACGTGGTGCACGAAGGGCTCCGATATTTTCCTGACCGGAACATATTGGCGAAAGTCTCAGCTTTTTAATACCTGCATTTATGACTTCCCAGTATAGTCAGTAGCTTATTTGTTTGGTGCATTTTCTCTTGGTGTCTCATATGATGCTTTGCTACATTCCCTGTAGCTTGTCCTTGTGGTGCATGTGGACCGCGCCGACGTCCTCCATTGTATGCATATTTTGCTGGGGATAGTCGATAATTGCGGTCCACATGCGGCTGGGCTGCTCCCCCAATCTAGACACGCCACCGTGTCAGGGGCTGAGCAGCTCCTCCAAAATTGCCACTATTATTTTTTTTTTGGTGTTTCTGTTTTGCTACAGGTACAGTACAATTACCAGGACAAATTTTTATTAGGTTTACACTGCCTAATAGTCGGACAGATTATCAGGAACAAACGTTACTATGAACACTTGTTCCAGATAATCTGCCTGTCTAAAGGTGCCGCAGATGACTCGATGAATAAGCAAAAAAACTTGTCCATCGGGTGAATTCACCTTTCATGTGGACACCTAAATAATTTCTGGGCTGCAGATCATCTTAAATCTAGCGCTGTACTACTTACAACTAACTTCTTAGCAGTCAGGAGGCCAGGCGGGCACTCGTAGCGTAGCTCACAACACTCACTGCGCCTGCGCCGCCTGCTTCATTCATAAAGTGGGCGGCGCAGTGAGCGTAATGAGCTACACTACGAGCGCCCGCCCGGCCTCCTGACTGCCAAGAAGTTAGTTGTAAGTAGTACAGCGCTAGATTTAAGATGATTGGAGTACTTTAAACAAATACCCACAAGTTAGATATGATTACCGTATACTACAGTGAGCGGGGCCTGGTGTAGTATAATACAGTGACTGCACCGGGCCTCGCTGCCATTACAGAAACAGATGCCGGCCCCCAGCTCCTTCTCCCTCTCAGCATATTCACTGTACGGTCGCAGCATTCGCCCCATAAGACACACTGCTATTTTTCCCCCACTTTTTTTTGGGCTGCGCGCCTTTCCAAGATGCCACTGTCCCCTCACCTAACCAGCCAAACCCCATACCAGCAACAGCCCCAGTTTAAAGGTGCCACGCGGCCATTAACAATGAAGACCGACTATACAGTACAGTCTTCATTATAAACTGAAAGGCAACTGCGGGTTAATTGGCCGTGCGGTTCTTTAACACAGCATGGCTGCAACCCGCCCACAGCACTGACGCTCCATGTAGCCGAAGGCAGAGTGGCCTGGGTATGCATGATTTATAGTGATTTGTGACAAATAGAATTTGTTAGCTAACTTCGGCAAAGTTGCCGAATCATTTTTTTTTTTTTTAACTTTGCTCATCTCTAATGATGAATGAAGCAAAGGAAAAAAAAATTAATAAAACAGAAGAAAAACCATTTAAATTTGGTATTTCTGTACCTGGAGAATGAAGAGAACAGGCCAGTTTTATCACAGAGAAAGCCATAAAAATGGAACTCATTAAACTATGGCGGAATTGCATTTTATTTCCCAATTCCACCCCATTTGGAATTTTTTTCAGCTTCCCACTACATTGTATGCAATATAAAATGGTTCCATTAGAAAGTACAACTTGTCCTGCAAAAAAAGAAGCCCTCATACCTCTATGTGAACCGAAAAATTAAAAAAATGATGGCTCCTGGAAGGCAAGGAGTGAAAAATAAAAACATAAATGGAAAATCACTGCGCCAGGAAGAGGTTAATGTGGAAGGGGTTAACGACAAACCTTTAGATGCATGGATTATCATTGAAACGTTCGTACGTGCAATCCCATAAGAGATTGCTTGTCTGGTGAAACGATTCCACACCCGCTGTCTGGTCGTCCATTTTATAGACTATACCTGATTAGACTCCTGGAGTTCACAGCGATAAACGATTACTGAGGAGTATACGAGAGCGACCTCAACAACAAGAAACTAAACAATAATCACTTATCGTTCAACTTTTACACTACTCGATAATTGATCACTTGTGCTTGATTTTACGAGTTTTCCGACAATTATCGACTCGTGTAAAGGGGATTATCGACATTTGTTAAGACAAAAGTGTCTAATCCTACAGCAAATCTATTACCAACCCTCTCTGAGATATATGTGGTGCAGGTCTAGACAGCCTAAGGTTACCCCATCTACAGGGTTTGTAAATCTGCCCCTTTATTTGCTGTGTTTTGACTCGAAGGAAGAATGCAACATTATAGTTTCAGTCAAAACAATGCAAATGCTAATAGCAGCTTATCAGACCCCAGTAGAGTACAATAGGGTTTGTCAGGATCTGTTTGGATCCCTTGTATGATCCGACAAAGCATCATGGCTTCTGTTATAAATGAAAGCTTCGATGCCAGTGTAAACACAGCAAATCAATTTATAGGAACCCTGTAGTGTTGTTTCTGATCATATTAAATGCTGTCCTTCCTGAATTAACATATATTATCATATGCAAGGTGATATTCAGAACCTGAGGCTCAATCCTAATTACTAATGAGAGATTAAATATAACTTCACTTCAAAAACACGGCTAAATGACTAAAAGTAATTATTTATGAAGCAGACTGCTTTGACGCGATATTATGTATTCAAATTTCCTTCCTATGAAGTACCACAGAAAAAGACTTTTCACCTGTATATACGTTTGCCAGTGTCAACTATATACCACTTGAAACTGGACTCGCCATACATATAAATGAAGCAATTTGATATTGATGGCCTATCCTCACTATAGGTCGTCAAAATCAGATCAATGGGGGCTGTTCAATCAGCTGTTAGAAGAGGCCAGGTTCTCTGTGAGGGCTTAGGCCTCTTCCTAGGCCAATGATGTCATCATACATCGGTCACGTGGCGTAGGAGCAGCTCAGTCCCATTCAAGTGAATGAGGCTGAGCTGCAATACCAAGCACAGCTGCTATACAATGTACGGCACTGTGCTTGGGAAGGCTAGTTTCACACTAGCGTTTACAGATCCAGAAGGCTGTTCTGTTCGGGAACAGCCTGCCGGACACTGCTGGAATGGCATCTGGCCCCATTAACAATAATGGGGTCCGGCGGAGATCCTCCGCCAGGAATCCGGCAAATATGCAGAGAAGAGCCTGCCGGAATGCTTTAACGGCAGTGTGAAACAGGCCTAAGATGTGAAGAGAACGTAGCACTCACCAGAGCTCCAGTGAGTGCAGCACGCTTCAACCATCTGATCCTGGGAGTTGGACCCGTGCCGATCTGATATTAATGACTTATCCTAAAGATAGGCCATCAATATCAAGTTCCTGGATAAACCCTTTAAAACAAGTCTAGTGACCCAGCAAACACTTGCAGAACATTTCAAGAATACTTATGTCCAGATCTGGTTAGAGGGAAGGTGTTGTTCATGGGGAAGGGCAGTAGTCAGCAGAACTGTACTTACCAGGGAATTTATTAAGACTGGCATTTCTAACAGCTGTCTTGATATAATTTGCAGTGGCATCAGAGGCACAACATTTATTGAGCCTCATGCTTCTTAATGAATTTGGTGTATCTCAGCAGGCCTGTGCACTAGAATATGCAATTTATGCAAACTAGGAACTGATGCAGATTTCAGGTGTAACTGGTGACCGAAAACTGTGCTACTCTTAAATGTGTTAAGACACATAGGCCCCACCCTTCCCGCTCACTTTTTACAAAAGCAATGAGCGTGGCAAGAAATTTTTGCACAAACCAGGGCTGGCACAAAAATGTTTACATTTCTACATCAGAGTTTTGGCATAGAACCTTTATAAATTGTGTGTGTGTGTGTGTGTGTGTGTATGTGTGTGTGTGCATCTCCTATAGTCTGAAGAAAGGCATTTGGAACGAGAGTATCTCCTAACATTTTTAGCACCTAATCTGTGATTACTGGATTTGCAATATTACATTAGTGAATTCAAGTGGTCATTAAAAGGGGTTGTCCGGGTTCAGAGCTGAACCTGGACATACCCATAATTTCACCCAGGCAGTCCCCCTGATGTTAGCATCGGAGAATTTCATAATCCGATGCTCTCCCTTGCCCTGCGCGATCTAGCTCTTTTATTTACAAAAACACAAAAGTGTGTTTGGTGACGTCACTGGCTCTGATGGGCGGGCTTTAGCGGTGCCCTAGCCACTTTACAGGCTAGGGAAGCGCTAAAGCCCACCTATCAGTGCCAGTGACGTCATTGGGCTCACTGCTGGGCGGAAGCCTCCGCCTGGCAGCTCAAAGGAGAGCCTGGTTCGTCACCGGAACTCCAGAAAATACCTTTGGCCTGCGCGATTTAGCGCAGGGCAAAGGACAGCATTAGATCATGAACTGCTCTGATGCTCAAGTCAGTCGGGCTGCCTGGGTGAAAATGGGGATATGTCCAGGTTCAGCTCTGAACCCGGACAACCCCTTTAAAGTTTTTGGTGTCATTAAATATGTAGAAGCAGTATTGCCCCATCTCATCTGCATTACAGAGGTATTCTTGTCCATATGTAATTGCTTCCCAAGCAGAAAACACTGCCTGACAGAGGTAACATAAATCGCCACCCCTTCTAGAATTCCCTTCTCCCATACTGGGTATTGCCAAGCTCTTTAGCGAGCTGTATTAAGTGGCACTAAAAAGTACAAATTATGGTGCATACCACAGTAGTGTCATAATTTGCAACTTTTTGAGCTTCTAGCTTTTATAAAGAAAACTGGTGTAAGTTATAGATCAAAATCTATGGCAGTCCTTATGTGGCAGGTGCAGCACTATGAAGTGTCTTTTGTGCTGTGGCATTAGAAGAATTTTGATATCTCTGACTTTTAGTCTAACCAGACTGTCTATTACTCTGTAATTCCTCTAGCACCATTCTATGGAAACAGTAGGTTTAACCACCTCAGCCCCCAGTGCTTAAACACCCTGAAAGACCAGGCCACTTTTTACACTTCTGACCTACACTACTTTCACCGTCTATTGCTTGGTCATGCAACTTACCACCCAAATGAATTTTACCTCCTTTTCTTCTCACTAATAGAGCTTTCATTTGGTGGTATTTCATTGCTGCTGCCATTTTTACTTTTTTTGTTATTAATCGAAATTTAATGATTTTTTTGCAAAAAAATGAAATTTTTCACTTTCAGTTGTAAAATTTTGCAAGAAAAACGAGATCCATATATAAATTTTGCTCTAAATTTATTGTTCTACATGTCTTTGATAAAAAAAAATGTTTGGGTAAAAAAAAAAATGGTTTGGGTAAAAGTTATAGCGTTTACAAACTATGGTACAAAAATGTGAATTTCCGCTTTTTGAAGCAGCTCTGACTTTCTGAGCACCTGTCATGTTTCCTGAGGTTCTACAATGGCCAGACAGTACAAACACCCCACAAATGACCCCATTTCGGAAAGTAGACACCCTAAGGTATTCGCTGATGGGCATAGTGAGTTCATAGAACTTTTTATTTTTTGTCACAAGTCTTTTTTGTCACAAGTATTTTTTGTCACAAAGTCTCATATTCCACTAACTTGTGACAAAAAATAAAAACTTCCATGAACTCACTATGCCCATCAGCGAATACCTTGGGGTGTCTTCTTTCCAAAATGGGGTCACTTGTGGGGTAGTTATACTGCCCTGGCATTCTAGGGGCCCAAATGTGTGGTAAGGAGTTTGAAATCAAATTCTGTAAAAAATGACCAGTGAAATCCGAAAGGTGCTCTTTGGAATATGGGCCCCTTTGCCCACCTAGGCTGCAAAAAAGTGTCACACATCTGGTATCTCCGTATTCAGGAGAAGTTGGGGAATGTGTTTTGGGGTGTCATTTTACATATACCCATGCTGGGTGAGATAAATATCTTGGTCAAATGCCAACTTTGTATAAAAAAAAATGGGAAAAGTTGTCTTTTGCCAAGATATTTTTACGCATTTGGATTCCGTGAGGGGTATGGTGAGTTCATGTGAGATTTTATTTTTTGACACGAGTTAGTGGAATATGAGACTTTGTAAGAAAAAAATAATAATTTCCGCTAACTTGGGCCAAAAAAATGTCTGAATGGAGCCTTACAGAGGGGTGATCAATGACAGGGGGGTGATCACCCCCTATAAGGCTCCATTCAGATGTCCGTATGTGTTTTGCGGATCCGATCCATCTATCAGTGGATCCGTAAAAATCATGCGGACATCTGAATGGAGCTTTACAGGGGTGTGATCAATGACAGGGGGGTAATCAATGACAGGGGGGTGATCAGGGAGTCTATATGGGGTGATCACCCCCCTGTCATTGATCACCCCCCTATAAGGCTCCATTCAGATGTCCGTATGTGTTTTGCGGATCCGATCCATCTATCAGTGGATCCGTAAAAATCATACGGACATCTGAATGCAGCCTGACGGGGGGGTGATCAATGACAGGGGGGGTAATCAATGACAGGGGGGTGATCAGGGAGTCTATATGGGGTGATCACAACAGTCATTGATCACGCCCCTGTAAGGCTCCATTCAGACGTCCGTATGCGTTTTGCGGATCCGATCCATCTATCAGTGGATCCGTAAAAATCATGCGGACGTCTGAATGGAGCTTTACAGGGGTGTGATCAATGACAGGGGGGTAATCAATGACAGGGGGGTGATCAGGTAGTCTATATGGGGTGATCACCACAGTCATTGATCACGCCCCTGTAAGGCTTTATTCAGACGTCCGTATGCGTTTTGCGGATCCGATCCATCTATCAGTGGATCCGTAAAAATCATGCGGACATCTGAATGGATCTTACAGGGGGGTAATCAATGACAGGGGGGTAATCAGGGAGTCTATATGGGGTGATCACCACAGTCATTGATCACGCCCCTGTAAGGCTTTATTCAGACGTCCGTATGCGTTTTGCGGATCCGATCCATCTATCAGTGGATCCGTAAAAATCATGCGGACATCTGAATGGATCTTACAGGGGGGTAATCAATGACAGGGGGGTGATCAGGGAGTCTATATGGGGTGATCACCACAGTCATTGATCACGCCCCTGTAAGGCTTTATTCAGACGTCCGTATGCGTTTTGCGGATCCGATCCATCTATCAGTGGATCCGTAAAAATCATGCAGACATCTGAATGGAGCTTTACAGGGGGGTGATCAATGACAGGGGGGTAATCAATGACAGGGGGTGATCAGGGAGTCTATATGGGGTGATCAGGGGTGATCAAGGGTGATCAAGGGTGAATAAGGGGTTAATAAGTGACAGGGGGGGGGTGTAGTGTAGTGGTGCTTGGTGCAACATATTACTGAGCTGCCTGTGTCCTCTGGTGGTCGATCCAAACAAAGGGGATCACCAGAGGACCAGGTAGCAGGTATATTAGACGCTGTTATCAAAACAGCGTCTAATATACCTGTTAGGGGTTAAAAAAAATCACATCTCCAGCCTGCCAGCGAACGATCGCCGCTGGCAGGCTGGAGATCCACTCTCTTACCTTCCGTTCCTGTGAGCGCGCGCGCCTGTGTGCGCGCGTTCACAGGAAATCTCGGCCATCGCGAGATGACGCATATATGCGTGACTCTGCGCAGGGCTGCCACCTCCGGAACGCGAATCTGCGTTAGGCGGTCCGGAGGTGGTTAAAGAGCACACCAAATGCTTGAAATAACTTCTTTATTAACTTCAACATTTCTTCATATAGCACTTCCGCCTCCGCAGCAGATAGTCCATGTACAAAACACGTGTTGAATAAAGTATCACAAATTGGCGGTATGCATAAGATGGTGGTTCAACTGTTCAATCTTGTCATTCAACATAAATGGTGGCTATATTTCTCTTGAGCTGTACTCTCACTTTTAGTTATTTAAAGAGGACCTTTCACCGATCCTGACATTGTGAACTAAGTATACAGTCATGGAGAGCGGTGCCCGGGGATCTCACTGCACTTACTATTATCCCTGGGCGCCGCTCCGTTCTCCCGTTATGCCCTCCGGTATCTTCGGTCACTAAGTTATGGTAGGCGGAGATTTCGGTCACTAAGTTATGGTAGGCGGAATCTGCCCTTGTTCTGCTGTAGCGCTGGCCAATCGCAGCGCAGAGCTCACAGCCTGGGAGGTTCTTTTCTCCCAGGCTATGAGCTCTGCGCTGCGATTGGCCAGCGCTACAGAAGAACAAGGGCAGACTCCGCCTACCATAACTTAGTGACCGAAATCTCCGCCTACCATAACTTAGTGACCGAAGATACCGGAGGGCATAACGGGAGAACGGAGCGATTTTTTTTTGGGCTATTTTTCATTTTGGCATCAATATATCATTGAAAATTAATTAATCAGCGCAGAGAGATAAAACTGCTCCACAGATGTTATCTGCTAGTATAATAGCAGATGTAGAATCCAGGTTAACAGTATGACAGCTGTATTGCACTTTTGATAGGCCTAGTAGAGATGTCTACAGAAAAGCATTGCACTTATCAGTGCACTGTGTGATGTTCTAAATGAGCCGCTACAGGGGGCTCTCTCTGACATCCATTCCCTTTTGTACTTTGCAGTAATCACCAAATAGGCCCTGGCCCTGAAGTCTTACAGGTGCGTGTTGGCACATGCGGTATACAGAGATGGAGAATCCTGGGCGCTCCATCCTCGTACAGCACGTACATCGAACACTCTTCAGCGAAACTTCAGGGACTGGTCAGTAAAAGTGGTGGGGACGTGGCATTGGAGACAGGGAGTGGAGGCTCTGGGTGCAGTGGCACTGCCCTCGTTGCGCTGAGCTAATTTACATATTACAACAGCTATGTGCTCAACA
This sequence comes from Bufo bufo, assembly GCF_905171765.1. NCBI lineage: Eukaryota > Metazoa > Chordata > Amphibia > Anura > Bufonidae > Bufo > Bufo bufo. The sequence continues at coordinate 354,974,597 of NC_053391.1, read as the reverse complement.
TTGCAGCCACTTCTCACATCAGCAATACATTTAGCTTACAAGAGCACATCTCACATGTCAGCTGGATTAATGCTGATATATGTGGTGACATTCCCTATTTATAGTTAAAGGGGTTATCCAAAGTCTAACACATGCCCCCCAATACCTGGGCGCCTCATATCAATACTTACCTCCCCGTCGTGCAGCGGGGATGAGGAGCGACGCAGGTGCCGGAGAGCGAGGCAAGTATAATCTATATGAGGGGCCCAGGCATTGGGGGCATGTGTTAGACTTTGGATAACCCATTTAAAACTTAAAAACTAATTTTGTTAATGCAGCTCAAGCAATAACAATAAGCAAAAGCCACATTTGGCATCTTCTAACAATTCTTGTGCCAGGCTATTGAGTTTTCTAGCAGGCCATGGTGACCTAAATAACTCAGCAAATAGGTTACTTCACTTAGAGGAGAACACTCAAACAATACATTTATTTTGGGTGTTGATTTCTCTTTTTAGCTCCCCCTTCAAATGTCTATTTGGAAATGAAAGACTCCGTCAGCGCAGCGGTGTTGCTGATTGCACAAAGCAGCTCTTTAAAACATGATACAATTTTATTTTTAACTTTGAAGTTACATAAATTAGAATAGAAGTTCCTTGCATTATAGTACTGGCTACTTCTATAGGTTATATTTATAAAGATAGGCACACAATGTTGAGGGTTATCGTTGAGGGCAATAATCCAAACAGCACACAAGGCCAGTTTACTTATACAATCGGGTCTGGCTGGTTAAACATTGCTAGAGTTTCAAAATGTAAACAGATTCGAGAATTAAGGGTGATTTTCTGCCAGATGATTGCTAACAAGCGTTCCTATTAGCGCTCGTTAGCGATCATTTGGCAGTCTAAGGCCTCATGTACATGGCCGTTCTGTGACTGGGAACTGCAGTCCCACAGCTGGCACCCATCTCATAAATAGAGCCCTGCAAAGTGGTCCGGACACCACCAAGTGCTCTCCCCATAGAAGTGAATGGGAGCGCAGAGCACGTGACCGGCCACTGCTCCCATTCACTTCTATGGGCCCAACAAAAAAAGCCGAGGCAGTGCTGATGAGATGAGACAACCCCTTTAAAAGGTTTTTCAGAAATTTTAATACTGATGACCTATCCTCTGGATAGGTCATATTCAGCGAATATGCTTCATTACCAATCCGAATTAGAGCCATTAATACTGGGTTCGGATTCATAATTAAGTATATTCGCGCATGCGCCACTACTCACAGCAATCATAAACAATCTTAATCATCATTACAAATATGTTTTACCAGCACAGTTAAGGTATTCCATGGCCTACAATAACGATTATATAAAGAATGAATTGGGTTCGTCCACAGTGGAACTGTCACGGGAGCCAGGAAACCAGACCACATGCAAACGCAGGTAAAATAGTCATTTATTTAAAGGAACATAAATAAAATAAACATTCATCAGGGACAGCGAGGTTAGGAAGAAGCCAGTCAAATCCTATGCAGGTAGTCGTCCAAGCCGGGGGTCAGGTCTGCCGATGCAGGGTTGAGAGCCAGAGGAAGTGTCAGCCAGGCCGGATCATACACAGGAACACACAAGAAGCTCAGACTGCCAGAGATGCACCTTGGAGAACAAACGCAAGGGCAATTAACCTGAAGCCTGAGCAGACTGATATAGTCAGGTGTTGCCCCATCATCATTGTGTGATGCCCAGGCAGCAGGCAAGTGATGATGCACTCAGAGGTTATATGAGACTGCAATCTGCACATGTACAAAATGGTGCCACAGTGAGGACAAGGTAAGACCTTGACATTACCCTCCCCTCAATGGCCCCTCCTCCGCGGAGCAAAAAAACGGTTTCTTCGGAAAGAGAGCATGGAAAGCACGGAGAAGGGTGGGCGCCCGAACATCAGTGGAGGAAAGACAGGAACGCTCCTCAGGACCATAACCTCTTCAGTGAACCAGGAATTGGACTCGACCTTGGAGCAGACGAGAATCCAGGATGCTGCTAATCTCACACTCCTCATGATTGCCCACAGGAATGGGACAAGGGCGAGGAAGTCAGGCGGTATAGCAATTGCAAACCAGTGGCTTCAAAAGCGACACGTGGAAGACATTGGACATACGCATGCCAGGAGGAAGGTCAAGGGCATAGGCGACCGGTTTCACCTTACAGAGGATGTGAAAAGGTCCAACAAAATGAGGGGCTAGTTTCAGAGCAGGCACCTTGAGATTACGAGTTGATAGCCACACCCTCTCCCCAACTCGGTATGAAGGAGCAGGCAAATGCCTCCGGTCAGCCTGGAGCTTCTGATGCTGAGCAGAAACCCGTAACAACTCTTGAATCCTCACCCAAGAGAAACGGAAGGCACGAAGATGATCCTCCACAGCCGGAATGTCCTGTGGCAAGAACGACTCAGGCAACACAGGGGGTTGGAAACCAAAATTCGCCATAAATGGAGACATTCCAGAGGATGAGTTTATGGCAGAGTTCCTGGCAAACTCCACCCAGGGCAGCAGATCAACCCAATTGTCATGATGGTCAGAGATATAGCAGCGGAGAAATTGCTCCAGGGCTTGGTTGGAACGCTCAGCGCCACCATTAGACTGCGGATGGTAGCTTGAGGAGAAGGAGAGGTGAACACCCAACTGAGAACAAAAGGCACGCCAGAACCTTAGACAAACTGGCTCCCGCGGTCTGAGACAATCTCCTTAGGCAACCCGTGTAAACGGAAGACCTCATTGGCAAATACCGAGGCCAGCTCCTGAGCGGTAGTGTCACGGCCTCGGTGTTGTGCGCGTGACACGTTGCCGTGCATGCCGGTTGCCAGGGGCAACGCATTTATGTCGGCTTGTATGTGCCTTTCTCCACTTCTCCTGGTTCCTCCCCTGTTTGGTGCTGGAGGGGTTAACTACCTTGCTGGGTGTGGTCTCTAGGTGCTTCTTATACCTGTGGCTTTAGGTCAGGAGTCGGTTGTACTCAAGCCTTGGTGTGTGCTGGAGTTATCCTCCTTGTCTGGATGTTCCATCTTCCAGTGTGCGGGCCCCCTAGTGGGACATCGATGTCTTCCTTATGTCTCCTCCATTTTCTCTACCTTACCTGTTGTTATGTTTGGTGTGGGTTTATGTCCAGGGTGCGGTGTCTCATCTTGTTGTTGTTACATGTCTGGTCAGTTGGTGTTAGATGTCCGGCATGTATGCAAGTCGTACCCTGTTGTGCCTCCGGAAGGGGGCTCCATGATTTCCCAGAGGGGTGAACCAAAAGTCAAGTCTGTGAGCTGTTACTGGAGAGCTGGTTCGGTGTGGCAGTACGTACTGCATCTGTTTGGTGTTTGGATTGCAGTACGTGTGTATGGGTTCCAGTTTACCTTGGTGTGGTCTTCTGTTGTGCCGTCCAGCAGCTGCGGCAGGTAAGTTACCATACCTTTCTGGGTTCTTGGTTCAGTAGTTATCCCCGCCACTGGATACTTACCTGCCATTCCACTTGGCTTCCTCTCCTTGCTGTTAGGCCTGCAGAGACTCCTGCTCTTCCGTGTCTTGGAAGAACAGGTCGTCTCTCCCCTGCTCCTATGTGAGGGATTATCAGGGCGACTCGGGGTCCTAGGTATGAGCCATCCTACCATCCAGGTCCGCTCATACGGTGAGGAGTTAGGGCGAGGATTAGGGACGCTTTAGGAGGTGACCTGCTCCATGATTCCGGCATCCTGGCCTAGCTGCTTCCCCGCATACCTTATCTCGTACAGTGGGGGTTTTCCCCCTCTCCCCACCATGACAGGTAGGCAGCTTTTTAAACAGAACACAGTGGCACATCTTGGAGAACCGATCGACAACCATGAGAATAACCGTGTAACCTCGGGATGCAGGAAGTTCCACAATAATGTCCATGGCCAGATGAGACCAGGGACGCTCTCCATTGGGAATGGGATGCAGTAGACTCAAGGGTAGGCGGCGGGAAGATTTGTTCTGCACACAGACAGAACACTCATCCACATACGCGGCAACATCAGTGCGGAGAGACGGCCACCAGAACTGACGGGAAACAGCCCAGGAGATCTGGTTTTTACCAGGATGACCGGCAGTCCTTGAATTGTGGTACGTGCGCAGCAGCTTGATGTGCAACCCCTAAGGCACAAAACATTTGCCAACAGGTCTCACAGAATATGATCGTAAGGTATGACTGGCGTCGGCCCGGAGTCCTCCCTGGACAACTCAGAATACTGGTGAGACAAGGCATCAGCCTTAACATTCTTGGAGCCGGGCAAATAGGAGATCACATAGTTAAAACGAGACAAGAATAAGATCTATCTAGCCTGACGGGGTGTAAGTCTCTTGGCCTATGAGAGAAACGTCAGATTCTTACAGTCGGTGAGAATGAGAACCAGGATGATAGCCAAGAGCTCTCTGTCTCCAATCTTGTAATTGCATTCTGCTAGAGATAGCTTCTTAGAGTAGAACTCACAAGGAAGCAAGGGTCCATCAGGTGTCCGACGCTGCGACAGGAGGGCACCTACTCCACCTCTAGGACAAAGGGCAAACCAGGATTGGGATGACAGAATCTGAGCCAAAGCGAAAGCAGACTTGAGGCCCTCAAAAGCCTGGGAAGCAGCAGGCGTCCAATTGTGGGGATCGCTGCCCTTAGTCAGATCTGAGATGGTTTGGCCAATGTGGAAAAGTTCCCAATAAATTTCCGATAATAGTTGGCAAACCCAAGGAAACGCTGAATGGAACGGAGGTCACTGGGGCAAGGCCATTGCAGAACTTCCGAATAGAGATGGCCTTGCGGTTCGCCCGGCGTTGGTTTCGCGGTGAACTTTGCTCGTTCGCGATAAGCCGAACATGTGAACATATGGCAATATTCGCACGTGCCATATTTTTTTGCATAGCGCCGAACTTTGACCCATGACCCATGACACAAGACAATTAAGATGTTTCAGCACATGGACACACCCCCAACCCTATAACAGAACCCAATCTGGCAACCATTTTACATTATGTGTTTTGCCAGTGTAGGGAGAGGTTGCATTTTGGAGCAGGGACAGTTAGGGACACCAAACTCTAGCTAATAGGGCCACAAAAGTACTTTTTAAGGACTGGTATAGGTGTGCTATCGATAGGTGTGATATAGAGTGGTGTGATATACTTATAATATACTTTGTAACATAGAAATTATATTATAGTGTATTTGTAATGTGCAGCAGTTGTGTCCGATTCTGCTGCGATACCACAACTAGATAGAGGGACAAACGCTATTGGAGTAACTAATTGCAACCGGTGTGATACCTGTTGCCCCCCAAAAAATTGCTTGAGGACTGCGATATACCTTCTTCCACAAATTCCTGATTGAGGGGTGCTATATACCTGTTTCCGCCAAATATTGATTGAGGGGTGCTATATACCAGTTTCCGCCAAATTCTGATTGAGAGCTTCTTCCATCAAATACTGATTGTGGGCTGCGATACACTGGCTTCCACAAAATACTGATTGAGAGTTGCCATATACCTGTTTCCGCCAAATTCTGATTGAGGGGTGCTATATACATGTTTCCGCAAAATACTGAACGAAGGGTGCCATATACCTTCTTCCACTAAATATTGATTGAGGGGTGCTATTGCTATATACCAGCGGTTCTCAACCTAGGGGTCGCGACCCCTTTGGGGGTCGATCGGCCCTTTCCGGGGGGTCGCCTGAGGCCTCCTATTGTGGGTCGCCCGCACAACCTTCAGCGGCCCCTTATCCTCGCGCACAGGAAGTGATGTCCTATCACTGCCTATGCTTGAAGGAGCCTGACGTCTGGACGGGTAAGTCGGGCCGCCTGTCTGCTGAGGTCCGAGTTTTTTCGTTAATGACACCGCCGCTGAGCACCACTGCCAACAATGATTTAATTGAGCCTGGCTAATTTTATTTTAATTATTTGGCTGAGCAAGGCTTAATTTATTTTGGGGGACATGAAGCACCGCTGATTTATTTATTTCGGGGACCCTGAGCACCATTGATTTATTTATTTGGGGGGCGACCTGAAGCACCGCTGATTTATTTATTTGGGGGACCCTGAGCACTTCTGATTTATTTATTTGGGGGACCCTGAGCACCATTGATTTATTTATTTGGGGGAAACCTGATGCACCACTGATTTATTTATTTGGGGGTACCCTGAGCACTTCTGATTTATTTATTTGGGGGACCCTGAGCACCATTGATTTATTTATTTGGGGGAAATCTGATGCACCACTGATTTATTTATTTGGGGGTACCCTGAGCACCGCTGATTTATTTATTTGGGGGTACCCTGAGCACCGCTGATTTATTTATTTGGGGGAGACCTGAAGCCCCGCTGATTTATTTATTTGGGGGACCCTGAGCATTTCTGATTTATTTATTTGGGGGGGACTTGAAGCACCACTGATTTATTTATTTGAGGGGTACCCTGAGCACCACTGATTTATTTTATTTTTATGGGGGGGGGGTACTGTGAGCACCACTGAGTTATTTATTTGAGGGGTACTGTGCGCACCACTGATTTATTTTTTAGGGGGTATTTGTTGTTTATTATTTATTTTAAAGTTATTTATTTGGTTTACAAATATTTTGTATTTATGCTAAAGTTCTGTGGTTATGAATGAATACTTGTGTATTTGAATTAACATTTGGTGTATTGGTGTCTGTGCGTGTTTTTGGTGGGTCATCATAACAATAGCAAAATTAGTTATGACGTAGCAAGGAAAAAAATGTAATGGTTGGGGGTCACCACAGCATAAGGAACTGAATTAAGGGGTCACGGCTTTAGAAAGGTTGAGAACCACTGCTATATACCTTCTTCCACCAAATACTGATTGAGGGCTGCAATACACCTGCTTCCAAAAAATACTAATTGAGGGGGGTCATATACATGTTTCCACCAAATACTGATTGAGGGGTGCTATATACCTGTTTCTACCAAAGACTGATTGAGGGGTTCCATATACCGTCTTCCATTAAATACTGATTGAAGGGTGCTATTGCTATATACTAGGGGTGCACCGAAATTCCGGCAGCCGAAAATATCGGCCGAAAATGCACCTAATCCACTTCGGCCGATATTGTTACATATCGGCCGAAAATATGGGGTGTGGGATTTGTCACCCACCATCTGCGGGCGGGCGCCGGGCGGGCGGTTTACTTTGTCACTGCATCTTTATTTTACCTTACAATCGTGAGGCTCCAGTAACTAACAACTCTGCAGGCAGAGCGGAGGCCGGCGTAACGTCACTTACTCACGTGACGCGCCTGCTCCGCCTCCTTCATTCATAAAGTGGGCGGAGCAGGTGCGTCACGTGAGTAAGTGACGTTACGCCGCCCTCCGCTCTGCCTGCAGAGTTGTTACTGGAGCGTCACGATTGTAAGGTAAAATAAAGATGCAGTGAGTGATGCTGTGAGCAGCAGGGCCGGGGCTGTTATGGGTAGGGGGATCGGTCTATGGCACTGCTATGGGGAGGGGGGATCTGTGCACTGTTATGGGGAAAGGGATTTGTGCACTGTTATGGGGAAAGGGATCTGTGCACTGTTATGCCCATAACAGTGCACATATCCCCTTTCCATAACAGTGCACAGATCCCCCTCTCCATAACAGCGCCACCCACAGATCCCCCTCTCCATAACAGCGCCACCCACAGATCCCCCTCTCCATAACAGCGCCACCCACAGATCCCCCTCTCCATAACAGCGCCACCCACAGATCCCCCTCTCCATAACAGCGCCACCCACAGATCCCCCTCTCCATAACAGCGCCACCCACAGATCCCCCTCTCCATAACAGCGCCACCCACAGATCCCCCTCTCCATAACAGCGCCACCCACAGATGAATTTCATTCATGAAAAAGAATTATTAATAAAATCATTAAAAAAAAAGTATTTTAAAAGTATTTGGGCAAAAAGGCAGTTTCGGTTTCGGTTTTCGGTCAAGGGGATGCTGAATTTTCGGTTTCGGTTTCGGTTTCGGACCAGAATTTTCATTTCGGTGCACCCCTACTATATACCTTCTTCCACCAATTACTGATTAAGGGCTGCGATACACCTGCTTCCACAAAATACTGATTGAGGGGGGCCATATACCTGTTTCCGCCAAATACTAATTGAGGGGTGCTATATACCTTCTTCCACAAAATACTGATTAGGGGTGCTATTGCTATATACCTTCTTCCACCAAATACCGATTGAGGGCTGCGATATACCTGTTTCCGCCAAATACTGATTGAGGGGTGCGACATACCTTTGTCCACAAAATCCTGTACTGGCTGACAGTTACATATTTATCCTGTGACCGCCTAATGTACCTCCAGCCACAGAATCCAAAGTTCTTTGCTGTCAGGTGAACGCCTATTGCCTAATTTTTGGGGCCTGTACTGGCCGACAGTAACATTTTTATCCTGTGACCGCCTAATGTACCTCCAGCCACAGAATGTTGTTTGCTGTCAGGTGAATGCCTATTGCCTAATTTTTGGGGCCTGTACTGTCAGGTGAATGCCTATTGGCTTATTTTTAGGGCCTGTACTGGCCGACAGTTACATATTTATCCTTTGGATTCTGTGGCTGAAGGTGCATTAGGCGGTCAAAGTTCTTTGCCGTCAGATGAATTACTATTGCCTAATTTTTGGGGCCTGTACTGGCCGACAGTTACATTAATTTTTATCCTGTGACCGCCTAATGTACCTCCAGCCACAGAATCCAAAGTTCTTTGCTGTCAGGTGAATGCCTATTGCCTAATTTTTGGGGCCTGTACTGGCCGACAGTTAAATTTTTTATCTCTAGCCACATAATCACACCCCTGTCTCACTCCTCTGCATCTCATTATGGTGGCGTATGAACCGCATTCACCATAAGGACCTTATAATGTCACAGGGTTATGTGACTGTGCCCCCCACCCCGTACTGTGCCCCCTTATACCCTGCATTGTGCCCTCTTACCACACCCTGTGCAGTGCCCCTAGTCATTCCCTGTACTGTGCCCTCTTATACTCTTTCATCCGGTCACGGTATGGCGGTGTTATCCGGTCACTATACAGAGGTGTTATCAGGTCAATGTATGGTGGTGGTATCCAATAACTGGATGACCATAACTGTATCTCTTTCCCTGCCCACGCGATCCTTTTTTAGACCTGGCATGAGCGGGAAAAATATGCAGATTGCGGTGCTAAGGACCTTTGCGCCACAATCTGTGTCAGAAATACGCCTAACATAGACGTATTTCTATATAATAAATGACCACCTAATTGTATTATTATTCGGGGGTAGGGCTAAAATCTTTATATTATATAGATTCTAGTGTATTATACTGTGCCCTGTATTTCCCAGTAGAAAATGATCCTTGGAAAACACGGTCATCATCCCTGACCACCAGGACCAGGTAGCGCTCTGTCAGTATATAGCGGCCTCCCCTCTCCGCCACGCTGCTCTGCTTTGTACTGGAGCTTATTCTGACACTAGGGCTGGTTCACATCCTATTTTTGCCATCCATTTAATGCATACATTAACAGATGCCGAACAGTGGCGTCCGTTCACCATACAGTTCCATGGTAGAAAAAAAATTTACGTTAACGTATGCATTTTTTTTATCCCTCTGCAGGATACAAAACGTGGAGTGCTGCACATTTGTATACATCAAACCGATAGGAAATAAAAGTTTTCTAGGCTCCAGCAGGGCACATTTTTGAGAGTTTCCCCTTAAGACGCATAAAAATGGCCCCTAATTAAAATACATATTTTTTGGTGGGAATTTTTGCCAATGATCCCTCCTTTGGTATATCACTGTCCATGTTGTGGGACTATTTGTGTACTTCTAGTAAGTGTTTATATGACCTGAAGTTTTTTCAGGTTCGCCTGCCATTAAAGTGAATGTGGCCCGCCGCGAATGCGCGGTTCGCAAACATTTGATCACGAACGCTCGTTCGCAAATCGTCCAGGCCGATGTTCATCCATCACTACTGCCGAAACCTTCTGAGGGTCCATGGAGAACCCTTCAGCAGAAATTATATAGCCCAAGAAAGCAACCTGAGACAAGTGAAATTCACATTTCTCAAGCTTACAGAAAAGCCCATCTCTACGCACCCGTCTGACATCCAGGTAGTGTGATTCAATGAAGTCCGAATAAACCAAGATGTCATCCAAATAGACCACCACACATTGCTGCAATATATCACGAAAGACATCATTAATGACCTCCTGGAAGACAGCGGGCTCATTGCACAAGCCAAAAGGCATGACCAGATATTCGTAATGACCGATTCTGGTGTTAAACGCAGTCTTCCACTCGTCACCCTCCTTGTTCCTTACGAGGTTATATTCTGCCCTTAGGTCAGGCTTGATAAAGACCGTTGCTCCCTTGAGGCGGTCGAACAATTCAGTAATCAACAGAATCGGGTATGAATTCTTGACAGTGATGCGATTGAGACCGCTATAGTCAATGCAAGGTCTCAACTCGCCTCCCTTTTTTCTTTAAAAAGAAAAAGCTAGCACCCGCTGGAGAAGTGGACTTGCGAATGTGTCCCTGGAAAAGTGCGTCCGCAACGTACTCCATCACCTTATTCTCCGCAACGGAAAGAGGATAAACCCTGCCACGAGGGGGAATGGCAACGGGTTGCAGATCTACTGCACAATCGTAGGGATGATGAGGAGGAAGTGCACCAGCACGCATCTTAATATATCAAATATATCCAGATACTCAAGATATTCAGGAGGCAACACAGAATTAGAGGAGGCACAATACTTAACAGGCCCATTTATGCAAACAGCGCCACACTGTGGAGACCAAGAGAGGATCACGGCCGACTGCCAATCAAAGGTCGAATTGTGCCGCTGAAGCCAAGGGAACCCCAGAACCACGGAGTAGTGCGGAGACAAAACCTGAAAACAGGCAGATTCTCAATCGCCATATCTATCGGAACAGTCTCGTGGGTAACAGTCTGGTGCGTCAGTCGCAGAGGTCTTCCATCAATGGCCTCGATGGCCAGTGGAGTAACACAAGGCTGCAGGGGTATGGAATTTGCAGCAACAAATGTACTTTCAATAAAATAACCGCCAGCACCGGAGTCCACCAATGCTTGAGTAACCGCTGTGCCCCCTCTCCAGTAGAGGACAACTGTGATCCGCGGTTTATCTTTACAGGAAGCCAGGGATGAGGAAATTCCACCTAAGATCTGCCCCCGACAGGACCTTAGGTGCGAGCGTTTCCCGGACGGGTCGGGCATGACTTCAGGAAATGCCCACTGAGACCGCAATACAGGCATCGGCCCTCCCTCCTCCTAAAGGCCTGCTCAGCCTCAGAAAGGCGAGTGAATCACAGCTGCATAGGTTCACTGCCAGACGCACCATCCCCAGGAGGCGTGGGAGGTGAGGATGGAATGGGTGGAAAAGAAAACGTAGGAGCCAATCTAGTAGGAGGCCTCCGCAGGCGCTCCTTAAACGAAGGCCTCTCCCTGAGCCTGGTATCGATCAAAATCAGGGAGAAAACGAGAGTCTTTAGCTCATCAGGGAGATCCTTAGCCGCAACCTCGTCCTTCAATGCATCAGAGAGACCATGCTTGAAGGCAGCCACCAGTGCCTCATTATTACAACCCACCTCTGCAGCCAGGGTATGGAATTCAATGGCATATTCAGCTACGGTTCATATGCCCTGTTGAATGGACAGGAGCTGCTTTGCAGCAGAGGCAGAATGAGCAGGTACATCGAATACCCTACAAAAGGAGGCTACAAAAGTTGGGTAATCGCCTATCACAGGTTTATCCCCATAAGGGATTCGCCCAGGTCAAGGCCTTGTCCGAGAGCAACAAAATCAGGAAGCCCACTTTGGACCGGTCAGAAGGAAACGCCCATCTCAAAATATATGCCCGCTTGGTTTAGGAAGCCACGACACTGACTCGGTTCATCCCCATATTGCTGCGACAGGGGGGCTCAACCAGTCATCCCTCTGGAAACCTGGGTCTCAGCTGCAACTGCAGGAGCAGGAGTGGCAATGGGAGCGGCCGCAGGAGGAACCACCGTCCCAGCAGCACCAGGAGGAAGGTGTGCGGTGAGTGCAAGCAACGTCTGCAACGTCTGAGCGAACTGACCCAAAAGGTTATCTTGTTGATCGCGTCATCGGCAGGATTCATGGCCCTTGCGTAATGTCACGGGAGCCAGGAAACCAGTCCACATGCAAACGCAGGCAAAATAAAGTCTTTATTTAAAGGCACATAAATAAACAAACATTCATCAGGGACAGCAAGGTGAGGAAGAAGCCGGTCAAGTCCAATGCAGGTAGTCGTCCAAGCCGGAATCAGGTCCAAAGAGGCTAGTCGTCCAAGCCGGGGCCAGGTCCAAAGCGGGTAGTCGTCCAAGCTGGGGTCAGATCCAAAGCAGGTACGTCTGCCGATGTAGGGTCGAGAGCCAGAGGAAAAGTCAGCCAGGCCGGATCATACATAGGAACACACAAGGAGCGCAGACTGCCAGAGATGCACCTTGGAGAACAAACGCAAGGACAATAAACCTGAGCCTGAGCAGACTGATATAGTCAGGTGTTGCCACATCAGCAGGGTGTGATTTGATGAAATGTCTTTTATCACATGGACTTTGTAAGTACAATAAATTGGATACTTACCGTATTTTTCGCTTTATAAGACGCACTTTTTTCCCCCCCAAAAGTGGGGGGAAAATGGCAGTGCGTCTTATAAAGCGAACACTGCCATGTTTACTTTGCTGACGCTGATACATCGCAAGCCGCGATGTATCAGAGGGGTGGGAGGAGGGGACGGAGGCTGGCAACGCTCGCGGCGAGGCCCGATGCAGTCACTGTACTGTAATACATCGGGCCCCGCTCACGGCAATTATCACATGTAAAGTCTATTATCTTCAAGCAGTATCTCTGCTTTTAACTAGGGCAATCCTCTGTAGTAGTACACCTTACTATGAAAGCGGCAGGCAGGGCGGCAGCGTAATCTCGCGATGCTCACTCATTCACGCTCCTCCCACTTCCTTCATGAATGAGTGAGCATCGCGAGATTACGCTGCCGCCCTGCCTGCCGCTTTCATAGTAAGGTGTACTACTACAGAGGATTGCCCTAGTTAAAAGCAGAGATACTGCTTGAAGATAATAGACTTTACATATGAAAAAGGCTTCATTACACTCTGCTTTCTTCTATAACAGTACTCACTATGAAAGCAGCAGTCCGGCCGGCGCGTGGCGTCACTCACTCGGTCATGCTCCTCCCACTTCATTAATGAAGCTGGCAGGAGCGTGACTGACTGAGTGACGTCACATGCTGGCCGGACTGCTGCTTTCATAGTGAGTACTGTTATAGAAGAAAGCAGAGCCATTAAAAGATTTTACATATAAAGTCTGTGTGCACTGTGGTGTAATGGGGGTCACTATTCACACAGGACAATATACTGTGACACATATGATACTGTGACCAGCATAAGATGATCTCATGCTGGTCACAGTATCATATGTGTCACAGTATATTGTCCCTGTGTGAATAGTGACCCCCATTACATAAGATGCTATATATGATGCTACATCCCCCTCATAACAATGCGTCATCCACAGGTCCCCCCATAACAGCGTCATCCACAGGTCCCCCCATAACAGCGTCATCCACAGGTCCCCCCATAACAGCGTCATCCACAGGTCCCCCCATAACAGTGCGTCATCCACAGGTCCCCCCATAACAGTGCGTCATCCACAGGTCCCCCCATAACAGTGCGTCATCCACAGACCACCATTAGTTCAAAACCCAGCAAAAGCACACCTTTTTGGTTCAAATATTTTTTTTCTTATTTTCCTCCTCAAAAATCTAGGTGCGTCTTATCATCAGGTGCGTCTTATAAAGCGAAAAATACGGTACTTTTACCACTTGGGTATTGCGCTATGTGTCTTTGTCTTGTGAAGGAATTGGTGCCGTATATTGAAGTTTTCGGTTGGTATCAAGACGCTGCAGGAGACGTCCATAGGAGTGGATTTATAACAGCTGCCTGCCGGAGCGTGTGTTGAAGTCTGCATTGTGTCTATTACTGCTGGTATCAGCGCGGTCCCTGCAACTACTTGTGGATATCACTATGTAACGCCCAGGCAGCAGGCAAGTGATGATGCAATCAGAGGTTATAAGAGACTGCAGACTGCAGTCTGCACATGTCTAAAATGGCGCCACCATGAGGACAAGGTAAAACCTTGACAGGAACAAACTTAGGTTTGTTCCACTGTGGAGCAACATTGCTGTCTGCATTCGATGCTCTGTTCCGTGTCCTTGCAAAAAAACAAAAACAAACATGTCCTATTCTTGTCCGTTAGGCGCTTCTGTAATGGGAACATACACGGACGACATCCGTGTTTTGCAGACCTCAAAAACAGCACTGTCGTGTGCATGAGCCTTAGGCCTCATGCACACGACCGTTGTGTGCGTCCGTGGTAACGTGTTCCGTTTTTTTTTCGCGGACCCATTGACTTTCAATGGGTCCGTGGGAAAAAAAAAAAAAACGGAAAATGCACCGTTTTGCAGCCGCATCCGTGATCAGTGTTTCCTGTCCGTCCAAAAAATATGACCTGTCCTATTTTTTTGACGGACAACGGTTCACGGACCCATTCAAGTCAATGGGTCCGTGAAAAAACACGGATGCACACAAGATTGGCATCCGCGTCAGTGATCCGTGGCCGTAGGTTACTTTCATACAGACGGATCCGAAGATCCGTCTGCATAAAAGCTTTTTCAGAGATGAGTTTTCACTTCGTGAAAACTCATATCCGACAGTATATTCTAACACAGAGGCGTTCCCATAGTGATGAGGACGCTTCTAGTTAGAATATACTACGAACTGTGTACATGACTGCCCCCTGCTGCCTGGCAGCACCCGATCTCTTACAGGGGGCTGTGATACGCACAATTAACCCCTCAGGTGCTGCACCTGAGGGGTTAATTGTGCATATCATAGCCCCCTATAAGAGATCAGGGGCTGCCAGGCAGCAGGGGGCAGACCCCCCTCCCTCCCCAGTTTTAATTTCATTGGTGGCCAGTGCGGCCCACCGGCCCCCCTCCCTCTATTGTAATATCATTGGTGGCCAGTGCGGCCCCCCCCCACCTTTATTGTATTATCATTGGTGGCCAGTGTGCGGCCCCCCCTCTCTCCCTCTATTGTATTATCATTGGTGGCCAGTGTGCGGCCCCCCCGGCCCCCCCCCTCTATTGTATTAATATAATTGGTGGTTAGTGTGCGGCCTCCCCTCTCCCCCCCCCCCCCCCGATCATTGGTGGCAGCGGAGAGTTCCGATCGGAGTCCCAGTTTAATCGCTCTGGGGCTCCGATCGGTAACCATGGCAACCAGGATGCTACTGCAGGCCTGGTTGCCATGGTTACTTAGCAATATTACAATATTAGAAGCATCATACTTACCTGCTGCGCTGTCTGTGACCGGCCGGGAGCTCCTCCTACTGGTAAGTGACAGATCATTAAGCAATGCGCCGCACAGACCTGTCACTTACCAGTAGGAGGAGCTCCCGGCCGGTCACAGACAGCGCAGCAGGTAAGTATGATGCTTCTAATATTGTAATATTGCTAAGTAACCATGGCAACCAGGCCTGCAGTAGCGTCCTGGTTGCCATGGTTACCGATCGGAGCCCCAGCGATTAAACTGGGACTCCGATCGGAACTCTCCGCTGCCACCAATGATCGGAAGGGGGGGGGGAGAGGGGAGACCGCACACTGGCCACCAATGATAATACAATAAAGGGAGGGAAGGGGGGCCGGGGGGGTGCCGCACACTGGCCACCAATGATAATACAATAAAGGGAGGGAGGGGGGGCCGGGGGTGGGGGCCGCACACTGGCCACCAATTATATTCAAACTGGGGAGGGAGGGGGGTCTGCCCCCTGCTGCCTGGCAGCCCCTGATCTCTTACAGGGGGCTATGATATACACAATTAACCCCTCAGGTGCTGCACCTGAGGGGTTAATTGTGCGTATCACAGCCCCCTGTAAGAGATCGGGTGCTGCCAGGCAGCAGGGGGCAGTCATGTACACAGTTCGTAGTATATTCTAACTAGAAGCGTCCCCATCACTATGGGAACTCCTCTGTTAGAATATACTGTCGTATCGCCTGGGGGGGGAAAATCGGTCATTTTAATTAGGGGGAGGGAGGGGGGGCCGGCCGCACTGGCCACCAATGAGTTAAAAACAGGGGGGGAGGGAGGTCTGCCAGGCAGCAGTCATGTACACAGTTCTTTTAGTCTAACTTAAAGAGTCCCCATCACCATGGGAACGCCTCTGTGTTAGAATATACTGTCGGATATGAGTTTCACGATCTAACTCATATCCGACAGTATATTCTAACAGAGGCGTTCCCATGGTGATGGGGACGCTTCAAGTTAAAATATACCATCGGATTGGAGAAAACTCCGATCCGATGGTATAATAGTGACTCCTGACTTTACATTGAAAGTCAATGGGGGACGGATCCGTTTGCAATTGCACCATATTGGGTCAACGTCAAACGGATCCGTCCCCATTGACTTGCATTGTAATTCAGGACGGATCCGTTTGGCTCCGCATGGCCAGGCGGACACCAAAACGACTTTTTTTCATGTCCGTGGATCATCCAAAAATCAAGGAAGACCCACGGACGAAAAAACGGTAACGGATCACGGACCAACGGAACCCCGTTTTGCGGACCGTGAAAAAATACGGTCATGTGCATGAGGCCTACTACAAAGATGAGGGTTTGGGTGAGACTAGTGTCAGGCTGAGAGTCTACCGAGTCTTGTTGAGAGCATATCTCACCTGAGAGGCTCAATGATAGCATGGCAGCATGTCCTTTGTGGCTTAGTGTTTGGAGGAACATGTTTTAGTTCACTTTAGTTCTGAATTGACTAGACACACCTGCTCACACTAACACCACCACCACCAAAGGCTTGTCTAGTGATAACAGTGGCTGATGCATGGCGCTCTTGACGTATTCAACATCGTTGGCGGACATTATTTTTGCTCAGCGTGATTCGACCTTCATCAGTGAACAGCACTGAGGCCCACTGGTCCCTCAACCAGCATAGATGCTCCCTGGCCCATGCAAGATGATGACGCTTGTGGTCGGTACCCTTGAAGGTCGTCTAGCATGCTGATGCAAGTAGTTTTGATTGGTCTGATGTGACACTTGTGTGCCTCTCACCTGCCTTAAATGTACCTCGAGTTCAGTGGCATTCATCATCCGCTTCTGCAGGGCATTTTTCACAATGAAACTGTCATTAGTGTGGAATGGGATTTTCTATGACACTAACACTCTAAGCCACTTCCGTCTGAGAACATCCTGCTTGAAGGCTCACAATGGTGCGGTACTGTTGATCAATTATTAGGTGTCGTCTTGGTCTCATGATGTCAAAATGTGAACAGCATGATGAGGACTGTTTAAATACCAATTCTAACTGAACCAGAAAATTTATTGGGCGATTCATTCGCATGGATCAAACACCTGTTGTGAATTTTGTCGTTAAGATCCTTGTTAGAGAACAGCAAGTTGTGCAAAAAGTACTGAAACATTGAACAGTTGGACATGTGCAATCAAAAGTTTAGAGAAGGTCACATTAATTTCACCTGTATAGGTTAGAGTGCATTTTAGGTTCATCCTGAAATTTCACCCACAAGCCAAATATCCCTAACTTTGTGAGTAGTGTATATAGTCATGCTTAAAGGGCATCTGTCAGTAGATTTGTACCTATGAAACTGGCTGACCTGTTGCATGTGCACTTGGCAGCTGAAGGCATGTGGGTTGGGTCCATGTTCATATGTAACCGCATTGCTGAGAAAATAGTTTTAATATATGCAAATGAGCAATGTAGGAGCAGCGGGGGCGTTGCTATTACACCTAGAGGCTCTGCTCTCTACAACTGCCACGCCCTCTTCACTTTGATTCAATGGGCCAGGTGTGATGATGTTTTCACTGCATGGCCCTGTCAATAAGGGCTTGTTCACACGACCGTATGAAGCCTGTGCCTGTATTGCGGACCGCATTTGCAGATCCGCAATACACGGGTCCCGTTCCGTGGCCAATTCCGCATCACGGATGCGGACCCATTAATTTCAATGGGTCCGCAAATCCGGAGATGCGGAACGGAACCACGAAATGGAACACTACGGAAGCACTACGGAGTGCTTTCTGAGGCTCCGTTCCGTGCTTCCGCACCGCAAAAAGATAGCGCTTGCTCTATCATTTTGCGGAACGGAGGGATCGCGGACCCATTCAAGTGAATAGGGCCGCGATTCCTATGCGGCTGCCACACAGCAGGTGCCCATGCTTAGCGGACCGCAATTTGCAGTCCACAGCACGGGCACGGGCTTCACACGGTCGTGTGAACAAGCCCTAAAACTGCAGAGGACGCGACCCAACACGGAGGCCTTCAGTTGACAAGTGCACATGTGACAGGTCAGCCAGTTTCACAGGTACAAATCTGCTGACAGATGCCATTTCATGCTTAACCTCTTCAGGACACAGGGCGTACAGGTACGCCCTGATGTCCTGGTACTTAAGGACACAGGGCGTACCTGTACGCCCTGTGTATTTCCGATCACCGCCGCACGGAAGCCGGTGCCTGCTCAAATCATTGATCAGGCACCTCGGCTAAATGCCCGGGGGGGGGGTCCCTGCGGTTTGCGGCTTTTTATTGTGCTGGCGGCGGCGGTGCCATCGGGTCCCCATGGGGCTGTAGGGGGGACCCGATGGCATGGAAGGCAGCACGATTCCTTCCTGAGGCATCGCCGCTGCCTTCCTGTGACGTGCCTGTGAGATCCAGCCCCCTGGATCTCACAGGCCGGAAGCTGTATGAGTAATACACACAGTATTACTCATACAGCCAATGCATTCCAATACAGAAGTATTGGAATGCATTGTAAAAGATTAGACCCCCAAAAGTTGGGACAAAAATAAAGTGAAAAAAAAGTTGAAAAAATAAAGTTTTCCCCCCAAAAATTAAAAGTTTCATGTAAAAATAAACCAAAACGTCATTTTCCCCAAATAAAGTTAAAAAAAAATTGGTAAAAAATAGGGGGTGGGGGAAATAGACATATTAGGTATCGCCGCGTGCGTATTGACAGGCTCTATAAACATATCACATGACCTAACCCCTCAGATGAACACCGTAAAAAATAAAAACCATTAGCCCCTACCTGAGACAATCGCCCAAAAAATAAATAAACTATGGCTCAGAATATGGAGACACTAAAACATAATTTTTTTGGTTTTAAAAAAGCAGTTCTTGTGTAAAACTTACATAAATAAAAAAAGTATACATATTAGGTATCGCCGCGTCCGTATCGACCGTCTCTATAAAAATATCACATGACCTAACCCCTCAGATGAACACCGTAAAAAATTAAAAATAAAAACTGTGCTAAATAAACAATTTTTTGTCACCTTACATCACAAAAAGTGTAATAGCAAGCGATCAAAAAGTCACACACACCCCAAAATAGTGCCAATAAAACAGTCATCTCATCCCGCAAAAAATGAGACCCTACCTAAGATAATCGCCCAAAAACTGAAAAAACTATGGCTCTCAGACTATGGAGACACTAAAACATGATTTTTTTGTTTCAAAAATGAAATCATTGTGTAAAACTTACATAAATAAAAAAATTGTATACATATTAGGTATCGTCGCGTCCGTGACAACCTGCTCTATAAAAATACCACATCATCTAACCTGTCAGATGAATGTTGTAAATAACAAAAAAAAAAAGGCGCCAAAACAGCTGTTTCTTGTTACCTTGCCTCACAAAAAGTGTAATATATAGCAACCAAAAATCATATATACCATAAACTAGTACCAAAAAAACTGCCACCCTATCCCGTAGTTTCTAAAATGGGGTAACTTTTTTGGAGTTTCTACTCTAGGGTTGCATCAGGGGGGCTTCAAATGGGACATGGTGTCAAAAAACCAGTCCAGTAAAATCTGCCTAGCAAAAACCGCATGGCATTCCTTTCCTTCTGCGCCCTGCCATGTGCCTGTACAGCAGTTTACGACCACATATGGGGTGTTTCTGTAAACTACAGAATCAGGGCCATAAATATTGAGTTTTGTTTGGCTGTTAACCCTTGCTTTGTTACTGGAAAAAAATTGATTAAAATGGAAAATTTTCCCAAAAATTTAAATTCTGAAATTTCATCTCCATTTGAACACCTAAAGGGTTAACGATGTTTGTAAAATCAGTTTTCAATACCTAGAGGGGTGTAGTTTCTAGAATGGGGTCATTTTTGGGTGGTTTCTATTATGTAAGCCTCGCAAAGTGACTTCAGACCTGAACTGGTCCCTAAAAAAATTGTGTTTTTGAAAATTTCAGGATTTGCTTCTAAACTTCTAAGCATTGTAACATCCCCAAAAAATGTAATATCATTCCCAAAATGATCCAAACATGAAGTAGACATATGGGGAATGTAAAGTAATAACTATTTTTGGAGGTATTACTATGTATTATAGAAGTAGAGAAATTGAAACTTGGAAATTTGCAATTTTACATTTTTTTGGGGTAAATTTGGTATTTTTTTATAAATAAAAATTAATTTTTTTGACTTATGTGCTGAGCACATGGGTTGCTAGATGGCCACTAGCACATCCGCAATATCCAGTCCCCATAGCTCTGTGTGCTTTTATCGTGTAAAAAAACAGATTTGATACATATGCAAATTAACATAATTAGACTCAGCGTCATAATACAGGACTGATGCAAGATATTGATAAAGCTCATACTATAAAACCTGTATGTCTTTAGAATGATGTTATGATGTAAGGGACAGCAACACGTAGGCCATTTCCTTCCTCAGGCAGTGACAACACTCAAGCATTCATTCAGTTACCTGCAGATTGTCTTCAAGCAAGTAACACATTTCTTGAGTGAATACTAAGGCAAGGAAAACAAGTAAATTTATTTAATAAAACTCTGGACCTCGGGCCTTGACTTGACTAGTTCTTCCTGCCTTATTTTAAGGAGCCAGAATAATTCTCATCTCCCTTCTGGCCACTGACATTTGATACAGGTTGATACCTCCTGCTGAAATCTAGGGGTGTACTTCCCCTGACGGCAGGGCAGATGTCACGTAAGGGAAACAAGGGTCAGACAGGTTGAATTTCAATACTCCCAGGTCCTCTGTTTCACACTAGAGCTGTCTGGCAATGACTTTTTCCTGCACTATCCTCTTATAGGGAACCATTTTATCTGCAGTCGCATATTGACAGAGATGTAGTATAGGGTTTAGTATGATATTTTCTTAAAGGGTTTACCCT
This sequence comes from Bufo bufo, assembly GCF_905171765.1. Lineage (NCBI taxonomy): Eukaryota > Metazoa > Chordata > Amphibia > Anura > Bufonidae > Bufo > Bufo bufo. The sequence goes on along the minus strand of NC_053391.1, from coordinate 354,953,333 downwards.
GTGGACAGGTGATAAGTTGTTGTCATGGGACAGCCCCTTTAAGGGTGGGTTCACACTAGCGTTATGGAGTCCCTTATAGCTTTCCGTTATAACCGGGTTATAATGGAACATAACGGAATCCATAAGACGGAAGGGCGGATCCGTTTTGCTGCCCATAGACTTGCATTATGACGGAATGCAAAACGGACGCCTTTAAAAGGCATTCCGTTTGCTCTCCGTCCTAATAGAAGTCTATGGGAATCAAAACGGAAACGTCTGGTTCCCGTTATGCAAGACGGAAAACAAAGTCCTGTCAACATGACTTTGTTTTCCGGCTTGCATAACGGGACCCAGACGGATCCGTTTTGATTCCCATAGACTTCTATTAGGACGGAGTAAAACGGAATGCCTCTTAAAGGCTTCTGTTTTGCATTCCATCCTATGGATTCCGTTATGTTCTGTTATAACCCTGTTATAACGGAAAGCCATAACGGAATCCCTAACTCTAGTGTGAACCCACCCTAAGCCAAACAATGACTAATACAAATCTAATTTATCACTAGTAACATTTACATTTGTCTCAAATGGTTCAACAGAAGCATCTCTAGTTTGGGCAACTGGCTTGTTCCTACTGGGATACATACTAGTACCAGGGCCGCTGATAGAAATCATGGGGCCCCGTACAGCATACATGACGGGGCCCCCTTCAGCTCCACCCCCTGATCCCTCCTTCAGCCACACCCCTTGCCCCGCCCTTGGCCCCTCCCCAGACGCCGCCTTGAAACAACATGCAGATTTGTCTACAAGTGATATTTATGGCGCTGGGGGGTCGTCTGTGAATGGCGCTGTTATGGAGGGGATCTGTGAATGGCACTGTTATGGAGGGGATCTGTGAATGGCACTTTTATGGAAGGGATCTGTGGATGGCACTGTTATGGAGGGGATCTGTGGATGGCACTGTTATGGAGGGGATCTGTGGATGGCACTGTTATGGAGGGGATCTGTGGATGGCACTGTTATGGAGGGGATCTGTGGATGGCACTGTTATGGAGGGGATCTGTGGATGGCACTGTTATGGAGAGGATCTGTGGATGGCACTGTTATGGAGGGGATCTGTGGATGGCACTGTTATGGGGGGATCTGTGGATGGCACTGTTATGGGGGGATCTGTGGATGACACTGTTATAGAGGGGGATCTGTGGATGACACATACCGTATATAGCCTCTTATGCTATGTGTCATCCACAGATACCCCTCCATAACAGTGCCATTCACAGATACCCTCCATAACAGTGCCATCCACAGATCCCCCCCATAACAGTCATCCACAGATCCCCCCATAACAGTGTCATCCACAGATCCCCCCCATAACAGTGTCATCCACAGATCCCCCTCCATAATGGTGCCATCCACAGATCCCCCCCATAAGTGTCATCCACAGACCCCCCGGCCCCCCCCATAAGTGTCATCCACATGACAGACCCCCCCCCCCCATAACAGTGCCATCCACGGATCCCCCGCCCTCCCTATAACAGTGCCGTCATGACGTCATCCATATAGATCCCCCCCCCGCCACTCACAGTAGTATACATTAATAAATCGGTGCAGCCGTGCAGGCTGCAGACAGTAACTTTAATTTTAGCACAGGCACAGCGCTCATCTCTTTACTAAAATACTACCTTACATTCAGCTCCTGCCTCCTCCCTCCACCCTCCAGCCTCCAGTAACAAGTGCGGGCGGCAGCGCTCACTCACTGACGTCACGCGCCTGCGCCGCCTAGTGGGAGGAGCAGGCGTGTGACGTCAGTGAGTGAGCGCCGCCCCCACACTGCCTGCTGTTACTGGAGCCAGCCCACTGACAGCAAAAAAATTAAAATGGCTCGGGAGTCGGCAGCCCGGGCCCCCCTGCCAGGCGGGCCCGGTACAACTGGGCCAGCTGTACTGGCCTATCAGCGGCCCTGACTAGTACTATCCAATATGTGAATAAAATAGTTTGTGGTTCATGGAGAAGTGTTATTTATCTGATCATTTAAGTCTGGCTTTTGAAAGACTTTGCCATCAGCTCAGTGGAAGATTAAGGCTACTTTCACACTTGCGTTCAGAGCGGATCCGTCTGGGGTCTGCCCAGACGGATCCTCTCCTATAATGCAGACGTTTGGATCCGTTCAGAACGGATCCGTCTGCATTATAGTTTAGAAAAAATTCTAAGTGTGAAAGTAGCTTCAGACGGATCTGTCCAGACTTTACATTGAAAGTCAATGGGGACGGATCAGTTTGAAAATTTAGCCATATTGTGTCATCTTCAAACGGATCCGTCCCCATTGACTTACATTGTAAGTCTGGACGGATCCGTTTGCCTCCGCACGGCCAGACGGACACCCGAACGCTGCAAGCAGCGTTCGGGTGTCCACTTGCTGAGCGGAGGCTGAACGCCGCCAGACTGATGCATTCTGAGCGGATCCGCATCCACTCAGAATGCATTAGGGCTGGACGGATGCGTTCGGGGCCGCTTGTGAGACCCTTCAAACGGAGCTCACAAGCGGAGCCCCGAACGCTAGTGTGAAAGTAGCCTTAGATGGCCACACATTTTCCTGCTGCAGCTGATGCTAGTCAAATATAATACAATACCTATTCAAATGAATGGGCCACCATGAAATCCATGGCTGTGTCGAGTCTTCCAGAATGAGAGCAGGTCTTTATTTTGGCTCTGACCAAACCAATGCTTTTGGCCTCATGCACACGACCGTTGTTGTGTTCCGAGTCCGTTGTTCTGTTTTCCGTGATTTTCTGCGGACCCATTGACTTTCAATGGGTCAGTTGAAAACTCGGAAAATGCACCGTTTGTCATCCGCGTCCGTGATCAGTGTTTCCAGTCCGTCAAAAAAAATGACCTGTCCTATTGTTTTCACGGACAACTGTTCGCGGACCCATTCAAGTCAATGGGTCTGTAAAAAAAACAGAGGCACACAAGATCCGCGTCCGTGAACCGTGTCCGTTTTTTTCCTATCATTTTCAAGGCAAACTTGACTTAGATATTTTTCACTTTTCATGTCTGGTGATCCTCCAAAAATCAAGGAAGACACACGGAAACAAAAACGGATCACGGAACAACGGAACCCCGTTTTGCGGACCGTGAAAAAATACTGTCGTGTGCATGAGGCCTTAATGGGACAAACACTTTAATTACCATTTAATATAACAACAAACTGGTAAGATATCTGTATACCCTTGTGTAGCTAGCAAAAAATATACAAAACAAGCAAGTCTAGAGTGCCAAGAGAACAACATTCTTTCTCACAAGTTGTTAGAATATTTCTTTAGAACAAGCACCTCTTTGTCTCTGTATTGGAGTCCTGCAAGTTGTGGCACTTCAGTACAAAACAAACCAGGCCATTGAAAAGATGTCAGAGGGAAAGAACAGATGGTGACCTGCTGCTTTACAGGCACAGCTGTCTTGGTAACTCTTAAAGCAGTTGTGAAACCTGCAGTAGGCAGAGGCTTTTGTAACTTAATAGCCATACAGCTTTTCGCATGCCAATAATAAATCTGGTCTCAATGTTGAGGGAGAAATACTGGTGCACTGCTTGTATGGAGAACCAGGCGAAACCATTTTAGTTTTTCCTCCTTGCCTTTATAGAGCCATAACGTTTTTATTTTTTCATCAACATAGCCAAATGAGGGCCTATTATTTTTGCAGGAGGTGTGCTTTTTAATGGATCTATTTAAAGGGGTTTTTCAAGATTTTAATACTGATGATCTGTCCTCAAGATAGGTCATCGGTATCTGATTGGTGGGGGTCCAACACTTGGGACCCCCGCCGATCAGCAGTTTGAGAAGGCACCAGCGATCCTGTGAGCGCAACGCCTTTCTCGAAGCTTACCAAGCACAGCGCTGTTCATTGTATAGAGGCTATGCTTGGTATCGTGCTCAGCCCCATTCAGCTAAATAGGGTTAAAGGGATTCTGTCACCTTTTTACCCTATACAGATGCGGACATGCACGGCTAGATCGCCGCTAGCATGTCCGCAATATACCTGTCCCATAGCTCTGTGTGGTTTTTTTCGTGTAAAAAATGATTTTATATATATGTAAATCAGCCCGGTAAGGAGCCCAAGGGGCTGCACTAACCGTTCTGGAGCCCAGCCACGCCCCCCTGTAAAGGAGCCCAGCACCGCCTGTATCTACGAATCTCCTCCTTGCTCACAAAGTCGGATCGCCGTAATTTTGCGGTGCGCAAGCTCGCGCATGCGCAGTTCCTTCCCTCAGGCTGATACCAGCACAGGGAAGGAACACTATGCTGGCACTGCGCATGCGTGAGTTCGCGCATCGCGAGATTACGTCGATCTGACTTTGTGAGCAAGGATGAGATTCGTGGATACAGGCGGTGCTGGGCTCCTTCACAGCGGGGCGTGGCTGGGCTCCAGAACGGTTAGTGCAGCCCCTTGGGCTCCTTACCAGGCTGATTTACATATATATAAAATCATTTTTTACACTCAATAACACCACTCAGAGATATGGGACAGGTATATTGCGGACATGCTAGCGGCGATCTAACCTTGCATGTCCGCATCTCTATAGGGTAAAAAGAGGTGACAGAATCCCTTTAAGGCCTCCTGAACACGGCCGTTTTTTTTTTCCCGTTTACTGGCCGTTTTTTTGCGTTCCGTATACGGTCCGTATACGGAACTATTCATTTCAATGGTTCCGCAAAAAAACGGAATGTACTCCGTATGCATTCCGTTTCCGTATTTCCGTTTTTTCGTTCCGTTGAAAGATAGAACATGTCCTATTATTGCCCGCAAATCACGTTCCGTGGCTCCATTCAAGTCAATGGGTCCGCAAAAAAAAAAAAATGGAACACATACGGAAATGCATCCGTATGTCTTCCGTTTCCGTTCCGTTTTTTGCTAAACCATCTATTGAAAATGTTATGCCCAGCCCAATTTTATCTATGTAATTACTGTATACTGTATATGCCATACGGAAAAACGGAACGGAAAAACGGAACAGAAACTGAAACACAACGGAAACAAAAAACGGAACAACGGATCCGTGAAAAACGGACCGCAAAACACTGAAAAAGCCATACGGTCGTGTGCAATAGGCCTAAAGGCGATACCATGCTCAGCTGATATATATATATATATATATATATATATATTGTATGGCCCTGTGCTTGGTAAGCTGCAAGAAGGCAGCGTCACTTATAGGAGTGCCAGTGCCTTCTCAAACAGCTGATCGGCGCGGGTCTCAGGTGTCGGACCCCAACCGATAAGATGCTGATGACCTATTCTGAGGACAGGTCATCAGTATCAAAATGCTTTCATCCACGTGACGGAGAGATGCAGCAGTGCGGGTTTCAGATACGACATGGGTGCCGGGGAGCGAGCTAAGTACATTGTGTGTGAGGGGCCCAGGCATATGGGGGGGGGGGCTTTCAGGGGTCAGATAACCCCTTTAAGTTTATGTAATTGAGAAACTGGAAGAAAAAAAAATATTTGTAGATTGGAAAAAAACACTATTTCACCTTGTTATTTCGGGTTTCATTTTTACAACATTCACCCTGTGATAAATATTAATTTTATTTAAGGGAATAATTATGGTTACAGTAATACCAAATTTATGTTTTTGTTATGTTTTACTGCCTTCAAAAAAATATAAAATATTTCCTAAAAAAACAAATAGCTTGTTTTTTGTGGGGCAAGCAGTAGGTTCTATTGAAATAATTTTTGTGTACATGTGACTTTTTCATAATTTTGTCTTTCATTTTTTTGGGAGGCGAGTTGACCATAAAACAGCAATTCTGGGTCATCAATATAAATAGACCGTAAAATCCTTTTAAGAAATTACCTCAGCATGTTCAAAACGTTAACAGAACAGGTTAACTAACATAGGACACTGACTGAGGCTTGTTGTACTAAGTGGGCTTCTGATTAAGTGGAGTTAAAGAAAAGGAAACTAAGGTTAGATATAATTTCCTTGTGTGTTGGCTTGATTCTAGCTAGTCCTTCAACTACTGCAGACAGGGTCTAATTCTAACTCATATTTACGGTTTTACTTTTTTACTGTTCATCCCCATTAAACATGTGCTCCATGGATAATGCCACTAAGTGTGTGTCCTGTGCAATGTATGCGTGCCTTGAAGAGCCGTTCGAGGATGAATATATTTGCACTAGATATGCAAATATATTGCATATTTGTTGCATATTTGGAAGCCCAGATCTTGGACCTAAATAGGCAGCTTTAAATACTTAGGGGCATTGCAAAACTGGAGAGAGGCTTAGACCTCACTGTGCAGGCACTGACTGGGGTCAGTGAAATGGAGGGGGTGGAGGAGGGCAATATCAGGACCATCAGATCAGCAGTTGGGTTAATGTAGAAAGAAGGGATAGAGGGAAAAGTGCCAGGGAGGCTAGTCCTGAGCTGGCACGCCCTAGTAAATATGCCTGTTTGGCTGATATTAGGGATGAAAGTCCAGGGCCAGCAACACTGCAGCAGGGCGTTTCTCCTAGCAACCAGGAGGATGACCGCTGCAGGAAGGATGGGAAAAGGAGTGCAGCAAAGGTTAGACTTAGACAGATGCTGGTGGTAGGGGACTCTATTATTAGGTGGACAGACAGGGTCATCTGTCGCCGAGACAGTGAATGCCGAACAGTGTGTTGTCTGCCGGGTGCTCGGGTTCGGCATATTGCGGATCGGATTGACAGATTGCTGGGTGGGGCTGGGGAAGACCCGGCGATCATGGTACACATTGGCACCAATGACAAAGTCAGTGGGAGATGTAAGGTCCTTAAAAATGATTTTAGGGAGCTAGGTGAGAAGCTCAAGTCCAGGACCTCCAAGGTAGTGTTTTCAGAAATACTACCAGTGCCACAAGCGTCACTAGAGAGACAACGGGAGCTTAGGGAATTAAATAAGTGGCTCAGAAGCTGGTGCAGGAAGGAAGGGTTTGGGTTCATGGAGAACTGGGCCGACTTCGCGGTCGGTTACAGACTCTACAGTAGGGACAGGCTGCACCTCAATGGGGTGCGTGCAACTGCCCTGGGGGAAAAAGTGGTTAGACGGCTGGAGGAGCTTTTAAACTAGGATTTGAGGGGGGGGGGGAGGGAGGGAGGTGTCATACTAATAAGGGGGTAGATAGTGTAGATAGAGAGTGGGTTATAGAAGGGGACAGTGGGGATTTAGTGGGGACCGGGGTTAGCAAGGAAAATAGGGAGAAGACTGGGAATAACTATACATTTATAAAAAATAGAACTGCTGGTAACAAGAACCTGTTACATACAAAAATTAACCAAGGTAACCAAAAAATCCTGGATAATCACTTTACAGGTAATAGTAATTTAAAATGTATTTTCACAAATGCCAGAAGTCTAGTTAGAAAAATAGGGGAGCTGGAGGCTATGGTACTAGAAGAACACATAGATGTAGTTGGTGTGGCTGAGACATGGTTGGACTCTTCGCATGACTGGGCTGTTAATATTGAGGGTTTAAGACTATTTAGGAAAGACCGGGTCAATAGAAAAGGCGGTAGTGTGTGTCTGTATGTGAGGAGTGATCTGAAGACAAGTGTGAAAGAGGCAATTGTGGGTGTGGATGGTGAGGATGTGGAAACCTTATAGGTGGAAGTTCAAAGGGATATAAACACTGAAAAAATAATACTTGGTGTAATCTATAGACCCCCTAACATCACAGAAGAGATAGAAACGCAACTGTATAACCAAATAGAGCGGGCGGCACAGGCTGGTACAGTGATCATAATGGGAGATTTTAACTTCCCAGACATTGACTGGGGTCATGGTTCTGCCTCAACCGCAAAGGGGAGAAAATTCCTCAACTTGCTGCAGGACCATTTTATGGGCCAGTTTGTAGAAGCTCCCACTAGGTGCGATGTTCTGTTGGATCTGGTAATTTCTAATGATGCAGAGCTTGTTGGTAATGTTACTGTTCAAGAAACACTAGGTAATAGTGACCACAATATAATTATATTCCCCCTAAACTATAAGAAGCAAACTCTGTCAGGCAGAGCAAAGACACTGAATTTAAAAAAGGGCTAATTTCCCTGAGTTGAGGGCAGCCTTTCAGGGCATAGACTGGGAGCAGCTACTGTCACATAATAATACAGAGGATAAATGGGAGAGCTTCAAATCCACATTGAGTAATTGCACTAAAAAATGTATCCCTTTAGGTAATAAGTATAAACGGCTAAAATTAAACCCCCCATGGCTTACAGCTACTGTAATAAGCAATAAAAGACAAAAAGAGGGCATTTAAAAAATACAAATCTGAGGGGTCAGCTGTAGTGTTTGAAGATTACAAAGGGCTTAATAAAATATGCAAAAAGGAGATAAAATTAGTAAAGATACAAAACGAATAGCAGGTAGCAAAAGAAAGCAAAACAAATACCAAAATGTTTTTTTAAATATATAAATGCTAAAAAACCTAGGTCTGAGCAGGTAGGTTTTCTAAATAATGGTAAAGGGGGGTAGTCACTGAAGATAAGGAATAGGCAGAGTTCCTAAATAGGTTTTTTAGCTCTGTATATACAAAAGAAGAGAAAGGAGCTGATATCTTTGGCGCCAGGGCTGTTAGTAAATCCAGTGATATACTCAATTAGCTAACTGTAGATATGGTCCAAGAGAAGTTAAATAGGGTAAATGTGAACAAAACTCCGGGTCCAGATGGATTACACCCAAGAGTGCTTAAAGAGCTCTGTTCAGTCATTGCTGTGCCCCTGTTTATAGTTTTTAAGCATTCTCTAGGGACTGGTACAGTGCCAAGTGATTGGCGCAAGGCAAACGTGGTGCCCATATTCAAAAAAGGATCAAGGTCCTCCACAGGTAATTATAGACCAGTTAGTTTAACTTCTGTTGTGGGAAAAATGTTTGAAGGAATCTTAAGGGACTATATACAGGAGTATGTGACTATAAATAATAAGTGATAACCAGCATGGGTTTACCAAGGACAGAAGTTGTCAGACTAACCTGATTTGTTTTTATGAGGAGGAGGTGAGTAGTAGCCTGGACAGAGGGGTGGCTGTGGATGTAGTGTTTCTGGATTTTCCAAAGGCTTTTGATACTGTCCCTCATAGACGCTTAATAAGTAAAGTAAGGTCTATTGGCTTGGAAAGTATAGTTTGTAATTGGATTGAAAACTGGCTGAAGGACCGTGTCCAGAGAGTTGTGGGCAATGATTCCTATTCAGAATGGTCCTAGGTTATAATTTGTGTACCCCAAGGTTCAATGCTGGGCCCTTTATTATTTAATTTATTTATTAATGATATTGAGGACGGGATTAATAGCACCATATCTATTTTTGCAGATGACACTAAGCCGTGTAGAACTGTGCAGTATATGGAAGATGTCCACAAACTACAAGCTGACTTGAACACTCTGAGTGATTGGGCATCAACTTGGCAAATGAGGTTCAATGTGGACAAATGTAAAGTTATGCATCTTGGTAGTAATAATCAGTGATGGTGAACCTTTTAGAGACCGAGTGCCCAAACTGCAACCCAAAACCCATTATTTATCACAAAGTGCAAACATGGCCATTAAACCTGAATACTACAGTCCAATATAGTATATCTTCCATGTACTTTATCATTTAGCTATAATAGCCTGCCTACATTCAGAGTCCTGCCTGTGCTGTTCATAGAGTGCCCTGCGCTGATGAATGGAAGGAAAAGTCTAAGGCATATTGGTACACCATAGACTTTTTCCAGGGTGCGAGTGCCCATAGATAGGGCTCTGAGTGCCGCCTCTGGCACCCGTGCCATAGGTTCGCCACCACTGTCCTAGGTGATGTAGCACTGGAGAGTCACTTATAGAGAAGGATTTGGGTGTCCTTGTGGCTGGTAGATTAAATTATAGTATACAATGTCAATCAGCTGCTTCTAAGGCCACCAGGATATTGTCATGCATTAAACGAGGCATAGACTCGCAGGGCAGGGATGTAATATTACCACTTTACAAAGCATTGGTGTGGCCTCATCTGGAATATGCAGTCCAGTTCTGGGCACCAGTACAAAGAAAGGATGCACTGCAGCTGGAAAAAGTACAGAGGAGAGCGACTAAACTGATAAGGGGAATGGAGGGTCTTAGTTATGAAGAAAGAGTAAAAGAATTGAATTTATTTAGTCTTGAGAAGAGACGTTTAAGGGGGGACATGATTAACCTGTACAAGTATATAAATGGGCAATACAAAAAATACTGTGAAAAACTGTTCCATGTAAAATGTGCTCAAAAGAAAAGGGGGCACTGCCTCCGACTGGAGAAGAAAAAAGTTCAGTCTCCAGAAGCGTCAAAGCTTCTTTACTGTAAGAAATGTGAATCTGTGGAATAGACTTCCTCAGGACGTGGTCACAGCAGGAACAGTGGACAGTTTCAAAAAGGGTTTAGATGAATTCTTAAAGGGATTCTGTCATGAGATTTGAGCCCTATAAGCTAAACATATGGCCAGGTCCGTACTAATAACATGAATCCTAAACTGCCCTTATTAAACCTGCTTGTGGCTCTATTAGCCCAAAAAAATGGTTTTTATAAAGCTGTCACTCACCTACCTAAGGTGCCCAAGGGGTTTTACGTTAACCCAGGGTGCCCGCCCGCACCCCTCGCCGTCTGGTGCCCAGCGCCGCCTTCCTCACCTCAGCCCCGCCTCCGCAATCCTCACGTCCCTCTGCTAGATCCGGCGCCTGCGCACTAGGCTCAGCCTGATGCGCCGCGGACTCCTGGCAGCGGCTTCGTTGAGCGAAGTGCGCATGCGCCGGCCTGATGCGCATGCGCACTTCGCTCAAGGTGAGGTGACAGCTTATAAAAACCATTTTTTTGGGCTAATAGAGCCACAAGCAGGTTTAATAAGGGCAGTTTAGGATTCATGTTATTAGTACGGACTTGGCCATATGTTTAGCTTATAGGGCTCAAATCTCATGACAGAATCCCTTTAAAAGTAAAAAACATTAATGCTTATGAAAACGTGTAGAAATCTGAGTCTCACTTCCTTCTGGGATTCGCGTCCCCACCTATCCCTTGGTTGAACTTGATGGACGTTTGTCTTTTTTCAACCGTATTAACTATGTAAGTATGTAACATGATCTCTCATATTTTACATGTTATTCCTATGACAGTAATTTCACAGTGCTGCTGTGTCAGACACTACTCATCGGTATGAAACAGGAAGGGAATGTTGCAATACCAGTAATTACCAACGTAACAGTTAAGACGTGTCTGAAAATTCCCAGCTTGAAAGTGCTATGAATATTGCACAACTGAGAGGCTGATCCCGGCAGATAAAAAACTGTGAAAGGCTACTTTCACACTAGCGTTTTTACTGGATCCGGCAGGGTTCAGCAAAAACGCTTCCGTTACTGATAAAACAACCATCTGCATCGGTTAGGAACGGATCCGGTTGTATTATCTTTAACATTGCCATTATTTTTTTTTTACATCAGTTCACAGAAACCAATCCTTTTAACCACTTTCTGCTGTAAACAATGTTTTTTGCAGGACAAGTTCTGTTTTTTAATGACACCATCCTCTATTGAAAACATGGAAAAAAATTGTGGGGTGCAAATAAAAAGAAAAATGTGATTCCACCATTGTTTTTTGTTTCTACAGTGTTCACTATGTGCTAAAATGACATATTGCCTTTATATGTTTTATCATTCTTTACTACTTTAAAAAAATTGATAACGTTGAAAAAAATAATAATACTTTACGTCCCCAGATTCTGACACCAATACCTTATTTATATTTCCATCTACAGTGAAGGCTTGTATTTGTGGGGCAAGCTGTCGTTTTCATTTTGGGTAACATACATCTTTTTCATCACTAGTTCTGGGGAGAGGTGACCAAAATATTTAGAAATTTTTTCCCCATTTCATGGTTCACTCTACAGCAGTGGTTCTCAACCTTTCTAAAGCCGTGACCCCTTAATACAGTTCCTCATGTTGTGGTGACCCCCAACCATTACATTTTTTTCCTTGCTACGTCATAACTAATTTTGCTACTGTTATGATGACCCACCAAAAACACGCACAGACACCAATACACCAAATGTTAATTCAAATACACAAGTATTCATTCATAACCACAGAACTTTAGCATAAATACAAAATATTTGTAAACCAAATAAATAACTTTAAAATAAATAATAAACAACAAATACCCCCTAAAAAATAACTCAGTGGTGCTCACAGTACCCCCACCCCCAAAAAATAAATAAATCAGTGGTGCTCAGGGTACCCCTCAAATAAATAAATCAGTGGTGCTTCAAGTCCCCCCCAAATAAATAAATCAGAAGTGCTCAGGGTCCCCCAAATAAATAAATCAGCGGGGCTTCAGGTCTCCCCCAAATAAATAAATCAGCGGTGCTCAGGGTACCCCCAAATAAATAAATCAGTGGTGCATCAGGTTTCCCCCAAATAAATAAATCAATGGTGCTCAGGGTCCCCCAAATAAATAAATCAGCGGTGCTTCATGTCCCCCCAAATAAATTAAGCCTTGCTCAGCCAAATAATTAAAATAAAATTAGCCAGGCTCAGCCAGGCTCAATTAAATCATTGGTGGCAGTGGTGCTCAGCGGCGGTGTCATTAACGAAAAAACTCGGACCTCAGCAGACAGGCGGCCCGACTTACCCGTCCAGACGTCAGGCTCCTTCAAGCACAGGCAGTGATAGGACATCACTTCCTGTGCGCGAGGATAAGGGGCCGCTGCCGTTGTGCGGGCGACCCACAATAGGAAGCCTCAGGCGACCCCCCGGAAAGGGCCGATCGACCCCCAAAGGGGTCGAGACCCCTAGGTTGAGAACCGCTGCTCTACAGGATACATTCTTATATTTTAATAGATTAAAGGGGTTGTCTCACTTCAGGAAGTTGCATTTATCATGTAGAGAAAGTTAATACAAGGCACTTACTAATGTATTCTGATTTTCCATATTGCTTCCTTTGTTGGCTGGATTCATTTTAACATCACATTATACACTGCTCATTTCCATGGTTACAGACCACCCTGCAATCCATCAGTGGTAGTCGTGCTTGCACACTATAGGAAAAAGCATCAGCCTCTCTGGTGGCCGGGACAGTGGGAGCTCACATAGGCTAGTGCTTTTTCCTATATTATGCAAGCACGGCCACCACTGATGGATTGTAACCATGGAAACGAGCAGTGTATAATGTGATAGAAAAATAAATCCAGCCAGCAAAGGAAGCAATATCGATAATAACAATTCATTAGTAAGTGCCTTGTATTAACTTTCTCTACATGATAAATGCCACTTACTGAAGTGAGACAAGCCCTTTAAGTGGGTTATTTACAAAACAGAAATACGCCTTAAAAAGCTCCTTTGTGCTGCAATCTCCTCGCTCATGCCAAGTCTAAAAAAGCGGGCGTGATGTGGGCAGGGAAGGAAAAAGGCCGGCAGGCCCCTTTCATTTATCATTTTCTACATCTGTTGTAGGTATAGAAAATAGCCTAAATGTAAGACAGCTGTGAAGCTGCCTTACATTTAGAAGTGGCGGAAGCTCTGCCGAAGTTATGTACAAGCCAGCGCCTCTACATAACTGCAGTGGATCCACTGCCAGTGCATGGATTTATTAAGACTGGAGTCTAAAACTTAATAAATGACCCCCTAGATGTTTATTTTATATGTAAAATTGGGAAGGGGGTAATTAGAATTTTTAATAGTTTTATTTTTTTTGTATCTTTAAAAAATGTTTTTGTCGTTTTATTTTTAGTCCCCTTTGGGCACTTGAACATGCGATTGCTTACTATAGACAGCAATACTTTACTAAAGCAGCCTATGGAGTTTGTGACACCTTTCTATAAGGCCTCTTGCACATGACCATATGGCTTTTTCAGTATTTTGCAGTCTGCATAAAATGCGGATGACATCCGTTCCCCAAAAAACGGAATGCACACGGAACAGCTGGCCCCTGATAGAACAATACTATCCTTGTACGTATGCGGACAATAATAGGACATGTTCCATCTTTGAACGGAACAACGGAAATACGGAAATGAAAGGCATACAGAGTACCTTCCGTTTTTTTGCAGATCCATTGAAATGAATGGTTCCGTATATGGAACGCAAAAAACGGAGCGTAAACGGAAAAAAACACATTTGTGTGCAAGAGGCCTAAAGCCCTGCTGGAGACAGGGCTTAAAGGGCTTCTGTCACCACACTAAAGTGATTTTTTTTTTTTGGGCTAGTTAAATTAGTTATATTGCGATATATGAAAATATAATGGTGTTACTTACTGTGATCCAGCAGTTTCTTCCAAAAACGAAGTTTTATAATAGGTAAATTAGGTCTCTACCAGCAAGTAGGGCGGCTACTTGCTGGTAGCTGCTGCAGAAAACCGCCCCCTCGTCGTGTTGATTGACAGGGCCAGCCGGGATCTCCTCCTCCGGCCAGCCCTGTCGGCATTTCAAAAATCGCGCGCCTGTGTTCATTCGGCGCAGGCGCTCTGAGATGAGGAGGCTCATCTCCTCAGCACTCCCTCAGTGCGCCTGCGCCGATGACGTCTTCTATTTCGGTGATGTCATCGGCGCAGGCGCACTGAGGGAGTTCTGAGGAGGCGAGCCTCCTCATCTCAGAGCGCCTGCGACGAATGAACACAGGCACGCGATTTTTGAAATGCCGACAGGGCTGGCCGGAGGAGGAGATCCCGGCTGGCCCTGTCAATCAACACGACGAGGGGGCGGTTTTCTGCAGCAGCTACCAGCAAGTAGCCGCCCTACTTGCTGGTAGAGATGTAATTTACATATTATAAAACTTCGTTTTTGGAAGAACTTGCTGGATCAAAGTAACACCTTTATATTTTCATATATCGCAATATAACTAATTTAACTAGCCCCAAAAAAAAAATAATCACTTTAGTGGGGTGACAGAAGCCCTTTAAAAGGAATATCACCATGACAATCCGTCACAACTGCCTCCCTGTGATTTTTTATAGGACAGAACAAGCTCCCTCCTTCTGTCTAACCTCTCAGATACCGACCACAGTCTGAGAAATGAAATAAACAGGTTTATAGTTATCTCTGATCCTAGTCACCGCAGGCAGGTGACAGCTGTATTGCATGTGACATTCATTCATTATGTATCGCCACCTAAACATTACTCATTTGCTTGGTCTTTGAATGTGATGCAGCTGTACAAAGGCTTTGTATGTATTTAATGGGTCACTAATAGAGTTGAGCAAACACCTGGATGTTCGGGTTCGAGAAGTTCGGCCGAACTTCCCGGAAATGTTCGGGTTCGGGATCCGAACCCGACCCGAACTTCGTCCCGAACTTTTGGGCACTAAAAAGGCTGTAAAACAGCCCAGGAAAGAGCTAGAGGGCTGCAAAAGGCAGCAACATGTAGGTAAATCCCCTGCAAACAAATGTGGATAGGGAAATAAATAAAAATAAAAATAAAAAAAATAAAAATGAACCAATATAAATTGGACAGAGGTCCCATAGCAGAGAATCTGGCTTCACGTCAGAAGAGAATCAGTCTCTTCATGCCATAGCAAAGAATCTGGCTTCATGTCAGCAGAGAATCAGTCTCTTCATGCCATAGCAGAGAATCTGGCTTCATGTCAGCGCAGAATCAGTCTTCATGTCATAGCAGAGAATCAGGCTTCACGTCACCCACCACTGGAACAGGCCACTGTCACATATTTAGACCCAGGCAGAGGAGAGAGGTCCCGTAACAGAGAATCTGGCCTTATGTCAGCACAGAATCAGTCTTCATGTCATAGCAGAGAATCAGGCTTTACGTCACCCACCACTGGAACAGGCCACTGTCACATATTTAGGCCCCGGCACCCAGACAGAGGAGAGAGGTCCCGTAACAGAGAATCTGGCCTTATGTCAGCGCAGAATCAGTCTTCATGTCATAGCAGAGAATCAGGCTTCACGTCACCCACCACTGGAACAGGCCACTGTCACATATTTAGGCCCAGGCACCCAGGCAGAGGAGAGAGGTCCCGTAACAGAGAATCTGGCCTTATGTCAGCACAGAATCAGTCTTCATGTCATAGCAGAGAATCAGGCTTTACGTCACCCACCACTGGAACAGGCCACTGTCACATATTTAGGCCCCGGCACCCAGACAGAGGAGAGAGGTCCCCTAACAGAGAATCTGGCCTTATGTCAGCGCAGAATCAGTCTTCATGTCATAGCAGAGAATCAGGCTTCACGTCACCCACCACTGGAACAGGCCACTGTCACATATTTAGGCCCAGGCACCCAGGCAGAGGAGAGAGGTCCCGTAACAGAGAATCTGGCCTTATGTCAGCACAGAATCTGTCTTCATGTCATAGCAGAGAATCAGGCTTCACGTCACCCACCACTGGAACAGGCCACTGTCACATATTTAGGCCCAGGCACCCAGGCAGGGGAGAGAGGTCCCGTAACAGAGAATCTGGCCTTATGTCAGCGCAGAATCAGTCTTCATGTCATAGCAGAGAATCAGGGTTCACGTCACCCACCACTGGAACAGGCCACTGTCACATATTTAGGCCCAGGCACCCAGGCAGAGGAGAGAGGTCCCGTAACAGAGAATCTGGCCTTATGTCAGCACAGAATCTGTCTTCATGTCATAGTAGGGAATCAGGCTTCACGTCACCCACCACTGGAACAGGCCACTGTCACATATTTAGGCCCAGGCACCCAGGCAGGGGAGAGAGGTCCCGTAACAGAGAATCTGGCCTTATGTCAGCGCAGAATCAGTCTTCATGTCATAGCAGAGAATCAGGCTTCACGTCACCCACCACTGGAACAGGCCACTGTCACATATTTAGGCCCAGGCACCCAGGCAGGGGAGAGAGGTCCCGTAACAGAGAATCTGGCCTTATGTCAGCGCAGAATCAGTCTTCATGTCATAGCAGAGAATCAGGCTTCACGTCACCCACCACTGGAACAGGCCACTGTCACATATTTAGGCCCAGGCACCCAGGCAGAGGAGAGAGGTCCCGTAACAGAGAATCTGGCCTTATGTCAGCACAGAATCAGTCTTCATGTCATAGCAGAGAATCAGGCTTTACGTCACCCACCACTGGAACAGGCCACTGTCACATATTTAGGCCCAGGCACCCAGGCAGAGGAGAGAGGTCCCGTAACAGAGAATCTGGCCTTATGTCAGCGCAGAATCAGTCTTCATGTCATAGCAGAGAATCAGGCTTCACGTCACCCACCACTGGAACAGGCCACTGTCACATATTTAGGCCCAGGCACCCAGGCAGAGGAGAGAGGTCCCGTAACAGAGAATCTGGCCTTATGTCAGCACAGAATCTGTCTTCATGTCATAGCAGAGAATCAGGCTTTACGTCACCCACCACTGGAACAGGCCACTGTCACATATTTAGGCCCAGGCAGAGGAGAGAGGTCCAGTAACAGAGAATCTGGCCTTATGTCAGCACAGAATCTGTCTTCATGTCATAGCAGAGAATCAGGCTTCACGTCACCCACCACTGGAACAGGCCACTGTCACATATTTAGGCCCAGGCACCCAGGCAGACGAGAGAGGTCCCGTAACAGAGAATCTGGCCTTATGTCAGCACAGAATCAGTCTTCATGTCATAGCAGAGAATCAGGCTTTACGTCACCCACCACTGGAACAGGCCACTGTCACATATTTAGGCCCCGGCACCCAGACAGAGGAGAGAGGTCCCGTAACAGAGAATCTGGCCTTATGTCAGCACAGAATCTGTCTTCATGTCATAGCAGAGAATCAGGCTTCATGTCACCCACCACTGGAACAGGCCACTGTCACATATTTAGGCCCAGGCGCCCAGGCACCCAGGCAGAGGAGAGAGGTCCCGTAACAGAGAATCTGGCCTTATGTCAGCACAGAATCTGTCTTCATGTCATAGCAGAGAATCAGGCTTTACGTCACCCACCACTGGAACAGGCCACTGTCACATATTTAGGCCCAGGCAGAGGAGAGAGGTCCCGTAACAGAGAATCTGGCCTTATGTCAGCGCAGAATCAGTCTTCATGTCATAGCAGAGAATCAGGCTTCACGTCACCCACCACTGGAACAGGCCACTGTCACATATTTAGGCCCAGGCACCCAGACAGAGGAGAGGTTCATTTAACTTTGGGTTGCCCCGCAATATAATGGTAAAATGAAAATAAAAATAGTATTGAATGAGGAAGTGCCCTGGAGTAGAATAATATATTGTTAAGGGGAGGTAGTTAATATCTAATCTGCACAAGGGATGGACAGGTCCTGTGGAATCCATGCCTGGTTCATTTTTATGAACGTCAGCTTGTCCACATTGGCTGTAGACAGGCGGCTGCGTTTGTCTGTAATGACGCCCCCTGCCGTGCTGAATACACGTTCAGACAAAACGCTGGCAGCCGGGCAGGCCAGCACCTCCAAGGCATAAAAGGCTAGCTCTGGCCACGTGGACAATTTGGAGACCCAGAAGTTGAATGGGGCCGAACCATCAGTCAGTACGTGGAGGGGTGTGCACAGGTACTGTTCCACCATGTTAGTGAAATGTTGCCCCTTCTGCTAACACGTTCCGTATCAGGAGGTGGTGCAGTTAGCTGTGGCGTGGTGACAAAACTTTTCCACATCTCTGCCATGCTAACCCTGCCCTCAGAGGAGCTGGCCGTGACACAGCTGCGTTGGCGACCTCTTGCTCCTCCTCTGCCTTCGCCTTGGGCTTCCACTGGTTCCCCTGTGACATTTGGGAATGCTCTCAGTAGAGCGTCTACCAACGTGCGCTTGTACTCGCGCATCTTCCTATCACACTCCAGTGTAGGAAGTAAGGTGGGCACATTGTCTTTGTACCGGGGATCCAGCAGGGTGGCAACCCAGTAGTCCGCACACGTTAAAATGTGGGCAACTCTGCTGTCGTTGCGCAGGCACTGCAGCATGTAGTCGCTCATGTGTGCCAGGCTGCCCAGAGGTAAGGACAAGCTGTCCTCTGTGGGAGGCATATCGTCATCGTCCTGTGTTTCCCCCCAGCCACGCACCAGTGATGGGCCCGAGCTGCTTTGGGTGCCACCCCGCTGTGAACATGCTTCATCCTCATCCTCCTCCACCTCCTCCTCATCCTCGTCCTCCAGTAGTGGGCCCTGTCTGGCCACATTTGTACCTGGCCTCTGCTGTTGCAAAAAACCTCCCTCTGAGTCACTTCGAAGAGACTGGCCTGAAAGTGCTAAAAATGACCCCTCTTCCTCCTGGGCCACCTCCTCTTCCATCATCGCCCTAAGTGTTTTTTCAATGAGACATAGAAGTGGTATTGTAACGCTGATAACGGCGTAATCGCCACTGGCCATGTTGGTGGAGTACTCGAAACAACGCAACAGGGCACACAGGTCTCGCATGGAGGCCCAGTCATTGGTGGTGAAGTGTGTCTGATCCGCAGTGCGACTGACCCGTGCATGCTGCAGCTGAAACTCCACTATGGCCTGCTGCTGCTCGCACAGTCTGTCCAGCATATGCAAGGTGGAGTTCCACCTGGTGGGTATGTCGCATATGAGGCGGTGAGCGGGAAGGCCGAAGTTACGCTGTAGCGCAGACAGGCGAGCAGCGGCAGGGTGTGAACGCCGGAAGCGCGAACAGACGGCCCGCACTTTATGCAGCAGCTCTGACATGTCGAATGAACTTCTGCACCACCAAATTCAGCACATGCGCCAGGCAAGGGATGTGCGTCAAACCGGCTGGTCCCAGAGCTGCAGCGAGATTTCGCCCATTATCGCACACCACCAGGCCGGGCTTAAGGCTCACCGGCAGCAACCACTCATCGGTCTGTTGTTCTATACCCCCCCACAACTCCTGTGCGGTGTGGGGCCTGTCCCCCAAACATATGAGTTTCAGAACGGCCTGCTGACGTTTACCCCAGGCTGTGCTGAAGTTGGTGGTGAAGGTGTGTGGCTGACTGGATGAGCAGGTGGAAGAAGAGGAGGAGGAAGCTGAGTAGGAGGAGGAGGAGACAGGAGGCAAAGAATGTTGCCCTGCGATCCTTGGCGGCGGAAGGACGTGCGCCAAACAGCTCTCCGCCTGGGGCCCAGCCGCCACTACATTTACCCAGTGTGCAGTTAGGGAGATATAGCGTCCCTGGCCGTGCTTACTGGTCCACGTATCTGTGGTTAGGTGGACCTTGCCACAGATGGCGTTGCGCAGTGCACACTTGATTTTATCGGACACTTGTTTGTGCAGGGAAGGCACGGCTCTCTTGGAGAAGTAGTGGCGGCTGGGAACAACATACTGTGGGACAGCAAGCGACATGAGCTGTTTGAAGCTGTGTGTGTCCACTAGCCTAAATGACAGCATTTCATAGGCCAGTAGTTTAGAAATGCTTGCATTCAGGGCCAGGGATCGAGGGTGGCTAGGTGGGAATTTACACTTTCTCTCAAATGTTTGTGAGATGGAGAGCTGAACGCTGCCGTGTGACATGGTAGGAGATGCTTGGTGACGCAGGTGGTGGTGTTGGTGGTACATCCCATGTTTGCTGGGCGGCAGGTGCCAACGTTCCTCCAGAGGCGGAGGAAGAGGCCGAGGCAGCGGCAGCAGCAGCAGAAGAGGCCGAGGCGGCAGCAGCAGAAGAGGTAGCAGGGGGAGCCTGAGTGACTTCCTTGTTTTTAAGGTGTTTACTCCACTGCAGTTCATGCTTTGCATGCAGGTGCCTGGTCATGCAGGTTGTGCTAAGGTTCAGAACGTTAATGCCTCGCTTCAGGCTCTGATGGCACAGCGTGCAAACCACTCGGGTCTTGTCGTCAGCACATTGTTTGAAGAAGTGCCATGCCAGGGAACTCCTTAAAGCTGCCTTTGGGGTGCTCGGTCCAAGATGGCGGCGGTCAGTAGCAGGCGGAGTCTCTTGGCGGCGGGTGTTCTGATTTTGCCCACTGCTCCCTCTTTTGCTACGCTGTTGGCTCGGTCTCACCACTGCCTCTTCCTCCGAACTGTGAAAGTCAGTGGCACGACCTTCATTCCATGTGGGGTCTAGGACCTCATCGTCCCCTGCATCGTCTTCCACCCAGTCTTGATCCCTGACCTCCTGTTCAGTCTGCACACTGCAGAAAGACGCAGCAGTTGGCACCTGTGTTTCGTCATCATCCGAGACGTGCTGAGGTGGTATTCCCATGTCCTCATCATCAGGAAACATAAGTGGTTGTGCGTTAGTGCATTCTATCTCTTCCACCCCTGGGGAAGGGCTAGGTGGATGCCCTTGGGAAACCCTGGCAGCAGAGTCTTCAAACAGCATAAGAGACTGCTGCATAACTTGTGGCTCAGACAGTTTCCCTGATATCCATAGGGGTGATGTGATAGACCGATGGGCTTGGTTTTCATGCGCCATCTGTGCGCTTTCTGCAGAAGACTGGGTGGGAGATAATGTGAACGTGCTGGATCCACTGTCGGCCACCCAATTGACTAATGCCTGTACCTGCTCAGGCCTTACCATCCTTAGAACGGCATTGGGCCCCACCAAATATCGCTGTAAATTCTGCTGGCTACTGGGACCTGAGGTAGTTGGTTCACTAGGACGTGTGGCTGTGGCAGAACGGCCACGTCCTCTCCCAGCACCAGAGGGTCCACTAACACCACCACGACCATGTCCACGTCCGCGTCCCTTATTAGATGTTTTCCTCATTGTTCCCGTTCACCACAATTTTGAGAATGGCAAATTTGGGAAAAGTTTTTTAACTCAGAACAAAAAGTGTGCTTTTACGGTCACTACAAATAACTTGACCAGCTAAAACAGTACAGATTTGGTTGAATAGAAATGTGAGGCCTGTTTTTTTTTGCATTGTGTGACAGGTATAGGTTTATCACAGAATTAGACTTGTATCTGCACGGTAGCGTCTGTGTTAGGTTTTTCTGAATGACACTATCAGCACCTTCAATGTAAGATATCCTTTTTGGGATAGATTTCAAGTAGGCCTCATATAGCAGAAACTAGTTATTTTGAGAATGGCAAATTTGGGAATAGTTTTTCAACCCAGAACAAAAAGTGTGCTTTTACGGTCACTACAAATAACTTGACCAGCTAAAACAGTACAGATTTGGTTGAATAGAAATGTGAGGCCTGTTTTTTTTTTGCGCTGTGTGACAGGTATAGGTTTAATCACAGAATTAGACTTGTATCTGCACGGTAGCGTGTGTGTTAGGTTTTTCTGAATGACACTATCAGCACCTTCAATGTAAGATATCCTTTTTGGGATAGATTTCAAGTAGGCCTCATATAGCAGAAACTAGTTATTTTGAGAATGGCAAATTTGGGAATAGTTTTTCAACCCAGAACAAAAAATGTGCTTTTACGGTCACTACAAATAACTTGACCAGCTAAAACAGTACAGATTTGGTTGAATAGAAATGTGAGGCCTGTTTTTTTTTTGCGCTGTGTGACAGGTATAGGTTTAATCACAGAATTAGACTTGTATCTGCACGGTAGCGTGCGTGTTAGGTTTTTCTGAATGACACTATCAGCACCTTCAATGTAAGATATCCTTTTTGGGATAGATTTCAAGTAGGCCTCATATAGCAGAAACTAGTTATTTTGAGAATGGCAAATTTGGGAATAGTTTTTCAACCCAGAACAAAAAGTGTGCTTTTACGGTCACTACAAATAACTTGACCAGCTAAAACAGTACAAATTTGGTTGAATAGAAATGTCAGGTCTATTTTTTAGGCGCTGGGTGACAGGCTCAACTTGCCCCTGATGTAGTATATGGCCAAAAAATAACCACACTATTGATGGTTAAATGCACTTGGGTGACACAGGCTCAGCCTTCAGCTGATGTAGGATATAGCAAAAAATAACCACACTATTGATGGTTAAATGCACTTGGGTGACACAGGCTCAGCCTGCAGCTGATCTAGGATATAGCACAAAATAACCACACTATTGATGGTTAAATACACTTGGTGATAGCTTGTGCTGGCGCACCACAAGCCACAAAATGGCCGCCGATCACCCCAGAAAAAAGTGATCTAAAAACGCTCTGGGCAGCCTCAAAAAAGTGAGCAAGTCGATATTAGCACTTCAATGATCCACAGCTGCAGATCGATCACAGAATGAAGTCTTTTGGAGGAGTTAATCTGCCTAATCTCGCCCTAACGTCGCAGCTGCAACCTCTCCCTATGCTTGAATCAGCAGAGTGACGTGCAGCGCTACGTGACCCAAGCTTATATAGAGGCTGGGTCACATGCTGCACTGGCCAATCACAGCCATGCCAATAGTAGGCAAGGCTGTGATGGCCTCTTGGGGCAAGTAGTATGACGCTTGTTGATTGGCTGCTTTGCAGCCTTTCAAAAAGGGCCAAGAAAGCGCCGAACACCGAACCCGGACTTTTACGAAAATGTTCGGGTTTGGGTCCGTGTCACGGACACCCCAAAATTCGGTACGAACCCGAACTATACAGTTCGGGTTCGCTCATCCCTAGTCACTAACTTTTCAAAAAAACTTTTGCTATGTCAGAGAGACATATCAAAAGTTTAGATCGGTGGGGGTCTCAGCGCTGAGACCCCCTACTGATCTGTAGAATGAGGGGAGAGAAGAGCTCAATAGAAGTCTATGGGCCTGTCTCTCTGAGCACTCAGATCTCCACCGATATAAACTTTTGATATGTCTCTATGACATATGGAAAGATTTTTGAAAAAGCAGATCCAGATAGCTGTAATGAGCTGCTCATCCTATTGTGCCATCCAGACAAAGTCCCAGGCTCTAGTACAGAGAGGGAGATTTATCAAACTGGTGTAAAGTAGGACTGGCTTAGTTGCCCATAGCAATCAAGCAAATTCCCCCATTCATTTTCCAAAAGAGCTGTGAAAAACGAAAGGTGGAATCTGACTGACTGTTATGGGCAACTAAGCCAGTCCTACTTTACACCAGTTTGATAAATCTGCCCCAGAGTTTCTCCCCAGAACGCAATGCACCCGCACTGAATCCGGACCCATTCACTTCTATGGGGCTGTGCACATGAGTGGTGATTTTCATCACTTGTGCGTTGCGTGAAAATCGCAGCATGCTCTATATTGTGCGTTTTTCACGCAACACAGGCCCCATAGAAGTGAATGGGGCTGTGTGAAAATTGCATAGCATCCGCATGGTCTACGGATACTGGAAGCCTGTGCTAGCATTTCTCCTGTGGTGTTGCTATCAGTGTGTGAAGAGTGGGAGAAGAGGGTTGCATTGACAATCCAACACAATAGGCAGCACATTGAACACATTTTATAAGTGGTCAGAAACTTGTAAATAACTCATGAAAGAATAAAGCTATGTTAAAACCAAGCACACCATTGTTTTTCTTGTGAAATTCCCAATAAGTTTGATGTGTCACATGACCCTCTTCCTATTGAAAAAACAAAAGTTGGATTCAAAATGGCAGACTTCAAAATGGCCGCCATCCATCTTGAAAAGTTTCCCCTCTCACATATACTAATGTGCCACAAACAGGAAGTTAATATCACCAACCATTCCCATTTTATTAAAGTGTATCCATATAAATGGCCCACCCTGTATATACGAATATATATATATATATATATATATATATCTCACAAGACAGTATCTGTATATGCATAGATATGAAGGGCCTTTGAGGATATGGAGTGTGGGGGATCAGGTTCAGAAGAATAATGCAGGAGGGGTAAACAGAGCAGCCTAAGAAAATATGTTTTAAGGGCACTTAAACCATGAATGTTGGAAATTAAAGGGGTTGTCCAAGTTATTTTTATTGATGACCTATCCTCAGAATAGGCTTGAGCAGAAAAGTGGCAGATGAGGTTTAAGGGCTTAAGGGCGGTCTGCAAAAAACGGATGCCACCCGTATGCCTTCCACAATTTGCGGAACAGGAGGCCCATTATAGAAATGCCTATTCTTGTCCGCAAAACGGACAAAAATAGAACATGCCTCATAATTTTTGCGGGGGCACGGAGTGCTGTCCACTTCTTTTGCGGACCCATTGAAATGAAGGGTTCTGTATACGGAATCAAAATACGACCCGTTTACGGAACGCAAAAAACGTTCGTGTGCATGAGCCCTAACACTGACAAATGTAAGGTTATGCACATGGGAAGGAATAATGCAATTCACATACTAAGGCCTCTTTCACACGACCGTATGGCTTTTTCAGTGTTTTGCGGTCCGTTTTAAACGGATCCGTTGTTCCATTTTTTGTTTCCGTTGTGTTTCCGTTTTGTTTTTCCGTATGGCATATACAGAATACAGTAATTTCATAGAAAAAATTGGGCTGGGCATAACATTTTCAATAGATGGTTCCGCAAAAAACGGAACGGATACGGAAGACATACGGATGCATTTCCGTATGTGTTCCGTTTTTTTGCGGACCCATTGACTTGAATGGAGCCACGGAACGTGATTTGCGAGCAATAATAGGACATGTTCTATCTTTTAACGGAACGGAAAAACGGAAACGGAATGCATACAGAGTACATTCAGGTTTTTTTGCGGAACCATTGAAAACACAGTCGTGTGAAAGAGGCCTAAATGATAGCATGAGAAAGAAAGCACTGGTCACAAGGTTGCTGTTTGCAGTTTATTTCTTGGTACACAGTGGACGCGGACAGAACACAGGTGAATGGATAGGCTACAGCTGTTTTGTGCTTTGTCAAGCCTCCTGTGACGTGGAGGAGGAGGGGGTTAAAAATACCCTCATCTCATACATGTCACTGGTTACAATTAAAGTGGTATAAAAAAACATGTGTGTTAAAACCAATCAGATGAAAACAAAGTCATTCTTGTCATTTAACCCTAGAGGGCCCATGGCTTGCGTTCTGATTATCCATGCTGCTTCTCGCTGCAGGAGAATGCGTTTTCTGTCCCCCCCTCTCATGGGGGTGTAGACAACTTCAATGCCCGCACATTTCAAAATTTCACTGCTCCTCGCATGCTCATTATGTATATGCTCAATTAATCTGGTTGCTCTATTTCTGGTAGTGATTGATTTTTTGTGTTCCCTAAAGCGTACATATAGACAACTGTGTGTCTTACCAATGTAAAGTCTCCCACATGGCCACAAACACAACATATTGTCGCATACACAACATATTGGGTCTTACAGTGCATAAATTGTTTAACTACATGTCCCAGCTGCAGGTATTTCTGCTTGTGTACATGTGCTCACATAGAGCAGTGTCCACATGCAAAGTTTCCTCTGGGAGCATTCCTGCCCAGCCAGTTATCAACTGGACGGGGGAGGTTGCTCCTGACAATGGCATCAAAACTATCATGGTTTGATGGGGCTTAATCACTTTATTCAATCAGATTACCTTTAATTTTAAAGAAGATGGCCCAGGAGAGATGGGAACACGACACTGACTGGAGTCCTTTCCTGCAGTCAGTGACGTGTTCCCGCCTCTCTGTAGCCCTCTCCACGCCCCCCTTCCTTCCCAAATGTGACATTTATTTCATTGGTGGCAGTGGTGATGTCCCTCCCTCTCCAGCATCACGTAAGTGTCCTTTGGAGCTTGAAGCTCCCTTACGTGCTGCCGCTGCTGCAGGGGAGGAGGGACCTGTGAGCGCACTGAGGGAGAAAGCACTGGTGCCTGCATGTGGAGGGAGCCGTCTCTCACTGCGCCCCTGGGGCAGGAAGAAGTGCGCCGGTAAGCTCCTCCTCCTGCATGTACCAGAGTGTGCAGGAGAGGAGGAGCGCTACATGTGCAGTGCTCCAGACAAAAAAAAATGACCAGGAGCCATTGGCTCCTAAACTAAAAAATTTAGGAGCCAAATTACATTTATTAGTCGCCAAATTTAAAATGTATATAATTTTTTAAAAAAGGACTTTGAGAAGATGAGACGCAGGTCACAGTAGTGAGCCAACACTACATATAGGAAAAAACAGCACCACATGCCTCTCACATCCAGGGACATCTTCTGGGGGACAAGGTGACTAAAAATGGCGAATTGCGTGGTTTAGAGTTTTTTTTTTCTGTTACGGCCTTCACCGAGCGGGAATATTTTTTAATATTTTAATAGCTCACACTTTTTGGGACATGGCGATATGTAATAGGTTTATTCTTTATTGTTTGTAAATTTTATATGTAAAACTGGGAAGGGGGCCATTTAAACTTTTAGTATTTTGGTGTTTTTTTTGTACTTTTTATTTAATAACCATTTCTTCCCTTAGGGACTAGAACCTGGATCTTTTCATCCCTTGTGCTATTCACCCTGATAGATATCTATCAGGGTGAATAGGATCTCACATCTCCCTGCTGCCCTGGGCTCTGTGCACACAGCAGCAGGGAGCTGAACATGGCAGCCAGGGCTTCAGTAGCGTCCTGGCTGCCATGGTAACGATCTGAGCCCCAGCAGTGTAATCTGCCACTGCCACCACTGGAGGGGATGGGGACCCTGTGGCCACCATATAACAATGAAGGGGGGGGGGGGGCGACGACTTGTGGCCAGTGATAATGGGGGGGGGGGGGAGAGGCTTTGGGGGGGGGGGGGCACTGCGCCACCAATGAATGTAATTAAAAAGAGGACCTTTCGTGGGTCCAAAGAATATGAACTTAATAGCAGGCTGCATAGAGCGGCGCCCAGGGATCTAAATGCACTTACTATTATTCCTGGGCGCCGCTCCGTTCGTCCGCTGTGGCCCCCGGTATTTTCAGCATTCAGAGGAAGGAGGAGGAGACGCCAGTGTCTCTCCTTCTCCCTGACAGCAGCGCTGTCCAATCAGAGCGCAGAGCTCAGAGCCAGGGAGAAAAAAACTCCCTGGCTCTGAGCTCTGCGCTGTGATTGGACAGCGCTGCTGTCAGGGAGAAGGAGAGACACTGGCGTCTCCTCCTCCTTCCTCTGAATGCTGAAAATACCGGGGGCCACAGAGGACGAACGGAGCGGCGCCCAGGAATAATAGTAAGTGCACTTAGATCCCTGGGCGCCGCTCTATGCAGCCTGCTACTAAGTTCATATTCTTTGGACCCACCAAAGGTCCTCTTTAACTCCTTCATACAATTGTCTGCAGCGGTATAACAGACCCGGCCTCAATAACAGGGCATGCGATCTGTGGCACCTGAGGGGTTAATTGCCGCGTATCGCATGCCCTGCGTGCCGGGTCTGTGATACCGCTGCCTATACTTATGTTTTAGATTCATTGGTGGCGCAGTGGCGACAGCTCCTCCCCTCCTCCTCCTCCCCTGCTATCTCCCCATTGGTGGTAGTGGCGGCCGCGTCACAGTGGAGAGGGAGGGACTCCTTCCTTCTCCACTGTGCTGTGCTACTGAAGGGAACTTAGGCTGCGCAGGATCGCGGCGGGACAGTGACACACAGTGTGCAGGAGAGGAGGAGCGCTCTGAAGGATGGCCGGGGTCCGGACAACTGGCGGCCGCGGTCCGTATTTGGACCGCGGTCCGCCAGTTGAGTACCCCTGCCCTATAGTCTTACTTCTGCGAAAACTGACAATTGGGGGATTGTCTACTATAGCTGCCAGGGAAGCGTCCCTCTGCAGCATTTGCCAGTTGTTTGAAATCACTGTTTTGATGGTTGAAGCCATTGGGGAAAAGTCGAATGTGAACATCGCTCTACGCTCGCCGTCATTATCTCGTTGTCTCCTCTTTTTCTTTTTTGTGTTGATGTCTCTACCCAGAATCTCTCTCCTGTGTATACACTTCAAATATGAGTTATCTACTATCTTCTCTGGGTAACCCCTTTGTAAAAATCGTCTCTTCATGTCCACACATTGCTCTCTAAACTCAGTGTCATCTTTCACAATTCTGGCAAGGCGCATGATGTGCGGTGGGTGATAACTCATATAATGTAATAGTGCATTACCATACTAAATGGTAAAACACTGGGTAAGGGCTACTTTCACACTAGCGTTTTTCCCTTTCCGCTATTGAGATCTGTCAATGGGGACAAAACAGAACTGAATGCATTTCATTCCGTTTCATTGTATTTCCATTATGCACACAAAAGTTCAGTAAGCAGCGTTTCTGAGTGCGTCCTAGGATGCGGAGCAAGACGGATCCGTCATGACTCACAATGTAAGTAAATGGGGACGGATCCGTAGAAAATGGATCCGTCCCCTATTGACTTACAGTGGTTTTAGAGACAGATTCGTCATGGCTATTTTAAAGATATACAACTGGATCCATTCATAACGGATGCAGGCGGTTGTATTATCATGATGGAAGCGTTTTTGCTGATCCATGACGGATCCAGCAAAAACACTTTTGTGAAAGTAGTCTAACATTGAAATGGAAAAGGACCTAGGAATTTTATGAACAGCAAACTAAGCCGCAGAAACCAGTGTCAGGCAGCTGCTGCCAAGGCCAATAAGATAATGGGTTGCATCAGAAGGGGCATAGATGCCCATGATGAGAACATAGTCCTACCACTAGTCAGACCACACATGGAGTACTGTGTACAGTTCTGGGCTCCTGTGAACAAGGCAGACATAGCAGAGCTGGAGAGGGTCCAGAGGAGGGCAACTAAAGTAATAACTGGAATGGGGCAACTACAGTACCCTGAAAGATTATCAAAATTAGGGTTTTTCACTTTAGAAAAAAGACGACTGAGGGGAGATCTAATTAATATGTATAAATATATCAGGGGTCAGTACAGAGATCTATCCCATCATCTATTTATCCCCAGGACTGTGACTGTGACGAGCGGACATCCTCTGCGTCTGGAGGAAAGAAGGTTTGTACACAAACATAGAAGAGGATTCTTTACGGCAAGAGCAGTGAGACTATGGAACTCTCTGCCTGAGGAGGTGGTGATGGTGAGTACAATAAAGGAATTCAAGAGGGGCCTGGATGTATTTCTGGAGTGTAATAATATTTAATATTTAATATGTAATATCCAGGGAGTTATTCTGATTGGAGTCGAGAAGGAACTTTTTTCCCCTTAAGTGGGGAAAATTGGCTTCTACCTCACAGTTTTTTTTTTCTGGATCAACTTGCAGGATAACTAAGTTAGGTTATCAATATCAGATCACCGGGGGTCCATCACCTGGCACCCTTGCTGATCAGCTGGTTGAAGAGAAAGCGCACACCGTGCCAGAGCTGCCTTCTCCATATTGTTTAACTGCTCACCATCGCAACAGCAACGGTGAGCAGGTGTAACTACAAGATGCTGTCCCATTCATTTCAACGGGATGGCTTGTTCCTATTTAAGTGTATACTACAGAGCTGTCCCATTGAAGTGAATGGCATGGCTTGTAATTACATCTGCTCACTGCTGCTGTTGCGACGGCGAGCAGGTAAACATGGAAGGGAAGGCTGTGATTGCCCGGCGTGCGCCTTCTCTTCAAACAGCTGATCGTCACCGATCTGATATTGATAATCATTGTTTGCTGGCCCAGATTGTCCGGTCTAAACAGCCTCTGCTTCCAAGGATTCTGTATGGGACTGGTGATGGCATGAGCGATCTCTCATCCCCATACTGTAGAGGAGATGGCTGCATGTAAATGTATCTTTCTAATCCACTGACGAGCAGGCGTTTGTCAGGAAGGAACACTTCCTTCCCCACAATCGCCTGCTAAATTGTTCAGCGTAAAGGGGCCTTTAGAAGTGGAAATATCAGCATAAGTTAGCTGATTAGGTGTTGGAAACACAATGCCAAAAATGGCCCATAAACGGAAAAAAAAAACGGTTTTGTGAAAAAAGGCCTAAGTTACTGTTTCCGTTTTCGATCTGCAAAAAACTGATCGCATATGGAAACCATACAGATATGTTTTGTGGAATAACGAAAACGGAAGAGGAGAAAAAAAAACTCAGATACGGAACAACGGATCTGTGAAAAACGGACCACAAAACAGCAACGGTCGTGTGCATAAGGCCTTACTTTTAGCTCAGGCAACTCCTAGAAGTTTCAGGTCAAGGAATATATACACGAGCTGCACAATAGACTAAGCTTGAAAACGAGAATATAGGGAAACATGATTGGCTGAACAAAGGAAGACGGCATACCCGAAGTGAATTTCTAATTTTACAACCAACATAGTAGTTTGCATGAGTTAAAGTGTAACTGTCATATTTTTTTTATTTGCTAGTTTATTAGAGCTAGGCATGTATACCTGGGTTAGGGTTTAAGCACATGAACGTATTTTCTTTCTGTGTCCATTCCGGTTTTTTTGCAGACCGCCATTCACTTCAATGGGTCTGCAAAAAAAAAACTTAAGTTACCCAGTATGCATTCTGTTTCCTTATGTCCGTATTTCCGTTACGCAAAAAAATAGAACATGTCCTATTATGGTCCACATTACGGACAAGGATAGTACTGTTCTATGAAGGGACAGCTGTTCCTTTCCGCAAAATACGGAATGCACCAGGACGTCATCCGTATTTTTTGTGGACCGCAAAATACATACTGTCGTGTGCATGAGCCCTTAATCTGTCAATGATTGTCAAAAGATCTGTAATTACCTTATAATAACAGCTTTCCTTAATGTCCTCTGTCCCTTTCCACTGCTCCCTTAAAAGACAGTTGCTATGGCTCGTCTGTCTCTGGCTAAGAAGACAGGAAGACGGAGGGGCGGTCCTTCACACTGCATGCCTGCATTAGGCTTCAGAGTGAGGAGGCGTGTCTCTCAGTAATCCAATCTGATTGGCTGGCAGGGAGCTGCTGGCTACAGTAAGTGTGTATGGGAAGTGAGGGAAAGCAGTTTTGGCCTCCGAGAACTGGCAGAGGAGCCATTTTGAGAAGGCCCTTATATTGTAAATGTTTAAACAGTCATAACTAAGGGAAAAACTTAAGGAAAATAGTGGTATGTGAAGAAACTAAAGATTGCTTTATGCACAATGCTGCTGCAGCAGTAACATATGCTAAAAAAAAAATAAATTATGAAAACATGACGGTTACACTGCAAATTTTTGATTTGTCACGTGTAAGTCATTTATCAAACTGGTCTAAAGTAGAACTGGCTTAATTGCCCATAGCAACCAATCAGATTTCACCTTTCATTTTTGACAGCTCCTTTGGAAAATGAAACCTGGAATCTGATTGGTTGCTATGGGGAACTGAGCCAGTTCTGCTTTACACCAGTTTCATAAATGATCCCACTATCTTTGGACCTGTATATTATAAATATATATGAAGACATACTTGTGAGTTTAGATGCAGTATTCCACATGCATTGGCAGCTGCAGGTAGCTTGCGGTTGTCACGGAACCATGAACCAGACGTACAACAAGGGATAAGTGAAAATAAGAAGGCTTTATTGAAAATAAAGCTGTAAAGCAAAAGTCCAAACGGATGGCGAAACCGAAGCAGAGTCTTTGCGAAGCCAGAGGTCAGGAACCAGAAGGGTAGTCAGACGAAGCCAGGATCAGGAACCAGCAGGGTAGTCGGACGAAACCAGAATCAGGAACCAGCAGGGTAGTCGGACGAAACCAGGATCAGGAACCAGAAGCAGCAGCAGTCTAGAAGCATGTGAACACAGGAGGACCAAGCAAGGAACTGAAGCCACAGACCTCCTATATATATGAACTAGGCATCCAGCTCCTCCCAGTGGGAAGGAGGAGCCGCAGGGTGGGAGGCTACAAGAAACCCAGAAACCAAGATGGCCGCCAGCACATGTCAAACGAAGGAGAACAGCAAGAAGGTAAGACCATGACAGCGGTTTACCAGTAATTGCCGGGCAGTACTGGACATGCCAATGTCTGGGTGCAGAATAGTAATAATTAACAGTAAAGCGTGACGATTCAAGAGGTCCCATTACACATAAGATAAATATCTTGGTCAAATGCCAACTTTGTATAAAAAAATGGGAAAAGTTGTCTTTTGCCAAGATATTTCTCTCACCCAGCATGGGTATATGTAAAATGACACCCCAAAACACATTCCCCAACTTCTCCTGAGTACGGAGATACCACATGTGTGACACTTTTTTGATGCCTAGGTGGGCAAAGGGGCCCACATTCCAAAGAGCACCTTTCAGATTTCACCGGCCATTTTTTACAGATTTTGATTTCAAACTACTTACCACACATTAGGGCCCCTAGAATGCCAGGGCAGTATAACTACCCCACAAGTGACCCCATTTTGGAAAGAAGACACCCCAAGGTATTTCGTGATGTGCATAGTGAGTTCATGGAAGTTTCTATTTTTTGTCACAAGTTAGTGGAATATGAGACTTTGTAAGAAAAAAATAAATAAAAAATCATCATTTTCCACTAACTTGTGACAAAAAATAAAAAAATCTAGGAACTCGCCATGCCCCTCACGGAATACCTTTGGGTGTCTTCTTTCCAAAATGGGGTCACTTGTGGGGTATTTATACTGCCCTGGCATTCTAGGGGCCCAAATGCGTGCAAAGTAGTTTGAAATCAAAATCTGTAAAAAATGGCCGGTGAAATCCGAAAGGTGCTCTTTGGAATGTGGGCCTCTTTGCCCACCTAGGCTGCAAAAAAGTGTC
This sequence comes from Bufo bufo, assembly GCF_905171765.1. Classification (NCBI taxonomy): domain Eukaryota; kingdom Metazoa; phylum Chordata; class Amphibia; order Anura; family Bufonidae; genus Bufo; species Bufo bufo. The sequence continues at coordinate 354,920,037 of NC_053391.1, read as the reverse complement.
ACACATGTGGTATCGCCGTACTCAGGAGAAGTTGGGCAATGTGTTTTGGGGTATCATTTTACATATACCCATGCTGGGTGAGAGAAATATCTTGGCAAAAGACAACTTTTCCCATTTTTTTATACAAAGTTGGCATTTGACCAAGATATTTATCTCACCCAGCATGGGTATATGTAAAATGACACCCCAAAACACATTGCCCAACTTCTCCTGAGTACGGCGATACCACATGTGTGACACTTTTTTGCACCCTAGATGCGCAAAGGGGCCCACATTCCTTTTAGGAGGGCATTTTTAGACATTTGGATACCAGACTTCTTCTCACGCTTTGGGGCCCCTAAAATGCCAGGGCAGTATAAATACCCAACATGTGACCCCATTTTGGAAAGAAGACACCCCAAGGTATTCAATGAGGGGCATGGCGAGTTCATAGAATTTTTTTTTTTTTTGGCACAAGTTAGCGGAAATTGTTTTTTTTTTGTTTTTTCTCACAAAGTCTCCCTTTCCGCTAACTTGGGACAAAAATTTCAATCTTTCATGGACTCAATATGGTCCTCAGTGAATACCTTGGTGTGTCTTATTTCCAAAATGGGGTCATTTGTGGGGTGTTTGTACTGCCCTGGCATTTGAGAGTCTCCGCAATCATTACATGTATGGCCAGCATTAGGAGTTTCTGCTATTCTCCTTATATTGAGCATACGGGTAATGAGATTTTTTTTTTTCGTTCAGCCTTTGGGCTGAAAGAAAAAATGAACGGCACAGATTTCATAATTCGCATCAATCAATGTGGATGAAAAAATCTCTGCCAAAAAAAAAAAAAGGAGGGGAAAGGCGTCTGCCAGGACATAGGAGCTCCACCCAACATCCATATCCACTTAGCCCGTATGCCCTGGCAAACCAGATTTCTCCATTCACATCAATCCATGTGGATGAATAAATCATTGCCGGGATTTTTTATTTTATTTTTTTATATATACAAAGTGTTTGCCAAAGCATATGAACACCGCCGCCTCCTCAGCTCATATGCCTCGGCAAACGTATCTTTTACTGCAGAGGAGAAATCTCGTCTTGCAACGCCGCATACACCGACTTGTGTGTAATCTGACAGCAGCGCAATGCTTCTGTCAGAATGCACATCAGTGCTGCAGCTAGTCGTTCGGTTGGTCCACCTGGAAGGTAAAAAAAACAAAACAAAAAAGAAAAAACCAGGCCGCAACGCAATAAATTTTATTAACTTTATAATAACTTTTGAACAGAACATATAAACTTTTTTTAACTTTTTTAACTGAAAGTTAACTTTTTTGCTTACTGATGTTTTTCTTTTCTTTTTCTTTTTTTTTACCTTTATAGGACAAACCTCTCCTTCCCCATGGGACAATGTGCAAAGCGCAAATCGCCCAAAGATGTGGCGAAGTACATTATGCACTTTATCCCAGGTGAAAGGAGAGGTTTGCAGCAGCTGTGAGAGAAAGGGCCCTAATAGCCCTGTGTGCCTGTCCTGTGAGATGCAATCCCTATGCTAAGTGTACCTGTGTGTGGTACTCCTGGAAACACTCTCCAAAGCATAGGGCAGGGTGGTCAGGGCAGTCAGGACAGAAATAGCGGGTGTCACGCCTTATTCCACTCCTGCTACAGACACTACATTTTTTTCGGGGTGGCGGTCGGTTTGAGGTACCAGCAACGACACTGGGGAAATGTCGCTCGTGTAGACGGCTCACTACACTGGTGGTTGGGGCCACGGAACCTTCGGGATACAGGAGGTTCGCGATGATCTCTTCCTGAAATTTGAGGAAGGATCCTGTTCTCCCAGCCTTACTGTAGAGAACAAAACTATTATATGCAGCCAATTGAATTAAATATACAGACACCTTCTTATACCAGCGTCTGGTGCGTCGGGAAACTAAATAGGGAGCCAACATCTGGTCATTGAAGTCCACCCCTCCCATGAGCGCATTATAGTCGTGGACTGAGAGGGGCTTTTCAATGACACTGGTTGCCCGTTCAATTTGGATTGTCGTGTCTGCGTGAATGGAGGAGAGCATGTAAACATCACGCTTGTCTCTCCATTTCACCGCGAGCAGTTCTTCATTACACAAGGCAGCCCTCTCCCCCCTTACAAGACGGGTGGTAACGAGCCGTTGGGGGAAGCCCCGGCGACTAGGTCGCACGGTGCCACAGCAGCCAATCTGTTCTAGGAACAAATGCCTGAAGAGGGGCACACTTGTGTAGAAATTGTCTACATAAAGATGGTACCCCTTGCCAAATAAGGGTGACACCAAGTCCCAGACTGTCTTCCCACTGCTCCCCAGGTAGTCAGGGCAACCGACCGGCTCCAGGGTCTGATCTTTTCCCTCATAGATCTGAAATTTGTGGGTATAGCCTGTGGCCCTTTCACAGAGCTTATACAATTTGACCCCATACCGGGCGCGCTTGCTTGGGATGTATTGTTTGAAGCCAAGGCGCCCGGTAAAATGTATTAGGGACTCGTCTACGCAGATGTTTTGCTCAGGGGTATACAAATCTGCAAATTTCTGGTTGAAGTGGTCTATGAGGGGCCGAATTTTGTGGAGCCGGTCAAAAGCTGGGTGGCATCTGGGACGGGAGGTTGTGTTGTCGCTAAAGTGCAGGAAACGCAGAATGGTCTTAAAACGTGTCCTGGACATAGCAGCAGAGAACATGGGCATGTGATGAATCGGGTTCTCGGACCAATATGACCGCAATTCATGCTTTTTGGTTAGACCCATGTTCAGGAGAAGGCCCAGAAAAATTTTAAATTCGGAAACTTGGACTGGTTTCCACCGGAAAGACTGGGCATAAGAGCTTCCCGGGTTGGCGGCTATAAATTGAGTGGCATACCGATTCGTTTCTGCCACGACTAAGTCCAAGAGCTCCGCAGTCAAGAACAGCTCAAAAAATCCCAGGGCCGAACCGATCTGAGCTGTCTCAACCCGAACTCCAGGCTGGGCGGTGAAAGGGGGAACTAATGGTGCGGCTGAAGTTGGTGACTGCCAATCAGGGTTTGCCAGCACCTCAGGGATTCTAGGGGCTCTACGGGCCTGTCTGTGCGGTGGCTGCGACGGGGTAACTACTGCACCTGCCACCGTACCAGCTTCAACTGCCCTTCTGGTGCTCGCCACTTCACCATGTTGTACGGCAGTGCTGGTACTAGGTCCAGGATGGGCTGCACTGCTGGTGTATGCCTCACCACTTGATCCGACAGCGCCAGCCCCACTCTGCTGCCCTTGAAACGGATCCTCCGCAACCTGTGGTCTAGCAACAAGGGGCCGGGTACGCCTGGTTCTATCAGGGACCTCAACCTCCTCATCCGAACTTTGGGTCAGACTGCCACTGCTCTCTACAGGTTCATATTCTGACCCGCTAGATTCGTCAGATGAGGGTTCCCATTCCTCATCCGACTGGGTCAGAAGCCTGTAGGCCTCTTCAGAAGAATACCCCCTGTTTGCCATTTGGACTACTAAATTTAGGGGTATTCCCTGAGACTACCCAAGAAAAAAAGCAAGCCTGTCTTACAAAGTGGAGGCTAGCGAAGTACTGGAGGCCGCTGCGATTGATAAAAAATATCAAAACAGATTTTTTTATCGCTGCAGCGCTTGTAAAGTGATTGTGCAGTGATCAAAAAACAAAAAAAATTTTGGCACTGCGGCGGGGCGGGCGTAGGTGAACGCACGTGTGGGCGACCGATCAGGCCTGATCGGGCAAACACTGCGTTTTGGGTGGAGGGCAAGCTAAGGTGACACTAATACAATTATAGATCTGACTGTGATCAATTTTGATCACTTACAGATACTATAAAAGTACAAAAGCTGATTAGCGATACGCTAATCAGCGAATAAGTGACTGCGGTGCGGTGGGCTGGGCGCTAACCGACGCTAACTACCTAACCAAGGGACCTAAACTATCCTAAAACTATAAATCAATACCAGTGGAAAAAAAAAAGTGACAATTTACACTGATCACTTTTTTCCCTTTCACTAGGTGATTGACAGGGGCGATCAAGGGGTTAATTGGGGTGATGGAGGGTGATCTGGGGGCTAAGTGGGGTGTTGGTGGGTACTCACAGTGATGTGTGCTCCTCTGCTGGAACCAACCGACGAAAAGGACCAGCAGAGGAGCACAGAAGCCATTTAACACATCATATTTATAAATATAATGTGTTAGATGGCTTCTGATTCGATTTTTTGAAAATCATCAACCTGCCAGCGACGATCATTGGCTGGCAGGTTGATGACGAACTTGTCTTTTAAATTTTGCCGGCCCGCGATGCGCATGCGCATGCGCGGGCCGGCTTTGCCCGAAATCTCGCGTCTTGCGAGAGGACGCACCGGCGTGTCCACCCAGAGTAACAGGACCGCCGCAAAGACGCAATCCTGCGTACGCCGGTCCTGAGCAGGTTAAAGAAAACCTGTCACCACAAAATGCAATGCAATTTACCGGCAGCATGTTAGAGCTGAGCAGATTGTTGTGGGAAAGGATTCAGCAAAACCCTTAGGCTACTTTCACACTCGCGTTTGGGCTTTCCGTTTGAGATCTGTCATGGGCTCTCACAAGCGGTCCAAAACGGATCAGTTTTGCCCTAATGCATTTTGAATGGAAAAGGATCTGCTCAGAATGCATCAGTTTGCCTCCGTTCCGTCTCCATTCCGCTCTGGAGGCGGACACCAAAACGCTGCTTGCAGCGTTTTGGTGTCCGTCTGACGAAACTGATCCAAATGGATCCGTCCTGAGACACAATGTAAGTCAATGGGGACAGATCCGTTTTCCCTGACACCATCTGGCACAATAGAAAACGGATCCGTCCAAAATGACTTTCAATTGTGTTCAAGACGGATCCGTCATGGCTATAGAAGACATAATACAATCGGATCCGTTCATGACGAATGCATGCGGTTGTATTACTGTAATGGAATATTTTTTGCAGATCCATGACGGATCCGCAAAAAATGCTAGTGTGAAAGTAGACTTACTATATACATATAAATCTCTGCTATTTCTGATTTCTTTGTTCACGGGGTCTGTGTTATCAGTGACTGACAGCTAACTCTGTATACACACTGAGAGATTATTCAGAACGTAAGGGCTCCGTACCTGTATTGCGGACCACAAACCCACTGACTTGAATAGGTCCGCAATCCGCAAAATACGGCAAACAATAGGACATATCCTATCTTTTGTGGTGCAGAAGCACAGACCCAAAAGACCACGGAAGCATTTCGGAGTGTTTTCTGTGCCTTTGTCCTATCTCGTATCTTGCGGATCGTAGACCAATCAAATCAATGGGTTAGGGGTCAGCAATACTGGAACAGAGCCCTTACATTCGTCTGAATGAGGTGCATTCACACGGCCACATGTATTTTGCGGTCTGCAAAATGTGGATCGCCAAAAAATACGGATGGCGTCTGTGTGACATCTGTGTTGCATCCGTTTTTTTTTGTGGGTCCATTGTAACAATGCGTATTCTTGTCCACAAAACGCACAAGAATAGGACATGTTCTATCTTTTTTGCAGGGCTACAGAATCAAAGCCCAAATCAGCAGGAATTTAAGTGTATAAATTACAATATATACTGAAACTTTTCCCACAAAATGACATATCAATCTGCTCAGCACCTCCTGCTCTATAACATGACACTCAGACACGCTTTTCAATATAACATGTTCCCTCTGAATCATTTATTGCATATCAAAAGTATATGCCATACGTATATGCCATTCCCAGAAACTACAATGAATGACCACCTCTCTGCTTCATCTATTCCTTACTGGAAGGCCTCACAGGGATCAGAAGACCTCCAATCTGCCACTATATGTGGTCTCAGAGATGGCCACAGTGCGTCATTAGTATTTGCCTTTCCCAGCTCATCTTCTCTCTGACATAGAAAATGCATGTTAGCAGTCACCAGACACAGACAAGCATGCGTGTGACCAGAGGATAGGGGGGGCCTCACCGAATGGCGTTGCGGTCTGCATGTAACCCATAGGCCGCAGGAAGTGCACCCCTGCTTTATAGTGAAGTGGACAGTGACCTTGTGGCAGAGTATTGACCGATTCAGCCTTTGCATAAAGGTGCTGGAATTCAAGAGTACAAGAAGGAAACGTCATATGAGAGTTGGCTAGGTCATATGAAACCTGGTCTCACTATGTTGCCAGTGACACCACGCAATGGAGCTGCATAGGCTCAAACAGTGTATAATGTGGTAGAAAAATGCATCAAGCCAACAAAGGAGGCAATATGGACACTCACAATACATTAGTAAGTGCCTTGTATTAACTTTCTCTACATGATAAATGCCATGTGCTGAAGTGAGACAACACCTTTAAAGGTCCTAATGTGTGCATCACATAAAAAAACACTCACCTGTTAGTGTCATCCTGCCCTGTTCCTGGCCTCTCCCAGTCCCCGCTTGACCAGGAAGTGGCTTGGTCCTGTGACTTTTGTGTCCAATCACAAGCCTCGGTCACATCTGCTTGAATAATATACTGTTCAAGCAGATGCGACCGCTGAGGCCTGTAATTGGCTGCAGTTTTTTGGGACCAAGCCACTTCCTGTTTCTGCACAGACCAGAAGCAGTTGGAAATAGAGCAGCAGTGCAGCTGCTATGCCGGACAACCCCTTTAAGCCTGGATTCACACAAACATACTGCAGACATATTAGTGTTACTCGTGTGTGTAGCCAGACCTCAGGTGTAACTAACCCAAAATTAAAGGGAACCTGTCATGTGGATATTTGATTATAATCTAACTAATTATATACAATCATTAACTACTAAAAAGTGCCTTAGATGTATTCACTTACTGGTGTGACAGATGGTTACCTCATAATATACACACAAAGATGCCGCATGCTAATGAGCTGATTTGAGTCCAGCGTGATGTCATTGAGTCCAGCGTATATTTAATTCAGAGCTATAGCCACTCCCCTGCCCACCTGCTGCTGATTCATATGGAAAATAACTGTCACTCAGCAGCAGGTAGGCGGGGAGAGTCAGGAGCTCATGAATATTCAGGACTCATCATGGAGCTTTTCAATACAAGATGTTGGCAGATTGACTGGGTCAATTAAAGAAAGTGACCCAGCATTTTGCTAAGAGAATCAGTCACTTATTTATGTTGCCTTTAGTTAGGACACCATAAAACTGGTGACAGGTTCCCTTTAAGCCTCATTCACACGTCAGTGTTTCACGGACGCAGGGGTGGACTAACCATTCGGGCACTCGGTCATGGACCGAGGGCCCGCGGCCACTTGGGGCCCAGCGGCGGTGCCATCGGCAGGGAGAGATGAGCACTTCCATTGCGGAAGCCCTCATGTCTATATTCATCTGTATCGCCGTCCGGAGGATGCCGATACAGATGAACGGTGGGGGGCAGGGAAGAGGCGTCTCCCTTGCCCGTTCCTCTGATAGGCTACAGGCACTACGCCTGCAGCCATCAGAGGCCGGTGCATGCGGCTTGATGACGTCATCGCGCCGCCTGAACAGTACAGAGCGGGACACAGGCCGGAAGAGGCCTGCATCGCATCACTGAGAGTGTCATGGAGGTAAGTATAAGTGTTTATTGTTTTCATTATTTTTAGTATAGTATGGAAAGAAGGGGGGTGGGGGCCCTATGGAGAAGGGGGGGCACTATGGGGGCATCTATTAGGGGTCCCTATATAATGGCACCTTATGGGGGGCACTATGGGGGCCCCTATATATTGGCACATTATGAGGGGGCACTATGGAGAAGGGGGGGAAGGAGCACTATGGGGGCATCTATTTGGGGCCCATAAATACTGGCACATTATGGGGGGGCACTATAGAGAAGGGGGGAGCACTATCGGGGCATCTACTGGTGGTTCTATATACTGGCACATTATAGGGGCACTATGGAGAAAGGGGGAAGGATCACAATGGGGGCATCTACTGGGGGCCCTATATACTGGCACACATTATGGGGGGCACTATGGAGAAGTGTGGGGGAAAGGAGCACTATGGGGGCATCTACTGGGGGCCCTATATACTGGCATGCATTATGGGGGGCACTATGGAGAAGGCATTATATAGGGGCATTTAATTCTGGCACCCATTTGGTGCCACTATGGGGAAGGGGGGAGAGAAGCATTATGGGGGCATCTATGTGGGGCAGTCTATAGGGGCATTTTATACTGGCACTATGAAGGGCACTATGGGGACGGGGAGCACTATGGGAGCATCTTCTGGGGGCACTATATAGGACGGTAAGGAGCACTATGGGGGCATCTTCTGGGGGCACTATAAAGTAGTATTTTATGCTGGCACAAATTATAAGGGCACTATAGGCACCTTAGCTCAACTGGGGGCACTAAGTGTGTTTTGTAGTGGCACACAGTATGGGTCATTTGATCACAGGAGGGCACTCTGGGGACATTGGCTCTACTGGGGGCACTAAGAGGAGTTTTTTGGGCATTGCCAGGGCATTTTTTGTACTGGCGCACATTATAAGGGGCTTTATTACAACTGGGGGACTATAGGAGCATTATTACTTCTGGGACACAATTACTGTTGGGGGCACTGTAGGAGCACTATTACTACTAAGTGCACTCTGGCAAAGAATTATTACTATTGCTGGAATTTTGGGGAGCACTATTACTGTGGGGGCACCCTGGCACAGTATCAGCTCCGCACAGTTAGTTTTTGGGGGACATTAGGGTTATACTATTAATGTCAGGGACACTATTTGCTGGGTGCAGTTATTTTTTAGAGCATTGTGTTCCAATAATTATTGAAGCGGGCGCTATCTGTGTGTAACTAGTATTTTCAGGGGGTTTATCTGTTTCTACAGTATAGTGTTGGGGGCACAGCGTCTCAGTATTGGGGGGTGCATGATGGGATGTTGAGAAGGTGGGAGGAAAAGTAGGAAACTAAGATGTCTGTCTTTCAAACTCTGGAGAGATGAGAGATGGCTGAAAGAAATCATCATGGCGGTCTGGTCTGAATGGAGAAGATAAAGAAAGAGAACATCTACATCAAAGGAGACATCACAGGATATAAAAGGTATGTGGCGCTGTATTAGGCTACCTTCACAAATGCGTTAGTGATTCTGGCAGGCTGATTCAGCAGAGAACAGCCTGCCGGAATTTACTGCATCCGGCACTGCTGGATGCAGAGTGAATGCCCGATGGCCCATTAACTATAATAAACTTTTATTTTGAACATAGTGAAGAGAAATTCTGTACCAAGTGTAGGTGATGTGGGCGGCGCGATATATGGGTGGGGCTGTGTGTGGGTGTGGCTTGAGGGTGGGCAGGGACACAGGGGCCCCAAAATCTCCTATTGCCCGGGGGCCCCATGAGTTGTCAGTCCGCCCCTGCACGGACGTGTGCTGTACGTGTTCTCCACGGACAGCACACGTCCCCATTCATATTAATGTGTGTATTTAGACATCAGTGTTTTAGCACAGTCCGTGGGTCAGTGTTTTTAGCACGTATGCATGCTCTATTTTGTCCGTGTTCACGGATCCATCGCGTCCATTATAGTCTATAAGTCTGTGAGAACCACGGATGCCATCCGTGTTGCATCCGTGTTTCACGGATCATTAAGAAGAGATACTTAAAAATTATTTTTCAGCTGTTCAGTGTCAGTGAAACACGGATGCAACACGGACAGCAAAAAACACACGGACCGCTTCACGGATGCATCACTGACCACCTGCTCACGGATTAGAGCACGGACACGGACGTGTGAATGAGGCTTTATAGTACCACAGATCTCTATCCTGCTGTGTGCTGGACATATTGATTTTCAGGCATTTTGTATTCTGTTGGTAATTTTGTATGATAAAGTAATATACGCAGAAGTTTTTATCTCGAGAAACTGGAAAAGGAACAAGCATAAACTGGTTGTAAACCACCAGAGGCAAAAGTTCAGTTTAAAAAAAAAAACGTCAGAAAAACACATATGCCTTTACGGTTGAAGGGAAGGATACAGCCGGCTGACTCATCAACTAAACAATTGTTCTAAATCAAAAGCAAACACTCTAGGTAGGGCATGTTACACACAGTCAGGTGATAGGTTGTAGGAATATTTGCTGCTTATTTAAGGGAATGTATCACTTATATTTTTTTCTGTCAATTGAAACCCGATACTGACACCAGTGGCGTGCATAGGGTGTTTGGCACCCGGGGCGGGTCTTTCTCTGGCACCCCCCAATCAGACCCCCATTAGACCTCTAGACCCCCCATTATGGAAGCGCTCACTAGTATTCCCTTTATAAGATGCACTGTGTCTTATAAAGGGAAAAGCAATGAGCGCTTCCATCTGTATTGATGGAAGTGCTCATTGCTTCTGTTCTGGCACCCCCCTGAGAGCACTGAGAGCGCCACTTGTGTGACCGTTGCTTCCTCTTCAAGATTACAATGCGCGTTGTCTCGGAAATCTCAGTGGTTACGGTACGTATGTGAATATATATAATTGTGAAGGGAGTGTCAGTGAGGGCAGCAGTAGTCAGTGTGGAGCGTATCTCCACAGTTAAAGGGGTTGTCCCACTAGAAATATTCTACAGTTTTCAAACCAGCACCTGGATCCGAATTCTTTTGTAATTGAATGTAATAAAAAATTTAGGATAGCCACTGAGTTATTCAATAAAATGTATCTATATAGCGCCACCTTCTGTTTGTTTTTTTAATTTCTTTGACTTGCTCACTTTGAAGGCCGCACATGCTCAGTTTCATCCTTCAACTGCCTCCTGAGCTGTGATAGGGAGAGAGCTGAGACACGCCTCCTGAGCTGTGATAAGGAAAGCTGAGACACGACTCCTGAGCTGTGATAGGAAAAGCATGGAAACGCCTCCTGAGCTGTGATAGGGAGAGCTGAGACACGCCACCTGAGCTGTGATAAGGAGATCTGAGACACGCCCCCTGAGCTGCCAGCCTGATAGAAATCTAGCAGAGCAATGAATGGGGAGATCTCTGGATCCATGTGAGGTACAGGGCCGATTCTAGCTTTGTTAGAAAGAGGTTGTCATGTACTATAGGATCTCTCATCTTCATTTTTTACATTAGTCATGGGATAACCCCTTTAAAGGGGTTATCCCACTTTGCGTTTTTATACTTACCTGCTGCCACCGCGCGTTCACTTCCTGGATTCTGGCTGGGGGCGGGCTTCATCTTGATTGAAGTCTTCTCCCGGCCGGGCCGCGCGCTGGACTGAACGCGCACGCTGCCGCGCATGCGCAATGGGACTTATTTCTGTCCAGTATAGTACAGAGCCGGCATGCGCGTTCGCATCTCTGTACTATTCTGGCCGGGAAGAAGTCACCGTCGCGCATGCGCGGCAGCGTGCGCGTTCAGGACAGCGAGTGGCCCGGCCGGGAGAAAAGAAGAAGTCTTCTGGGCAAGCGCGACCATCGGGATTTTGCGGAAGAGCGGTGGTCGTAACCAGGGGAGACCGAGTCACAACAATAAGGTAAGTGGGGGTGAATTTTCTCCTAATCGGTGGGAATTTGTTAATAAAGTATATTTACAAAAATGATCACTGTCAAATCATTAACAGATTTAACAGTGATCATTATGATGGGATAACCCCTTTAAGTAAAAACAGAAGACGGAGCATTGCTAAGGCACAAAATGGGACACTTTAGAGCTATTTTTCTAATAGAAATGTACGATTTGAGTAATTAAGGTATACAGGGGCTGATCGGCCATAGACTCTATAGCAGGGATGCCCAACTTGCGGCCCTCCAGTTGTTGCAAAATTACAACTCCCAGCATGCTCAGACAGTCTACAGCTATCAGCCTGGGAGTTGTAGTTTTACAACAGCTGGAGCGCCGCAGGTTCAGCATCCCTGCTCTATAGGAATATTTCCCTGTGGGCAGATACCCAGGTGGCCGCCTGAGTCCTCCTTAGCCTAGCCAGGTAAGTAATGATCTGACGCTACCAGAGTAAATTAATACTGGGAGTGTCAAGTAGTTATGTACCTGGCTGGCAACCACAGATGCCCTCCTGATTCCTGAATTCAGCTGTATTACCATCCTGAGCCAACTGGAGTAGAAGGCCAGAGTGTGGCAGCTGGCGCTGACCACCACAGAGGGGCAACTTGTGAGGAGGCATTTTGTACTGCACTGTGGTTTTGATGCTGCTCGGGCAGTTTATTGTGTTTCACTGAGGCATTTGGCAGTGATGGGGCAGTATTTTGTACCGCGATATGGTATTGCTCGCCCGCATACTTGTGTTGGCCCTGGCTTCTGTCAATTTGGACCCGCCTACAACACAGGGCCACTTTTAGGATTTTTTCCAGGGCTACTTTAAGTTCCCAGTCCACTCCTGAAGTTATATTACAAAAATGGTTAATATCACTGCCCCTACACATTACAAAAAAAAAAAAGAATGACAGTTACACTTTAAGCTGGCCATAGATGGTGGAAATTTATGAGCAGATCCACCAATAATCCAATGAGCATAGGGTTGTTAAAACATCATCTCAAAATTTATGTTAAGTGGAAAATGAGATTGGACAGGGTGTTGTTTGTTCAATTTTACTGTTCCCTGCTGGTTTTAAGTACATTTTTACCGCAGGGTCCTCTGAAGGGTTTCCTAGGCAAAGTCAGTTGTTTGCTGAGGGCGGCAGGAACAAACCCGGGGCAAATAGCTGATCTCCCAGTGGACGCATTCTGAAAGGGGTTGTCTCTGTTAAAACAACCCCCTCAAAAAAACTCAACATGTAACAAACACAACTCTTGGGCAAACAGAAGGTGTTTCAAACCGGTTTTAGTCATTTCAAACCTGTACTACAGGGTAGGTAGGATTACTGAGTACCTATGTTAGCGCACTTCTGTATCATGACAATATGCCACAAAACGTATTTAAAAATAAACGATGTGGGTATGAAGCCTAGTTGATCATGGGGTAAGGGCGGCCACACTCAATAGCCTACAGCAGTGATGGCGAAACTTTTAGAGACCAAGTGCTCAAACTGCAACCCAAAACCCACTTTTTTATCGCAAAGTGCCAACACGCCAATTGACCCTGAATACTACAGTCCACCATACTGTAGTATATCTTCCATGTACTTTATCATTTAGTTATAATAGCCTGCCTACATTCAGTGCGCTGCCTGTACTGTTCATAGCGCGCCCTGCGCTGATGAATGGCAGGAAAAGTCTAAGGCATATTGGTACATCATAGACTTTTTCCAGGGTGCGGGTGCCCACAGAGAGGGCTCTGAGCAGGGGCGTAGCTATAGGGGGTGCAGAGGTAGCAATCGCTACCGGGCCCAGGAGCCTGAGGGGGCCCAAAGACCTTTGTGGTGCATAAGAAGACACCAGTATTATAGAAAGTGCATGCAGGTCAACTTACACCTCTGGCTCAAGGGGGTGCCGTTTAAATTTTTGCCTCGGGCAGCATGAAGGCCTTGTGTTTCCTGCCCCTGGCCACAAAGCACTGAGGGAAGGGGGGCCCCAAGCTGAACTCTTGCACCAGGGCCCATGAGCCATTAGCTATGCCCCTGGCTCTGAGTGCTGCCTCTGGCACCTGTGCCATAGGTTCACCACCACTGGTCTACAGCTATCTCTCCCAGCTCCTCAATACACATAACTGCTTGGCTCAGCCAGAAGTGTATGTGTATTCAATGGAGAGAGGGGAGAAAGCTGCTGCCAGACACCTCTGGAGGATGCTTCTCTCCCGAGAGAACAAAAGGATTATCAGAAAATATTCATTTCCTCCTCCCCACACACAATACACTGGTGGCCACACCCGATATTCTTTGTAGGTTTGGCCACAATACACTAACGTATACGGGGGCCTTAGGGCTGTTTCACACGAGCGAGTCCATTGCGGGAATCACGCTCCGTGTGCGAGTGTGATCCTCTGCTCTGGACTTGCAGGAGCACGGCATTATCATGATTTATAATGCTATGTGTCTCTGCTTGACCTTTTTTCCACAGAATCATAGTGACATAAAGCTGTCAGTATGATTCTGTAGAAATAAGGTCAAGCAGAGACACATAGCATTGTAAATCATGATAATGCCGTGCTCCTGCAAGTCCAGAGCAGAGGATCACACTCACACACGGAGCGTGATTCCCGCAATGGACTCGCTCGTGTGAAACAGCCCTTAATAGGTGTCACCCAATTTGTGGCTTGCATTTACACAATCAGATACAACAACCGAGAGAGAAAATTATAATTCTTATTTTATAAAATTATTAGCCAATAAAAGATGCATTTGACACAAAATATGAATGCCCGTCTCTGTCCCATCACACAATATCGTGATTTTTCCATAATGCTTCCTTTGTACACTGCTTATTTCCATTTTCGAACACCCTACAATACATCAGCTGTGGTCGTGCTTGCACACTATAGGAAAAAGTGCCGGTGTTCCGTTATTTTTTGCTACCCTCGTCACTTCCTGTTGTGACGTAGCCGCACCGGAAGGTTTGGAAGAAGGTGTGTCTTGCTGCTCGCCACCAGTGTGGCTGAGAAGGAGGTGTGTCGGTGCAGGCACACGACGGTGTAGGCAAATTTCACACTTAGAGTTGCTGTGAATTCGCCGAGGGTAGGTACAAATTACGGACGACTGCGCATGTGCGCCGAGGGTAGGTAAAAATTACGGGCCACTGTTCATACGCGCCGACGGTAGGAAAAAATTACGGGCCACTGCTAGGCGCGCATGCTGGTCCTTTTTTCTATAGTGTGCAAGAACGACCACCACTGATGGATTGTAGAGTGGTCATAACCATGGATACGTGCAGTGTATAATGTGATGGAAAAATGAATGAAACCAGCAAAGGAGGCAATATGGACAATCACAATACATTATTAAGTGGCTTGTAATAACATTCTCTAAATACTGTTTGCTGAAGTGAGACAACCCCTTTAAGGGCCCTTTACACGAGCCGAGAATCTGCCAGATAATCACTAATGAGCGTTCATAGGAATGCTCGTTACCAATTATCTGGCGGTTTAAAGGTGCCAACTGATTACCCGATGAACGACACGCTCATTCATCGGGTAATCGCATCATTCATGCAGTCACAAAAATCATTGTTTGCCAGCTGCAAATCGTGCTGTCTAATGACGGTCTGCTGCCGGCAAACAATGAGTCTGGCATTAGCGATCACTCTTCCACATACTGTGGAGGAGATCGCTGCATGTAAATGTTGCAGTCTCCTTCAGTGACAAGCAGGCGATTGCCAGGAAAGAACGCTTTCTTTCCGATAACTGCTAGGAAGCTGTCTTACATTTAGAAGCGGCGTTGGATGCGTTGATGTAGAGGCCGGCACCTCTACATAACTTTGGCGATTCACCTCCAGCGCAGAAGATTTATTAGGACCGGCGTTTAAAATGCTGGTCTTAATAAATGACCCCCTAGGTGCCCAAAACACCACATTTTGGCAAGATATGCTTACATTTGGTTTCACTTTAGACTTAAAAAAAAACATGTTTGTGTAAGGCCGAATGCACACAGCCGTGTTCTGCGGCCGAGAGCGGACCGTGGTATGCCGGGCTGGATTCCTGTTCAGAGCAGGAGCGCACGGCGTCATTGGTTGCTATGACGCCGTGCGCTTCATGCCGCCGCTGCACTACAGTAATACACTCGTATAGTGTATTACTGTAGTGCAGCGGCGACATGAAGCTAGGAATCCAGCCCGGCATACCACGGTCCGCTCTCGGCCTTACATCAGTAGGAGGTTAGAGGGTAAGCTTGCTAAGCTCAGAGACACTGGATTGTACATGGAAACCACTGACAAATACAGGGAGTGCAGAATTATTAGGCAAGTTGTATTTTTGAGGATTAATTTTATTATTGAACAACAACCTTGTTCTCAATGAACCCAAAAAACTCATTAATATCAAAGCTCAATATTTTTGGAAGTAGTTTTTAGTTTGTTTTTAGTTTTAGCTATTTTAGGGGGATATCTGTGTGTGCAGGTGACTATTACTGTGCATAATTATTAGGCAACTTAGGGCTCTTTCACACCTGCGTTGTTGTCTTCCGGCATAGAGTTCCGTCGTCGGGGCTCTATGCCGGAAGAATCCTGATCAGGATTATCCTAATGCATTCTGAATGGAGAGAAATCCGTTCAGGATGCATCAGGATGTCTTCAGTTCCGGAACGGAACGTTTTTTGGCCGGAGAAAATACCGCAGCATGCTGCGCTTTTTGCTCCGGCCAAAAATCCGGAACACTTGCCGCAAGGCCGGATCCGGAATTAATGCCCATTGAAAGGCATTGATCCGGATCCGGCCTTAAGCTAAACGTCGTTTCGGCGCATTGCCGCATCCGACATTTAGCTTTTTCAGAGTGGTTACCATGGCTGCCGGGACGCTAAAGTCCTGGCAGCCATGGTAAGTGTAGCGGGGAGCAGGGGAGCAGTGTACTTACCGTCCGTGCGGCTCCCCGGGCGCTCCAGAGTGACGTCAGGGCGCCCCAAGCGCATGGATCATGTGATCACATGGATCACGTCATCCATGCGCATGGGGCGCTCTGACGTCATTCTGGAGCGCCCGGGGAGCCGCACGGACTGTAAGTATACTGCTCCCCCGCTCCCCACTACTACTATGGCAACCAGGACTTTAATAGCGTCATGGGTGCCATAGTAACACTGAAAGCATTTGGAAGACGGTTCCGTCTTCAAATGCTTTCAGTACACTTGCGTTTTTCCGGATCCGGAGTGTAATTCCGGCAAGTGGAGTACACGCCGGATCCGGACAACGCAAGTGTGAAAGAGGCCTTAACAAAAAACAAATATATACCCATTTCAATTATTTATTTTTACCAGTGAAACCAATATAACATCTCAACATTCACAAATATACATTTCTGACATTCAAAAACAAAACAAAAACAAATCAGTGACCAATATAGCCACCTTTCTTTGCAAGGACACTCAAAAGCCTGCCATCCATGGATTCTGTCAGTGTTTTGATCTGTTCACCATCAACATTGCGTGCAGCAGCAACCACAGCCTCCCAGACACTGTTCAGAGAGGTGTACTGTTTTCCCTCCTTGTAAATCTCACATTTGATGATGGACCACAGGTTCTCAATGGGGTTCAGATCAGGTGAACAAGGAGGCCATGTCATTAGATTTTCTTCTTTTATACCCTTTCTTGCCAGCCACGCTGTGGAGTACTTGGACGCGTGTGATGGAGCATTGTCCTGCATGAAAATCATGTTTTTCTTGAAGGATGCAGACTTCTTCCTGTACCACTGCTTGAAGAAGGTGTCTTCCAGAAACTGGCAGTAGGACTGGGAGTTGAGCTTGACTCCATCCTCAACCCGAAAAGGCCCCACAAGCTCATCTTTGATGATACCAGCCCAAACCAGTACTCCACCTCCACCTTGCTGGCGTCTGAGTCGGACTGGAGCTCTCTGCCCTTTACCAATCCAGCCACGGGCCCATCAAGACTCACTCTCATTTCATCAGTCCATAAAACCTTAGAAAAATCAGTCTTGAGATATTTCTTGGCCCAGTCTTGACGTTTCAGCTTGTGTGTCTTGTTCAGTGGTGGTCGTCTTTCAGCCTTTCTTACCTTGGCCATGTCTCTGAGTATTGCACACCTTGTGCTTTTGGGCACTCCAGTGATGTTGCAGCTCTGAAATATGGCCAAACTGGTGGCAAGTGGCATCTTGGCAGCTGCACGCTTGACTTTTCTCAGTTCATGGGCAGTTATTTTGCGCCTTGGTTTTTCCACACGCTTCTTGCGACCCTGTTGACTATTTTGAATGAAACGCTTGATTGTTCGATGATCACGCTTCAGAAGCTTTGCAATTTTAAGAGTGCTGCATCCCTCTGCAAGATATCTCACTATTTTTGACTTTTCTGAGCCTGTCAAGTCCTTCTTTTGACCCATTTTGCCAAAGGAAAGGAAGTCGCCTAATAATTATGCACACCCAATATAGGGTGTTGATGTCATTAGACCACACCCCTTCTCATTACAGAGATGCACATCACCTAATATGCTTAATTGGTAGTAGGCTTTCGAGCCTATACAGCTTGGAGTAAGACAACATGCATAAAGAGGATGATGTGGTCAAAATACTCATTTGCCTAATAATTCTGCACTCCTTGTATGTCTTTGACCATCTCCACTGGCATTGGGCTTGCCCTCAACGATTGAATATGAAAGCTGGAGAACCCATTTAGGCCTCCTGCACACAAACGTGTGCTGCCCGTTGCCCTATTGCGGACCCGGAATACACGGGCGCTGTTCAGTGGGCATTCCGCATCACGGATGCGGACCCATTCACTTCAATGGATCTGCAAATCCGGAGATGAGGAATGGTGCGGAACAGAACCCTACAGAAGCACTACGGAGTTCTTCCGTGGGATTTCGTCCCATACTTCAGTTCCGCAAAAAGATAGAACATGTCCTATCTTTTTGCGGAATGGGCGGATTGCGGACCCATTAAAGTGAATGGGTACGCGATCCGCTGCGGCTGCCCCACAGTCGGTGTTCGTGCATTTCGGGCCGCAGCGTGGCCACGGGGCGCACACGTTCGTGTGCAGGAGGCCTTAGGCCAAGAATCAGGAGTTGCATGAGGACACACTGGGGCTAATTTATCAATGTGCCGAACATGTAAAACTTGCATAAGAGGGCTGCTGGCGCATTGTGCAATATTAAACAGTAAGGGTCAGTTCACATGGCTGATTTTTAAAATACACATGTAAAAAATCAGCACTGAATCAAATCAAAATTATGCACGTTTTTTAGGCAGATTTTTTACTTTATTAAATTCTATAGTACTTTTCCCACAAGGGTTTTTGGCGTGTTTAGGAGCGTATGTTAACATCTCAAATGGTGCGTTATATTCTGCTACCCATTAATTTGAACGGGAAAATCAGCGCTGAGTCCACCCCAAGACAGGACATGCTGCTTCTTTCATACTGTAATAAATAAGCAAGTGCTGCTTCCTATTGAAATGAATGTTTTCGAGCTGATTTAGAGGCAGAAACGCTCCAAAATCAGCGCCAAAAAACTCTGAGTTTTTATGCATTCTGAATGGAAAAGGATCCGCTCAGTTTGCCTCCGTTCAGTCTCCATTCCGCTTGCAGCGTTTTGGTGTCCGTCTGATGAAACTGAGCTAAACGGATCCGTCCTGACACACAATGTAAGTCAATGGGGACGGATCCGTTTTCTATGACACAATCTGGCACAATAGAAAACAGATCCGTCCCCCATTGACTTTCAATGGTGTTCAAGATGGATCCGTCTTGGCTATGTTAAAGATAATACAAACGGATCCGTTCTGAACTGGTGCAGACAGCTGTAGTATCTGAACAGATCCATCCATGACGGATCCGCACAAAACGCGAGTGTGAAAGTAGCCTTAGGCTGCCTGACAGGCAGTCAGACAGTAGGTTATGCTATAAAGGTCTGATGGGTGTGGGTCACACGGCTAGGACCACCATACGGGGTCCAGTGATCTGGCTGTGAAAACAGACATGCATTCTTTGCCACCTCTATTTCAGTCTATAGAATATGCAGTGTCTTTGTCTATATAATCTCTCCTTGTACTGAACATAAGCAAACCCACCACTGCCATGTCCGCACCCATTCATCAATCACAGCATGGGGGGGGTGACTCCTCAATCACCTCTCCTCTTTTTACCGCCAGGCTGAGGGCAAGCCCAGGCTTGTGCTGTGCGTGGAGGAGATCCATTCACATTCACCATACAAAGAAACTGCAGCAGGCAGAATACTGATGCCATTTACAGCTCAAAGGTATATAAGGTTAAGGTATTCTCCCCTGTGGGCTTCCTGACGGATCTTATACTGCACTGAATAGGTCGTTTAGATGCATCTGGCACAATACAAGAAGCTGCTGTCTGGATCACTAGTTTTTTTTTTTTTTTTTTGCTATCTATGAACTTGGAGGGCCAAGGTCTGGTGAGGTGTGCCCCATAGTATACTATTTATTTCACTTGCTGGTGGTGCTTCTAATATATATATATATATATATATATATATATACACAAAACATGCTTGAGAAAGGCTCTGTGTCCGAGCCGAAACGTTGGCTCACTTTCCCCACTTGGGTCGATTAAATCACGATTTTCTATTGGAAGTGCTGTCCGTTTCCTTTATATATATATATATATATATATATATATATATATATATATATATATACAGACAGAAACATAAGCTCATTCATTGGCTGAAAATGAATCAAACAGAATGAGGCATTCAGTTTGCATCCGCCTGTATAATCAGGCCAGTGCAAACGAGCCCAGATGGATGTGTTCTCGTCCATTGGCGCTTGCACTGTCCATATATCGGTACAGCGGGCAGTGTAATGCATAAAGGTGTTACAGCTACTAAGATAATTGCGTCTTCAGTCTCACTTCTATCATGTAAATGAGGTCTTTTATATTTGTCTGGTTTATATATTAAAAGTAATCCCCATCTACACCCCCCCCCCCCCCCCACTACTTGTGCCAGTGAGGTGTCTTTTAAAGGGATTCTCTACCTTTTTCTTACCGATGATCTATCCTTTGGATAGGTCATCAGCATTTGATCGGCGGGGGTATGACACCTGGGACCCCCACAGTTCAGCTGCTCGAGAAGGCACCAACAAGAAACCACTTAGATGCCATGGTAGCTAATGAGCACAGCATCTAAGGGGTTAAACAGCCTGATCTGGGCCATTAGGGTGCCTTCGCCCGCGGCAGATTTTGTTGCAGAATTTTCCTCACCTGAAATACTACTGTGAGTGGCGGGGAGGGGGATCTATGGATGACGGCACTGTTATAGGGAGGGGGATCCGTGGATGGCACTGTTATGGGGGGGGGGGGTCTGTGGATGACACTTATGGGGGGGGGGTCTGTGGATGACACTTATGGGGGGGATCTGTGGATGGCACCATTATGGAGGGGGATTTTTTTTTCTAAATTAAGAGTAAAAATAAAAAACCTGTTTATACTTACAGTGGAATGTTTTTACTTATGTTTTTTTTTGAGTGTGTTTGGGAAAAATAAAGTGGGCCGGTCTGGCTGAAGTCCAGGGCCACTTTATTGTCCCAGTCCATCCCTGCCTGAAAATCATTTGAATGGGCAGCAAGCACATGGATTTCTGATTTTCAGTCGCGGAAAATTCTGCAATAAAGTCTGCGGTGTGTGAAGGCGCCCTTAGAGCAGGAGCGTGGCTCTCGTGTGAGAGAAGTGTCCTCGCAGAACTGGACTAGGCCACGGTCAAAAGGTAAATTGGTGGTCACTAGGGGGCCCCTGTGTCCACGACAGGAAAATGCTACATGCAGTGTTTTTCTGGCCGGCGCTATTTGACATCAGGTGTCATCAGTGATGCAATGGATGAATGATCCCACAGAAAACGACGTGGTCAGTTCTAGCTTCTGTTTCTGCTTCACACTGGAGGGTAACTGAACCGGATCGCCGGATATTTTGTAACGCAGAGGGTGAAGTCTGCAGCAAATCCACAGAAAAAGCCCTAAAAAAAAATCTGCATGGTTGGCGGATTTTTCCAGCATCAATTATGTCCTGTGCGGACATAGTCGTCACTTGAGGTGACCACAACCATCTCAGCGCTCTCATTGGGGTCACATCCATGCACTTCCTGCGAAACATTGCAATGATTTCACGTAAACCCATACTCAACCTGCGGCCTTCCAGCTGTTGTAGAAACTACAACTCCCACCATGCCCTGATGTAGGCTGATAGCAGTAGGCTGTCCGGGCATGCTGGAAGTTGTAGTTTTGCAACAACTGGAGGGCCGCAGGTTGGGCATCCCTGGTCTATGGTGTCGCAGTCACAGTATGTCGCAGTGCGACACCATTGACTATCGTTATGACACATGTGGCAGTATAGTTGTGTGACAAATGTCATTGCGTAGATGTACCCTAAACTGGGGAATGTGTAATGCTTCCTTTGGGCTCATGCACACAAACATTTTTTGCGTTCTGTATTTTGATTCCGTATACGCAACCATTCACTTCAGTGGGTCCGCAAAAGATGCGGAGAGCACTCTGTGTGCTGTCTGCATCCGTTGCTCTGTTCCGTGGCCCCGCAAAAATTATGAGGCATGTCCTATTCTTATCCGTTTTGAAAACAAGAATAGGCATTTCTATAATAGGCCTCCTGTTCTGTAAATTGCGGAAGGCACACGGGCGGCATCCTTTTTTTGCGGATCCGCAAAAAACGTCAGTCGTGTGCATGAGCCCTTTCTCCAGTGGTGGCGCTACAGTCCTGCCTAGTTCCCCTGAGGCCTCATGCACAGGACTGTCTACCGTTTTTACGGATCGGGCACACACACATTTATTGTGGATCCCTATGGCCCGTGTCTTATTACTGTCTTTCTTGCGGATAAGAATAGTCTTTTCTACTGATGTGAGTGCGCATACACAGAAGGTATCTGTATTTTGCGGATTTAAATACGTTACTGTGTGCATTAATTCTAAGATTTATAGAGGATTGGTTGGGGATCCCAGCAAGTAAATTGTTAGGAGTAACGGGGGCTTCTGCAAAAAAGTAAAAAATGTCCAAAGTGGAAACACTAGCCTGTGATTTGTGGCGGTATAGTTAAGGGTACTTTCACACTTGCGGCAGAGGATTCCGGCAGACAGTTTCGTTGCCGGAACTGCCTGCCGGATCCGGAAATCCATATGCGAACAGATAGCATTTGTTTCCGGATCCGTCTGACAAATGCATTGAAATCCCGTATCCGTCTCTCTGGAAAAACTGATCCGGTATTAAATTTTTCCCCCCGCATTTTTAAAGTTCTGCGTATGCGCAGACCGGGAAACCGGATCCGTTTTTCCGGAACACTTGGTACCGGATCTGGCATTAATACATTTCAATGGAAATTAATGCCGCATCTGGCATTTTGGCCGGATAAAATACCGCAACATGCTGCGGTATTTTCTCAGGCCAAATACCGTGAGAGTGACTGAACTGATGACATCCTGAACGCTTTCCATTCAGAATGCATTGGGACAAAACTGAAGCGTTTTTTTTTTTT
Source organism: Bufo bufo (assembly GCF_905171765.1). Classification (NCBI taxonomy): domain Eukaryota; kingdom Metazoa; phylum Chordata; class Amphibia; order Anura; family Bufonidae; genus Bufo; species Bufo bufo. The sequence goes on along the minus strand of NC_053391.1, from coordinate 354,897,088 downwards.
CCGGTATTGAGCCCCTGTGACGGAACTCAATACCGGAAAACTTTAACGTTAGTGTGAAAGTAGCCTAATATTGTGCCTTATAAATAACGATTATTTCATTCTTCCCTCTCTAATCTTCGCCCCCTCACACCATATTACCTACAATAAGCGAATAATCAATGGGGGAGATTTATCAAAAGTGGTATAAAGGAAAACTGGCTTAGTTACCCATAGCAACCGATCAGATTCCACCTTCACTTTCAAAAGGAAGTCAAAGGTGGAATCTGATGGGTGCTATAGGCAACTAAACCAGTTCTACTTTACGCCAGTGTTGATAAATCTCCCCCAATAACTTTTCTTACAGCGCCATTTCAGCTACACCACATGATCCCTGCTTTCCTCCTTCCACCCTCCACCCCAGTGCTTGTCTCCAGGCGGATGTCGCAACTCGGCGCAAATTTCTCTCCAGTCCACGGACTTTGTTTTGCTTTCTCCCTCTCCCCCTCCCCCTCACACAATAACAAGCGACGCGAAATGGAAACAGTGGGAGGAGCCAGCAAGCAGAAGTCCGAATCCGCACCGCAACAGGCGCCACTCACGGAACAAGCGTTCTGATTGGCAGCCCGGAGATCCCCCTGCTCCTCCATTGGCTACGGCGGGAGTAGGCGGAGATAGCACTCCCTATTTTGTTGCTCAGCTGGGAAGGTCGCGTCGAGAGTTGCGAGTCGGACACGAAGGGATACAGTGGAAAGCGCTGACGAGGGGGACCGGGAAATCCCACTGAAGTGTGGAGTAACTGTCCCTTTACCCGTCCGGGAGTGTCTGTGGAAGTTCACCGCCGCTGAGGGGAGACAAACCGGGAGCCAGTTTTGTCGAAGGAAGTCTTGGTAAGTTGTTACGGGCGCTCCTCCTCCTTGGTCGCCATGTTGTGCTTGGTCTTTGTTCCCCTCGGTTGCTTGCGCAGTCTAATGTTTTCACCCCTTTGTGCCCTGACTTTCCAAAGTCGTAGCCGGGGAAACCTCTTGGGTGTATGTGGGTGGGGGGTCCCCCTTGTATCATTCGCTACATGAAGTGACTTTGTGTATGTTGGTTGTGAAGCTCCGTACTGGTTGTTGGAATAGAGACTTTATATAGAACACGGAAACGTCTGAAAAATGATAAAAATATCTAAATCCTGTATATGTATATGTGTGTATATATATATATATATATATATATATATATATATATATATATATATATATATCTATATCGCATTATTGTAACATTCTAGTGGTGTATGAGTCTATAACCCCTATTGCTCCATATACCCAGAGCCGTCGGCAAGCTATTGTTTACATGGCTGGTGTGATTCCATTGATGTCATGGCTCTGCCCAGTTTGGTGGTCAACGTGATCAGTTCTCCAACGTAATGCCCCCTCCCCCTACACTGGGAGTTTTTTAATTTTTTTTTTTTTGTGCTGTAATTGCTTCTTTCTATGAACTTTCCTTTGTGGATATATCTCTAGCAAAGATAGTGTATATGTTGAGTATGAATATGTTCAGGAGATTAGTGTTTAAAGTGTGTATATATTTTATATAAAAAAAAATTTCACGTTAACAGTGGCAAGAAAATGCTAATTGCCTCTTCTAATGGCTTTTGTCATATCATTGTGGTGATCAGATCTGCTGTGTATCTATTATAAAGTATTTTCAGGAGCTGTATGTTTGGCATGTCTTGCACTGAGCTTGGCACGTAGTCTGCCTCTAGTTGCCCCTCCCCCCCCTCTTATGTATGTTTTTTTTTTTCTTTTCTTTGCACAGACAGCTGTACAGACTTCTCGCTATCCCCCGCAGCTCTCTGCCAAGGGGATTCATGTTGGTTTTGGATTTTCACTGGCCGATGCACAAACAGTCTGGCAAGTGGCAGAGTGGATCACGGTGGGTGGAAGAGTCCTCATTACATCTGAGACCTGAAGGAGTGGAGACGTTTGAAGGATCTGCTGCAAGGTAACTGCTGCTGGAGGTGACAAAGGGATTTTGGGCTCTGTATTCTGGGGGAGATTTCTTAAAGCTGGTGTAAAGGAAAACTCAGATTATATCGGACCTGGCAGACAGTGATGGGATTAAAAGATGGTCACTGCGGCTTCCCCTTGGTAATATTGGCTTTTTACCTGGCTAAAACCTGTAGATGCAGCACTTGCATTCCCCATGAAATGACCATTCTGGAGCACTTTCTAAGAACGGTTTTACAGTTTGTCACCCCTCCTAGAGTTGTATGGGCGTTCCCCATGTCACAGGGGTGTGTTCTTATAGTGCCGGATTGGGCAGGGACACACCCCTAACTGGGAGTACCCAGTTTTCAATGTGCATACATTTCTAGAAGGAATAACAGATATGGCAGGAGAGCTGATGGCTCCTACTTAACTTCGTTGCTTTGTGGTCCAGCTGCATTATCAGATCTAGATAGAATTTTATCTACTAGGGAAATGCTGAACCAGTTTTAAACACCTCTCCCCATGTCTGAGTATGGAAGTAATTTTTTTATTTTTGTAAAAAAATTTTTTTCCCGTGAATCATTTAAAATGGGGGGGGGGGGGGGGGGGGGGTCTTGTGCGACTCCAGACTGCTCTACCAGAGATGGTAATGTGATCCTGCCTATGACATTGAGCGTTCCTGTCAGGCTGCTCAGCCATATGTGGTATATGAAGGTGCTGGGGCGGAGTGAGGTGTAAATCAAGATGTCACATTAGGGCCCTTTTATGGTGTAGAATATGCTCACTTGTTGTAAATGGTATAAGTTTGTGCTGAGCTTTTCTTTTAATTTCAGGTGACATAAATTTTCAAGATGGGTGGAGGTGAGAGATGTAACATTCCTGTTCAACAGCATAGACATGCAGTCGGCAAACAGAATAACCGCCAGAAGTTATTTGAACGAAACAATCAGAAGCTGAACACTTCGCATTGTAAAGACAGAGTTCGTGGTCCAGCATGGCAGGCCATGCAGAACAGAGTAATCAACAATAACCTTTCTCCAAACCAGAACTGGAATTCTGGTTTTCATGGATCCAAAAACCTCTTGAGTAGTGAAGATAGCAAGAATTATGCTGGTGCCAAATTTAGTGAGCCACCATCACCAAGTGTTCTTCCCAAACCTCCAAGCCACTGGGTGCATCTGTCTTGTAGCCCAGCCGAGAAAGAATTGATGTCCTTCCAGCTCAAAACACTGCTGAAGGTCCAGGCCTAAGCAGCATGACCAAATCTATACAGCATTTACAGATGATTGCAGAGTAGCAAGCTGAAGACTGTCATAACTTGTGTGTTTGGAGCTTTTTTTATACATATATTGCATCATTAGGCACATAAACCAATATGAACTGGATCTGCTCTGCCTAAACTTGCTCAGGAGCTAGACTGAACTGAATATCTGGAGAAACTTCTGTGAAGCCTCCTGCATCACAAGCACTTTTTTTACCGCCTGTTTTGTGCATATCTCGCTGAACTTTCATTCATCTGCTCAAACAACGTTCATGCAATACTTTGCACTTGACATAAAACTGTGAATTCGGTGAAGGCTAGCTTGGAATTCGTAGCATTGTCCAGCTAGCCTTCACATGAGCTCCATTGTTTCGCAGTATCTGTACAGTCCGGATGGATGACTCTTCATCCATCCCTTTCTCTTTTTCAGTGTCTGTTAATACAGACTTGCATTGGTCTAGCATGTACACAGGCTTAACCTTGCCCACCTACAAGATGCTTTTTATTTTTCTGCCCCTGATGCCAGGATTTTTTTTTTTTTGTGGTTAATAGTTTGACTAGGGGTCCATTCAGATGTCCATAGTGCACTGCGGATCCACAAAACACCTGGCCCGCACCCTCATAGAATTGCCTATTGTCCGCAATTGCAGACAAGAATAGGACATGTTCTATTTTTTTTATTCCCCCACCCCCCTAAAATGTTGATGTGGAGAGCTCATGCTGTGCTCTCCGCATCCATTCCGTCCCTGTAGAGAATGAATGGGTCCACCCACGTTCTGCAATTTGTGGAACGGATTTGGACCCAATATACAGACGTCTGAATGGAGCCTTATCCTCCCCACACTAGTTTACTGAGCAACTATGTTTTATATTTGATAATTATGTGCCAATTGAATTGCATGTTTGCACTGCCGATGACTGCCAAAATCTGGAACACCAAGTGGGTTTTAATGTGGTCCCTGGAAACCTTTTTTTTTTTTTTTTTTTTTTTTTTTTTTTTTTTTTTTAATTAACCCATCTTATTCTATGCTGGTTGTCTTTGCTTTTGGTGGCCTTTCCAACTTAAATTTGACACCATTTCCATTATATAATAGCAAACTTTTTTTATTAATTTTTTTTTCCTCTAGACCAGGCATGGCCAACCTGCGGCTCTCCAGCTGTTGTGAAACTACAACTCCCACCATGCCCTGCTGTAGGCTGATAGTTGTAGACTGTCCGGGCATGATGGGAGTTGTAGTTTTGCAACAGTTGGAGAGCCGCAGGTTGGCCACCCCTGCTCTAGACCTAGGCAACATTTTAAAATGAGCACTGACCCTAAAGTAGGAACTGTATCTGTAAAGTTTTTTCCTGGCCTGAGGTTGACTTATTCTATCCCTTTTCTAAAACTGCTGCTTGGACAACCATACGCTGCGTTCAATGTGAACTGAAGTGTAGTTTTTAGACTTGGGGCTCACTTTAACCTTCTGCATGCTAACAGGCATTTAGCAAAACTAAAAACAAAACACTAAATGTTATATACCGGATGCTCAACATTTGTGAGGCAGGTTTGAGCCGAGCAATTACCAATCCATCTGTGTTCCGGCTGGAAACACAAGAGTTTTTAAATTAACTGCACGTAGTCCATGTTTAACACCTTTATCTGTATCCCCACCCCTGGACACAATCATTTGAATGCGAGTCTTGTGGGCTAAACTGACAGAAAATCGCCTATGTGCATGTACCCATTTGGGTCCATGTTCTGTCTGGTTGAAACTAGGACAGCACCCAAACAAAGTTTGCTTGCCTGAAAGCATTTTTGAAATATATTTTTATTTTTGTCCCCCCTCCCCCCAACCACCACTTGTATGATAGCGTTTTTCTTTTCTTAGGCCTCTTGCACGCGACCGTATGGCTTTTTCAGTATTTTGCGGTCCGCAAAAAATATGGATGACTTCCGTGTGCATTACGTTTTTTTATGGAACAGCAGTCCTATCCTTGTCCGTTATGCAGACGATAATAGGACATGTATCTTTGAACAGAAATGGAACGCATACAGAGTACCTTCCCTTTTTTTTGTGGATCCATTGAAATGAATGGTTCTGTATACGGACTGCAAAAAACGTTTGTGTGCAAGAGGCCTTACTGTTATATGACCTCTTCAGTTGCGGCTCTGCAATGATCTTCATGCTAATGTGTAGTAACTAGTACTTGGCAGTTCTGTAAATACCTGTAAAAGTTGTAGCATATGTAAATGAAAGCAGGAGTGTCTGCGGAGATAAAGTATTTTTTAGTACAAACTGCTGAAAGTAGTCATGCCTAAGCCATGACTTCAGATATTGAATATTTTGGTAAAAACACATACATATGTGTGTATATGAGTGTAGCCTTTGCACAAAGTGCCAGTATAAATATGTACACGTTTTCGTGTTATCAGTTGGAACTGGTTCTGTAGTGGGATTGGTGCAAATGAAGCATTTAATAATTTTATACATAAATCTAAAAAAAACCTTAAAAAAAGCTGCTCCGATCTGACAACATATTGTTTTTGTTAAAATAGATGTATTTTTTGATATCTTGCAGGCTGAGTCCTCCCACTGCTCAGTCTCATTGTGACACTGTAAATAGGTATGTTAGGGTAAATGGAGTATATATGAAATGTTGCTCAGATTGCATGAGCTAAACCTGAATTGCACTGTGGGCCTTCATTCCATGATTTTTGGAGTATTCTGCCTCCATATCCGGGGATTGACCTCTGACCCTACGAAGATGGAATAACACGGAAAGCCCAACTCGACTGCTCTTCTGTTTTCAACAACTGCCTTACCTCCTTGACCCGGATTCCTGTTTTTCAGAAGACTGGACATTCCTCAAAAAACTGCTCCCTTAAAATGGATATCCATTTGAAAATAACTTGCAGGGTTAGCGCACGAGAGTAAGAATTGCACTGTACTTCCCGTAGTAGCTTATGGTAAATGTCCTACGACTGATGTTGGTTACAAAAGATTTTGTAAAGCGTGTCTAGATGTGAATTGTGGTTTACTAACATAACTTCGATGCACAGGAAGTGATCCCATAAGAACACGATCCAAATGGATTTATTCCCTTTTTCTTTTGAGCATGTTTGACCATAGCCGTAGTTGGCGCTCTGCACGAAACCTGTGGAAGCAGTATTACATTTCCAATGCTTTTAAAGGGGTTGTCTGGGTTCAGAGCTGAACCCGGACATGCCTCCATTTTCACCCAGGCAGCCCCCCTGACAGGAGCATTGGAGCAGTTCATGCTCTCCTTTGACCTGCGCTAAACCACGCAGGGAAAAGGCATTTTCAGGAGTTCCGGTGACGAACTGGGCTCTCCATGGGGCTGCCAGGAAGCCCAGTGATGTCACTGATGGGCAGGCTTTAGCGCTGCCCTAGCCAGTAAAATGGCTAGGGCAGCACTAAAGCACACCCATCAGAGCCTGTGATGTCACCGAACACACTGCCGGGTGGAAGCTTCTGCCTGGCAGTGTTATTGTAAACAAAAGAGACCGTGCCCTGCGTGATCTAGCGCAGGGCAAGGGAGCGCATCGGAGCATGAGAAATAAGGGTGAAAATTAAGGGTATGTCTGGGTTCAGCTCTGAACCTGGACAACCCCTTTTAATTGAAAATGTATAATGGGAGAAACCAGTAATTGTGCCTGCTATGTTTGACATGCTTATGCCACTTATTGTATTACCCCAAGGAACCATTTATACCTCTTTTTAGACAAAACAGGGGTCCTATTACGAAATGCATATTTTAAGATAAAAAGCAGGCCAAGAGGATGGAGCGTGGTATGTGCACCTTAAGGCTACCTTCGCGTGTTGTGGAAAAAGCACAGTACGCACAAAGTGTACGAGGTCAGATGATTCTCATGTACACCTTTGCATTTTTTGTTCCGTGAGGCTTTAGAAACCTGCGGCTCTTTTGTGTGGATTTTTACCCTTTTTCAATGCAAGAATGAGATCTGCACCAAAAATCACAAGCAACGCATGTGGTTTTTGGTGCGGAATTACTTAGAAATCTGCGTATTTTCTTTTTGTAAACTTGTAGCCGAATACTGACAATCTCGTGCTTTACCAGCGGACGGCCGTCTGCATTGGTACTGCTAGGAGGCTGCTTCACCGGCGAAGGATGTTTCCTCTTGACTTGGTAACCTGAGTTTTTTTTTATTTTTTTTTTGTATCGCTGATCTATGTTATGGGCAAACATTTCTTGAATACTGCTGTGCTGTATTCGCTTATTCTGAAATTGTTACAATGTGACCTGTTTGTAAAATTCATCTATTTATACACAAAGAATGTGTCAGCAGCACTTACTGATTATGTGAATGATGGAGAAAAAAAAATTTGGATTGGCATTGTTTTACACTTATATCCCCTGTACTCCAGAGTTCTGTTACAAATTCCCATACTGAATTGGCTTTTAAATTTCAAGCTAAAAGAAAAAAAAAAAACTGAATTTGGAAAAAAACAAATAAATTAACTTCCCCCTAAATGGAGTTTGTGGTATTTTATGCTGCTGTAGAGTTGGGATGGAGGTGGGTAGGTTTGCATCAGTTTCCCTCTGACCGTTGCTGCTACAGTTCTATTCAAGCATTATCTACATTGTTTCCGTCATCCACTTTCTCGAGTTGGTTACTAAATGAATATATTACAAGTTTTACACTGTGCACAAACAGCTGTGAATATTGCCGGCACCCACACCCTAGGGTCAACATTCATAGGAAACCAATTTAACGGGGAGAACTCCACACAGATGTCCTCTGGTTGCATTCGGACCCCAGTGCTGCCCAGTGACCTCTCCACTGATATAGATATTCCTCATATTCTCCATTTGGCCCGGATGACTCCAGTAGAAATAAAGCTCCCTGTTCTATTCCATCTTGGTGGCAAAGTATTAAAACTGTCCCTAGTGTAAAAAAAAAAGTACCATAAAGTCTGCTGTACAGGCCACTTCTGTTACAGTTCAGGTGTCTCCTGGCTCAGGTGGTCCCAATGACATCACCATACCACAGGCAGTTGCAATGATATTGCATTGTGGCTGCCTGTGCCAGAGGTCACTAACGCCTGTACAAGTGTTATAGTTGCTTGTTCAGGCCATTTTACTCCCTGGAAAGTCTAAGGCCTTTCACACGAGTGAGTTTTCCCTTACGCCCATGACAGCACCCTTGAGAGACCGCCTCCATCCAGGACAAGAAACAGGAACTTTCGTGGAGGGCTCATAAGGAGGAGCATGGCCCCAAGACCACCAGTTCCTGTCCTAGACAGAGGACGGTTCGTGGAGAGCAAAAAGATTTAGGCTGCAGGGCCCTTGAGAGTCCGTTTGGAGAGGGGTTACTTGTCCCGGCGTAAGTCTCCTCTAGGAGCCACTGGCGGAAGTCTGGTCCTTGCTGCTGGGGTCCGGGTTATGCCGCGCTGCCGCTATTCTGCAGTCCCGGCCGCACTGGGAAGTGTCTGGAACGCCTCTCCCTCCTGACTGTTTCAGGCGGGCCGGGGCCTCCCTCTTCGATAACGGCATTGCTGGGGGAAAAAAATCTCGCAAGACAAGCGAGATCCAGGTCTCGGCTGCGGGACTTCCGGTATTTGGAACGCACGCAACGTGCGTTCCGGAAGTAGATTTCCTATTAATGGCCGCAGATAGCTCCAGCAGGACCCAACCGAGGGAGTCTCACCCACAGGAGGCGCGCGGTCAGCAGCAGCCCAGCCAGCCTCATAGGAAGCTGGATTTGGTTTCCTGGAAATCACTCTACCCCACAGTACCATGGAGGAGTGCCCAACGTGCCGATCAGCAGGAGGGTCATGAGAGCAGACCGGTACTCCTGGTGGGGTAAGGGGGATCATTCCCCATCATGTTTTTCCTTTAGTTATGCTAAATCTCCTTTCCCTTTGTCTTGCTTTTTAGACTATAAAAGAGGGGCAAAAACCAGAGGGGAAGAATGTGCCGTCTGTAAAAAGAAACTTGCACCCTCTTGGTCAAAATTGCTATGTCAATGTTGCATTTAGAAAGTAGTGGAGGAAGTCCCCATCCCTTATGCAGAATATTAGGGATATGGTGAAGACAGAGGTTTCTGATTCTTTGAAAAATTTCAAAAAGAGCCTCCCTTCTGTAGCCTTGGGATCAGACATAGCTAATAAGACATCTGGCTCAGATCCATTAGAGAAAATGAACCAGGGGAAATCCTAGATAGCTCAGACTCGTCCCTGGATGAAGAATCCACTGGCAGACCACTTTTTTTCCCCGGATGATACGGAAGCTTTACTAAAAGCAATCCGTGCTACCATGAAGGTAGACTAATTCAGAGACCCGAGGTCCGTTCAGGATATCATGTTTGGCGACCTAGGGCAGAAAAAAAATCCAAAGTTTTTATCCGTAAATGAGAATATAAAATTTTTGATATAAAAGGAATGGAAAAAACCTGAAATTTTTTGTCCATAAAAATGTGAAAAGGAAGTATCCTTTTGAGGAGGCGGACTCATTTAATTGGGCAGGCCTCTTAAGTTGGATGCACCTGTTGCGAAGATTTCAAAAAAATCAGCTCTACTGTTTGAAGGCTTGGGTACCTTTAAAGACCCTATGGATAAGCGAGCGGAAGTTTACCTCAAAAGACCTCAGCTCAAGCTTTTGTCTTTTAAGTTATGGCTACAGGATTTGGAATCTCACATTCAGAATAAAAACCCAGAGAGATCAATTATTAGCTGTTTTTTCCCACTATTCTTAAAGCGGTAGATTTTATTTCTGACGCCTCAGCGGATGCATTGAAATTAAACGCTAGGTCAGCTGCAATCTCTAATTCAGCCAGACGAGCTATCTTTTTGGGTCCGTTTTAGACTACCTTTTGGATAGGGTTTCAGACAATAAAAAAGGATTCTCTGTCTCCAGACCCCCCAATAAACTTTTTTTTTTCGCAAAAACAAGAGTTTTTTTTTTTTATAAGAGACAGAAAAGACTAAGTCAATAAGAATAGGAAAGGCAAGGGCTTCCTGCTCTGTTACCAATCGTCCTCAGCCTCTGAACCCTCTTAGCAATGACCTGTTTCTCTCTCGTGGGCGGCAGAATTACTTCCTTCAAAGAGATGCATACTATCACATCCCTATTCATGTAGACTATCAAAAATTTCTCAGTCGCTGTTTCAATAGGAGGTCACATTCATCACCTACAATATACGGCCCTTCCTTTCAGGATTTCTCAGGCTCCTAGACTATTCACGAAAGTCATGGCAGAGGTCATGGCTCATATAAGAGAAAAAGACATTCTAGTAATTCCTTACCTAGACAATCTCTTGGGAGTAGCGGAGTCAGAAATCCTTCTCGAGTTACCTCAAAGAAGTAGTGCAGATCCTAGAAGATCTCGGCTGGCAAATAAATTGGAAAAAATCACATTTAATACCTTCCCAAATACGTGTCTTTCTTGGAATGAGTCTGGATTCGCAAAATCTACTCTGTATCCTCCCCCAAGACAAGATTCAGAGAATAATACAGGGGGTTCAGTCTCTGATGTCTACAAAAAACCCTACTATCAGGCAAGCAATGGCGGTCTTGGGCAGAATGACTTCCACTATACCAGCAATCAGTTGGAGCCAACTTTACTCCAGACCCCTTCAGTGGCAAATCCTGAAGGAATGGCAAAGTACCCTCACACTCGCCCCCCAGGTGATTCACTCTTTGCTGGTGGCTGAATCCTGTAAACCTGTCCCAGGGGCTCCCTTGGAACCAACAGAATTTTGTTACCCTTACCACCGACGCAAGTCCTTTCGGTTGGGGGGCCAGTTGCCATGGGTACCTAAGGCAAGGCGTTTAGAAAAGAAAGGAGAGTCTAGACTCTCAAAACATGAGGGAGCTGAGAGCGGTTTTTCTCGCCTTAAAAGAGTTTCTTCCTCTACTTCAGGGAAATGCTATAAAAAGTTTTTTCGGACAACGCCACAGTTGTCTCCTATTTGAACAGACAAGGAGGAACCAAATCAGAAAATCTTATGCAGTTGGCAGCAGACATTTTTTTCCCTTATAATTCCCTGTGTTCCGTCCCTTATGGCAGTACATCTAAGGGGTACGGAAAACAAGGTGGCAGATTTCCTAAGCAGAAACACGCTAGACCAGGGGGAATGGTGTCTAAATCAAATGGTCTTCAATCAAATAATTCAGCTTTGGGGTCGCCCACATCTGGACTTATTTGCTACCGGGGAAAACAGAAAGTGTAGTCTTTTTTTCTTTTTCCTCAGCGCGAGAGATTCTCCTAGAAAGGAAGCCTCTCCAAGAAAGTAGTTTCCACTTCCTTCCCTGTGTCAAAATTCAAGCAATGAAAAGGAGAAGAAGCTCCATTGGTTGGATGTAAAAAGATGCTTATCTCATTACCTGGAGGTTACTAGTCAGTGAAGGAAAACCCTAAAGCTGTTCATTCAATTTAGTGGGAAGAATAATGTTCTCGCAGCCTCTACTAAATTCCTTTCCAGATAGATTGTGAGCGCTATTACTTTGGCCTATTCTTCAGCTGGAAAGACTCCCCCGAAGGGTTTTGGTGCTCATTCCACTAGTTCAGTTTCCACCTCTTGGGCAGAAAGGGCTGACGCTAACTTAGGACAGATTTGTAGAGCAGCCACATGGCAGTCACCCTGTACCTTCTTTCGTCACTACAGACTAGACCTAAGCTCCAGAGAACAACTAGCTTTCGGTAGGAAAGTCCTCCAGGCAGTAGTTCTCTCCCCCCCCCCCTAAAAAAGGGATTTCTATTCTAGTCGTCTCTCAAGGGTGCTGTCATGGGCGTAAGGGAAATTTTAAGATTACACTCACCGGTAATCACTTTTCCATAAGCCCATGACAGCACCTGGGGTTTATTCCCACCCTATATGGAGATAATATAAATTTCTTTAAAAAAAAAAAAAAAAAAGTGTGTATTTTCTGTAAGAGTGTATTCTAGGACAAGTTCTTGTGGTTAACTGGTGGTCTTGGGGCCATGCTCCTCCTTATGAGCTCTCCACGAAAGTTCCTGTTTCCTGTCCTGGATGGAGGCGGTCTCTCAAGGGTGCTGTCATGGGCTTATGGAAAAGTGATTACCGGTGAGTGTAATCTTAAATTTCCTTACAGGTGCAATGCTTGATGTGAACCCATAGCACCCGCACTGAATCCTGACCCATTCATTTTAAATGGGTCTGTGTACATTTCTTTCTTTATTTATTTATTTTTTCCCCACACACACATCAGTTCTGCATTGCATGAAAAACACAGCATGTTCTATATTCTGACCTAATCCGTCACGCTTGTGTGAAAGATGCCTAAGGTATACCAATACACCTTAGACTTTTCTTTGCCATTCATCAGCACAGTGAGCACTTTGAACGGCAAGAGCAGTGATGCTGCTGCCTGAAACGACCAATAAAAAAAAAAAAAAAAAAAAAAAGCTCCTCACAAGGAGATTTGCCATTGGTTGGTTTGGGTGGCTGCCACAGGAATACAGGTAACTGCAGCAGGGGGTGCTGGAAGGAGGAGGGCTAGCTCCCAGGGTTGTTATAGTAAGGAGAGCTGCCCAAGGACTCTGGGAAACATGGCAGTGGTGGAGCTGAATCCTACAGCCCAGGCATCATGATAGACCTGCAGAAGAAGGCGACGGCGCAGGGTGTAATGTATGTGGGATCATTGCACACTGCACCACACATATACACTCACCTAAAGAATTATTAGGAACACCATACTAATACGGTGTTGGACCCCCTTTTGCCTTCAGAACTGCCTTAATTCTACGTGGCATTGATTCAACAAGGTGCTGATAGCATTCTTTAGAAATGTTGGCCCATATTGATAGGATAGCATCTTGCAGTTGATGGAGATTTGAGGGATGCACATCCAGGGAAGCTCCCGTTCCACCACATCCCAAAGATGCTCTATTGGGTTGAGATCTGGTGACTGTGGGGGCCATTTTAGTACAGTGAACTCATTGTCATGTTCAAGAAACCAATTTGAAATGATTCGAGCTTTGTGACATGGTGCATTATCCTGCTGGAAGTAGCCATCAGAGCCATGTTCTCATTCTGTTTACGCCAAATTCGGACTCCATTTGAATGTCTCAACAGAAATCGAGACTCATCAGACCAGCAACATTTTTCCAGTCTTCAACAGTCCAATTTTGGTGAGCTCGTGCAAATTGTAGCCTCTTTTTCCTATTTGTAGTGGAGATGAGTGGTACCCGGTGGGGTCTTCTGCTGTTGTAGCCCATCCGCCTCAAGGTTGTGCATGTTGTGGCTTCACAAATGCTTTGCTGCATACCTCGGTTGTAACGAGTGGTTATTTCAGTCAACTTTGCTCTTCTATCAGCTTGAATCAGTCGGCCCATTCTCCTCTGACCTCTATCATCCACAAGGCATTTTTGCCCACAGGACTGCCGCATACTGGATGTTTTTCCCTTTTCACACCATTCTTTGTAAACCCTAGAAATGGTTGTGCGTGAAAATCCCAGTAACTGAGCAGATTGTGAAATACTCAGACCGGCCCGTCTGGCACCAACAACCATGCCATGCTCAAAATCACCTTTCTTTCCCATTCTGACATTCAGTTTGGAGTTCAGGAGATTGTCTTGACCAGGACCACACCCCTAAATGCATTGAATCAACTGCCATGTGATTGGTTGACTAGATAATTGCAGTAATGAGAAATAGAACAGGTGTTCCTAATAATTCTTTAGGTGAGTGTACAGTGAATGCAGGCAAGATATTATAGTCCATATCGGACTGTACTTTATCACTTGGCTATAATCGCTTGATGTTAATTAGACCAGTAATGGTCTAATAAATAGTAAATCCCCACCTCTTGGGCCCCATTCACATCCCTGCTATATGTTGTTCTGCTCATCTAACAGAGCAGAAAAACGAAAATAACGGAAGTGCTGGATTGGGCACGTAAGGGTGGGTTTTTGTCATATGTTCAACATACACAAAGAATACGTTAACTGATGCCTCATGACAGATGGTTCCAGTGCAAAGAAAAAAAAAATTTATATATATATTTCTGCAGGATGGGAAAGTGTATTGTACCACATTTTTCCATCCTGTGAAGTCCAGCAAAAAAAAAAAAAAACATGGGCCATATATATTTTTATTTACAATTGAACTCTATGGTGACGGATGCCACAGTATGGCATCTGTCTGAGGCGTCGTCTCAACATATACTTTTCTTTTTTAGCATTAAATATATGACAAAAATGTGATGTGAACCCAGCCTGACTGACAGGGAAGAAGCTGAACAGACTCCGATGGAGTACATTTGTGATCCTGTCTTTCTACGGCATCCCCCTTCATGACGGCACCAAAATGGAGGTTGTTCCCCTTGTCGCTCTAGGGACAGGAAACAGGTTTAAAAGGGCCCCTCCCCTCACACACCCCGTGGTTTCCTGTCCCTACAGGACGAGAGGATGAAGGGGGCCGGTCGATCAGACCTCCTGTGGTCTCCTTCCTCCTGGCGCCGCCCCCCTCCCCCCCAGGCCAGTACTCTCATCCAGTTCAGCTGCTCGGGGGGCTCTGAGCAGGCTTCGGGCTCTTTACTTATGCAGCCGTGTCATGTGGCCAGCTGGGCTTGGAGCGCTGTTTGGTAGAGGGATTCTTTTCCACACGTCGAACGCCTCTCCAGTCTGTGTTTGCTCCACGCTCACTCAGATTACAGGCACCATGGAAGCAGATCGTGCCGACCCTGCAGAAGCCCAGAAGACGTCTGTAACAGTGAGTAAGGTGGTATATCCACCAGGGCTGAGTCGTCGGCAAAAAATGAGCTGACTCCTACTAGATTTAAATTGGAATTAAAAAAAAGCAAGTTTAAATGTCCCAATTCACAAAAAGTTATAATTAATTACCGTATTTTTCGCCCTATAAGACGCACCTAGGTTTTTGAGGAGGAAAATAAGAAAAAAATTTTTTTGGGCCAAATGGTGTGCTTTTGGTGGGTTTTGAATTAATGGTGGTCTGTGGATGGCACTGTTATGGGGGCATCTGTGGATGGCACATATATAGCATCTTATCTTATGTGTCATCCACAGATCCCCCCCCCCCCCCCCCCCCCCATAACAGTGTCCCTGTCTAGTGAATGGGGGCCGGCGTCTGTTTCTGTAATGGCAGCGGGGCCCGGTGCCTGCTTCATTCATAAAGTAGGCGGAGCAGGCTCGTGACTTAGTGAGTTACGCTACGAGCGCCCACCCGGCCTCCTGACTGCCAAGAAGTTAGTAGTACAGCGCTAGATTTAAGATGATTGGAATACTTTAACAATACCCACAAGTTAGATATGATTACCGTATACTACAGTGAGCGGGGCCCGATGTAGTAGAATACAGTGACTGCACCGGGCCCCACTGCCATTACAGAAACAGATGCCGACCCCCAGCCCCTCCTCCCTCTCAGCCTATTCACCGGACGGTCGCAGCATTCCCCCTATAAGACACACTGCTATTTTCCCCCCACTTTTGCGAAAAATACAGTACTTCTCTACTGTAAGAATAAATGCCAATGCATGCAGTGCGTCACATTACCGCAAAACGAACATGTTAAGTGACCATGAAGCAGCATGCTTTTCATATGCTTCACTATATGGCACGCAATGCAGTTAAGGAGCGGCAATACTTATACTTTCCATTGTGTTGTGTTCTGCTGTTACAGGGAAGGCAATGCCCATGGTTAACCTAGCCTCACACTGATAACTGATTAAGTGAATATGTTTTTTGCAGGACTAGACACTTGTATAAGTGAAGGGAATGGATAGTCAATAGTTCAAGACTGAAGCTGTAAACCATTTGAAAAACTGCTGTCATTCAGCTAAGGCTATAAAAACTTGTAAACTCAGATTGTTAGCTTAAACTTTAAACATGACTATGGGATTCTACTAGGGAAATCATGTTTTAAAATAAATGCCCCTTCCTGGATCCTCCCACTGCCCTATCTTCAGCAGAAGATCAGCACACAAAAGGAGAAGGCAGCAGCTTCCTAGCCAGTAGTTCTGTGGTAATGACATGTATGTTGCCTTTCTTTCCTTCAAAGAATGTATAAAATACATTCGCATATTAAATAGTCGTCGGAAGTACCAAAAACTGAGGAGTTGGAGCATTTATCTACCGACTCCACAGCCCTGATATCCACCCATTCCTCTTCCCATCACTGTTTTCTTATAAGGTTCTCTGTCCCCCTTTTTTTTTTTCAGGGGGGTCAAAAGAGCCTTTAGGGAGGGAGGAGATAGAACAAAACCTGGGCTGCCTCTTATGTGCTGTATTCCCTTACCTAACTCATATAGACGCCCTATCTGTAACACCTGTATAGGGACTGTAGTTAGGGAGGAACGGTCAGCTATGATGCAGGACATTAGGTCCATGATTAGGGAAGAGATTCGCTCTTCTATGGCCGAAAAACATTCCCTTGCTGAACTGTGCCCTAGCGCGGCTCCCGCTAAGCGCCCTAGAATCTCTGCTGAATCCTCCTCCGATGCTGACGACACCCCTATGGCTGTCGGTGGTTCCTCAGACATAGTATGCGAGGAAGCGTTAATTTTAACCTAAATTTTTTTCCCTTAGTCCTAACAGCAGCACAAGTGGGGAGTTCTCCCCTGTGAAACTGGTAGGACAGGTGGAATTTTTATTGATTAAAATTGCTACCAAGACAATTAAACAATTAACCCACCCCCTATAAAAGGGACGCCCGCCCTTAAACCAGTGCTTTAATCAGCAAGTACACAAACAAAAATAGGGTGGGAAATTTGTGTGCTGCTGTTAGGACTAAGGAAAAACAAATTTACGTTAAAATTAACGCTTCCCTTACGTCCTAACCAGCAGCACAAGTGGGGACCTAGCAATGAGTGACAGACAAATTGCGAGGGTTTCCCCTTTTTTTATGAGAGGGCAGCACTGAGAATGGTACGTCCAAATGCCACTCCCTCAGAGCGCCTAGAATCTAGGCAGTAATGCTTTGTTCTAGCGGGACCAAACTTTTCTCCACGTACGAAGTAGATACTGTCCTTGTAGAGTGGGCAGTGACAAAAGGATGGAGGAGCCATCCCCTGGGCAAGAAAAGCTTCATGGATTGCCTTTTTTACCCATCTACTCAGAGGGTTTAGAGGCTTTTAGACCTTTGTTTTTCCCCGACAAAGACAGCAGGAGGTGTTCTGATCTTCTGAAGTCCGCAGTTCTGTTCAGGTAGATTCTGAGATTTCTTGAAATGTCCAAGGAATGGAGGGCTTCTTCCTCTGGAGATGAGGGAGAGGGACATAAAACCGGTAAGGTGATGGTCTGATTAGTATTTCTAAATGATGGTACCTTAGGGACAAAGATCCCGGAGAGGATAGCCCCTTCAGAACCACAGATAAATCACATTCAGGGCTAGGTAGGTCTCAGGATTCTAGGTTTTAGTCTTTCGGCTCCTTTGAGGAACCTCCTGAATAGGGGATCTTGAGCTAAAGGTCTGCCTAAACAGGCAGAAAGCACACTGGTATGAACTCTGAGCGTTGACGGGCTTAGACCCTTGTCCAGGACATCCTGCAGAAACTGTAGAATCTCTGAAAGAGGATGATCTGAGGGTACAATCTCTTTATCAGCACACCACTGAATAAAGATATTTTATATCTTTGAGTAAGCTTTGCTTGTAGACTCTGTCCTGGAGTGTGAAATGGTTCTCAAGACCTCCGCAGAAAGCCCTCTAGCTTCTCGTAGGGACCTGTCAATCTCCAGGCTGTCAGATTGAGTTTCCTCAGATCTAGGCAGGGGCCTGTGTCCTGATACACCTTGTCCTGCGTTAGGGGAAGTCTCCAATATATACCCCGACTCATCTTCATGAGCTGGGTGAACCAAGACCTCTTCGGCCAGAATGGTATTATCGCAATGACCGGGGTCTGGTCTTGCTTGATTTTCGTCAATACCCTTGGTATCATGGAAATTGGAGGGAATATGTAAGCCAGCCTGAACCTTCATGTTATGGACAGAGCATTTATCGCCAGAGGATGGTCCTCCTTGTAGAGGGAGCAGAATCTGTCCACCTTGGCGTTCAATCGGGTTGCCATCAAGTCGCTCTCTGGAGTACCCCACCGGAGAGTGATCTGGGTGAAAACGTCTTTGTTCAATGACCATTCGCCTGGAACTGGCAGACCCAGGCTCAGCCGATCTGCAACTACGTTGAGATTCCCTCTGATGTGAACAGCCGAAAGGTGGGATAGACTGGTTTCTGCCCAAGCAAGAATTAAACCAACTTCCTGGAGGAGAGGTTGAGATCTTGTGCCTCCCTGTCTGTTAATGTAAGCGACTACAGTCGTATTGTCCGAGCGGACTCTTACCGCCTTCCTGCGGATAAGAGGAGCAAAGTGGTAGAGAGCGAGACGAACTGCTCTCAATTCTCTCAGATCAGATGAGAGAAGCCTCTCCTGCGGACTCCAGGTACCTTGTACTGGATTCTCCTCCAGATGGGCTCCCTAACCTAGAAGGGAGGCATCTGTGGTCAACATGATCCAATGAGGTTGAATCAAGGACCTCCCATCTGATAGGTTCCTCCACCACCTGAGGAAGGAACGGACTTCGGTAGACAGGGAGTGCGTTTTGTCCAACCCCTTGGGGTTGCGATTCCAGACTGCTAACACTTCTTCCTGAAGTGGACGTAGGTGCCATAGGGCCCAAGGAACTGCTTCCGCAGATGCCGACATGTGGCCTAACATCTTCATGAGTGTTCTGATGGACACCCACCGAGGTGCCATGAGGAACTGCGCGTCTCTTATCACTCGATCCTTCCTCTCTGGAGCGAGGGAAAGGGTCATCCGTTCGGAGTCTACAAGAAAACCCAGGAACATCCTGGAAATAGATGAAACGATCTCCAATTTTTCCCAGTTTATGAGCCAGCCCAAGCGCTGGAGAGCCAGCTGAAGAGGAGATAAAAGAACGTCTAGAGTGGCGGTTTTAAGAAGCCAGTCGTCTAGGTATTGCACGATTTCTAGCCCTAGTAGCCCGAGTTGGGCGACAACCGGAGCCACAACTTTTGTGAAAGTGTGGGGAGCGGAAGAAATGCCAAAAAGGCAGCACAGCAAACTGGTAATGTTTAAAAATCTCCTGTGAGCTGGGTGAAAGGCGATATGAAGGTAAGCATCCTTCAGATCTACGGTGATCATTAGATCGCCGGGGTTTAGGATGCTGATGAGTGATCGAATGGTCTCCATTCTAAAGCGCTTTGGTTTCATGAACCGATTTAGGCAACGCAGGTCTATGATCATGCGCCAATCGCCCGACTGCTTCGGACTAGAAAAACGGGGGAGTATACTCCCAGCCCTTGTTCGCGAGGAGGAACTTCCTCTAGGGCCCTTTTTTTTGAACATAGAGGACAGAATCCTCTAAGACTGTCTGGTTTAGGGTTCTGGTTAAAACAAATTTCTCTTGGGGAGAGGACAGAAAATCTATTTTGTACCCCCACATAAATATTTCTAGGACCCACTGGTCCGGAATATTTTGCAGCCAGGCCTGCTGAAATAAACTTAGACGACCTCCAACCGGAGGGGAACTGAAATTCTGAGCATCGCACAGACGATTTGGAAAGGAAGGTAATCGGGAGAGTCATAGATCTGCTTTACGGTCTTTTCCACGACCGCACGACTCCTGACGTCTCGGAAACCTTGAGGGGCCCTGGGTTCTAGAACTTCTGGGCCTACTCCGGCCCCGAAAGGATTGTTGGGGGAGGGACTTCCCCTTTTTATCCGCCAGGCTCTCCATTATCTTATCTTATTCTGAACCAAACAGTCTTCCTGGTTCATATGGTAAGCCACACAGATTGAATTTGGAGGCATTATCGGCAACCCAGGGACGCAACCATAGGGGCTGCCGACTGGCGGAAGAGAGCCATGCCTTTGGCGGCTAATTTCAGGTGCTGTGTGAAAGCGTCACACAAAAAGTCAGTTCCAAGGAGTAAGGTCTTGAACTGGTCTAGCACGTCAGTTCTGGAGACTCCAGATTCCAGGTCCGACTGAATTCTGAGAACACGGGACCGAACAAACTCCGTGACTTCTGAGAAAGCAACTGAAGCAGAGGCTGCGGCTGCGCCTCAGAGTGCACTCGGCCCTCCGATCTAATGGATCCTGAAGGTTGCTTCCGTCATCAGAAGGAACTAAGGTCCTCTTAGACAACTTTGAGATCGCCATATCAACCTTCGGAGGCGGTACCCACAGTTCTGATTCCGACTCCTGGAGAGGAAACATCAGTTTAAATCTCTTTGTGAGAACTGGACCTTCTTCAGGATGCTTCCATTATAAGCTTTTTTTTTTTTATCTTTATCCACTTTAACCACTTCAGCCCCCCAGTGCTTAAACACCCTGAAAGACCAGGCCACTTTTTACACTTCTGACCTACACTACTTTCACCGTTTATTGCTCGGTCATGCAACTTACCACCCAAATGAATTTTACCTCCTTTTCTTCTCACTAATAGAGCTTTCATTTGGTGGTATTTCATTGCTGCTGACATTTTTACTTTTTTTGTTATTAATCGAAATTTAACGATTTTTTTTGCAAAAAAAATGACATTTTTCACTTTCAGTTGTAAAATTTTGCAAAAAAAACGAGATCCATATAGAAATTTTGCTCTAAATTTATAGTTCTACATGTCTTTGATAAAAAAAAAATGTTTGGGTAAAAAAAAAATGGTTTGGGTAAAAGTTATAGCGTTTACAAACTATGGTACAAAAATGTGAATTTCCGCTTTTTGAAGCAGCTCTGACTTTCTGAGCACCTGTCATGTTTCCTGAGGTTCTACAATGGCCAGACAGTACAAACACCCCACAAATGACCCCATTTCGGAAAGTACACACCCTAAGGTATTCGCTGATGGGCATAGTGAGTTCATAGAACTTTTTATTTTTTGTCACAAGTTAGCGGAAAATGATGATTTTTTTTTTTTTTTCTTACAAAGTCTCATATTCCACTAACTTGTGACAAAAAATAAAAACTTCTATGAACTCACTATGCCCATCACGAAATACCTTGGGGTCTCTTCTTTCCAAAATGGGGTCACTTGTGGGGTAGTTATACTGCCCTGGCATTCTAGGGGCCCAAATGTGTGGTAAGGAGTTTGAAATCAAATTCTGTAAAAAATGACCTGTGAAATCCGAAAGGTGCTCTTTGGAATATGGGCCCCTTTGCCCACCTAGGCTGCAAAAAAGTGTCACACATCTGGTATCTCCGTACTCAGGAGAAGGTGGGGAATGTGTTTTGGGGTGTCTTTTTACATATACCCATGCTGGGTGAGATAAATATCTTGGTCAAATGCCAACTTTGTATAAAAAAATGGGAAAAGTTGTCTTTTGCCAAGATATTTCTCTCACCCAGCATGGGTATATGTAAAATGACACCCCAAAACACATTCCCCACCTTCTCCTGAGTACGGAGATACCAGATGTGTGACACTTTTTTGCAGCCTAGGTGGGCAAAGGGGCCCATATTCCAAAGAGCACCTTTCGGATTTCACAGGTCATTTTTTACAGAATTTGATTTCAAACTCCTTACCACACATTTGGGCCCCTAGAATGCCAGGGCAGTATAACTACCGCACAAGTGACCCCATTTTGGAAAGAAGACACCCCAAGGTATTCCGTGAGGGGCATGGCAAGTTCCTAGAATTTTTTATTTTTTGTCACAAGTTAGTGGAAAATGATGATTTTTTTTTTTCATACAAAGTCTCATATTCCACTAACTTGTGACAAAAAATAAAAACTTCCATGAACTCACTATGCCCATTAGCGAATACCTTGGGGTCTCTTCTTTCCAAAATGGGGTCACTTGTGGGGTAGTTATACTGCCCTGGCATTCTAGGGGCCCAAATGTGTGGTAAGGAGTTTGAAATCAAATTCTGTAAAAAATGACCTGTGAAATCCGAAAGGTGCTCTTTGGAATATGGGCCCCTTTGCCCACCTAGGCTGCAAAAAAGTGTCACACATCTGGTATTGCCGTACTCAGGAGAAGGTGGGGAATGTGTTTTGGGGTGTCATTTTACATATACCCATGCTGGGTGAGATAAATATCTTGGTCAAATGCCAACTTTGTATAAAAAAATGGGAAAAGTTGTCTTTTGCCAAGATATTTCTCTCACCCAGCATGGGTATATGTAAAATGACACCCCAAAACACATTCCCCAACTTCTCCTGAGTACGGCGATACCAGATGTGTGACACTTTTTTGCAGCCTAGATGCGCAAAGGTGCCCAAATTCCTTTTAGGAGGGCATTTTTAGACATTTGGATACCAGACTTCTTCTCACGCTTTGGGGCCCCTAGAATGCCAGGGCAGTATAAATACCCCACATGTGACCCCATTTTGGAAATAAGACACCCCAAGGTATTCAATGAGGGGCATGGCGAGTTCATAGAAATTTTTTTTTTTTGGCACAAGTTAGCGGAAATTGATATTTTTAATTTTTTTCTCACAAAGTCTCCCGTTCCGCTAACTTGGGACAAAAATTTCAATCTTTCATGGACTCAATATGCCCCTCACGGAATACCTGGGGGTGTCTTCTTTCCGAAATGGGGTCACATGTGGGGTATTTATACTGCCCTGGCATTCTAGGGGCCCTAAAGCGTGAGAAGAAGTCTGGAATATAAATGTCTAAAAAATTTTACGCATTTGGATTCCGTGAGGGGTATGGTGAGTTCATGTGAGATTTAATTTTTTGACACAAGTTAGTGGAATATGAGACTTTGTAAGAAAAAAAAAAAAAAAAATCCGCTAACTTGGGCCAAAAAAATGTCTGAATGGAGCCTTACAGAGGGGTGATCAATGACAGAGGGGTGATCAATGACAGGGGGGTGATCAATGACAGGGGGGTGATCAATGACAGGGGGGGTGATCAATGACAGGGGGGGTGATCAATGACAGGGGGGGTGATCAATGACAGGGGGGTGATCAATGACAGGGGGGGTGTTCAATGACAGGGGGGGTGATCAATGACAGGGGGGTGATCAGGGAGTCTATATGGGGTGATCACCACAGTCATTGATCATGCCCCTGTAAGGCTTCATTCAGACGTCCGGATGCGTTTTGCGGATCCGATCCATCTATCAGTGCATCCGTAAAAATCATGCAGACATCTGAATGGAGCTTGACAGGGGGGTAATCAATGACAGGGGGTTGATCAGGGAGTCTATATGGGGTGATAACCACAGTCATTGATCACGCCCCTGTAAGGCTTCATTCAGACGTCCGTATGCGTTTTGCGGATCCGATCCATCTATCAGTGGATCCATAAAAATCATGCGGACATCTGAATGGAGCTTTACAGGGGGTTGATCAATGACAGGGGGGTAATCAATGACAGTGGGGTAATCAATGACAGGGGGGTGATCAGGGAGTCTATATGGGGTGATCAGGGGCTAATAAGGGGTTAATAAGTGACGGGGGGGGGGGGTGTAGTGGTGCTTGGTGCTACTTTACTGAGCTACCTGTGTCCTCTGGTGGTCGATCCAAACAAAGGGGACCACCAGAGGACCAGGTAGCAGGTATATTAGACGCTGTTATCAAAACAGCGTCTAATATACCTGTTAGGGGTTAAAAAAAACACATCTCCAGCCTGCCAGCGAACGATCGCCGCTGGCAGGCTGGAGATCAACTCTCTTACCTTCCGTTCCTGTGAGCGCGCGCGCTCACAGGAAATCTCGGCCATCGCGAGATGACGCGTATATGCGTGACTCTGCGCAGGGCTGCCACCTCCGGAACGCGATCCTGCGTTAGGCGGTCCGGAGGTGGTTAAAGGCCCTTGGTCCCTAGAGGTGGAAGGTAGAGCTTCCCCTTGCTCAACATCATGATCCCTTGATCAGATGGAGCGTAGAAGTCTTTGCGTCTTCTCTGCAGGAAAAAGATAAGTGGCATCATCTTCATCAGAAGTGGAGGAGGAACTGTCTTAAACCGAAATGATGTCTTCAGCCATAGGTACAGGACCTGGCGATGAAGCTCTGGGCCTCTTAGAAGAAAGGGCGCTCTTGATCTCCATAATGGAATTACCCATCAATTCTTTAATCCAGCTGAACATGTCACCCATCGTGGGTTACGGCGGAGGAGGACGGCATAAAGGACACCTATTGAATTCATAGGCGTCCGGCATCAGCATCTCGCAGTTGGCACAAGTTAGGTGCTTCTGTTTATGGGAGGATTTCCCATGCTGGTCACCATTGGAAGATGCAATCTGAAAAAACTACTTGGAAAGTAGTTTAGAATAGACTCACTGCAGGCAGAGAGGATGAGTCTGGCATCTGCTGAGCTTTTATAGCTAACAGACCCTCCCCCTAGCATAGCTCCGCCTCCCCGCCAGAAGTGACCACTGTCACTACATTATTTACTTATAAAGATAAACCAGAAAGGCCCCCCCCTCGATTATATATGTAAATCTGGGGCAAAAATACAAAAAATTTAGGCACAGTAGGGCCGAAGCGCGGCTAAAACAGCCGCCAAATATACGCGCGCCACTGACCCGGAAGTAGTCATCTGAAACGCCGAGCGCGGCAGCCGGGACCGCGGCCAGGAGGATATCGCCGGGATATAGAGGTGCCAACAGGCCCCCCTACCATCTAACTGCGGCAGAGGCCGCAATCCGGCAGAACCTAGGAAAAACTGCCACAAGGACCAAGAACTTGGCAGCAAACTAATCAAAAAGGTAACAGGCAGTGCCTGAACCTGTCCTCAGTCCACAGGACAGATAAAAATAAAAAAGCACTGGTTTAAGGGCGGGCGTCCCTTTATAGGGGGTGGGTTAATTGTTTAATTGTCTTGGTAGCAATTTTAATCAGTAAAAATTCAACCTGTCCTACCAGTTTCACAGGGGAGAACTCCCCACTTGTGCTGCTGGTTAGGACGTAAGGGAAGGGGAAAAGGAGGACTCTGACTCCGAGTTAGTAGGGAAATACTGTTTTGATTCTGTTAATATTGACTCCCTTTCGTCCGTAATACCATGAACATTGAAGAGGAGATACCTCACTCAATTCAGGACCAGATGTTTGGGGGTTTGAGCCAGGAAGCGTAAAGTTTTTCCTGTAAACCTAAATCTAAAGGAACTCATCATGGATGAGTGGGCGGACGTTAATAGAAGGTTCTTGGTCCCTAGAGAACTCAGAAATAGACTTCTATTCAGTCCTGAATATGCAAAAATCTGGGATGAAATCCCTAAAATAGATGTACAGGTCGCTAAAGGCAAACGTGCATCCATTCCCTTTGAGGATGCCTCCCAACTTAAGGACCCCATGGACCGTAGGTCGGAGGGGTTCCTTAAGAAACTATGAGAGAACGGGCCATTTCCATTAAAACTAATGTGACCAGCCACTTCTGTTGCAAGGTCAATGTTTGGCTTAACAGAGTTGAGGACCATCTTAGGAAGGGTACTCCTAGGGATAAGATCTTAAGAGTCCTTTCCCCTCCTTGAAATGGCCACAGGTTTTCTGGCTGATGCCTCCACAGAATCTGTGAGGTTTGCCGCCAGATCCTCATCCTTGTCCAACTCTGTCCGCCGTGCACTCTGGCTTAAGCCTTGGTCGGGGGATACCTTATCAAAAAAATAGACTTTGCTCAATTCTCTTTAAGGGGTCCCTGGTGTTCGGGCCAGAGCTGGACATGATTTTGGAAGATGCTGCAGATAAAAAGAAGGGGTTTCCTATTGAGAGAGCGCCTAGGAAAACCCAGTCCTTTTGCAGCAACAAACGTCCTTCCAAAAATTCTGCTGGAAAAGGAAAGCATGGCGTTGGAATTACCCAAAATTTTATCCTCAACTCCAACTTTAGTTCTGACCCCGCCCCTGGAAAAAAAAATGACAACGATCAGGTTGGGGGAAGATTCCTCAAATTTGGGGTCCAATGGGCCAGTGTGACCTCAAACCCTTGGGCTCTGCAAGTAGTACGGCAAGGGTTAAAAATTGTTTAAGTCTCCCCCCCCCCCTCAATTTTCAGGTCACAACCTTCTCCTCCCCAGCACAGTCAGAGAAGGGGGTCTTGGACTTGTGGTCTCTGGGAGCCATCATCCCGGTACCCTTAGACCAGCAGCTAAGGTCCCTTCAGGGTCAGCTAGTCAGGAAACATCCCAGGATTTACTACGACAATACAACAGAAGTCTCCTTCATAAGGCATCAGGGTGGGACGTGTCACCCTCATCTTCAAAATCTCTCCAAGGAGATATTTTCCTTGGCAGAAGACAGTCCTTTCCATCACAGCTGTACACCTGAGAGGAGTGGACAATGTCCAGGCAGATTTCTTGAGCAGGAGAGTAGACCCAGGTAAGTGGGAGCTCCACAAGGCTGCGTTCGAGATGATAGCCCAGAACTGGGGGTCATCCTCAGGTGGACCTGTTTGCTACCAGGGAAAACAGAAAGGTCCCCTTGTTCTTTTCCCTGAACAGGGGAGATTTCCCCACAGGTCTGGATGCCCTAGGGCAGGACTGGCATTGGAACCTGGCTTATGCTTTTCCCCTTATCCCAGCAGTTCAGCTTGGTCCAAGAGGAACTGGTACCCTCTGCTAGAGTCCCTTGCGATAGCTCCCCCATTTCCGCCCAGACCAGCTCCAGCAGGGTCCCCTTTGGTTTCCCGAGGTGGGGAGACTCCATCTCACAGCATGGATCCTGAGTGGTGGATCCTAAAGCAGAAGGGTCTGTCAGACCCAGTCATCTCTACTATCCAGTCAGGGAGAAGACCTTCTACAGTTTCCGTCTATTTTAGGACCTGGCGTAGGTTTAATTCCTGGTTGCTGGATAGACCCTTTGACATAGACAACCCTAGTATCTCCCTAATCTTGGACTTCTTGCAGGAAGGTCTGCAGAAGGGCCTTAGTTATAACACCATCAAGGTACAGGTGTCGGCTCTGTCAAGCTTCCTTGGGGTGTCTCTAGCTGAGGATAAGCTATTGAAGAGGTTCATCAAAAGTCTCAGTGTTATTAAACCTAGGTCTAGGCCCTCTGCCCAGTTGGGATCTCAACTTAGTGCTGTCAGGACTAACCAGAAGTCCCTTTGAGTCTGTTTCAGAGGCAGAAATTAAATGCTGCATATAAGACTTTTTTGTCTGGTCTTTTTGACAGAATCTGCATCAGAAGCTCTTTTCCAAAGCAGATGTGAACAGGTGCAGGCTACGTATTATGTATTTGTATTACCGTAACTTTCGTACTCCAGTTCGGGGGAAAAATACTCCTCAAAAGTGGACAGAGTATTTTTACACTTCTGGAAAAAATGTAGTGCAACCTCTGGCCTGTGCTATTAGTAGATTACTTCTTTTAGACTAACAGTATGTTCGAAAACTGCAGGACAGGGAGCCATTAGCTCCCATGACAGGGCACAGTATTCAACTGGGAAGTCAGCAGGCTTTATGGCCAGTCAATCCCTAGCTGTACCTACACCGGCAGGATCAAATGTCAGTTTACTACAACTGACAGACAATGGCCAAGGTCACAGACTGCTATTTAACCCATTAGATGTTGTGGTCAATAGCGACCATGGCATCGGAATGGCAGTGTTGCCCCATCGTGTCACAGCAAAGGCAGTGTTGCCCCATCGTGTCACAGCAATGTGATCGCAGGGTGTTTATGGGGTTTCCATGGCAGCTGTGGGCAGTGGCGTACATAGAGAAGTAAGGGCTCCATAGCAAGGATCAGACCAGGCCCCCCACACAGGACAGAAGGGTTTCAACCTAAACCCCTTTCAATAACCCTTGGGCCATTTTTCCACTTCATTTGCTAAAAGTTCTTCCTTTAGAGGGTAGAGTCCTGATCAAGTTTTCATCCCCAGTAGAAGAGGAGATAATCCCAACTGGGCCCCCTCGCAGTCGCATGGTCTGCCGCTATGATAGGCCCACAGCTAGGGGTGTTACTATTGAATCGAGGCTAGAGAGAACACCTTGAACTGTTTGTCAGGCACAGCAATGGTTTTCATCAGGACTGACAATTTTAGGCTGGATTTACCCATAGGTATTTTGTGGCATTCTTCAGCATCAGTGTTTTTAGTGGGGGTTTTTTTCTGAAAAACTCCAGCTGTTAGCTGAAAGTCTATGGGAAATACAAAGTACATGACATAGAATAAAAGGCACTAGCCAAAGAACTCTTGTGAGTGGAGGTGTTTGTTATCTGGCTTTTTTTTTTTTTTTTTTACATTATGACATTTTTCAGTTGCTGTTCATCTACTTTTTAGGGGCAAAACACAATCCACAAGTTTGTGGATGCCATGAAAGACAAAAAAATAAATAAAAAATCCAAGCAGTTTCTATGTTTTTTTTATGTTAAAAGGGGCCAGTTTTTTGGCATGTATTTTACACCTAAAACCACTTGATGGCTGCGCAGAAACTGCTCATCATTGCTCTCGATAAGCGACAGTGCTGACATCTGTGACTGCAATTTATGGCCACGACAACATGTCCTATGATGGCAATAAACCATAGTCTTTCATTGAAAATCTCTACCATATGCAGCATCCAAAAAACTGAATGGCTCCTTATACTACTTTTGCAAGAGAGAATCTTGCCGTGGCATAACCATACCTTCATTATGTCAGGAGATATAGCTGTTAGAAATCCTGTCAGGTGAGATTCAGTGAAAGGTTTTTACTTTCACTTTCAACTGCACTCTCTGCCATCCCGATTTCTAACAGCTATATCTTCCGCTGTAATGGATATAATGCTGTGACTCTGGGATTATCTGACTAGGCCCATAGCTCTAGCTGCTACCAAATGCAACTGCAAAAAATAAAAGGGGGTCAGTCAGCACTAGGGATGAGCAAACTTCATATTTTGGAGTTCGTGTTGTGGTGTGGTATATGGTGAATTGCATTATTGATTCCGTTACCACAGACCATAACGCAATTTCATAACAGAATGCCTTTAGAGGACTTCTATTATGACGGAATGAATAACAGAAGTCTATGGTTTTAGTTATGCAGGAGAGGACTCGGAAAACGGGTGGATCTGTTATGCAGGCCATAGACTTCTATTATGACAGAATGCATAACGAAATGCCTTTAGAGGCATTCCGTTATTTATTCTGTCATAATAGAAGTCTATGCCCTGCATAACAGATCCACCCGTCTACCAAACATCAAGGCGATCTCTGTAAGACGGGAGGTATACCAGGAGAGGTATAGAGTGGGCTCAGCATGCATGTTGATACCTGCATTCCCTGGATTTAAATGGAAGCCATTATGGCACAAAAAATGACAAAAAGCAGAGTGGACATGCATGTGGAACCTGCACTCCCTGAATTTTATGGTGGCCATTAAGGCACATAACAGGTAGCATTAGCACCAGATTTTCTATAACTATGGGAATATTGTACTTTATTTGTGTAGCTGCTACAAATCCCATAATATGAGCAGCTAAAGCTGCCCTCCCCCATCTTAAATCTGATTTGCTTTGAGCACAGCAGCCCGGACGGGCACTTTGGAGCCATTGTCCAGCAAAATAAAAGCACTTTTTGTGGACATGGTAAAAAGACAAAGTGCACACAGGTATGTTTGCAATCTATTGTGGGGCAATGCTATTATACATGTAAAAATTATCTCTCCTCAGGACAGGGCATTAATAGAGATGACCAAAGTGAGCTTCAGATGCTACATCCAAAGCCACTTCTCTAAAAAAAAATTCATTATAATACTGTACGCATGAAGCAGAGTTAAGTTCAGAGTTTTGAAGTGGTTTTTTACTGTAATATTCAATTATTGGAGTTATTCAACAGTCGCGCTTGACTCCATGTATAACGGAGTTTGGCTCAGAGCCCATACATTCTAATACTGTACAGAGATGAATCTCCGTACGGTATTAGAACAAATTTTTCAGCGAAGTGACTTTGGATGAAGCATCCGAAGCTCGCTTCGGTCATCTCTAGTCATTAATATTTGAATAGTGAGGGAGAGAACCAATACATGCAGGTATCAAGCCACATAATGTTACAGAGGGAAAACATTACTCACTCTCCACTTTGTATAGAGGTTTTTTTTCATACTTTCTCCCAACAGGGATATAGAATACAGACAATAATGGAGAGCTCCAGACATTCAACGTATCCCAACACATGCAACATTTTGCAGGACACGCCCCCATAATAAAGCATAATGAGGGTTGGAAGCAGACTTATGAACTGAAGTATTTACCGTAAGCATAACATTAAAATTTACATAAATACAACTAATTGCAAAAGGATACATAACTTCAATAATTAATCTGAAAGAATCAAAGAAACACCCCAAAATGGCACACTTCATTTCACCCCTTTGAATCTATATTAATGATTCAAAATATCTCTCGCTCTTCTTCTCCACCTCATTATCGACCCTCTTCACACAAAACATGACATTTTAAATGGCACAGGTGATGATTCTGGTTAAAAAACAAGATTTTTGTGAACTCACCTGTAAAATCTCTTTCTCGCTTTATTCATTGGGGGACACAGGACCGTGGGTATAGCTTGCTGCTGCCACTAGGAGGCGGTGACACTAGGCTGAAAGCTGATATACTCTCTCCAGGCTGGAGGGGGTATAGCCTGCAGGGGAGGAGCTATCAGTTTGTGCTTCAGCAGTAGGAGAAACAGTACCGAAACAAAACACAGCCAGTAAGGACCACTGCCCAACAAAAAAAACCGAACCGGACACCAGCCCCAACCAGCAACTCGGACCCACTGGCCTCATAACAATAAGGGTGGGTGCTGTGTCCCCCAATGAATAAAGCGAGAAAGAGATTTTACAGGCGAGTTCACAAAAATCTCGTTTTCTCGCTCATATCATTGGGGGACACAGGACCGTGGGACGTCCTAAAGCAGTCCCCGGGGCGGGAAACAACCACTGGCCCAGAAAAAAACCAACTCCCTCATGCAAGACACTACACTGCGGCCTGTAAAACTCTGCGGCCGAGAGCAGCATCCGCCGAGGCGAAAGAATGCACTCGGTAAAATTTTGCGAAGGTGTGCAAAGAGGACCAAGTCGCTGCCTTACACAATTGACACGCCGAAGCGTGGTGAAGGTGGGCCCAAGAAGCCCCGACCGCCCTGGTAGAGTGAGCCGTGATACCGGGAGGAGGAACCTTGCCCTTGGAGCGGTAGGCCTCTGCAATGGCCGATCTAATCCACCGAGCAATCGTCACCTTGGAAGCTGCCAAACCTTTACGAGGACCTTCCGAGATTACGAACAGGGAGTCCGTGCGTCTAAAAGGGGCTACCACTGCCAGGTAGATCCGCAAGGCCCGTACCACATCCAGACGGTGGAGAGCCACCTCCCTAGGATGAGAAGGCTCAGGGCAAAAAGAGGGCAGAACGATGTCCTCATTAACATGAAACGCCGACACCACCTTCGGAAGGAAGGACGGCACTGTCCGGAATACTACCTTGTCTTGATGAAACACCAAGAAGGGCTCTTTACACGAGAGAGCCGCCAGTTCCGACACCCGTCGGATGGAAGTAATTGCAACCAGAAACGCAACTTTCCATGAAAGCATGCGAAGGGAGATTGTTCGCAGAGGTTCAAACGGGTCGGGCGCTACCAGCACCAGATTCAGGTCCCAGGAATGCAACGGAGGCCGATAAGGTACTGCGGTGTGCGCCACTCCCTGTATGAAAGTCTTGACCGGACCCAACACCGCCAGTGTACGCTGGAAAAAAATTGAAAGAGCAGAAACCTGACCTTTCAGCGAACTCCGAGCTAGTCCCAGCTCTAAACCCGCTTGAAGGAAGGCCAGCACCGTAGAGAGGAAAAACTGCCTGGGAGGAAGGTCCCTGTCCTCACAGAATTTAAGGAAAGACTTCCACGTCCGATAATAGATCTTGGCGGAGGAGGGCTTCCTAGCCTTAATCATCGTGCGAACGACCGCCTCAGAGAAACCTCTTTGCTTCAACAGGAAGGTTTCAATAGCCACGCCGTTAAACGTAGCGTATTTAAACCCTGGTGGAAGACTGGGCCCTGTGAGAGCAGGTCGGGCCTGAGTGGAAGGGGCCACGGCACGTCTCCCAGAAGAAGAATGAGCTCTGAGTACCAAGCTCGACAAGGCCAGTCTGGGGCGATTAGAAGCGTCTGAATGCCCTCCATCCTGATCCAGCGTAGGATCCGAGGCAGGAGCGGTAACGGAGGGAACACGTACAGAAACGTAAAGTTGTCCCACGGAGCCACGAGGGCGTCCACGTCGTACGCCATCGGATCTCTTGCTCGAGACAGAAAACACGGGAGTTTGTGATTTAGCCTGGACGCCATCAGATCCACGTCCGGGCGTCCCCACCGGAGACAAAGGTCCTCAAACACCTCCGGATGGAGAGACCACTTTCCCGAGTCCACTGTCGTTCGGCTAAGGAAGTCCACTGTCCAATTGTTCACACCCGGGATGAATATTGCCGAGATCACCGGAACGTGGGCTTCCGCCCACTGCAGAATCCTTGCGGCCTCGTTCATCACCGCCCCGCTGAGAGTCCCCCCTTGGTGGTTGATATAGGCAACCGCTGTGGCGTTGTCCGACTGTATCCTGACCGGACGGTCCTGCAAGTAGGGGGTCCAATGGCAGAGGGAGAGGTAGATGGCCCTGAGCTCCAGTATATTGATAGGTAGTTTGGACTCCGACGGAGACCAAACGCCTTGGGCTGTCCGGGTACAGAAGACCCCTCCCCAGCCGCGGAGGCTGGCGTCGGTCGTGACCACCGTCCATGACACTGGGAGGAAAGACTTCCCCGAGGACAGGTGGTCCGGTATCATCCACCAGCCCAGAGCCGTGCGCACTGGCTGGGGCAGAGAGATCCTGAGGTCCAGAGAATCCCGGGACTTGTCCCAGGAGGACAAAATAAGCCTTTGAAAATCCCTGGTGTGGAACTGGGCGAATGGAATCGCCTCGAAGGAGGCCACCATCAGGCTCAGTACTCGCATGCAACTGCGAATCAACACCCTGCGGCGCTGAATGAGCAGACGCACCGTCCTCTGAATGTCCGATCTCTTGTCCGGTGGTAGACGCACCACGGCAGCCTCGGAGTCCAGTGTCATGCCCAAGAATCTGATCTGAGTGGTGGGAGACAGGCATGACTTCCTTAGGTTGATTATCCACCTGAAGCGAGTGAGGGTGCTCATCGTAATCTGAAGGCTCTCTTCGCATTGAGCCGCTGTAGGTGCCTTGATCAAGATGTTGTCCAGATACGGGAGAAGAGTAATGCCTCTGGACCGCAGAATCCCCAGAAGAGGGGCAAGAACCTTCGTAAATACTCGCGGAGCCGTCGCCAGACCGAACGGCAGAGCGACGAACTGGTAATGAGCTGCCTGGATGGCAAACCGAAGGAACCGTTGGTGGGCTGTGGCGATGGGGATGTGGAGATATGCATCCTGGATGTCTAAGGACACCATGTGCTCCCCTTTTACTAGTGAAGCAACCACGGAACGGAGGGACTCCATCCTGAACCTTTGAACCCGCAGATAACGGTTCAACAGTTTGAGGTCCAGCACTGGCCTCACATCGCCCTCCTTTTTGGGGACCACAAACAGGTTGGAATAAAAACCCGTAAACCGTTCCTCCAAGGGAACCGGGGAAATCACCCCACGTGTGAGAAGTGACTGGACTGCGTGCAGAAGAGCCACGGCCCGGATGGGATCCCTGGAGGGCTGGGAGAGGAAGAAGCGGTTGGGGGGAAGAGACCTGAACTCTATTTTGTAGCCCGAGGAGACAACCTCGAGCACCCATGCGTCTGGAATATGGGCGTGCCAAATTTCCTGAAACAGGAGAAGACGCCCCCCCACCTGTGAGGGTGGGGACAAACCTTCATGTTGAAGGCTGCTTACCTGGGGCTGTGCGAGGCTGCTGAGCCCGCGGACGCCAGGCCTGCTGGGGCTTAAAGGATGGTCCTTTCCGCCGATCCTGATTGGGCGGGGCCGCCGCTGAGGTGGGTGCTGAACGGGTGCCCGAAAAGCGGCAAAAGGACTGAAAGCGAGAAGATGAAGTTCTGGGCTGAAAAGGCCGCTTTGCCCTGGGTTGGGGCAGATGGGTGCTTTTTCCACCCGTAGCCTCAGAAATAATCTCATCTAATTTTGACCCAAATAGCAGAGACCCAGAGAACGGGAGCCTCAACAGGGAGCGCTTAGATGAGGAATCGGCTTTTTCAGGCCTTGAGCCACAACTCCCGGCGGATGGAAGTGGCGAGAGCCGAGGAACGGGCGACCATAGTCCCAGCATCCAGAGCTGCTTCACAGAGGTATTTCCCTGCCTGAGAAATTTGGAGCGCTGACGATTGAAGTTCAGCGGGAGGGAGGTCGGACGCTATGTCCTGGTTCAGACGGAGGGACCCCTCTGAAACTGCTTTGGCTACCCAAACAGAGGCGAAAATCGGTCGCAATGCTGAACCGCTCGCCGTAAAGATTGACTTAGAGAGACACTCTATGCGTCGGTCTACTGGATCCTGGAGGGAAGCGCCATCCGCCACCGGGGGGTTAGTGAATTTTGCTAAGCGAGCAACTGGTGGGTCCACCTTCGGTGGGGAGGACCATTTGTCCATGGACTCGGGTGGAAAAGGGTAGAGTAGGTCTAGGCGTTTCGGAATAATGAAACGCAAACCTGGCTGATCCCAAGCCTTCGTGACGATAGAAAAATCGTTGTGTAATGGGAACGTTTTGGGGTTCTGTTTCGTACGCAGAAATGACACCCCTTGTTGGCTAGTGGAGGGAAGGTCCTCCTGAACCTGGAAGGTGTCCCTTATTGCCGATATCAGGCTATCCACCATGGATGCAATCTGAGAAGAGTGCTCCAGATCCATATCTGCATCCGAATCCCCAAGTTCTCCTTCTGACAGTGCGTCGCCTAAAAGGGAGGACGCCTGTGAATGGGATCCAGGAGCAGGGGGGGATGCTGAGGCGTCAGAGGAGGAACGGGTGCCTGCTCTGGGACGCTTACTAGGAAGTCTGCCTCTGGTTTGTGCGCTCTGTGACTGTGCAGGTTGCGCCGGTGGTGATTTCTCTACCAAACGACCCAGCAATGAAAGGGTGGAATGGGAGATTTTTGAGAGGTCTTCCACTGCCCGTGACAGGGACCTTGCCCAGTCTGGTTCTCCCTGGACAGGCCGCTCCAGGGCTTCTGTGGGCTGTTGTGCCCTAGGGGGATGGCTCTGTGCAGGCTTCTGACATGCAGAGCACAGTGATAGTGACTGACCACGAGGGAATTTCTCCGAACATAAGGAGCAGGCAGAGTAAGTGGTCCTACAGGGTGCCTGGTGGGGGTCAGTGGCCGGGTCAGACATGGTCAAATCTCCTGCTGGATGGGGGTATCGATTGCCTACCAGTATGGAGGTCCCAGGTCCTGTGTCCTACCCATGCAGTGCCGAGGAAAGAAGCAGGAAGTTGAACCAGGGCGGGATAATAAGCCATGCCCCCTTCCAGCCCAGGAAAACGGCAGCCTAATGCTGAAGTGAGAAGGCCACGCCCCCCGCCCTGCGAATGACCCGGGGAGCATACGTGGCCGCTGATGCTGCGGTCAGAACGCCTAATGTTCCCCATGTCTCGGTACTGAACCGCTGCAGCTAAAAAGGTAATGCACGGCGCCCTATACTTCAGTCCGCTCCCCCCCGGCGCATAAGCGCGCCCTTGTATTATGCCGCCGCCTCTAATAAATAGACCCGATATGTCGCAGAGCGGGCCGTGCGGCGAGAGAAGTGAAGATGGTGGAAGATTGCAGCTAGGGGGATGAAGCGGATTACTTACCAGTCTTCATCTGTGCTCTTCACCCTATGATGCATCACCAGCAGGGCCACCCTATGACCGCTGGCACCAGGCGACAGGGGTCCGGGCAGAGAAGGGCTGAAGAGAGGGTGGCCCTCTAGCTAGGGGGAAGCAGGGGAGCGAGGCTGCCCTGGTCCACTTTGTCTTCTTGGGGGAGGCAAGGCGGTGAATTAAGATACACCGGCCAGCCTCCCGGGGATACAGGGACGCAGGCGACCCTGTGCCCCCTTCCAGTAGTCTGTGAATAAAAATAATAAAAACAAAGAGAAAAAATAAAAACGCCACCCTGCAAAGCAGGGAGGTCTGCCTCCTACGACACTAAGCTAAAAACGGATATACTCTCTCCAGGCTGGAGGGGGTATAGCCTGCAGGGGAGGAGCTATCAGCTTTCAGCCTAGTGTCGCCGCCTCCTAGTGGCAGCAGCAAGCTATACCCACAGTCCTGTGTCCCCCAATGATATGAGCGAGAAAAAAAGTCAGCGAGCCAATTTCACCAAAGTGTCTCTCTTCCATCTCAGAGACACCATTAACACACTGCAGCAGCAATGTGTCACCGATATGGTATGGTGTCCCATCTCATAACCGCATTCCAATTTTTACACCCTAAACACGGACCTCTTTCTAGTGGTCAAAAAAGCTGACCTATCCTTTGAGAACAATATTTCCTTTTATTAGCACGTGCCATACAGTCACACACGTATGACAGATTTTATTTTAACTACCATCACACAGCCCATTTTCATTTTTAATGGCTGTTTAGACAGGAGTGCACCCGTCTAATGGTCATTGAAAAATGGGTACACTAGAGAAAAATTGCCATTTAAGGGTATAAAAAAAAAAAAAAAAAAAAAAAAATTAGCCCAACTAATCAAATCCTCCAACCGCCCCATATCTTAGTCCACTTCTCCTCAGCTTCCCTCTGTTTATACATGATTTTCTCATAATTTTTTACCTTGCTAATAGGTTTATCCAAGTATTTATCTCTGGAGTATATCGAGCAAACCAGGTCCGACTGACCAAAACTCTGGCCAACATCAGTATCCTACCTAGGAAGATCTTTTGATACTTAGTTATTTATTTTGGAAAGATCGTTAAGCAAAAACACTTGTGGTTCGAAAGGAATTCGTATTTTTAATTTGTAGGTGATAAAGTTATTAATGCTATTCCAGTATTTTATAAGTTCTGGGCAGGTCCAGATCATATGAAGATAATCCGCACCAGAGGTGTCGCATTTAGGGCAGTTAGAAGTATCTCTTAGCCCACATTTATTCATCCATAAAGGGGTGACATATAATCTGTGACAAATATTAAAGTGTACTAGAACATGGTTAAAGTTCTGGGATAGTGAACCTAGATTCCCAAAAATATTCTCCCACCCTTCTAATTGTATGTTCGGACAATCCATCTCCCACGCTCTTTGTCCTGGTGACTGTATATCACTAAACCGTGCCTTAAGTAATAACTTAAATATATTTGAAATCTTCATTCTAGACGGTGTCCCCCCTACCCAGTCATTCAAGAAGGATGAGCTATCTATATCCAACACCAATTTATCGTCCAGACTAGATAATGCTGAACGCAATTGAAAGTATCTAAACCATGAAAAGTTTTCTGTATTATTTGTTCTCTATAAATGGCTTAATCTCTCTATCCTTAACTACCTGTGAAATATACAAAATGTTATTCTTTTGCCAGAATGTGTCAACTGCAATATCATCTAGCCTTTGTAGGTGCACATTATGCCAAAGAGGCGTGAATGTAAGTGAGCCCTTTACCTTCAACCATGTCCTAGTAGTAGCCCACACTTTCAGGAGTAATTTTATAGTCTCTCTGTAGCCCTGCTCATAGCTCAATAGCCCAGATTCCAAGAGAATAAATATATTATTATGAGCGTGGCTGCCTACTAGTTTCCCTAAGAGTGCACTGTTTTCTGATTCATAGCACATCAATAGCTGAGTAGCAATAAAATACCCTTTAAAGTAAGGGAGATTTAAACCCCCGCACTCCAGTGATTTATACAAATATTCTAACTTTATTCGAACTCGTTTTCTTCCCCATATTAAATCGTTAATTATTCTTTCCATAAGTTTAAAGTATTTATCTTGTATCCAGATAGGTGTATTCCTAAGTACATAAAGAAATTGTGGTAGTATCACCATTTTGACCAGTGAAACTCGGTCAGCTCTAGATAGGGGAAGTCTCAACCAGACCCCTATTTTAGCTCTAATCTTTGCCATTATGGGGATCAAATTAAGTTGTACAAAATTTTCAACCCGGGGTGATATAATCAAACCCAAGTATTGAAAAGAGTCAACGATGTCCAACTGTGTCACAAGAACCTCTTTCTGTGGTAGGGGGTCTATTGGCATCATACTGGTCTTAGACCAGTTTATAAGAAGACCGGACACCTCACCAAATGATTTAACCATTTGAATAATTCTGGGGAGAGTTGTTTCCGTTATGGTCTATAAAAAAAAGAACATCATCCGCGTATAGGGAGATACGGTCTTGCACTCCTAACGTACCAAATCCTTTAACTTGATCATCTTGCCTAATGGCCATCGCAAGAGGTTCAATATAAATATCAAATAACAATGGGGATAGTGGGCAGCCCTGACGCGTCCCTCTATTTAAATCAAAACGAGTAGTCAAGATCCCATTGAGACCCAGTTTTGCCCTGGGGGATCTATACAATAGCTTAAGAATGCCTATAAATCTTTCCCCGAAGCCCATCCTTACCAGAACCTTCCAGAGGAAACGCCACTCCACCCTGTCAAAGGCCTTAGAGGCATCCAGTGACAGGATGGAGCGAGCGGTCCCCCCAGGGGCCTGTATATTGGCAAAGAGCCGATGCAGATTATGATGCGTGCCCTTGTTTTGAATAAAGCCATTCTGATCCGGATGGACAATGGAGGAAATAACCCTAGAAAGCCTTGTGGCCAAAATCCTCGCAAGAAGCTTTACATCTGCATTAAGCAGTGAGATTGGTCTATATGATTCTAGATCTACAGGATCTTTGCCTTTTTTTGGAATTAATGTTATTACGGCTTCCATCATTGAATCTGGTAACTTCCCATCCTCCACTGATTCAGAAAAGACCTCCAGCAATCTGGGGAGAATAAAGTCCCCATATTTACTATAGAATTCGTATGGGAGTCCATCTGAACCAGGGGTGGAATTGGCCGAACATAATTTAATAGCTCCCTCAAGTTCCTGGATTGAAACATCCAATTCAAGTGCTTTCTTTTGCGCCTCAGTAATAGTTGGAAAAGCAATGCCATCAAGATAGGAATCCATCTTATCATCTGTGATCTTAGATTCAGCTTTATACAAATCCAAGAAGTAGTCCACAAAGGCATTCTCTACAGGACCCTGTCCACTAACCATCCTACCGTTAACCAGTCGAACATTATCTATATATTTTTTGGATTGTTGACTTGAAATCACTCTGGACAAAAGTTTACCAGGTCGCCCTGACTCCGTAAAGTATTTTTGCCCTTTAAAAAAAAAAGGCTCTGTTGGGCCTTGTCCAATAAGAAGTTAGAGTATACTTGTGTGGCCCTTTGCATACTTTCCCTATTCTCCTCAGTCTTATTCATATAGAAGGATTGTGTCGCCAGTGATGCAAGTTCTTCTAAATTTTTCTGTTTTTTCCCCATACTCCTTTCTGAGGTTTGCAATATTACTGACCATCATTCCCCTCATATACGCCTTAAAGGTGTCCCATACCACTTGAATTTTTGCTGAGCCATAGTTGTTATCCCAAAATCAGCCAATTTCATTCTGGATTGTTTCATGTGTCTTTATTACTGATAACCAATAGGGGTTTAGCCTAAAAGGGGGTTTTTGTATGCGTCTTTCCTGGGTTAAGCAGAGTTGAGGAGTAACGGTGAATGGTCCGAAATTGACCTCGTTTCATATTTCATTCGTTTTACGAGTTTCACATATTTACTAGTTATCAATGCAAGATCTATTCTGGACATAGATTTACCTGCTTTACTAAAGCATGAAAAAGCCCTTTTCCCCTGTCCTAGGTGTCCCCACACATCTTCAAAACCAGCCTCAGAGCAAAACCGTGCCAGGGGAGACCCCTATACCGGACTATCTCCCTTGGCACTCGTAGAGACCCTATCACGTAGAGGATCAATGAGACAGTTGAAATTACCAATAATCATTGTTGGGCACTCTGGCCATTTATCCATAAATAATAACAAAGAATTAAGAACCAAAAAAGGAAAATGGCGGTGGAATATAGACAAAAGCCAAAATACATATCTTCCCCCTTAACCTACAATATTGGAAGATAAATCTCCCCTGATGGTCGACAGAGGATGCCTCACAGACGAAATCAATCTGTATGGATCAAGACAGTAACACCTCTAGAGTGGCTGGAAAAAGTAGAATGATACGTATGCGCAGCCCATCCCCTGCCAACCATCCTGGAGGTCTCTTCAGTAAGATGGGTTTCTAACAAACATACTATTGCTGGTAGGTGGACCTGTGTCAAATCAAAAACCGCTTGTCTTTTTCCTCTGTCCCGCAAACCACGTATATTCCAGGCGAGAATTCTAATAGACATTATCAAAAGCGGTTAGGTGGGAAAAAACAAAACAAAAAAAATAGGGATCGACCAATTATCGGTTTGGCCGATATTGAGGATTTTGAACGTTATCGGTATCGGCATCTATTTGCCGATATACCGATAACGTATTGGGAACACAGAACGCGCTGCTCTCAGCGCTCTGTGTTCCCTCCGCAGCACAGGGGAGAAGGAAGCAGTGTCTCCCTCCCCCTGTGCTGCTGCTGCCGCCAATGAGAGGAGAGAACATAAGAGGAGGGGAGGGGCTGTGGCTGCTGCGCCACCAATGAAGATGAGTGTTTCATTCATATACAGGAGGCGGGAGCTGGCTGCAGAATCACATAGCCGGCTCCCGACCTCTATGAGCGGTAGCTGTGATCTGCGGTAGTTAACTCCTCAGGTGCCGCGGATCGCAGCTACCGCTCATAGAGGTCGGGAGCCGGCTATGTGATTCTGCAGCCAGCTCCCGCCTCCTGTATATGAATGATTGAGAGACTTATCTTCATTGGTGGCGCAGTGCACCCCCCATCCCAATAGTAAAAACATTGGTGGCGCAGTGCGCCCCCCACCCAGTATTACTCATTGGTGGCAGTGGCCACAGGATCCCCTCTCCCCTGCTCCTCCGATCGGAGCCCCAGCTGTGTAATCCTGGGGTTCCGATCGGTTACCATGGCAGCCAGGACGCTTCATCCGAAGTTGATTCGCATAAAACTTTGTTTTAATCCTGTATGGAGTGGGAGCTCCGTACAGTATTATAATGTATTGGCTCAGATATGCCAAAATTATACGAAGTCCCGCAAGACTTTGCAAAGTAACTTCAGGAATGAATTTTTACTGTAAAAAAACCTTGATACAGAACTCTGGTTCGATTCCAAGTGGTACCTTGGAACCGTAATGGCTCCAAGTTCTTTAGTACAATTAGATTATTTATGTAGATTTTAATCTTCTGTATGGTAATGTTCCGTCTATTTTATACTTATTAACTGAGGTATTTAAAGGCTATGTACACTTTGAGGCAATTTTTGTTTATGATCGCATTTTACACATTCAGGTTTTCAATTGGCCTTTATTAAAAATATTGAGCCATTCTGTCACAAACTTAACCGTTTTTCTAATTGTGTAACTAGTACTTTCAGTTTAGACATAAGGTTTATTAGATGACCAGCAGAAAGTGAGAGATCATAAACACTTATTTAAGCCACATTCTTATCAGTAAGATAAGAACCGAGCTATGATGAGTGTTTGTAAGGTCAGAGATAAGGAGCCCATGATCTCCTGGTCTGATGGAAAAGACAGAAAATCCAAAAGGCAGCTACTAGAGCATCTCAGCTCTGCGCACAAAAAAGGATTCCACATTTTTAATAAAGACTAATTGAAAAAATGTTAGCTCAAATAAGTACAATGCAATAAAAAAAAAAAATGCCCCCAAAGATAGATAGCCTTTAAATCAGTTTCCAACCTTCATCGTTACGCATACCTTCATATGTTTGAAGAATAATTAGAAAGTATTTTCATACCAAGTAGAGCGTGAGAAATATTTTTTTTGAGTTGCAGAGGCACGCAGAGAAACCCCACAGAAGCACTTCGTAGTGCTTCCATTTCGCACCGCTCCTACTGGATTGCAGACCCATTTAAGTGAATGTTTGCAGGCTACAATACAGGCACAGCCATGTGTATGAGGCCTTATACAGATTTATAATACTGAGTAACCCTTAGGGCTCTTTCAGACTAGCTTGTGCAGTCTAGAAATCAAGTTGCATGTGCGAGCGTGATCCTCTGGACACTGTTCATTGTGCAGGAGCGAACCGCATTATACTGAATTATAATGCTTGTGCGTGTGTATCTGTGTGAATCTGATCAGCTGAACAAAAAAACTATGGGATATGAAAGCAGCAGGAAACCCCATAATAAAAAAAGGTAAACCTACACCACAAAGACCCTGATACTCAAAGCTTGCATGGAAAAGGCAATACATTTACAGTGCAAGTGGATGGCACAAAATGATTGGGGACTAAAAACACAAATCTGCTAAAATAAAATCAATAATTCAATAAAAGCAGAATATAAAAATGTCCACATTAGGATAAGACAAAAGACTAGGTTTATTGAAGAATGGTTTAACAAGCATATCAAATTCATCATTTCAAGAACACATTTTAGGATATGAACTAAAAGAAAATATGCCTAAAGAACCAATGTTTTTCCAAATAGTGAATTAGAATATACATATTGATCACTCAAACCAAGATATGACCAGTCACTTGTTTATAGACAGTCCATACATCATATTTCCTGCACTCCATGGATGACAAGATACCTTTACACCTGCTAAAGAATTGTAGTCCGGCGTCAAGAAACGATGGGCGTGGGCCGTCAGGTGTAGCCAGCCGCCCTGCGTCTGAACCATGTGGCCTTACCAAGATGATTTTCCACACAACCACTGAGAACATTTAGCTACTAGTCAAAGATGAATAGAAACAGTCTGTCTTTGCCTCCTAAACCAGCACTTCCTTCAGGGCCCGGGTGCCAGGAACCCCAAAGGGTCTAGATGCCCAAATATAACCCAAATATGCTGCTAACCACTCCTTAGATAGGAAGGAAATGACTAAAGTGCATATCAACATCAACATGCATACATATGGTGTTCTATACGTGTGAAATGCACTCCAGGTTAATTTTGCATATTTAAAGTAGATGAGCTTTCCTTCAAAACCGAAACAAATGTACAAAGAAATGTAAAAAGCAGGGCACAGATATCTCCGGGCCAGAAAAGATACCTTGCCAAGTGCTTACTTAAAAAAGAAAATAAAAAATATTTTGTGCCAAAGAATTCACTTCCGAGCATTTTAAGCCATGTTTGATGAACGCGCTGAACATTTCCTGGTACATGCCGGTTTGGGTGACTTGTAAAATAGTCCTGCAGGATACGCACTATTAGAAATATCAATACTATGAATAAAAAGGGAGGATCTTGCTTGCATTACTCCTAGCGGTTACATACTATTACATGGTCAGGGGATGTGTGATGCTCAATAAACACCAAATTTCAAAGCTCATCTTATTCAGCAGCACCGTTTCTATGCATTTTCCCTTTTTCATTTAAATAGGCAGAAAATGGTTGTCACCACCAAGTAAAAACAAATACAATTTTACTGGCGGAGCTTCAAGAATGAAGAATACTTTTATGGTCCAATTTTTTTGGTTTAGTGTCTTGTGGCTAGACAAGCTAGTAACCCTGCTTGACACACCAATACCAAACTCAGCATTCAGAAAAGTAGCAAAAACATTAAAGACATATGCCAACAGAAAAAGACGTTCTATTATACAGGCTGCAAAAGATCCTAATCTGCTTTGATCCGCTGCTGTCAGATGGGTCACAAATTGTCATGACTGTAGCACATGGGGAGGTGGGGGAAAAGAAAATAATCACATTTCTATGAATAAAACTGTTCACAGAAGCCAAATTAATGGCCACTGGATTTGTGACTGTTCCAAGACCGCGATCTTGATTTCGACCGTGACCTTGACCCTGAGTGAGAGCGGGACTTTGATCTTACACGTTCTTCTTTGAATTTGCCTTCTGCTTTTGATCGGGACTGAGATCTAGATCCAGAACGTCCAGTACGCTCTTTCCTGTCTTCTCTTGGCTGGGATTTGGATCTTGATCTAGTGTTGGATCTAGATTGTGATCTTTGCCGGCGATTGAATCTGCAAGAAGGATGTAAAATGATCAACGTTTTGGGTATCTCGTCTTTAAGGGTACTTTCACACTTGCGTTGTTTGATTCCGGCAGGCAGTTCCGTTGCCTGAACTGCCTGCCTGATCAGGCAAACTGTATGCAAACGCATGTCATTTTCTCTGACTGATCAGGCATTTTTCAGACTGATCAGGATCCTGATCAGTCTGAAAAATGCATTGCAATACCGGATCCGTTTTTCCGGTGTCATCAGGCAAAACGGATACGGTATTTATTTTTTTTCTCATTTTTAAAGGTCTGCGCATCCGGCATTCAGGCAAGTCTTCAGTTTTTTTTCCGCCGGAGATAAAACCGTAGCATGCTACGGTTTTCTCTTTTGCCTGATTAGTCAAAATGACTGAACTGAAGACATCCTGAACGGATTACTCTCCATTCAGAATGCATGGGGCTATGCCTGATCAGTTATTTTCCGTTATAGAGCCCCTGTGACGGAACTCTATGCCGGAAAAGAAAAACGCTAATTTGAAAGTAGCCTAACTTGAAGGCAACCGGTCATCGACTTTATGCTGACCTCACTGAGAGCAGTATAAAACAGTGACAGAAATGCTGATTTCAGCGGTGTGCCACTCATGAGCTAAAAGTAAGTGGTTGCTAAGAACCAGCATCATAATCATTACAGCACAGACCTTGAAAAGAGTCAAATCTACCTGAGAAGAGTCCTGGTTATCCATAATCTCCTGCTCTCCCCGTCCATCTGCTGATGATTGGCAGTTCTCTCCTAGAGAGAAAGGGAGAAAACTAGGTAGAAGACTGTCAATCAGCAGGGAGAGCAGGAATTTATG
This sequence comes from Bufo bufo, assembly GCF_905171765.1. NCBI lineage: Eukaryota > Metazoa > Chordata > Amphibia > Anura > Bufonidae > Bufo > Bufo bufo. The sequence continues at coordinate 354,852,118 of NC_053391.1, read as the reverse complement.
AATAACCATGACTCCTCAGGTGGTCGTGACTCTTTTCCAGGCCCAGTCCGCAATGATTGTGATGTCGGTTCTCGGCAGCCACTTACTTTTAACTGACAGACCGCTGAAATCAACTCACCTGTGTCTACTTTATGCTGCCGTTAGTATGGACAGCATAACGTTGATGACAGGTTCCCTTTGAAGGAAGTGGTTGTGTCACTTCAGCAAATGGCATTTATCATGTAGATAAAGGTTATACAAATGGCACTTACTAATGTATTAGGATTCTCCACATTACTTCCTTTGCTGGCTGGATTCATTTTTCCCCTCACATACACTGCTTCTTTCCAGAGGTTACAGCTATCTGTGCAGTGGAGATATGTGATAGCCAGGATGGGAGCTGGTTAACGTGTGCACTCCCACTAGGGATGAGCGAAGCAAGCTTCGGATCTGTACAGAATTAAAGTGTATGGGCTCAGGCAAAGCAGATGCGTTATCACCGAAGTCTTTTAGGAGTTCATTTTTTTAACTTAAAACCATTTAAAAAATTTGTTCTGAAGTCAGCTTTGGTACCGATGCCGATCTCGGATACCTGTTTTAAAATGTGTTTCAAATTTAATAATAAATATAATCCGAAATTTATTCCCCGAAACTTCAGTGATCATTCACTTTGCCTCACCGCAGCCCATACAGATCTCTATACAGCATTAAAACTACGTTTAGAGCAAAGAGACTTTAGATTTATGAACTCTAATCCCCACCACCAGAGAGGTTGATGCTTTTTCCTATAGTGTGCAAGCACAGACACCACTAAAGGATTGCAGGGTGGTCATAACCATGGTAACGAGAAGTGAATAATGTGATGGAAAAATTAATCAAGCCAGCAAAGGCTGCAATATGGACATACATGGACAATATGTAACCGCCTTCCAAGAGCCATAAACTTTTGTGTTCACAGCCAAGAGAGCTTATCTTTTGGGGATTGTAACCCCTTAGTGACCACCCATACCCGTTTTTTTTTTACAGAGGTCACTAAGGGGCCTTGGGCTGGAGTGCCACCTTTTACGCCCAAGTTAGCGCTTAAATCAAGCGCTGGAGCTCTGTGCCCTGCAGCTACCGGGGGAAGCTGAGGGCTCGTGGTAGTGATCAGAGACTGTAACAAGCGGTCTCTGATCACTGAAAATGCCAGCAGTAAGCTTTCTCCCTCTTCTCATGTAAGAGGGGAGGGAGAAAGTCTCCGGTGCTAGGATCGGGTCCCCCAGGTCCTCATAAGGGAAAGCTGGGTCCTGATCCTCACCACCCCTGCAAAGTTTCTCTCTCCCCTGGAGAGGAGAGTGTTTTCAGTTATGCCTCAATCAGGTCTCCCAGCACCCCAATATGGACCACAAACAACTTAATAAAGCTCCACAAACCCCCCCATAATAAAAAATAAATAAAATAAAAAAAAGCAGACATGCGCACTGGTTACTGTGCTGAAGATCTGCGATAGTGTGGAATGGGGGGTGGGGGCGCTAGAGTTGCAAAATCAATTTACAAACTGTCCGTCCGTAAGCGGCGGTCAGTGGGTGTGAGTCATTAGACGTCTATTATGGACGGTATAGCAGGGACTCTAGTTCCGCTTCCATCCCCATAGCCCTATGGTGGTAGAAGTCGCCACCTCATCTCATTCTCCACCCTGCGGTCCAGACCCCTTCTACTACGTGGGGTCCTGCTAACCCCCCCCCATTTTTATCTACTCCCCAAATTAATGTCGACGTCAATTTTACCCCTCACGATTTTTTTCATTTGTGGACGATGAAGTCCTAGAATCAATTGTGCAGCAAACTAATCTGTTCGCCACACAGTTTGCTGTACAAAAGCCCACTTCTATCTATATAAGACGGTGGACCCCCACAAGTGTACCTGAAATAAAAAAAAATTGGGGGCTTACCTTGGACATTGTAAAAAAGCTGTCCGATCGTATTGGGCGGCGAGTACTGTCCACTCAACCCCTGTGTTTGCAGCAGTTATGTCCCTAAACCGCTTTGCAGCCCCTTTTCGGACAATTCCCAAGTCCCCCCCAGAACTGACCCAGCCTATGACCGCCTAAATAAATTGAGACCCCTTATTTCCCTCCTAAGGGATTTATTCTGATAAAATGCCACCTTTCCCTCCAAGCGTGCCAGATATGGTATAAAATTATATAAGATGTGCGAGACCACAACCGGCTACACCTGCGGTCTTGTCTGTATATGAGGGCAGAGACTCCCAACTTAACCCCACAGGTTTCCCCCAAATTATTGGGAAAGCGGGGAAAAATTGTGTAGGATCTACTGGTGCCATACCTACACAAAGGGTACCACGTTTACACTGAGTTATAGCAGTATACCCCTTTTTTTAAATCCCTCCTTGCTGTAAACACAGAGGCTTGTGGGACAGTCCGTAAAAATAGAGTGGGATACCAACAACCGCTGGTGTCCAAGCGTTTGGAGAAAGGAGCATCCTTCGCCTTTGCAAGTGACCAGCTACTTGCAGTGAAGCGGAAGGACATCTACATGCTCACCACCGTGCACGCAGACACCACATTAGCAGTTAGCGAGAGGGGGGCTACTGCTGACGAATACAAACCAGTCTGTGTGACAGACTAATAAATTTATGGGAGGTGTAGACCTCTCGGACCAGGCGCTTCAACCCTACCAGGTGAAGCAAAAAAACAGGGCCTGGTATAAAAAAAAGGTAGCAATCTACCTCATTCAGATTGCTACTAATAGCTTTGTTTTATTTAAAAAGGCCCAAGGAACCCTCAACTTCCTTGAGGTCCAGAAGGTGGTTGAGAGTCTCCTGTTTGAGTCCCCCGCACCTGGGCAAGCCTTTGAAACATGGAAGGAGGAGGGACACCCAATTTTACTGCCACAGTTGCCCATCACAACCAGGCCTCTGCAATTACCCCCGTTTTGAGACGCACCATACGGTTACTAATTATTAATTTTATTTAATACCAAAAAGGGTGGGTGAGGGGTCTTTTCAGGAAGTCAATTTATTCTCATTTTCTGTTTAGTTTGTGGGCTTTCCAGGGAGGGATCCTTTTGGAATGGGTTGTGGAGCTATAGGGATTATATGAATGAATTAGACCTTCTAATGCTCTGGTCTATGTGTGAAGGGATAATGGGATGGGGATCAATATATTTATGGACACAATATATCTCCACCAAATATGTCACCTGTCATCTTGGCGACTGTGATTTGGGGATATGGTAAATAACCGAATATTTAAAGTTATTGTAACTCCTATCTATCCACCTCTAGGGTGATGCTGCACCTTTCAGTACACCCCCTGGTATGGTAAGCAATGTTTCTGCCAAAGAAAATATTACCCACTGTAGCGGCTAGCATGTATAGAACGGGCAGAGCGGAGGTTGACTTTCCACTCCCCAAGTGACGTATCCGCATGCCAAGCAGCTCCGCCTAGTGGGAGAGGCCACCTCTATATGAGAGTGACTTTCAGCGGCCGCGCTACGACCAGAATAGAGCCGGAGGCTGTGTATTTGTGTGCTGCACGCTCGCTAACAGGAGCGTGCAGCATCAATCACCTGCAGGTAGAGTGGCAGTATTCGCTTAATACATGGGGCGAACTGCACTTATGCCAACGTACTACACTGCTCCTGATGACCTATCACTGTCACCAAAGTGATATAGAAACGCTTCGAGCAGACGCATGAATAGGCAGGGAATTTCATGTATATGTAAATAGCAGTAATCTTCAATGAAGGCTGGATTGGAAAAGCAGGTTATAGGGTAGAGCTCTATAAACATAGCTCTCTCCTGCACCATATCCACCCTACTTTGCTATCTACATATGTTGCTGGTGTGATGCACTGTTGCTACAAAGTGCACAGTTGGTCCAAAAAGTGTATCCAGCGGACCTTGAGCAACTATTACAGAGTGTTTGGATATTTTGGCAGGGTATTAAACCCTGACATATCCAGTTAAACACACTGTTTTATTAAGTATGGAGGATTGGGCTGTACCCATACAATCGTGGTGGGAGCCACCCCTCCAGACTTAGCCTGATGAGTTTTTCATGTGGTGGGTTGCCACTATTTTAATAAAGATATCAATAAAGTTATTTTAAGCTTTTATTCAGGCAGTAACAAAAAATAGGCATATACGCAAACAATTCCTTTTTTATAGTTAAAGAGGACCTTTCACTGTTTAAAAACAGTGGGCAGAGCGGCGCCCAGGGGTCCCCCTGCACTTACTAGTATGTCTGGGCGCCGCTCCGTTCGCCCGGTATAGGCTCCGGTGTCTACAGCTCCCTCTGTTGTACTGGGCGGAGTTTTTGTATTAGGGTTGTCCCTTGCTGCAGCGCTGGCCAATCGTAGCGCACAGCTCATAGCCTGGGGGGGGTGTCGGTCATTTTAATTAGGGGGAGGGAGGGAGGGGGGCCGGCCGCACTGGCCACCAATGAGTTAAAAACAGGGGGGGGGGGGGGGGAGGTCTGCCAGGCAGCAGTCATGTACACAGTTCTTTTAGTATATTCTAACTTGAAGCGTCCCCATCACCATGGGAACGCCTCTGTTAGAATATACTGTTGGATCTGAGTTTCACGATCTAACTCAAATCCTATGGATATTCTAACAGAGGCGTTCCCATGGTGACGCTTCAAGCTAAAATATACCATCGGATTGGAGAAAACTCTGATCTGATGGTATATTGATAGGGACTCCTGACTTTACATTGAAAGTCAATGGGGGACAGATCCGTTTGCAATTGCACCATATTGTGTCAACGTCAAACGGATCCGTCCCCATTGACTTGCAGTGTAAGTCTGGACGGATCCGTTTGGCTCCGCACGGCCAGGCAGACACGAAAACGCTGCAAGCTGCGTTCGGGTGTCCGCCTGCTGAGCGGAACGGATGCCAAACTGATGCATTCTGAGCTGATCCGCATCCACTCAGAATGCATTGGGGCTGTACGGATCTGTTTGTGAGAGCCTTCAAACGGAACTCACAAGCGGATCCCCGAACGCAAGTAGCCTAACCCCCTAATTTAAAAAATATATAAAAATTCCAGACATTGGAACAAATTTTACCTTTTGTGATTTGTTTTCTTAATTTTTCTAATCTCATTTTTTATGACCATGTCCTGCCACACAAAGCTGATATTTCCACATTACTGTATCATGATATTGCCATATTTTTTTATTTGGAGGATCTCTAATGATTGAGTCACCCCACAACACTTCTAGAAATCAGGACATCATTTTGGGAATTAGTGATCCATTACTGTTCCTACAGATGGTTCTGGAAACTGTCTTTTTATATATTCTGTAGGTGACTGGTCGATTGTGTGCATAGCGGTTTCTACCTTGCCGGGCAGGGGCCTGTTGTGGTGCACCGCGTCACTTAGCACGTTCGTCTCTCATAAGAATTGATGGGGCTAAAGAGACGTTGTTTGACCAGTCACTGTCCTTGAATGCCAGCTTGTCATTACAGCCCTATCAGTGTTCTTGTATCTTGTGAACAAACTGGAATTTGCAACATAGTTGGACACATTTTGCTCAGTTTTCTTGGACTTGTTGCCTTTTACTACAGTTAATTTTTTTTTTTTCCTTTTTCAGTTTGGCAAGACTGTACAGGCAAATATGTACAGGAAATGCCTTTTTAGAAATCTGCCTCCCTTATAAGTGCCCAGCTTCAATTCTCATCTGTACGTGTCTTTAAGAATGTGGCGGATTTCTAAGACAGTAACAGGGTTATCCATCTAAATATATTTTCTCTCCAATTTCCTGTGAAATGTATTAAAAGGGATTCTGTCACCTCTTTTTACCCTATAGAGATACGGACATGCACAGCTAGATCACCGTTAGCATGTCCGCAATATACCTGTCCCATAGCTCTGTGTGGTTTTATTGTGTAAAAGATGATATGTAAATCAGCCTGGTAAGGAGCCCAAGGGGCTGTACTTGTCAGTCAAATCGCCGTAATCTTGCAATGCGCAAACTCGCGTATGCGCAGTGCCGGCATAGTGTTCCTTCCCTGTGCAGGCATCAGCCTCAGGGAAGGAACTGCGCAGGCTCACGGCGATCTGACTTCGTGAGCAAGGAGGAGATACCTGGTTACAGGCGGTGCTGGGCTCCAGAACGGTTAGTGCAGCCCCTTGGGCTCCTTACCAGGCTGAATATAAAAAAAAAATATATATATATATTTTTTTTTTACACAATAAACCCACTCAGATATGGGACAGGTATATTGCGGACATGCTAGCTGCGATCTAGCCGTGCATGTCCGCATCTCTATAGGTTAAAAAAAAAAGAAAAAAAGAAGAGGTGACAGAAACCCTTTAACCATTTGAATAAAAATACATTTACTCAATATTTCATCCTTTAATAATTTTGCACGCAGCATGCTCACTACACCACTAGATGCATGTTTAAGGGATCTCGTTTTTAAAATGGGGTCATTTATAAGTGTTTTCTATCATTTTGCAGCTCAACGCCATTACATGTGTGCAATGGGACCTGAACCATGTGTCAAGACATAAGATTACGGCCACAATGGGAATATTTCTGAAGACAGGAGAAATGGGGTGAGCCATTTTGGGGTGTACTTCATTTTCTTATGCTATGTAGAAATAAAAATTAAAATCTGTCTTTAAATTGACACTTGTGTAAAAAAATAAAATAAAACAAATTCCGCCTGCTTAGCATTAACTTCTACAAAAATCTACACTACAAAAAAAAAAAGCTCACTACACCCCTAGATGAATACCTTAGGGGGTCTAGTTTTCAAAATGGGGGGGTTTCTATTGTTTTGGCAGCTCAACGCCATTTCAAGTGTGCAATGGGGCCTAAAACATTTTCAAGCACATTTAGTGTTCTGAAAGCCACTGGGTGCTCCTTTATGTTTGGGCCCTGCCGTTTGTCAAGACATAAGATTAGGGCCACAATGGGGGTATTTCTGAAAAAAGGAGAAATGGTGTGATACATTTTAGGGTGTAATTCATTTTCATGTGCTTTAGAATTTTTTTTTAAATTGTCTTTAAATTGACACGTGTAAAAAAATGATTTCTCTCACCTGCTTAGCATTAATTTAATTAATTAAAAAACTAGGGGGTCAAAAAACTCATTACACCCATAGATGAATACGTTAAAGGGCGTCTCTCACCTAAACTGACCATTATAGAACACCAACACCATGATCTGCATTATAGTCCCCATATTGGAATGCTACTTACTGTATAGCTGTCCGTTGCTTATTTAAGCTAAAAAACTTTAATTCGATATGTTAAAGGAGTTTTCTCATCTCAGACAATGGGGGCATATCGCTAGGATATGACCCCATTGTCTTATAGGTGCAGGTCCCACCGCTGGGACTCGCACCTATATTGAGAATGGAGCCCTGAAAGTGAAGGAGAGCGCACTGCGCCTGCGCAGCCGCCCTCCATTCATTTCTATGGGGCCGCCGGGCTCTGCTATTGCTGTCTACCCCATAGAAATGAATGGGAGCATGGGCAGCGCATGCACGGCACACTCCCATTCAGTTCTATGGGAGAGGCGGGGATTAGCGCTTGGTGGTGGACGGACCCCAGGAAATCTGCGGTCCTCCAGCCACAGGGCTCCCCGCTCTGTTCTCGTTATAGGTGCGGGTCCCAGCAGTGGGACCCGCACCTATAAGACAACGGGGGCATATCCTAGCGATATGCCCCCATTGTCTAATATGGGAATAACCCTTTAATTAGGTTCTAACGGTGCCTAGGGGCGGCGTTCAAGCGGCCGGTGCCCAAGCCCCTCGTCGCTTTTCATATGAAACCCCTCCCCTCTCACCCCTCTGGCCCGCCCTAGTTTCTTCAGAAATCCAGCGCCGTTCACAAGATTCGCCGTGCCTGCGCACTTCATTCCCCATTATGGGCAGAGGCACAAGAGCATTTAATGCGCATGTGCCAGCCCGTACATCTGTTTTTTAGCGAAAATAAGCGACGGACAGCTATACGGTAAGTAGCATTCCAACATGGGGACTATAATGTAGATCATGGTGTTCTATAATGGTCAGTTTAGGTGAAAGACTCCCTTTAAGGGGTCTAGTTTTCAAAATGGGGTCACTTTTTTTTGGGGGGGGGGTTCATTTGTTGCAGGAAAAAATATGTACTTCAAAAATTTTTAAATTAATGTTAAAAAGGATGTCTCCTAAATTAAAAAAGAAAAAAAAAAAAAAGTCAGTTTTTCATAAGTGCAGCCAAAATAAAGATGTGGAAATAAATTTGATAAAAATATTAAATAGTATTTATGTGAAATATTGCAGTTGAAAATAGGAATTTTTTTTACAAATTCATAGATTTAAGTTTAATAAAGATAATATTTTATCGGTAAAATTTTACCACCTTAGTACAATATGCGACAAGAAAATGTCAGAATTACTTTGATGTGCAAAGCCTTTAGGAAGTTATTCTCTGCTAAAGTAACACATCAGATTTCCAAAATCTGGCTTGGTCATTAAGGCCCAAACAGGCTTGGTCACTAAGGGGTTAATGGAACCATTAAATTTACCATAGCTTGTATTGGAAAAAGTGAAAAAATTCTTTGAGTTGAGAGAAAAAAAATCCACTATGGCTTGTCTTTATGACATTCAATGTGTGCTGAAATTGAGGTGACGACTATTCTGAGTCAGTACGGTTATAGCATTAACACATTTCTATAGTTTCTATTGTTTTAATACAAAAAAAAAAAACCTTAAGAAATTTTTTGTATTGCCATATTTTGACATCCATAACTTTGTATTTTCATTTACTGAGCTGCGAGGGCATTTTTATTTATTTTTTTGCAGTGGGCGAGCTGTAGTTTTTACTGGTCTCACTTTCTATTCAACACAGTAAATCTGACATTTTTCTCCAGTTACGGCATTCACTGCACATGACAAAACTGACTGAAGTTGCTTGCAAAATGGTGCGAGTTTTACTGAGCGCACCCGGAGCCAATCCATCACACTTGTGTGAAAGAGGCCTTAGTCTTTTGTCCCACTGCAGAGTAAAGTAGGACAACCAGTCGTCTTGGGCATTGGACAGTGATGACTGAAGGGGGCGGTGTTCACAAGCTCACGAGACAATATTTCATTTTTTTTTTTTTATTAAATAAAAATTACAAAAGGGGTACAGAAAAAGTGTGGATTGAGGAAGGACGTGGGAGAGCATTTGTTTTTGTGCTTTTTCTATGTTCAGCATTACTTTACATGCTACAAGTAAAAAAAAAACAAAAAAAAAAACAATTTTACCGGCCATGACGTGAACGGCTTCTGCTACGGCGTGGTCTCTCAGCCCGCCTGTTAAAAAGATACGTTTAAAATTTTATTGCCAAAGTACACTTAAAAATACCAAATCTAGCACCCAGTACCAGCAAAGCAGTATACACTTACCCCCGGGGGCTATAAGATCTTTCATAATTCTGTTCAAAAGAACGGCTCCTAGACCTCCTCCTTTCATAGCTGCGGCTTCTAGAACGCTTGTTATATCGGTCATACTCATCATAACGCGAAGAGCCATAAGAGCTTCTTCCTTCTTTGGCCTTCATTTGATTCGGTGCTGTGTGGGAGCAGAGCAAGAAAAAAAAATAAAAACTATGAAAAGCCCAGTGCTTGCACAAGCACTGCAGCCTCTTAAAACAGCTGACTGGCCAGGGTACTAAGAGATTGACCCCTACTGTTCCGATACTGATGGCCTATTCTTACCCCAGAAAATTCCTTTAAGAAAACTGCTCAATTGGCCATAACTAGGAGATTTTTGCAGTTGTCACAAACTAAACATGAATAGCATTTAATCTTATACTGTACAAGTTAATAAGTAGGTGAGAATTGATACCCACACAATAGGTTTCTGCACTTTCAACCACACTAAACAGTTGATAGCACTAGGTAGGGCCAGAACAAACATACCTTTTGTGGAGTTATCAGTAGTGCCACATTCTGCTCTACAGTGTCCATGGAGGGGCTTCTCAGTGAGCTACATCACATCGCCTTCCCTCTGCTCTTGGGGCTAACTGCAGTGGTCTCCTATTCAGATGCTACAGCACTTATGAGACTGAAGCCGTATGTCTGGGAGGGAAGGGATGCAAATGAGCTCTTAAGCTCTGCCTCTAATGCCACCAGATGTAAGGCAGCTATCCTAAAAGTCAGGGGTGCACAACCATTTTTGGACTGATGGCCGCAAATAAGAGCACGGCGCTTCCTGGTTATTACCACCTCCTGCAAATTACAGGCGCCATGCAATAACCAGTAAGCATATTCCCTTACTAGTGGGGAAAGTGTTTATTGGTTAACACTTTAATAACCATGCCTGAACAGACACAGCCTATGTGGTGGTTAGAACGGCTGTAACTTTTATCTGTTGAGAAAACCAAAATCATTTTTGCAACAATTTCTCAAGAGGTCATAAAAAGACTATTGGGGGACAAACACTGTACTATTTTGCACTTTATTTTTTTATTTGTATTTAATTTTCTATTTTTTTTAAATCATGTATGGACACAAAATGTGTCCCAAGGGATCATAAAAACACTCTAAGGCTACTTTCACACTAGCGTTCGGGGCCGCTTGTGAGTTCCGTTTGAAGGCTCTCACAAGCGGCCCCGAACGGATCCGTCCAGCCCTAATGCATTCTGAGTGGATGCGGATCCGCTCAGAATGCATCAGTTTGGCACCGTTTGTCCTCCGCTCCGCTCAGCAGGCGGACCCTTGAACGCAGCTTGCAGCGTTCGGGTGTCCGCCTGGCCGTGCGGAGGCAAACGGATCCGTCCAGACTTACAATGCAAGTCAATGGGGACGGATCCGTTTGAAGTTGACACAATATGGCTCAATTTTCAAACGGATCCGTCCCCCATTGACTTTCAATGTAAAGTCAAAACGGATCCATTTGCATCATCATGGAAAAAAAAAATATATATTTTTTTTTTTCTCTTCATGGTAATGCAAACGGATCCGTTCTGAACGGATCCAAGCGTTTGCATTATAGGTGCGGATCCGTCTGTGCAGATACCAGACGGATCCGCACCAAACGCAGGTGTGAAAGTAGCCTTATTTTGCAATTTTTCCTTTTATTAGTATTTTGTGTATTTTATTTTTTTTCAATTTAACTTTTTTTCACATAATTTGTCCCCAAGAGGTCACTGAAAGACCTTTGGGGACACAGACATTTTTTGCACTATTTCCACTGTAACTGGGGCATCTAAAAGGAGCCCCAGTTACAGGGGGAAACCAGCCTGCGGTGGGGGCATTGTACACAGGCAAAGCTGATCAGGGTCTCCTGACCCTGCAGCTCTGCCCCCAAGCTGGGTCCACCCTGCATAGCGCTCACCTATCTGATACACTGCTTCTGCCTTCTACTCGGCTCCCCAGGGACCGTCCTGCTCGTGCGGCAGCTGATCGCACGATTAGTTGTGTTTCTGTCCAGGAGGACGGGGGCTGCAAGCCTTGGCTCTGGGGGCCGCATGCGACCCGCGGGTTGTGCACCCCTGCTATAAGTCAATGTTCAGCTCTTAAAATGAGCTTTGAGACATGACTCGGATTTTAAATAAACCAGCACCCCATCTGCAGACAGCTGTTTTGAGGAGATTGCCCCTCATCAGTGCAGAGCATAGTGTACTGGCTTAACTGGGCGAGTCTGTACTGCTCTCTCCAGCCCCTATCTAGTGCCATCAACACTTTAGCATGGTCAAAACGGCTGAGAGAAACCCTTAAACTGAACAATTCTACTTCAAATTGGACGAAGCCATAGCAGCCACAAAGGACCCTACCACTTAGCCACTACATCAGTATGAAACCTACAATACAGCAGCAGGGCAGGCACAGTTAGGCTACATTCACATGAACGTGGTGTTCTGCGGATCCACAAAACACAGACACCAGCCCATGTGCGTTCCGCAATTTGCGGACTGCACATGCCGCCGCTGTCTTAGAATATGCCTATTCTTGTCCGCAATCGCGGACAAGAATAGGACATGTTCCATTTTTTTTTTGCGGGGTCACGGCAGGGAGCAACAGATGCAGACAGCACACTGTGCTGTCAGCATCTTTTGCAGCCCCATAGAAATTAATGGGTCCACACCAGTTCCGCAAAATTGCAGAACGGATGCAGACTCGATCATACTACGCCTGAATGTAGCCTTACTGTTGCTATGGAGTTACATACACGAGACCTTTGTACCACCATACTGGGCACCAGGTACGGAATATTAATGGTTCTGCTTTTTCTAGGGTTGGCAGCCAGTATTGCTATAAGCACCATCTTGTGTCAATGAATACTCACTTTTTCGATCTCCTTGAGCAAACTGAATTTCGATCTGGCGTCCACAAATCCATCTTCTGTCTAAATTATGCAAGGCATCTTCTGCATCACGGACATCTTCAAACGTGCTAGCAGTTAAGGCGCTTTACAATCTTGCATGGATGAATTATTAGCTCTTGTACAACATGTTACACTTCACAGGCAAGATTAGTGGTTTTATTTTTTTAATACAACTTATGATATACTATCTATTGCCAAGTCACCGTACCACCATCTTAAACTCTGTAAACTGATGCAGAGCCTCCGCTCCGTGACAAGACTGCAGACACCGTAATTGAACCTGATGGATCCCACTGGACAAAGGAGCAAATTATTTGCCTTAAATAAATAAAAAACCTGCTCAAGAAATAATGTGATAAAAAGCCAATACTCTACTTTTAATCTTCCGTTGCTTAAGTTGATCCACAACCCAGCTGGTCATAACTTCAGGCAAACAGGAGTTGAATGCCTCCGTTTCATCTCCATTCTGCTCTGGAGGTGGACACCAAAACACTGCTTGCAGCATTTTGGTGTCCGCCTGATGAAACTGAGCCAAACGGATCCGTTCTGACACACAATGTAAGTCAATGAGGACGGATCCGTTTTCTATGACGGAATCTGGCACAATAGAAAACGGATCCGTCCTGGCTATGTTAAAGATAATACAAACTGATCCGTTCTGAACAGATGCAGACGTTTATATTATCTGAACGGATCCATCTGTGCAGATCCATGACGGATCCGCAGCAAACGCGAGTGTGAAAGTAGCCATACCAAGTTCCAGCGCTTTTTTTTTTTTTTTTAAGTCAGTCAAAGGGCAGTTTGTGTGGTCACCTAAACTCTACTGCTGGCAAACAATTCAGTATGGGGAGCAGCGATTGCATTAACGATCGCTGCTCCCCCATACTTTGGAGATCGCTGCATCTAAATGCAGTGGTCTCCTTCACTGACGAGCAGGAGTTTGTCCTGAAGGAACGCTTTCTTTCTGATAATCATTTGCTTAACTGGGCAGTGTAAAGGGGCAATTTCAGTGCGCAAGGAGAACAGGCGCAAACACCATAGGTCTGGTTTCATGTGAGTGTACTCCGTGCAGGAAATGTTCTCCATGTGGGAGCTGTATTTCCCAGACTGAACACCACTCCTGTGAAGTGAACTTGCAGCATCATAATGATTGTACCGACCAGTAGTCACTGCATTATGTGAATAAAGTTCAGTAGACCCACAGCGAGTTAGAAATTCACAGTAGGGATCGACCGGTTATCGGTAGTACCAATATTCAGGATTTTGGACATTATCGGTATCCGCATCTGACCTTGCCGATATACCGATAATGCATATAAAGCGAATACTAGTGAGAGCTTCCATTATGGAAGCGCGCAGTAGTATGCATCGGGGTTCTGGGAGCAGGGAAGAAGCGCAGCAAGCATGTTCGATACTCATGCTCCCTGGTCTTCTTTGATAGGGCCCGCGCTGTACTGTCCTGACCCCGTACAGCGTCAGGACGTAGTGCGCACTATGACCTGACGCTGCACGCTGTCGAGTGACAGTGCAGCACGGGCCGGAGAACACAGGGGAGCGAGACGCCGGACCAGCAGTTGAAGAGGAGCCATGGAGCAAGAGAGGTGAGTGTTATTTTATTCATCGGAGGTCTGATAGGGGTTAAAAAAGTAAGTGAGGAGGGGGGGGTTGATGGTGTGGAAATTGGCATTTGGCACTAGTATATTGTAAATGTAAATTATAAATTGACTACCAACTAAGGGCTTTATTAATTTATAATTTACATTTATAATATACTAGTGCCAAATGCAAATTTCCACCACATCAGTGACTACCAACTAATATATATTATGAGATATAAAATATCGGTATAAATTATCAGCTATCGGCCTGAAAGTTCACAGATTATCGGTATCTGCGTAAAAAAAAAAAATAAAAAAAAAAAATCAATAATCGGTCGATCCCTAATTCACAGCATCAAAAATTATGATGCTGCAAGTTCACTTCATAGAAGCAGTGCTCATTCTGAGAAATACTGCTCCTACAAGGAGTGCATTTCCCAGACTGAATAACTGGCCGTACTACATTCATCGACAAGAAAAGAAAATAACGCACCCAGATAGAAATGTCATACTTTGTAAATGATTAGGTGAGGTCTGACAGTGGGTCTTGCCACAAGAAAGCATAAAAGGGGTTCCCCTGCTGTTCTATAAAAAGGCTCTCAAGTGTGACAGAGGCATGTCTATCAGTCAGATCGCCGATTAATAGACCTGCCTCTATATTGCACTTGAAAATGTTTTGCGCATTTGACAGACTGAGGGGGCACTTCACTGGACTACGAAGCAAGATGGTAATTTTGACAAACTGTCCGCCATTGTTCTGTTGTAGCAGTGGTTCTATGAAGGCCCGCACATAGCAAAGAGGCTCCAGGCAGCCCACCAGAAGAGGATTATTTCATCTACTGACAAGCACGAGCAGCTCCCCGTTTCATTGTCCACCATCCAGACGAAGGTGGCCCCATCATTACACACCCGTCTCTAAATGGACCATTTCCAGGTGCTTAGCAGAAGTAAATTTGGTTTTAAGGTGCCCATTACCTGCCATTGACAGCCATCCACCTATGCTTTTGTTTGCGGTGGTATCGTGAAAGAGAAACTTTAACTACGTTCTAGAACTGCATCACCTTTAGCAACTTATCCAGGTTCTGTTTGGGATCCAAAGATAGGTTCAAGTATACACACAGTGGTGAGCACTTCACACCTGCCTTTACCGTTTATCAACACACTGTCCCAGCTGCCAGTGTGAAGATGTGGCGAGCCATCGCATACAACGGTCGGTTGACCCAAGTAGCATTTTTTCTGTTATTTGGTGCATTATTTCTTGTCAATGAGTGTATATTAGTATGGAATCACATCTGTGTTAGACATTACATGGATGTGTCATGGTCTGACTTTTTTTCTTCTAAACATAACTTAAAGGGAATCTGTCACCTGGATTTGATGTATAGAGCTGAGGACATGGGTTGCTAGATGGCCGCTAGCACATCCGCAATACCCAGTCCCCATAGCTCTGTGTGCTTTTATTGTGTAAAAAAAAAAAAAGATTTGATAACTATGCTAATTAACCTGAGATGAGTCCTGTCCCCGAGGAGTCCAGCGTGAAGGAGCCCACCACCCCACATCCTCAGAATCTCCTCCTTGCTCCTCGACGTCAGAAAGCTAGAGCACCGCAATCTCGCAATGCGCGAGCTAGCGCATGCGCAGTGGCGTCATAGTGTTCCTTCCCTGTGCTGGCATCAGCACCAGGGAACAAACTGCGCATGCGATAGCTCGCGCATCGCAAGATTACCGCACTCTAGCTTTATGACGTCGGGGAGCAAGAGGGAGAATCTGAGGATGCGGGGCGGTGCTGGGCTCCTTCACGTTGGACTCATCTCAGGTTAATTTGCATATGTATCAAATCAGTTTTTTTACACAATTAAAAGCACACAGAGCTATGGGGACTGGGTATTGCGGATGTGCTAGCGGCCATCTAGCAATCCATGTCCACAGCTCTATACCCAAAATCCTGGTGACAGGTTCCCTTTAAAACTCAAAGCACAATAGAGTTATAATGCTGAAAGTTCAGGTCAGTTAAACCCAAGGGTTGGGCCTAAGAGTGTCTCGCAATTTTAGTTGCAGAAAATTTTCTGCAAGGGAAAAATCATTTCCAGTCATCTGAATAGGGATTGCAAAAACTGTGCTTGCCACCAAAACACCAGATGAATGGATATGATGTTCGGTCACAGAAATCTTCAGCAGCAAGTTCTGCTGTGTAAGTGGGCACCCTAATACAGACATGTGAACCTGGCCTAATCGAGCAGTCTTTGTCGAAGATTCATTGCTTTACTCCTAGACATAAATCCATTCAAAAACACGCAAGCACAAGTGGCTTCACATGCTTCAATAACGCATTAAACCCTTGTCTGAGGGGTTATCCCACAAAGAACACTTAAAGTGCAATACTGAAGAATCACTGAATGTGAGAACCTACAGTTGAGCAAGTGGCCAAATTGCATTGAATTGGGTGCAGCCACCAAAACTGTAAAGCAATTTCTGCATCTTCTAGGTCACTGCCATTGAACTGAAACATGATCTACTTCAATTAAAAGTTTGGTATATAATTAGGACGTGATGCCAAAAAATACTCACCTTTTACTACAAAGGGAACTAGACATGCACACAAGGAAAATGCTATTTCTCATTACCATCTCTACTATGGCTCCTACTACCCAATTATACAATGCTGTCCGTACCTCACCAATCATTTACTGTTACCAGCTATTGATTTTTAAGCTTAATAGTGGCACAAATCTGATCAACCTGAAAATCTGTAAAGCAGCGAGTATAACGGACTTTAAAGAACACATTGAATCTCAAGCAGTGCTCTAAATACTAAGCAAGAATTTGTTGAATTCGACCAACGTTTACAAAGACTGGCCTGATCGGCTACATGGCCCAGTGAACTGACAAGCATCGCTATAGGAGCAGGAATTCTCGGGTCTCCTACCGTACCATGCCCTTACATAACGCCTTATTCTAATCTCACCTATGTATAGATCATTGGCTATGATGTGGTCCTCCTGAGCTTTAAAGTGTAAAAAAGGATACCAATACCGCCTCACCTAAGTACAGATTGTCGGCAGTCAAAACCTACGGCCTACTGCAACAAACTTGTCAAACCACGTACTTGCACAAGCCTGTAACCACGTCTTTGTTTGGCAGGATACATCAAGACTCGTGTAAGCTTGACAACCATTCAACTTTATCTTGACCTTTTATTTCTAAGAACTTGTCAGTAGGACTTGTCATGAGGTGCTTGCCAATTAATAGATGCTTCTATCTTTAACTTTGAAAAATACATTTCCTGAATTAAGCGAAGCTTTGATCACATGGGCTTCTTCTTGCAGCAGCTTTTCTTTTCCCACTTTCCCTTTAAATCTTCAAGCCTGCTCATTAAGAGGTCTTTGCTTTGTCTACTTTGTCTCTACTCTAAAGGTTTTCATGCTTTCTCTGTGGTTCGCCTTTATTGTACAGCTTTAAACTCTGAGGTAATAACAGAGGACAGCAGAATTAATGGACACACAGTATTCAGATACAGCCCCCATCCAACACACAGATGTCAAAAATGCAGTGAACAAATGTTAATGACACTAGACCCTCCTGTTCATGACACAGAAGATTTCATTTATGGGAAATGATATTTCAGCACTCACGTAAATTAGGCAAAGTGAAAGAAGATACCACAGAATGCTGCAGAATTACTTTGCTATGTGTGTACAAGCGAGCAATACAAAAATCATATGAGCACAGCAAAGCAATTCTCACATGCTGTTACCTCTTACACCATCTTCCAAACGTCATATCCCCTCAAGTAGTTGGAGGAAGAAAGGATATTGAACATAAGCAAATCCTCTTGGGCGCCGGTTGTAGAAATCAAGCGGGACATATACGTCAACGATTGGACCATATCGACCAAATTCTCGGCGTAGATCTTCAGACCTGGAATATGAGCAAACATTTTTATCCCGCTTCCTTCTTAGTAGATTAACCACTTCACATCTGGGCCATTTACCACCTTCCTGACCAGGCCCAATTTTGCTAATCTGACACTTTATTGTGGTAATAGCTTTGGAACGCTTTTACTTATCCAAGCCATTCTGAGATTGTACTTTATGTTAAAAGGTACATTTGAGTCTATATATTTCACCTTTATCTATAAAACAATCCACAATTTACCAAGAATTTTTAAAAAATGCGCAATTTTCTAAATTTCAATTTCTCTGCTTTTAAAACAGAAAGCAATTCCTCATGAAATATTACTTAACATTCCCCATATGTCTACTTTATGCAAATGTCATTTTATTTTTTTAGGACGTTAGAAGGCTTAGAATTTTAGAAGCAATTCTTAAAAATTAAGAAAATTTCTAAAACCCACTTTTTAAGGACCAGTTTAGGTCTGAAGTCACTTTGTGGGGCTTACATAGTGGAAACCACCCATAAATGGCCCCATTGTAGAAACTACACCCCTCAAGTTACTCAAAACTGATTTTACAAACTTTGTTAACCCTTTAGGTGTTTTACAAGAATTAAAAGGACCATGGAAATGACATTTCTAAATTTCACTTTTTTGGCAGATTTTCAATTTTTCTCTTTAACACATCAAGGGTTAACTGCCAAACAAAACTCAATATTTATTACCCTGATTCTGCGGTTTACAGAAACACCCCACATGTGGTCATAAACTGATGTAAGGGCACACAGCAGGGCGCAGAGGGAAAGGAGCACCGTATGGTTTTTGGAAGGCAGATTTAGCTGAACTGGTTTTTAGATGCCATGTCCCATTTGAAGCCCCCCTGATGCACCCTTAGGCCCCTTTCACATGGGCGTTGCGGATTGGGGCCGGATGCGTTCAGTGAAACTCGCACCACTTTGCAAGTTCAGTCAGTTTTGTCTGCGATTATATTCAGTTCAGTTTTTTCCGCGCGGGTGCAATGCGTTTTGATGCGTTTTTCACGCGCGTGATAAAAAAACTGAAGGTTTACAAACAACATCTCTTAGCAACCATCAGTGAAAAACGCATCGCACCCGCACTTGCCTGTGGATGCAATGCGTTTTTCACTGAAGCCCCATTCATTTCTATGGGGCCAGCGCTGCGTGAAAAACACAGAATATAGAACATGCTGCGTTTTTCACGCAACGCAGAACTGATGCGTGAAAAAAAAAAACGCTCATGTACATACACAGACTCATTGAAATTAATAGTTCAGGATTCAGTGCGGGTGCAATGCGTTCACGTCACGCATTGCACCCGCATGGAAATCTCGCCCGTGTGAAAGGGGCCTTACAGTAGAAACTCCCAAAAAGTGACCCAGTTTTGGAAACTAGGGGATAAGGTGCCAGTTTATTGGTACTATTTTGAGGTACATATGATTTTTAATTGCTCTATATTACTTTTTTGTGAGGCAGGGTAACCAAGGCTGTTTTGGCACTGTTTATTTTTTACTTTTTACAACATTTATCTGACAGGGTAGATCATGTGGTATTTTGTATCGAGCAGGTTGTTATGGACACAAGGATATCAAATATGTCTACTTTGTTTCAGTTTTACATATTAAAGCATTTAAAAAAATAAATTAAAAAATACGTTTGTGTCTCCATTTTCCGAACGCATTTTTCTAATTTTGTTGATGTTTTTATTGGTACCATTTTTGGGTACATATGATTTTTTGACCACTCATTATTAGGCCTCTCGCACAATGCGGGCTGCAATGCACGAGCACAGTCCATGGGGCAGCCACAGCGGATCGCAGACCCATTCACTTTAAAATGTGTTTTCTTTTTGCAGAACAGAACGAAACCCCACGGAAGCACTCTGTAGTGCTTCCGCATCTCCGGATTTGCGGACCCATTGAAGTGAATCGGTCCGCATCCATGATGCGGACTGCCCGCGGAACGGCACCCGTGTATTGCGGATCTGCAATACGGCAATGATGCGCACACGTTCGTGCGCAAGAGGCCTTACACCAGGGCTCGACAAATCCCAGGCGCCAGGTCGCCATGGCGACCAGGAATATGGTCCTGGCGCTTGGGTATTTGACAGCCCGTTTTCAAAGATGCGCTCTCGGCGCGCACCATGGTTTCCTGAGCCGACACAGTGGAGAAGGAGAGGAGTCCCTCCCTCCCCAATGTGCGCGGCTGCCGCTGACCACCAATGAGAACAGAGTAGGAGGGGAGGGACTGTGGCCACTGCGCCACCAATGAATGCCTGAATACCAATGTGCCGGCCATATCCCGGCCCCTATCACTGCATCCCGGACCCTGTGGCCACTGCCACCAATGATTAATACTGGGGAGGGAGGGAGGGAGCTGATAAGAGGGAGAGGCTGATCAGAGGCTGGCTGCCATGGTCAGCTCCCTGCTGCTGTGTGCACAAAGCACAGGGCAGCAGGGAGAGTGTAAAGTCCTATTCACCCTAATAGAGGGGTGTGCAGTCTTCCTGTGGACTTGTTACTTTTCATATACGGTATGTGACCTTGTTTTGCTTGGACCGCATGTTTGACGTTTCTTGTTGCGGCTCTCTGCCTCTTGAAGCAACCTTGGTCATGTTATTTATTCATTATCTCCTGCAGCTTGCACATGCACTTTACTGCTTGTTATACCCGGCTGTATAGATATAACTATACATCTAAAAAGATCCACATTTAAGTGTTGACATTTTTCTTTTATTTATAAAAGATAACATGCACTTGCACTTTACATTTGATGCAATTATTTGCACTCTTACTAACAGTGGATACTCTTTTTAGTGTATATGTTGTATAAGAGCTCTTTTATGTATAGGCGCTTACATCTTTGGTCACTTGCCTTATTACTTTGTCATACTGGATAAACTCTCCCAGGACTGTACTGCACTTTTTGCATTTGTTCGTCATCTCTTTATATATGTTTTTAACTATATACTCAATAAAATAATATTTTTTAGCTTAATAGTTCTCAGTGTTTCTCTGTAGGTTATTTAGTTATCTTCTGAGTTAAGCTCCAGTCAGGGGCTTTATTGTTTTCTTACGCCATTTTTTGTAACCTATTTCTGCACTAATTATGTTTCTACTTAGGCTACTTTCACACTAGCGTTCGGGTGTCCGCTCGTGAGCTCCGTTTGAAGAGGCTCACGAGCGGCCCCGAACGCATCCGTCTGGCCCCAATGCATTCTCAGTGGAGGCGGATCCACTGAGAATGCATCCGCCTGCCAGCGCTCAGCCTCCGCTTCGCTCAGTGAGCGGACACCTGAACGCTGCTTGCAGCGTTCAGGTGTCCGCCTGGCCGTGCGGAGGCGAGCGGATCCGTCCACACTTACAATGTAAGTCAATGGGGACGGATCCGCTTGAAGATGACACTATATGGCTCAATCTTCAAGCGGATCCGTTCCCCATTGACTTTCAATGTAAAGTCTGAACGGATCCGCTCAGGCTACTTTCTGACTTAGAAAATTTTCTAAGTAATAATGCAGACGGATCCGTTCTGAACGGATGCAAACGTCTGCATTATCGGAGCGGATCCGTCTGATGAAACATCAGACGGATCCGCTCCGAACGCTAGTGTGAAAGTAGCCTTAATTGGGGATATTTTTTTATTTTACATGTGAAACTTTTATTTTGTTTTTTTTAAGACCCTTTTATTTTACACTTCGCATCCAAGACCTCTGGGGGACATTTAACTTCACCATTGATTTCTCCTGTAACTGGGGCTGACAAAGTAGCCCCAGTTTCAGGGGAAATACAGCCCCCAGAGAGGCTGTACAGCACAATACAATGCTGTACAGCCTCAGTGCAGGGCTGATCGAGGTCTATGGAAGACCAGACAGCTCCTGGACTCACATGACGATCAGTCCAGGACAGGAAGCGCATAGCAGCGATCTAGAAGGCAGGGATACCTGGGGACTGTCCCTGCCTTTTCTAAGGGTTGCCCTGCTGTCACTGACAGCAGACCCCCCGCCTGGCAGCTGCACGATCAGTGTGTAGATCGTCCATTCAGAGATAACATCCACCCATAGGACGTTTATATCCTATGGGCGGATGTGAAGTGGTTAAAACGGTTGTGTCACTTCAGCAAATTGCATTTATTATGTAGAGAAAGTGAATACAAGTCACTTACTAATGTATTGTGACTGTCCATATTGCTTCCTGGATTCATTTTTTATCGCATTATACAGTGCTCGTTTCCATGGTTACGACCACCCTGCAATCCACCAGCAGTGGCTGTGCTTGCACACTATAGGAAAAAGCACCATTCTATGTCCACACTCATGGTCCCGGCCACCACTGCTGGATTGCAGGGTGGTCGTAACCATGGAAACAAGCAGTGTATAATGTAATGGAAAAATGAATCCAGCCAGCAAAGGAGGCAATATGGAGAATCACAATACATCAGTAAGTGCCTTGTATTAACTTTCTCTACATGATAAAATGCCACTTGCTGAAGTGAAAACCCCTTTAGAGTATAAAAAACACTGTTATCCTTCCAAAATGTCAGCTAGAAAGTCTGCAGTTGCATCACTCACTGTAAGGCTACTTTCACACTAGCGTTCGGAGCGGATCCGTCTGATGTTTCATCAGACGGATCCGCTCCGATAATGCAGACGTTTGCATCCGTTCAGAACGGATCCGTCTGCATTATTACTTAGAAAATTTTCTAAGTCTGAAAGTAGCCTGAGCGGATCCGTTCAGACTTTACATTGAAAGTCAATGGGGAACGGATCCGCTTGAAGATTGAGCCATATGGTGTCATCTTCAAGCGGATCCGTCCCCATTGACTTACATTGTAAGTGTGGACGGATCTGCTCGCCTCCGCACGGCCAGGCGGACACCCGAACGCTGCAAGCAGCGTTCAGGTGTCCGCTCACTGAGCGGAGGCTGAGCGCTGGCAGGCGGATGCATTCTCAGTGGATCCGCCTCCACTGAGAATGCATTGGGGCCAGACGGATGCGTTCGGGGCCGCTCGTGAGCCCCTTCAAACGGAGCGCACGAGCGGACAGCCGAACGCTAGTGTGAAAGTAGCCTTAGGCTACATGCACACGACTGTCCGCAAATCACGGACCCGCAAAAAACAGAAGCTGCCCGTGTGCCTTCCGCAATTTGCGGAACGGGCAGCCCATGGTAGAAATGCCCATTCTTGACCGCAAAACGGACAATAGGACATGCTATATTTTTTGCGGGGCCACGGAACGGATGCGGACACACTGCGCCACAAATGATAATTAACGTTTAATACAGGAGGCGGTGTGTCTGTGCAAAATCACATAGCCGGCATCATGCCTCTGACAGGGAGCTGCGATCAGAGGCAGCAGTTAACCGCTCAGATGCGGCACCTGAGGGGTTAACTGCAGCTGATCACAGCTTCCTGTCATATAGGCTGGGCACCGCCTCCTGTATTTGTATTAGACGTTAATTATCATTGGTGGCGCAGTGTGCCCACCCCTCATTGGTAGCATGGCACAGGGGGAGGGAAAGAGTGACTCCTCTTCCCCTGTGCTGCCGAGGGAACATGGCGCACAGAGCAGCACGCTGGACGCATTATCGGCAAGGTTAGATGCCGATAATTTTGAAAATCATGAATATCGGCCGATATCAGTAACTCCAATAATCGGTCGATCCCTACTTCATTCCCTCTGTATCTAGCAGATTCAAACACTTACTGTGCAAATGTCTGCCAACTACAAGTACAGCTGCATAGAGGTGTCATTTTGCAGAGCTGAAAAACATAGCAGGCAATCCTGTACCTTAAAGGGGTTGTCCAACAAAGGTCATAGGTGATGTGTCTCGTCACGGTGGCCCCCATGAGCACAAGAATGGAGCAGTCAAGCCCCATTCCTCCTCCTCAAATGCAAATAGACAAGACAGAGGAGAAAAAAAATGCTGCATTTTCCAAACTGAACCAAGTTCCTCTGTCCCGAACACACAGCATCACCATGACCTATTGCTGTGAATTAGAATGCCTCAAAGGGGTTTTCCAGGCTTTTAATATTGACGGCCTAGCCTCAGGTAGTGTTTGGCAAAATACGGGTATCCACGATCTAATAAAGTGACGATAAACGTTTCCTAAATACCGCAATATTTAATAGCATAGGGGTGGTTGGAAAGCGCTGACCGCTTCTAAAATGGGTGCCGATACACTCCATAAAGCAGTGGCGGCATCTGATCATGCGCTGTTGAGAGTCCCGACGTGCTAGTCTAACAGTAGATGCCGACAGCTCCTTAGTGGCGTGATATGGGAGAAGTGCACTGGAGCATATACCACCCTCCTGCTCCCTCAGCAGTGGTGTAAGAGAAGCATAGTGAAGTACAACTGGGCATTGTGTTTAGTCTGTACGCTACCTGGTTAGAGGGTTTAGCTGGGACTTGTAGTTTCCTGAAGAGGGTACTCTGTGGTGCAGCACTAGCTCTTCTAGTTGCTACAGAGCCCATATAATAGAACAGTGGTGCTATAAGCTGTGTTAGGGCAGCGGCATATATACACACTATCCAGCGTCTCCTTGTGGCCCCCATACAGTATAGCGTCTCCTTGTGGCCCCCATACAGTATAGCGTCTCCTTGTGGCCCCCATACAGTATAGCGTCTTCTTGTTGGATGGGTATTTATTGTGATATACCGTTATCACAATAAATTTCTTTATATCGTTATCGTGGGAATATTTTTAATATTGCCCAAACCCATCCTCAGGAAAGGTCATCAATATTAGGTCGTCGGGGGTCCGACACCCCCGCTGATCAGCTGTATGAAAGGAAGCACATGCCGTCTCCCTTCTGCTTTGCCATAGACATACAGCAGCAGCGAGCAGGAAGAGAGAAGGGAAATGGCACGAGCACACTGCATGCGCCTTCCTTCCCTTCATTCAGCAGACTGGTGGGGGTGCCAGGTGTCAGACCCCTGCCGATCTGATATTGATGACTTATTCTGAGGATAGGCCATCCATATTAAAAGCCCAAAGAATCCACCGATCAGATACTGATGACATTATCCCCTATTAACCGCCTCACGTCCGCCCATAGGATATAAACGTCCTATGGGTGGACGTCTATTTCTGACAGCACGTTTTAAAACGTCCTGTCAGAAATAGCAGCTGCACGCTAATCGTGCAGCTGCTGATCGGGTTGCCCGCTGTCAGTGACAGCAGGGCAACCCAGAGATAAGGCAGGGACAGTGCCCAGGTGTCCCTGCCTTCACGATCGCTGCAGACACAGCGCTCACCGAGCGCTGTGTCTGCAGAGCAGGAAGCGCTGTGCGCTTCCTGTTCCGGCCCGGCGGTCATGTGACCGCCGGGACCGGAGAGTGCAGGGGCTGTGTGAGGTCTCTCAGAGACCTCGATCAGCCCTGCTGTGAGGCTGTACAGCGCAGGATTGCTGCTGTACAGCCTCTATAGGGGTGCATTTGTCCTGTAACTGGGGCTACTATCTCAGCCCCAGTTACAGGAGAAATCAACTGTGAAAAAAAAAAAAAAAAAGTGAAGTAAATGTCCCCCAGAGGTCTTGTATGACCTTATGGGGGACGAAAAGTGTAAAATAAAATAAAAATAATATAAAGTGTTGAAAAAATAAAATAAAAAAAAGGTTCACATGTAAAAAAAAAAAAAAATCCCAAGTAAGGAATAAAAAAAAAAAAAAAAAATAGAAAAAATAAAATAAAATAGATATATTTAGTATTGCCGCGTCCGTAAAAACCAGCTCTATAAAAATATCACATGACCTAAGCCCTCGGGTGAACACCGTAAAAAATAAATAAAAAAAACAGTGTCAAAACAAGCAATTTTTGTCACCTTGCATCACAAAAGGTGCAACACCAAGTGATCAAAAACGCGTATGTCCCACAAAATGGTACCAATAAAACGGTCACCTCATCCCGCAAAAAATGAGCCCCTACATAAGAAAATCTCTCAAAAAATAAAAAAACTATAGCTCTTAGAACATGGAGACACTAAAACATCATTTTTTTGGTTTCAAAAATGCTATTATTGTGTTAAAGTGAAACAAATAAAAAAAAGTATACATATTAGGTATTGCCGCGTCTGTAAAAACCAGCTCTATAAAAATATCACATGACCTAACCCCTCGGGTGAACACCGTAAAAAATAAATAAAAAAAACTGTGTCAAAACAAGCAATTTTTGTCACCTTGCATCACAAAAGGTGCAACACCAAGTGATCAAAAACGCGTATGTCCCACAAAATAGTACCAATAAAATCGTCACCTCATCCCGCAAAAAATGAGCCCCTACATAAGAAAATCTCTCAAAAAATAAAAAAACTATAGCTCTCAGAACATGGACACATTAAAACATAATTTTTTGGTTTCAAAAATGCTATTATTGTGTAAAACTTTAATAAATGAGAAAAAGTATACATATTAGGTATCGCCACGTCCGTAACAATCTGCTCTATAAAAATGTCACTTGACTGAACCCCTCAGGTGAACGCTGTAAAAATAAATAAATAGAAACTGTGCTAAAACAACCAATTTTTTGGTCACCTTGCCCCATAAAGCGTTATAATGAATGATCAAAAAATCATATGTACCCAAAAATAGTACTAATAAAACTGGCACCTTATCCCCTAGTTTCCAAAATGGGGTCACTTCTTGGGAGTTTCTACTGTAAGGGTGCATCAGGGGGCTTCAAATGGGACATGGCATCTAAAAACCATGTGGAGTTCCTTTCCTTCTGCGCCCTGCCGTGTGCCCATACAGCAGTTTACGACCACATGTGGGGTGTTTCTGTAAACCGCAGAATCTGGGTAATAAATATTGAGTTTTGTTTGGCTGTTAACCATCGATGTGTTAAAGAAAAAAATTGATTAAAATGGAAAATCTGCCAAAAAAGTGAAATTTAAAAATTTGATCTCCATTTTCCTTTAATTCTTGTGGAACGCCTAAAGGGTTAACAAAGTTTGTAAAATCGGTTTTGAATACCTTGAGGGGTGTAGTTTCTACAATGGGGTCATTTATGGGAGTATCCACTATGTAGGCCCCACAAAGTGACTTCAGACCTGAACTGGTCCTTATAAAGTGGGTTTTGGCAATTTTCTTACAAATTTGAAGAATTGCTTCTAAACTTCTAAGCCTTCTAACGTCCTAAAAAAATAAAATGACATTTCCAAAATGATGCCAACATAAAGTAGACATATGGGAAATGTTAAATAATAACTATTTTATGAGGTATCACTTTCTGTTTTGAAAGCAGAGAAATTGAAATTTAGAAAATTGCGAATTTTTCAAATTTTTGGGTAAATTTGGGATTTTTTCATAAATAAAGGTGAAATATTTTGACTCAAATTTATGACTATCATGAAGTACAATGTGTCACGAGAAAACAATCTCTGAATGACTTGGATAAATAAAGGTGTTCCAAAGTTATTACCACATAAAGTGAGATATGTCAGTTTTGCAAAATTTGGCCTGGTCAGGAAGGGGGCAAAGGGCCCGGATGGGAAGTGGTTAACAATAGGTGATTATCAGAGCTTATCTACTCCTTCCTTGTACAATGACCTCTGCACAGGTCACAGAGCGTGCCCAGAAAACTCTCCCATAGAAGTCAGAGGTCCCCTCCAGACCATTGTGTCTATGGCCCATGGGACTGCTGTAAAGCAAGCTTCTTAATGCTGTTCAGAACAGCTGATGCAAGATGGCCACCCCCATAATCATGTTCACAGTATAGAAAAAAAAAAAAATCTACAATCAAAAAATAAAAATAGATTAGAAAAAAAAATGACATGTTTCTAGCTGCTTTTGATGACACATTTCCATTCAATCTTTGAAAACCCTTCTAAATACAGCACAGTAGACCCATGGTCATCAGGAATAGAGATAAGCGAATTTCATATTTTGAAATTTGTTCAGGCTTCATTTACTGGTAAAAGGTGAATTGCGTTATGGATTCCGTTACCACAGACCATAACGCAATTCTACGATGGAATGCCTTTAGAGACATTCCGTTATTCCGTCAAAATAGAAGAATCTTGGGCTGCAAAATGGATACAGTACAGTGCGGGCGACCACGGATCGGTGGGTAATAGCAAGTGCTTCACTCCCGCTCTGTGGTCACATGACACAAACTAATCCTCAATGCAAAAAAAATGTAATTGAGGATTTTGTGTGTCAAATTACTCAATTCAAATCGAGTAATCGTTTCAGCCCTAATATGAAGTACAAAAACGGATACAAGCTAACAGCACTAGTGGTAAGCTGGACAAAATGGGGGGGGGGGGGGGGGGGACAGGAAAGTGCCTCCCTAGCGTCACCCGTTCAGGGCGATAGGGGAGGAGGCCAGGGGTTGTTGGCTCCAAGACCAGACAACCCCTTTAAACTAATATCGCACCGCTATCATAAAATGGAAATGTGGTTGCTTCTTGATGGACTTTTATATTTTTTATACCATACATTGAACAATCTGAGCTGCCTTTCTGTAATAAGGGCAGCAATTAGCTGATCGCCCTAGAATTGGGGCCTATAACCACCAGATCATGGTAGGAAGCTGCTGACTAGAGACATGTCATATAAAGTCGCTTCATTCAAAATCCGTCTCTATACAGTATTAGAATGTACGGGCTCTGATGAGCTGAAGTTATTCACAAAGTCGCGCATTGTCCGTTAAATAAATTCAGTAATTGAAAACCACTTTAAAACCCGACACCGAACTCTGCTTCGGCTCTTCAGACTGGTACCTCAGAACTGAAGCAACGCAGAGCTCGGTTTGAAAGTTTCAAAATGGTTTTCCACTTTAAAAATCAATTAACACGATTGACTTTGAGAATTACTTGGGCTCCTATGGGCCCATACATTCTAATACTGTACTTAGAAATCTCCACACATTTTGAATGAAGCTTGCTTCACTCATCTCTACTGCTGACCATATCACAGGTGTGCCAGGGCAGAACCAACACAATGGTGTTTCTCATCCATGTACTATATGCAGATCGCACACGACCCGTTCATTACTGAACATGTCCTATTCTGGTCCAGACTGCAGACGGTCCTTTCTATTCTTAGGAGCGAGAGAGAAGGAAAAAAAAAAAAAATAGATTTAATGCACATTACTTATCCATAATATTGGGGATGGAGACAGACAGGGTGGTGTGCATTAGGCCTCGCGTACCCATCTGCACTGACTTCAATAGGTCTGTACTCTGCAGCCAGGTATAGGAGGGTTTACCCTTTTGCAGAACGCACGTGTTTGTTCCGCACAGAGATATGTGGACCACAAGCCAACTAATGTCAATGGGTCTGCAAAAGAAAGTGCAGATCGCACATAGGCGTTTTGCAGTATGGTCGTGTGCATGAGCACTTAGAGGAGGTGCACTGGAGGGGTTTCATGCAGAAACCGAGTACAGATACAATAGCAACTCAACAGATCCTTTAAATCAGGTGCAATCCTGTTAGCTGCCTCCAAGTCTAGTCTGCACTGGGTCATAAAGGAGGCCCCTACTGCAGAACAAAAACCGCCCCGAATACAGGCTGATAATACCAAGCACCGCGCTAACCCCTCAGGCAGCCATCGCCGCCATTAGCGGATTACCGGCCATTACACTCGCCTCGCACACTACCTGACCTGCAGTGTCCGCTTCACTTACCGGATGTCGTCTGCCACATTCCGGACGAAGAGCGAGGTGTTGGGGGGACGGAGGTACCTAGACATGGCTGCTTCGTAAAACGACCGCGTTCCTACCACGCTTACAACCAGCACACAAGCACAATGGCTGCTCTCTCCTAGGCCGAATGGGATCTCGCGAGAATTCGCGGAGGGGTGGGGCGCTAAAGGCGGGCTGCTGGCGGCTGAGTTGGCGCGCTAAAGCCAGCCGGAAGTTGTTGTATTTCTGCTCTTTCTCCGTTTACTAGTTGTTGTGTGGTGAGTTACAGCATTGCAACTAGCAAATGCAGACGTGCTATGGGTGATATCATATGGAGAGCTCAATAATAAACGATATACTGTGTGAAGATAAGAAAGCTGGTGGTCCTGAAAGTGCAGAGGAAGGCAGCCTTAAGATAAGCACATGAATAGGGATAGGAGGTAGTGTACATGCATACAGTACAGGTTAGCATGTGGCAGACCTGCAGCGTCTTACAGCACAAAGTAAAATCTCATTCAGGCCTCTTGTGCACAAACGTTGTGCATCAGGGACCGCAATCAGGGCCGAGACGGATCAAGACCCATTCAACTTAAATGGGTCCGTGATCCGTCCGCACCACAAAAAAAAGAACAAATTCTATTTGCGGTGTGGAGGCACGGACAGAAGCACTCCCCAGTGCTTCCGTGGGGTTCCGATCCGTGCTTCCGTTCCGCATCTCCGTGATTGCGGACCCATTCAAGTGACCGCAATACGGGCACACAACGTTTGTGTGCAAGAGGCCTCACACTGTGAAAAAAATCTGCAGTGAACGTGTTTTCATTTTGAATATTGCAGTCCCGCTGGGGGTAAACCTCGACCCCTCTGCATCTTTCTGTGGTGTTTGCCCGGTAACTGCATCAAGAATAGACGTGGTATGGAAAACCACACAGGAAAAATCCTCAGCCACATGAAATGAGGTGCTGCCTCTTAATGAAAACGGGGCAGTTTCACAACAGTTTTTGGCACCAAATCCATACTGACACCAATGGAAAAAATATATATATTGTGTGAACATACCCTTACACCATGGAGTTCCCCCCTTTGCAATACATAAGGTCAAATCAGTGGCAGTTTCAATTCTGTCCCGTGTGGCCGTACTCTCAGTTTACTTGTGATCTCCAAACAATCTTAGGCCTCATTCTGAAGGCTGTAACATAGGTGTGTTTTTGCATCTATAATAGGGTGTTGTCAGACATGGCTTTTTTTTGACAGTCTTTGATATTTTTTTGACCCAAAGCCAGAAGTAGGTTGGAAGGGAATGAGAAATATAAAGTAGGGATTTCTGCTTCTGCTGGATCCACTCTTGGCTTTGGCTCAAAAAAATTCATCAAAAATTTCACAAAAACCTGTGTGACACTTCACTTAGGCCTCTTTCATACGAACAATACGGATGGGTTCTAGATGTGTTCAGTGAAACTCGCACCATTTCGCAAGGAAGTTTGCAGCGTCCCACTAGTATACGTTGGCACTGCAAATTTTGCTATGATGAATGTGTATCATGTTGTTCTGCACTTTTGTATAAGGATCCCTGTTAACAGGCTGTTAGGTGCACTTCACACATTCCACCATTAGATGGGGATAGCACCACAATATATATACCTCAGTTCAGGCCTAGTTAGAGTTGAGAGTTGGTGAGATGTAGTAGAAGGAGTAGTGAGGAGCAGGGGGAGGGAGAGGACCCCTCCCTCCTCTCAGCACTCTGGAGCTCTACGGCCCAGAGTAGCCTGGACCTATCTCAGTTATCAAGGCCAAGGAAATAGGCAAAAAGGTGGGACCTTGCTTCTACGGTTTACCCTTCCGGGGTGCCCAGTGAAAGATTATTTTCTATATGAAGACAAAGGAGGACAACAGCCATTTTACTAGGCTTTCAGGCACCTTTGTATACAGGTGAAGGACGTATAGCTTCCGGCAGCCTCACCGTTTATTATTACAAGTACAGAAAGGCCATCTGTAGCAACACTGAAGTAGAAGATAAGGATCCTAAACCCACCGTCACTGAGAACAAGGACCAGATTCAAGACTAAATACCTGTGAGTACACAACCTCCTACTATAGCCTGAGATATAGACACATATACAGCCTGTTACTTGGATTTACCACATCCAACCTACATGTTCATAAGAGACTGTTTATAACTGGATGTAAAATTGCTGTCAAGAACCTGGTTACAGTAAAGTTCTTAGTTGGATTTAGACCCTACCTCATTCTTCTGGCTCCATACTACAAGCACTCTCATCATTTTGCACCATCAAGATGCTGGCGTCACGACATTACCTCAATCAGGGGCCCAGCCGCACAAGCACCCAGAAAAGCCTATCACCATCAAGGGCACCTCGATGACCACCTGGCCGGTGTCCCCTGTAATAGCAGGTGCCCCGGAGAATTTGATGCTGGTCTCCCCTTCTCTGCACTGCTGGCCCAGGGAGGCATCTGCTAACCGTGAGTACCGATGAACTGTCCCACCGTGAACCTCATGCGTTCTCCCCGGGGACCGGCATGCTGCATATTAAAATTGGCGTCACAAACAGGATTCAATTCCTCTGTGCCTTATGTGAATGAGCCCCATTTGTTTGACTGTTTTATTGGGCTAAAGAACTGTTCAAATTACTTGAAAAGTGCATAAATGTGCTATACCAATTGTCTACTTTGAAATCGCACTGTTAAAACTGGGGAAATCGCAAATTTTTGTGTCACTAAAACTTCTTGCTGTGACTGAATTGACTTTTGTTTAGCACCCAAAATGGCCGCCGTAGGCCTTCTTATCTAATCTATGGCGCCATCACTCTGCAAAACGCCCTGTTTGCCTGGAAAAATTGAGTGCTGCCACCTGAAAAGTGCGGGAAAATAATTTCTGCTGCGCCATCATTTCATTAACATGGATTACAATATGAGCCCACCTCCCCTATGCTGCAGAACCTAGGGGGCATGCAAGAGGAAAGGTGGAGCCTGCGTGATCAGTGGATCAGTCTGCTAGAGGAGCTGTTGTTTCCAGACACGCAGAGAGACGCTAAGCCTACAGATATGTCACAGTCTGAGTCAGATTATGAGATGAGTGCACTGCCGGCATATAGCCAAGGTGAAGGACTGTTACCTTACCCTTGCCCATGGCCGCGTGAAGGAACCTGGAATTACCATCAAGGCATCTACGAGCCTATTGCACGCGAACCGCCGTCACCACGACCGTGAGGAGGGTTCGCCCCGCCTAATCCATTATGGCCAGCACTTATGACAGAGATCTGCGAGGCTGCGGTGAAGAAAACTAACCAAACTAAAATTTATTTTGAAGAACTGACAAAACGCTTAATGGAACACCCAGCCGTCATCCACGGTTGGAGAGGCGAGTGGAAGTCGTGTTAGCCTTTGACAAGGAAAGAGGCTTTGGGTTCTTGAAAGATCAAGACACAGGCAGAGACTACTATGACAACCGCCGGTCTGTAAAAAGGAGTTACCTACCCGGCCGACTACACAATCTGCAGGTGGGAGAGTAAGTGGAGTTTACCCCCGCCGAGGGCATGTAAGGTCCATACGCTACTGCGGTGTCCAGACCACGATTCGAAAGACTGGGAAGGTTCGGATGATGACATCGAGACAGGTAGCGAACCAAATACCCCGCCAGGGCCTGTCCAGTCCACGTACCAGCATCAGGCCTCTTTTATTGGGCCAAACATCTTTCGGCAGCCGACAGTTCTAGAAGGAGGAGCCAGACCTTATCCGTCGCCTGACCTTAGCAAAAGAGGTAGCTGCAACTGAAGAGCGGGAGAAGCTTTGGGCCTACTTAGAGAGCCAATGCCAGATGGCTGCACAGCAGGAGAAGAATGACCTCCATGAGCAGGAGCCTGAAAGACAGGAGTCGGCCTGCCACGTATCTGCACATGTTCCAGAAAAGCTGTGCTATGCTCGGTCGAGAATCCATACCCAGGAGGAGATCTTGGCTGAAGCAATCGAGCCTACGGGAGTTCGAGTGCAGATCCTGTACCCTGACGGTAGAGTCCTTTGGCCCGTACCTGTGGAGGATCCAGAGGAAGAGGACACCTACTTGTGAGTAGGCCTGTAGGCCATTCCCTATTAACTATGCCAACAAGGAGTCCGTTGTTGCCCAGCATGGACTGTCGCCAGTTTCCCAGGGCACAGTGACAGTTTGTCAAGTCACTATTCAGCCTGCTGCCCCTTTAAAGGGGTTGTCCGGGATTGGGAAGATAAGAGTATGTGTTCAACAATGCCCTAAATGTTACGTTCGTGCCTGTCCTACCTTTACCCGACATTTTCCTAATGCCCAGTTTTCAAAACTCCAATCCTCAGCCGGAAGTGCTGTGTTTCAAAGACTCAGTGACGTACCGGGCCCCTTTCTGCCAAGTGAAGACTCTTCTCCCGCTTCGCAGGGAGCCCGGTGACGTCACCCTCAGCCACATGAATTATTCAAAGTGCCTGGATGGGCGGAAACAAGGTGGCAACCAACCTCGTGAAGCCACACCCCTCTGGTCCGGTGACGTCATTGGGCAGGGCTCTTTATTATGAATGAAGGAGGCAGAGCACTATGCTACTTAGCATAGTAAACGCCTCCAGTAATACAGGCAAATGGGGTGGCAGGCTGTAGGAATAAGCAATTACTACATGGAGGAGGTGGCAATGTGCGTCAGGAGGTGGGAAACCACGTGATGCCGCGCTGCGCTGGGAACCACAGTGCAGTGCGGCAGGAAGTTAGGCTGAAATAAATATAGATGTAAACAGTGCATGGGGGACCACCGGAGCCATGTAGAAATGGCGAAAATGCCTAAAAACACATGGGGGGACCTTGATTCAGCTGTTAATAGTAAGTACACTTAAAAAAATATATATATATTTGATCCCGGACAACCCCTTTAAGGAATTCTACAAGGACCCCTTCTGGCCTGTGTTTCTTTCCCTGTTGCGTCTGTCCTGCGCAAAATTTTACCCTTTTTACCCCCTCTTCAGGTTGAGTGGGGTTATGCAACAGGACTTTTTTACAATGTTCAAGTCATGTACCCAGAAGGACATTTTCTGTGCTTGTTTTTATGCAATTCCTATGTTTACAAGTCAACAGACTTTCTGCACTTTAAATATTATGCTGCACTAAAAAGTTTTTATATTCTAAAAACTTGGCTGGATTTTCCCATGGACTTTATACTATCTTTGTGAGATCAACGCCCAATTGTGTCACCGGCAAGTTCAGAAGTTACGCCGCCCAACATCCCTTTTTGCATCTCGTGATCACATAATTTATAAAGTTTTCATAATGTGTATTTTCATATAGTTTGTTATATTTGTATCAGTATACCTGCTGCATGCTTTCCTCTTATATTTTTCAGGACACTTCGTCATGTCCTGAATGTGTCGAGGGGGGTATGCAGCGTCCCACTAGTATACGTGGGCACTGCAAATTTTGTTATGATGAATGTGTATCATGTTGTTCTGCACTTTTGTATAAGGATCCCTGTTAACAGGCTGTTAGGTGCACTTCACACATTCCACCACTAGATGGGGATAGCACCACAGTATATATACCTCAGTTCAGGCCTACTTAGGCTACTTTCACACCTGCGTTGAGGTGCGGATCCGTCTGGTATCTGCACAGACGGATCCGCACCTATAATGCAAACGCTTAGATCCGTTCAGAACGGATCCGTTTGCATTACCATGAACAAAAAAAATTAAAAAAAAATTCTTTTTTTGTTCATGATATTGCAAACGGATCCGTTTTGACTTTACATTGAAAGTCAATGGGGGACGGATCCGTTTGAAAATTGAGCCATACTGTGTCAACTTCAAACGGATCCGTCCCCATTGACTTACATTGTAAGTCTGGACGGATCCGTTTGCCTCCGCACGGCCAGGCGGACACCTGAACGCTGCAAGCAGCGTTCAGATGTCCGCCTGCTGAGCGGAACGGAGGCTGAACGCTGCCAGACTGATGCATTCTGAGCGGATCCGCATCCACTCAGAATGCATTAGGGCTGGACGGATGCGTTCGGGGCCGCTTGTGAGAGCCTTCAAACGGAACTCACAAGCGGAGCCCCGAACGCTAGTGTGAAAGTAGCTTTAGAGTAGTTATGCAATCAAAGTATAGATTTATTTCATATTATCTACATCATCCATTTGCCCAGTGGTACATATCAATAGAATATTTCTGACCGGACGTTTCGGTCACGATGGACCTTCATCAGCGGTCATATTATCTGGAATAATATAAAATAAAATAATTGTTTTGAGTGGGTCGTTTTCAGATGGCAGAGCATGAAGTTAAGTATCAAAATTATAATCTAACAATAAATAATCTACAAGCAAAAAGAGGGGCATAATTTGATATAATTATAGCAGCAAAGTAAGATGGTGTCCAGAGGCTGGTAAATACATGTATGTTAATTCATAGGATCTGTGAAACATGATTTATATACTTATTATGGCAAAAAAACATGATTGTTCAGAAAGCATGATTATTCAAATCTAGATATAAGCGCACTGTAGAAAGCGAAAGACCGGGGGTAGCAAGGAGTATGGTAGATATAGTAAACATGATTATATGGGAATCGATGTGGAACATGATCATTCAAAACATGGTCATATCATTTCTGCCAAATACGAAAAACCACACTAAAATGGCTCAAAAGGCTGGTCCTACAAAGGATATCATGTGCATAAATACAGAGGCATTAGGGTCAGACATGAAGGGATGGCCACAGGAAGACATGCGATAAATTCCCATATTCGGTTAGAGTAGCCTGGAGATGAAGCTTTATACATTGTCTGTGGAAAAATATTAAAATCGGTTATCTACCTGTGAGGTGAGTAGAGGCATTCCTAGGGCGCTGGATGCATGATTATCGGCGGTGTTTGCCGCCGTTTAAATCGTATGTGCTGGCCTGTGGTTCCGGTCACGTAACGTGGTGTGTGGAGCGCACGTGTGCGTTCCATAGAGCAGAAGTCCCTGTTAGCAGGGGCGTACATAAAAATCACTGGGCCCCATAGCAGGAATCTAAATTGGGCCCCCATTCCCCTTTTATAGCCCCTCCTTTTGTTCCATGAGCTATTCTTGCTGCTGCGTTTTATAATTTATGCCATCAGGGCCAGATTGGGATTACAAAACAGCCCTGGCACACAAAAGAGGTATAATAGATGCAGTGTGTACAGGTATATAGTATATTCCCTAGTGTTCTGATATGTGAGGTACAGGGTATAATATATGCAGTGTGTACAGGTATATAGTATATACAGCAGTGTACTGATATGTGAGGTATGGGGTATAATATATGCAGTGTATACAGGTATACAGTATATACAGTAGTGTAATATGTGAGGTACGAGGTATAATAGATGCAGTGTGTACAGGTATAAAGTAAATACAGCAGTGTATTGACACCTCGTACCTCACATATCAGCACACCGCTGTATATACTATATATCTGTACACACTGCATCTATTATAACCCGTACCTCACATATCAGTACACCGCTGTATATACTATATATCTGTACATATTGCATGTATAATACTGTGTAATATATGCAGTGTGTGTGTGTATGTGTATATATATACAGTCATGTGAAAAAATTAGGACACCCTTTGAAAGCATGTGGTTTTTTGTAACATTTTTAATAAATGGTTATTTCATCTCCGTTTCAACAATACAGAGAGATTAAAGTAATCCGACTAAACAAAGAAAACTGAAGAAAAGTCTTTTCAAGATCTTCTGTAAATGTCATTCTACAAAAATGCCTATTCTAACTGAGGAAAAAGATAGGACACCCTTGCCCCTAATAGCGAGTGTTACCTCCTTTGGCTGAAATAACTGCAGTGAGACGGTTCTTGTAGCCATCTACCAGTCTTCGACATCGGTCTGAGGAAATTTTACCCCACTACTCAATGCAGAACTTTTTCAGCTGTGAGATGTTTGAGGGGTTTCTTGCACGTACAGCCCTTTTCAAGTCACCCCACAGCATCTCAATGGGATTCAAATCTGGACTTTGACTTGGCCATTCCAGGACTCTCCATTTCTTCTTTTTCAGCCAATCTTTGGTTGATTTACTAGTATGTTTTGGGTCATTGTCATGTTGCATGGTCCAGTTCCGCTTCAGCTTTAATTTTCTAACTGATGGTCTCACATGTTCTTCAAGCACCTTCTGATACACAGTAGAATTCATCGTGGATTCTATGATGGTGAGCTGACCAGGTCCTGCTGCAGCAAAGCAGCCCCAAACCATGACACTTCCACCTCCATGCTTCACAGTTGGTATGAGGTTCTTTTCTTGGAATGCTGTGTTTGGTTTACGCCAAACATGTCCTCTGCTGTTGTGTCCAAATAATTCAATTTTGGACTCATCTGTCCAAAGAACATTATTCCAGAAGTCCTGGTCTTTGTCAACTTTATCTCTGGCAAATGTCAGTCTGGCCTCGATGTTTCTCTTGGAAAGCAAAGGTTTCCTCCTTGCACACCTCCCATGCAAGTTAAACTTGTACAGTCTCTTTCTGATTGTAGAGGCATGTACTTCTACATCAACAGTAGCCAGAGCCTGCTGTAGTTCTCGAGATGACACTTTAGGGTTTTTGGAGACCTCTTTTAGCATCTTGCGGTCTGCTCTTGGGGTGAACTTGCTGGGGCGACCAGTCCTGGGCATGTTGGCAGTTGTTTTGAAAGCCCTCCACTTGTAGACTATCTTCCGGACAGTGGAATGGCTGATTTCAAAATCTTTTGAGATCTTTTTAAATCCCTTCCCAGACTCATAGGCTGCTACAATCTTTTTTCTGAAGTCCTCTGACAGCTCTTTTGCTCTCACCATGGTGCTCACTCTCACTTCAACAGTCAGGAGCACACCAAACTAAATGTCTGAGGTTTAAATAGTGCAAGCCTCATTCAACATGCAGAGTAACGATCTACTAATTATGTGCACCTGGTGTGATATACCTGTGTGAGATCTGAGCCAATTTAAGAGGGAATACATGTGAGGGTGTCCTATCTTTTTCCTCAGTTAGAATAGGCATTTTTGTAGAATGACATTTACAGAAGATCTTGAAAAGACTTTTCTTCAGTTTTCTTTGTTTAGTTGGATTACTTTAATCTCTCTGTATTGTTGAAACGGAGATGAAATAACCATTTATTAAAAATGTTACAAAAAACCACATGCTTTCAAAGGGTGTCCTAATTTTTTCACATGACTGTATATATATATTACATACAGAGCAGTGTATTGATGTGAGACATAGAAGGTATAATACTGTAGATGCAGTGTTTATAGAAATATGTGGTCAGTTATGCATTATGGTCACTGTGTGTGAGGTACATGAGGTAGTGGTCACTGTAGCCGTCTGAAGTATTATACATGAGTGAGCAATGAGTAAAAACAGGGCATGGGGGAAGGGGGGGGGTAAATGATGAGAAGTGGCGGACCTCCTCTTACCTCTCCATTCCAGTCTGTATGGATCAATGCAGAGCTGCTTGTGAACTTCTAATACTTGCTGTTAGGGGTTGAAGGACCTGTGATGATGTCATCACAGGTCCTGGCAGATATACCTTTGAAACCTAGGAACTACACCATTTTTGGTGCAGTTCCTTTGCTAGATTCTGCAGGACCTGTGATGTTGAAGATGATGTCATCACAGGTCCTGGCAGATGCACTGTTCTAACCTGGGAACTACGCTTTACACTGTGCAGTTCCCTTACAGGACCTGTGATGACATCATTAAAGGTCCTTTAGCTTTAGAAAGATAAACAGGAGCAATTAGGGGGCGGGGCCTCTCCTCCACTTCGGGCCCCTCTTTCTCACGGGCCCCATAGCAGCTGCGTGGTCTGCCTATATGGTAGGTACGCCACTGCCTGTTAGCATTTCACTGAGCGCAGTGATTCCGATCACATGACCGGACGTGACGTGGTGTGTGGAGCGCACATGTGCGTTCCATGGACTATCACATGGGCAGAAGTGGTCCCTGTATGCGTTACACTGGGTACAGCCGTAGATAAGAGAAGATAGCTGATCTGTATCTGATCCAGCATCATGTTTGCAATGTATAGCTAGATCTAATGTACATTATATGATGTAGGATAGTGAGAACCTGGTGAAGTGGCAGGAACGATCCACTGGAAGGGGGAGAGTACAATTAAATATGGAAACGTTAATATAGTATGAAAATTAATATGAGAATTAAGGAGAAGGTCATTAAAGAATAGTGGCACTAATAGGAAGGGGGATGGGTTGGCCTCGTGGGTGTAGAGGCTGGTCATGTTTTCAACGTATAGCTAGATCTTATGTATATTATATGATGTAGGATAGTGAGAACCTAGTAAAGCGACAGAAATGATCTACTGGAAGGGGGAGAATACAATTTAATATGGAAACGTTAATATAGTATGAACATTAGTATGAAAATTAATATGAAAGTTAAGGAGAAGATCATTAAAGAGTTGTGGCACTAATTGGAAGGGGGATGGGTTGGCCTCGTGGGTGTAGAGCCTGGTCGAGGTCTGTAAGTGAGGGATTGTTGTGCCATGATGGGATGTACAGTGGTATAATCTAAGTGTGTGTATGATTATTTTTGTCCTATGTGTGTATGGGAGGAAAACATCCAAATTGGATACATGTCTATCAATTATAAGGGGGTATATGCCTAATCAAGGGGAGGGAGAGGGCGGAGGAAAAAAAAAGGGGGGGTTAGGAAAGGGAAGGGGGAACAGAGGCCAATACATCACTCTCACCGGCTGTGGACAATTCAGTGAGTCTGTAAAAAGAAAGGAAAGGTACACATATCAATATATATCAATAGAAAAGAGCAGTTGTCCAGCCTTTCTTCGTGGTATTCCAAAAAGCACTTTATTCAATAACAAATAACATCCAGATACAGGTTGCATAGGTCTACGCGTTTCGGGCAGAAAACCAATTTAGCCCTTACTCATGACTGCTCAAAATACACTGAATCCTCATCTTTATAGGGGAAAGAAAGCCGCACCTGGGCCAATCAAAGGGTCATGCGGCTCCTCCCTCCTGCAAAGGTGCATAATGGTAAAACAAGCTTAAAAAGATATATATATCATCCTGAATAACTTAAAGACATGGGAAAATTAATATTAGTATTGTAGGATTAGATCTAATCTTTTGTTTAACCCTTGGGGCTGGCGACTTTCTAACTGGAAAATCCAGTAGGATTCTCTATTTAAAAGTTTCCTTTTGCGGTCACCCCCTCTTACTGGTTTGTTAACCCTTTCAATACCTTGTACAGACATGTCAGAGGTATCACCACCATGAACTGTCGCAAAATGGAGGCTTGCCGCTGAAATATTGCGGCTTTCATGGTGTGGTACATCTGAGATGTGTTTTCTTATCCGTGTTTTTATGGCGTTGGTGGTACAACCTACTTATTGTAACATACACTTGGTACAAGTCATCAAATATATGGCATAAGTTGTGTTACAATTTAAGAATGATTTCATCACAAAACTCTGGCCATTAACACTAGATTCAAAGGATCTGGAGATTTTCATGTATTTGCAGCAAGTACAGACAGAATGCCCACATTTATAATTACCTTTAGTTGATAACCAAGTATTTTGTGATGTCAAAGACCTTTTATTATTTTGAAAAAGACTTGGACTCACTGTATTGGCTATAGTGGGGGCTTTTCGTGCCGCACATTTTACACCATTTTGTGCTACTGCCATCAAATTTTTATGATAACATGAATTTTACCATCTTTGTTAATCATAAGCTTGAGTGGGAAACCCCATCTGTACACAATTTTCTTCTCTCTAAGAACATTGGTGACAGGAGAAAGCTTTCCATCCAATTTTTATCACACGCTAGTACTGGAAAATGTTTTTTAATGATGTTGCAGATCTTTGTGTATTCGCTACTGAATTGTGTGACAAAGACATTCTTCTTTATGTACTTTGTATCACAATTCCTCTCCATTCCTTTTGCATTAGATTTCTTAAGGTCAGGTGAAATCAATTTATCCCTATTCATATCCAAGACTTCTTTATTGTGTTTTGTCATCATTTGTTTGGAATATGCTCTACATGTCAGTCTATTGATAATATCCTGCGCCTCAATTTCATAAGTTGTTTTTTGACTGCAGTTTCTCCTAGCTCTAATGAATTCCCCCTTAGGTATATTCCTGATTGTATGGATAGGGTGACATGATGTGGCATGTAATAGTGTATTACCTGCTGTGGGTTTCCTGTATGTACTTGTATATATGGAGGCCGTGGAGGAGTCCCCCCTGAGGCGGAGATCCAGAAACACGACATTCGAGGTG
The DNA here is from genome assembly GCF_905171765.1 of Bufo bufo. NCBI lineage: Eukaryota > Metazoa > Chordata > Amphibia > Anura > Bufonidae > Bufo > Bufo bufo. Next base: position 354,810,406 of record NC_053391.1, on the reverse strand, counting down.
TCGTGCTGAACAGTGAATCGGTATGGCCGCCACATCACCCGACCACAAATACATGAAAATCTCCAGATCCTTTGAATCTAGTGTTAATGGCCAAAGTTTTCTGATGAAATCATTCTTAAATTGTGTCACAAAACCTCTGCCATATATTTGATGACTTGTACCAAGTGTATGTTACAATAAGTAGGTTGTACCACCAACGCCATAAAAACACGGATAAGAAAACACATCTCAGATGTACCACACCATGAAAGCCGCAATATTTCAGCGGCAAGCCTCCATTTTGCGACAGTTCATGGTGGTGATACCTCTGACATGTCTGTACAAGGTATTGAAAGGGTTAACAAACCAGTAAGAGGGGGTGACCGCAAAAGGAAACTTTTAAATAGAGAATCCTACTGGATTTTCCAGTTAGAAAGTCGCCAGCCCCAAGGGTTAAACAAAAGATTAGATCTAATCCTACAATACTAATATTTATTTTCCCATGTCTTTAAGTTATTCAGGATGATATATATATCTTTTTAAGCTTGTTTTACCATTATGCACCTTTGCAGGAGGGAGGAGCCGCATGACCCTTTGATTGGCCCAGGTGGGGCTTTCTTCCCCCTATAAAGATGAGGATTCAGTGTATTTTGAGCAGTCATGAGTAAGGGCTAAATTGGTTTTCTGCCCGAAATGCGTAGACCTATGCAACCTGTATCTGGATGTTTTTAGCATTTGTTATTGAATAAAGTGCTTTTTGGAATACCACGAAGACAGGCTGGACAACTGCTCTTTTCCATTTATCTTCATTGCTCCCAGTCTGGATGAGGGAGCGGTCCTGGGCCTTAAAGTTGGAAATTCCAGGCAGGTGAGAGCTGCTCAAATCACGTTTACTTCTTGAATAATATATATCAATAGTATCACAAGTTTATGAAAAAGTCACATTCACGATTCAAGTCGTGTGGTGTTAATGTCCCCAGTTTATGGATCCAGAGGCCCTCCTTTGTTTCAGGAGGAGTGTCCGGTTGGCCCCTCTCCTTGGTTGATCGATTTGTTCGAGGATTTGAAATCGAAGCTGGAAAATTAGAAGTTTTTTCTCTAAAAAGTGTTGAGGTATAGGTAAGAAAGTATGGCCTAGTCCAGTGGTCGTCAAAATACGTCTCGCGAGCCACAAGCGGCTCTTTAGACCCTTCAATGCGGCGACCCATCCTGCACTACAGAGGAATCGAATCTTGCCTGTGGGACGCATTTGCGTTCCACAAAGCAAGCGCACGCGCATCACAGTAGGGCCTACTGTGATGCGCGTGCGCTAATACTAGTTAGCAGACACACCCTCTCTTGCTTTGTGGAACGCAAATGAGTCTCACAGGCAAGATAACTAGTATTAGCGCACGCACATCACAGTAGGACCGGCAGTACGCACCTCCTAATAGACGTCGGAACGAGGAGTAAGTGATGAGGGGTATTGAAAACTTCCCAGGCAGTGAAATCTGCCAGAGACAGAACACCGCTGCAGGCTACAAGTCAGAGTCAGTGTACCTCCTTCTACCTCCTTTCAGAGTCAGTGTACCTCCTTCTACAGGTGACTCAATTATTTGGCATCAGCATTTACTTGGCATGTGTTTAAACAGCAAAAGTAATGTCTGCAGACAAGTTTAATAAAAGTTAAAAAAAAATAAAGATAAAATGAAATAATAATCAAGATCCAAATAAAAGAAAGTACATATAAAAGTATGTAAAAACACACTCTGGGCTCATGCCCACGAATGTAAGGGCGCCGTGCCTGTGCTGCGGACCGCAAATAGCGGTCCGCAATGCACGGACACAGACCATGGGGCAGCTGCATGAGGATCGCGGACCCATTCACTTGAATGGGGTTCGCGATCCGCATCCGACTGCCCGCACAGCAAAAAAGTAGCGCATGCTGAAGTGAATGGGTCCATGATGCGGGCTATACACGGCCGTGTGCAGCCCGCATCATGGACCCATTCACTTCAATGGGTCCAGGATCCGGGATATAAGTGCTACAGAGTGCTTCCGTGGTGCTTCTGGCCGTGCCTCCGCACCGCAAAAAAGTAGCGCATGCACTACTTTTTTGCGGTGCGGAGGCACAGCCAGAAGCACCACGGAAGCACTCTGTAGCACTCATATCCCGGATCCTGGACCCATTGAAGTGAATGGGTCCATGATGCGGGCTGCACACGGCCGTGTATAGCCCGCATCATGGACCCATTCACTTCAGCATGCGCTTCCTTCCTATATATTTTAGGTTTCAAAAATGTGGCTCTCAAAAGAAATTTCAATCGTGGTTTTGGCGATATTTGGCTTAGTTGTCAAAAAAGTTTGCCCACCACTGGCCTAGTCTGATTGTCAATTTGTGCTTACTTATCCGGTCCCTAAAGTGTTGTGTTGTCTCGCCGACGGATCCGAGGCCACATGGATATTTTATCAAATAAATGACAAAGCTCAAATCGCAGGTGTAGAATCCTTTAATTGAAATGGCCTTTCCGGTGCGTGGGTGTGTAGCATATTCTCTTTTAATGACACTGGAGCAGTGGGCACAGTGTAAGCACGGATATGTTCCTTGTCTTTTGCTACGTAAAAAAGTTTAAGAGGTCTAGTAAAGCTACCTATATCCGCTTTAATCAGTTTATCCCTCATGTTGGGTGGTCTCTTGTAGCAGGTTAGTGGATGTCGTTGAAATTCTTTGATGTCCGGGTAAGCTTTAGATAGTAGTGACCAATTCTTTTTGAGGGCCTGCTGTATTTTTGGCATGAGGGGATGATATGTAGTTACACATGCTATTCTATTGGAGTTGTCTTGTTTGGTTTGGGGTGGTGTGGGCGGATTTTTAAGATCTTGGAGAGCTTTATTTAGGATAGCCTTGGGATAACCTCTTTGTACGAATCTATCGGTCATGTTGTCAAGTCTTGTGTTTTTAATAGTGGTATCCGTGACAATCCGGTCGACCCGTGTGTACTGTGAACGTGGTAAGGATTTTTTAGTGGCTCTGGGGTGGCAGCTGTTATAAAGAAGAAGGCTATTCCGGTCCGTGGGCTTATAGTACAAATCTATGCTGAGTGATCCTGATTGGTCAATCTTAACCAGGGTGTCAAGGAAACTAATTTCCTTTTGGCTGATATGTGAGGTGAATCCCAATTCGCTATATATGTGGTTAAGGTCCTTGACAAAATTGTGTATGGTTGATGTTGGGTCTTTCCAGATACATAAAATGTTGTCTATAAAACGAAGCCATATATGAGCGTGTTGTTGGAACAGGGGATGTGTATAGATGTGGTCATCCTTAAATCTTATCATAAAAGCGTTAGCATAAGGCGCGGCCACATTGGACCCCATAGTGGTGCCTCTCTTCTGGCCATAGTTGGTGTCCCCAAATAAGATTTCTTTTTTTGTAAGTATGATTTCAAGTAATTTGAGGCAACATTCCTGTTGTAAGGTGCTAAGGTTGGAATGTCCACTTATTAGTTCTGCTGTGGGTTGTATACCTTTCTCATGTGTGATGGATGTGTATAAGCTGTTGACATCAAGTGTCAACAAGTTGCAATCTGCTGGTGTATCTATACCTTGTAGTTTTTTTAAAAAGTCGGAAGTGTCTAGTATGAAGGATTCGGATGTTTTTATTAGAGGGGTCAAGATTTTTCCAAGGTAAATTGCTAAGGGGGAGAAAATAGAATCGGTAGAGGCAACAATAGGACGCCCTGGTGGTTTAGTGAGATCTTTATGAATTTTGGGTAGTGTGTAGAATACCGGGGTGATGGGGTCCTGTTTAGTGAGAAAACTAGCGGTTTTGGGGTCTATGATGCCTTGTACTGAATTTGTGTTAATGGTGTGGGAAATTAATTCTTGAATCCGTGGAGTGGGGTCTCTTGGTATTGTTTCGTACGTTTCTGTGTCAGAAAGTTGCCTATTAATTTCCGACAAATAATCCCCCTTGTCCATAACAACAAGAGCTCCACCTTTATCTTCAGGTTTGATGGTAATGTCCTTATTTTGTTGTAATGTATTAAGTGCTATTTTCTCTTCCTGGGACAGGTTGTTGGTGTGTTTAAAGTGGCCCTCAGTATTTGCCATAAGGATGTCACTTATTAGCTTCTGGGAGAGGGAAATATGTTTCTTTTGGATGTTTGTTTTTAGGGGGCATGAAGGAACTTTTGTTCCTGAGTCCCAAGTTCTTAATGGATAGGGATCCTGGTGTGGTAATAAGGTTCGATTGTTCGGGTATTAGTTCCTGAAAGTGGGCTTTTAGCCTTACAGTCCGGTAAAATTTCTGTAGTTCCTGTTCTAGTGAGAACGTGTTCAATGCTGGTGTGGGGCAAAATGATAGGCCCTTCTGTAAAACTGTGATCTGTCTCGGTTATAGATTAGTAGAAGAGATGTTGATGACTAAGTTGTCCTCCTTACCTGGGAGCGTGTCTATATACGTCCTTCTTGGTTTCCTCCCGCCCCTCCTGGTCCTCTGCGTCTTGATCTGCCCCTCCTTGGGGCGTTGCCTAAAAAATACGATTCGTAATGCCCGGATCTATCGCTGTCGGAATAGTGTGGGTGTCTATATCCTCAGTAATATTGTTGCTGCTGTTTTTCTTTCCAGCGGTAGACTCTATCTAGTCTGTAATCCTTGGCATCTCGTAAGAATTTCTGTCGTTTTCCTTGTTCTGCGTACTTCTTATATTCCTGTAGTTGCTTATCGATCCTTTCCTTAGTTTTGATCAGTTCTTCTTCAGGTGTGGTCGAGGTCAATTGGATTTCGGTGGTTTTGATTTGATAGTTCGCTGATCGAGGTCTGTAATTCTTCTATGGTTAATAAAATCAGGTCGAGGGAACACTTGTTCAAGATGCTCTCGAACCGTTCGCAGAATTCTTTTTTGTCTGCAAGGCCTCTTGGAATCCGCTTGTTTTTATAATATTTAGTAAGTGTACTGCAGTGTAGTTTCCATCCGATGAGTCGCTTGCGGTCCCGCTCGTACTCACAGATTTTCATTTCATTACATTTGGTATATGTAGGAACTTGTTGGGTAGGTTTACCCTGGACACTATAATCTCTGCTGTGGTAGTATCATATGAAAAGATATTCGTCATGCTTGTTGAAAGGTGCTGGTATCCCGCAGTAATCGTGTAATCTGTAGTAAAGTGATGAACCGCACTCTATTCAAACATTTTATTACTTGGATGACGGCCTAACAGCCCTTGATTGGCACCAGGGACATTTTTGAATAGAGTGCGGTTCCTCACTTTACTACAGATTAGTTAGAGTAGGTAGAGTTGAGAGTTGGTGAGATGTAGTAGAAGGAGTAGGGAGGAGCAGGGGGAAGGAGAGGACCCCTCCCTCCTCTCAGCACTCTATAGCGCCACGGCCCAGAGTAGCCCGGACCTATCTCAGTTATCAAGGCCAAGGAAATAGGCAAAAAGGTGGGAACTTGCTTCTACGGTTTACCCTTCCGGGGTGCCCAGTGAAAGATTATTTTCTATAAGAAGACAAAGGAGCACAACAGCCATTTTACTAGTCTTTCAGGCACCTTTGTATACAGGTGAAGGACGTATAGCTTCCGGCAGCCTCACCGTTTATTGTTACAAGTACAGAAAGACCATCTGTAGCAACACTGAAGTAGAAGCTAAGGATCTTAAACCCACCATCACTGAGAACCACTGGCGGATCAAGGGCTGGCGGGGCAGCGCGGGCAGGGCACAGGGAGATGAGCGCTTCCATTGTGGAAGCGCTCATCTCCATAGTCATCTGTATCGCTGTCCTCAGGACAGCAATACAGATGGCTGTGCTGCGGCAGGGAAGGGAGAGGCGTGTTCCTTCCCTGTTCCTCTGATAGGCTGCCGGCAGCCTATCAAAGACCGGCGCAATGACGTCATGAGCCGTACAGCGTGGGACACAGGCTGGAAGAGGCCTGCATCGCATCGCTGACATGGAGGTAAGTATAAATGTTTTTTTTTTTATATGTACAATACTTTTACTGGCACATGATGGGGGGGGGGCTCTTATTACTGGCACATGATGGGGGGGCTCTTACTACTGGCACATGATGGGGGGGCTCTTGCTACTGGCACATGATGGGGGGGCTCTTATTACTGGCACATGATTAGGGGGGATCTTATTACTGGCACATGATTGGGGGACTCTTGTTACTGGCACATGATGGGGGGCTCTTATTACTGGCACATGATTGGGGGCATCTATGAGGGCACTTATTACTGGCACATCATTGGGGGCACTTATAACTGGCACATTATTGGGGGCACTTTTTACTGGCACATTATTGGAGGCACTTCTTACTGGCACATTATTGGTGGGCACTATAGGGGCCACAAAGAAGGAATATTTTATATGGGGGGCTCTGTACAGTAGCATTTTATACTGGGACACATTATGGTGGGTACTATGGGGAAGGGGGGAGAGGAGTACTATGGGGTCATCTCCGGGGGGCACTAAGAGGGAGTATTTAATGCTTGCAAATTATGGGGGACACTGAGGGCATCTACTGGGGCACCATATATGGGGCATTTTATACTGGTACATTATGGTGGGCACTAGGAGGAAGGGGGGAGAGGAGCACTATGGGACATTTACTGGGGGCACTATATAATGTTTTTTTATACTGGCACATTATGGGGACATTAGCTCCACTGGGGGCATTACAAGGGGGTATTTTTTGCACTGTCACATTATAAGGAGAATTATTTCTACTGGGGGGCATTATGGTGGGCATTATTACTCCCCCATGGTATGACCCCCTATTAGCAGCACCAGCCTCTCAATTCTCTGCTATCCCTCTGCCCCTTCTCTAAATCCTTATAATGAAATATTTCTCATTAGGATAAAACACAACATCAGCTCCACCGAGTCCCCCAGCCAAAGTGTTGAAATGGTGGCCGAGATCCCCAAGGGCCAAGCAAAGTAATTGTAAGTTTTCATGTGAAATATGTTTGTTATAAACATATAGCATATACTGTGCCACACAATATACAGTATACCTCTACACTGTGTAGTCTGTTCTATAAGCACCAATGTTTTGTGACGGCGGACAGAAAATAATCTGGAAGTGCCCCTCCCGAGACCAGGTTCTGGATCCGCCATGCTGAGAACAAGGACCAGATTCAGGACTAAATACCTGTGAGTAGGGTTGAGCGAACCCGAACTGTAAAGTTCGGGTTCGTATTGAACTTTAGGATTTTTGGACCCCGAACATTTCAGTAAAAGTTCTGGTTCTGGTTCATTGTTCGGCGATTTCTTGGCGCTTTTTGAAAGGCTGCAGAGCAGCCAATCAACAAGCGTTTAACTGTGTGACCTTAGAAGCCATCACAGCCATGCCTTCTAATGGCATGGCTGTGATTGGCCAGTGCAGCATGTGACCCAGCCTCTATATAAGCTGGAGTCACGTAGCGCTGCACGTCACTCTGCTGTTACTAGTGTAGGGAGAGGATGCTACTGGTGATTTCAGGGAGAGAATAGGACACAATCTGTGATCAGAACTCCAATATAACTCAGCGATCTTGTAACGGTCACGTACAAACACACACACACAGGGGGGAGGATAGTGACCACTGCGCTCCACCCTCACCCCTGGCCCTGCCTACTTGCCTCACGAGTCCTGATGACAGGGGACAACTGGACGGCAGTCCCTAACTTAGGATACGTGCGGGGAGAACAAACAAGACAAATAACGGAACGTGATCGGACCGGGTCAATACCTAAAGAGCAACGCAGTACCAAGGAATAAGCAGAGAATAGTAAGGAGAAGCCGAGGTCAAATACCAGGAGAGAGACGAAGTACAACAGGAATCCGCAAAGAATCGTCAGGTGGAAGCCGGGGTCAGAATACCAGGAGAGATGCGCAGTACAGAAGGAGCAGGCAGAGAATCGTGTGAAATTCAATCGTTATATACAGCTTTCATATTATGTTATTAAACAAATAACCTTTTTTTGCAAAATACTTAATATTGCAGCCCTTGCTGCATCTGTGATTGTTAAAAACAAGTTTTAAAAATTTAAATAATTTTCTGGCTTTGAAAAACAAATTTTTGGCAATATCCAACATCTGGTGCCTTTGCAGGATTATTCAGTGTTCAATTTAAGCTAGAAATACAGCCATAATGTTCTGGATTTTTTTTGCAAAATACACAATTTCACAGCCCTTGCAGCATCAGCACATTCAAGGGTTATATACTGCTGTCATATTCAGTTATTAAACAAACACCCATTTTGGGCCAAAAACTTAATTTTGCAGCCTTTGCTGCATATGTCATTGTAAGATACACCCTTTAGATACTGTGGTTCTATACAGATATTTGCAAAACAGCCATTTTGTGCAAAAAACTTAAATTCCGGCCTAGTCTGGATCAGGACGTGTGAGATACACCCTTTAGATACTGTGGTTATATTCTTCTATTAATAAAACACTTTTTTTGGGCAAAATACACAATTTTACAGCCCTTGCAGCATCAGCACGTGTGAAATTCAAGGGTTATATACTGCTGTCATATTCAGTTATTAAACAAACACAATTTTTGGGCAAAAAAGTTAATATTGCAGCCTTTGCTGCATATGTCATTGTGAGATACACACTTTAGAATCTGTGGTTATATTCAGTTATTTGAAAAGCAGCCATTTTGGGCAAAAAGTTTTAATTGCGGCATAGTCTGGATCTGTACATGTGAGATACAACCTTTAGATACTGTCGTTCTATTCTGCTATTAATTAAACACCCATTTAGGGCAAGATCCTAAATTTGAGAAATATGATGAGAGCGTCAAATGAGGGACGTGGCCCAGGTCGTGGTGCTGCTGGTGGAGCTCCTGTTGCAGGGAGAGGACGTGGTCAATCTGTGCCAGCTACACGCACAAGTGAGACCCCTTTCTCAGGTGCGAGTAGGCAACAGAACCTGCAGCGGTATATGGTCAGGCCTAATGCGGCTTTACGAATGGTGAGGCCAGAACAAGTACAGGCGATAGTAGATTGGGTTGTAGACAGTGCCTCCAGTTCCTTCACATTGTCTCACACCCAGTCTCCTGCTGAAAGATCAGAGTTGGCACCTGTAGCCGATGTCCATCAGTCTTTCACCTCACCCCCTTGCAAATCAGCCAAGCAGTCTGATCCCCAAGTCATGCAGCAGTCTCTTCTGCTTTTTGATGACTCTGTTAGCAGGGTTTCCCAGGGCCATCCACCTATCCCAGCCCCAGAAGTGGAAGAGATTTAGTGCACCGATGCCAAACTACTTATGTTTCAAGATAAGTACATGGGAGGACTATCGCGGCAAGTCTCGGATGATGACGAAACACAGGTGCCAACTTGCTGGGGATTTCAAAAGTGTGCAGACTGACAAGGAGGGCAGGGGTGAAGACTGGGTGGAAGATGATGTGGAGGACGATGAGGTCCTCGACCCCACATGGAATCAAGGTCATGCGAGTGACCTATGTAGTTCGGAGGAAGAGGCGGTGGTCTCACAGAGCCACCAGCACAGCAGAAGAGGGAGCAGGGTGGAAAAGCGGAGCGGCCGTACCCTAGACAGTACGCCTGCTACTGCCCACCACAGCAAGGGACCGAGCACACCACAGCCAGCTCCAAGGAGTTCCCTGGCGTGGCAGTTCTTCAGACAATGTGCTGACGACAAGACACGAGTGGTTTGCACGCTGTGCAATCAGAGCCTGAAGTGAGGCATAAACGTTCTCAACCTGAGCACAACCTGCATGACCAGGCATCTAAGTGCAAAGCACGAGCTGCAGTGGAGTAGACACCTCAAAAACCAAGTAAGGTCTCTGGCTCCTCTTGCTTCCTCTTCTGCTGCAGTCTCGGCCTCTTCATCCACCTCTGGAGTGACAGTGCCACCTGCCACCCCGTAAACAGAGGATCTGCCAGCAACATCACCACCTGGGTCACCAAGCATCTCCACAATGTCCCACGGAAGCGTTCAGCTCTCCATCTCCCAAACACTGGAGAGGAAGAGGAAGTACCCCCCTATCCACCCGCGATCCCTAGCCCTGAATGCCAGCATTTCTAAATTGCTGGCCTTTGAAATGCTGTCATTCCGTCTGGTGGAGACGGATAGTTTTAAAGGCCTTATGGCGGTGGCGGTCCCACAGTACGTCGTGCCCAGCCGCCACCACTTTTCCAGGCGAGCAGTCCCTTCCCTACACAACCAAGTGGGGGACAAAATCAGGTGTGCACCGCGCAACGCCATCTGTGGCAAGGTGCACCTCACTACGGATACGTGGACCAGTGAGCACGGTCAGGGACGTTATATCTCCATAACAGCACACTGGGTAAATGCAGTGACGACTGGGCCTGAGGCGGATAGTAGTTTGGTGCATGTCCTTCCACCACCGAGGATTGCAGGGCGCTTCAGTTTGCCTCCTGTTTGCTTCCTCCTCCTACTCCGCTTCCTCATCCTCTACCAGCTCCTCATCCGGTCAGCGTAACACCTTCACCACCAACTTCTGTACAGCCAGGGGTAAACGACAGCAGGCAGTTTTAAAACGTATCTGTTTGGGGGACAAACCCCACACCGCGCAGGAGCTGTGGACGGGCCTTGAACAACAGACCGATGAGTGGTTTGTGCCAGTGAGTCTCAAGCCCGGCCTGGTGGTGTACGATAATGGGTGAAATCTCGTAGCGGCTCTGGGACTAGCCGGTTTGACGCACATCCCTTGCCTGGCGCATGTGCTGAATTTGGTGATGCAGAGATTCCTTAAAAATTAACCCGATATGTCAGAGCTGCTGCATAAAGTGCGGGCCGTCTGTGCGCGCTTTCGGCGTTCTCATCCTGCTGCTGCTCGCCTGTCAGTGCTGCAACGTAACTTCGGCCTTTCCGCTCACCGCCTCATAAGCGACATGCCCACAAGGTGGAACTCCTTGCACATGCTGGCCAGACTGTGCGAGCAGCAGCAGGCGATAGTGGAGTTTCAGCTGCAGCACGCACGGGTGAGTCACTCTGCGGAACAGCACCACTTCACCACCAATGACTGGGCCTCCATGCAAGACCTGTGTTCCTTGATGCGCTGTTTCGAGTACTCCACCAACATGGCCAGTGCCGATAACGCCGTTCTCAGCGTAACTATCCCACTTCTATGCCTCCTTGAAAAAAAGCTGCTGGCGATGATGGAAGAGGATGTGGCACAGGAGGAGGAAGAGGGATCATTTTGTAGGGTTTCCGGCCAGTCATTCCCAAGTGGCTCCGAGGGTGGGTGCCTGCACCCACAAACGCCAGGTACACTATTGTCCAGCCAGGGCACATTTCTGGAGGATGACGAGGTGGAGGATGAGGAGATGGAGAAGGAGGAACCATGTTCACAGCAGGGTCGCACCCAGACCAGCTCATGGCCATCACTGGTGCGTGGCTAGGGAGATACAGAGGACACAGACGATACACCTCCCACAGAGGACAGCTTTTCGTTGCCTCTGGGCAGCCTGGCACACATGAGCAATTACATGCTGAGGTGCCTCCGCAACAACCGCCGAGTTGCCCACATTCTAACTTGTGTTGATTACTGGGTGGCCACGCTGCTGGATGCCCATAACAATGACAACGTACCGTCCTTAATTCCCTCACTGGATCGTGTTCGGAAGATGCGCGAGTACAAGCGCACGCTGGTAGACGCGCTGCTGGTGGCATTCCCACCTGACAGCGGGGGCACAGTGGAAGCACAAGGCGAAGGCAGAGGAAGAGGTTGCCAACACAGCTGGGGCACCGCAAGCACCTCAGAAGGCAGGGTTAGCATGGCCGAAATGTGGAAAAGCTTTGTCAGCACCCCACAACAACCAGCACCACCTGCTGATATGGAACATCTTAGCAGGAGGCAGTATTTCACCAACATGGTGGAGCAGTATGTGTGCACACACCTACACGTACTGAATGATGGGTCTGCCCCCTTCAACTTCTGGGTCTCCAAATTGGGCACATGGCCTGAGCTTCAATGGGGACGGATCCGTTTTCACTGACACAATATGGTGCAATTGAAAACGGATCCGTCCCCCATTGACTTTCAATGTAAGTCAGGACGGATCCGTTTTGACTTAGACTTTTTTTAAAAAGAATAATGCAAACAGATCAGTTCTGAACGGATATAAGCGTTTGCATTATAGTTGCGGATCCATCTGTGCAGATACCAGACGGATCCGCACCGAACGCAGATGTGAAAGTAGCCTTATCTAAATGTGTGTTTAGCACGGCAGGGGGCGTTATCACAGACAAGCGCAGCCACCTGTCCACAGCCAATGTGGACAAGCTCATGTTCATTAAAATAAACCAGGCATGGATCCCACAGGACTTGTCCGTGCCTTGTGCAGAATAGACATGTATAAAGGCCTTAACCAGCCATTGTTATACTGCAGCGCAATTGCTCATTCTTGTATTTTGGATATTTCACACTCTTTTGGAGTGTACCCTAATTAAAAAAAACAAAAAACATTTTTAACCAAAAACCAGTGTTGGCTACTTCATCCTCCTTCAACGCTGCTTCCACCTACACCGCTACGTCCACCGCCTCCTCAAACTCCTACTCCATATGAACCTCCACCTCATAAATATATATTTTTTTTATTTGTACGTATTTTATTTTAGGTCATTTCACTACTTTGTCTGTTACATTTTCGGGTGAGATTCACCAATTTTTGGGTGTGATGTACCACTGCTATACCTAGTAGGTTCAAAAAATTCACAAATTTGTCTGTTACATTTTTGGGTGAAATTCTCCAATTTTTGGGTGTGATGTACCACTGCTATACCTAGTAGACAGGTTAAAGAAATTCACAAATTTGTCTGTTACATTTTCAGATGAAATTCACCAATATTTGGGTGTAATATACCCCTCCTCTACCTAGTTGACAGCTTAATAAATTTTCGGGTGACATTAAACAATTTTTTTCTGTCATAGACCCCTGCTCTACCAAGTAGACAGGTTAATAAATTTCACTAATTTTTCAGTTACATTCTTGGGTTGACATTTTACAAATTTGGACGTGAATAAACCCCTGCTCTGCATAGGTGACAGGGAATACAATTTAAGAAATTCTTCTTTAATTGATGCGCGCCACCTCCTTTCATTCAATGCTTAAACTTTAACAAGTTGTCCCACATTTGCGCTTCAATACTTTGTCCCATATTTCCACTCTATAATATTTAATTTGAAACAATTAACCTCCCTTGGATGTGGTCTCTCTTTCTCACGCTCCCTTTCTGGCGTGGAACCCTAATTCGCCGATAACCGTGATCAGCATGGTAGGCTCAGAAAAGAACATCGAAAGTTAATAGAGAAGATATCCAAATGGATGGTGGACGTCACAGGGACGTGCGATCAGGCAGAAGTTATCTACAGTCAACAAAGCGGCAGCAGGGCCTTTCCTGGCTAACGTTTCCAAATCCAAAATACCACAGTGACATTCCCTATAATTTTGTATTAATCATTCCAATAACAGGGCATCTTAAGAGTCCTGTATTGTTATTTATCGTCACTACCTCCCCGAGTCGGGAGTGGGTAATTGCCGCGCGCCCCCTACTTTCCTCAAAATCCTTTCGTTTTAATAACTTCTCCCACATTTCTGCTCGATCACAATAAAATTTCATCCATTGATCTCCCTTGGATGTGGTCTCTCTTTCTCACGCTCCCTCTCCGGGGTGGAACCCTGATTCGCCGATAACCGTGATCAACATGGTAGGTGCAGAAAAGAACATCGAAAGTTGATAGAGCAGATATCCAATTGGATCATGAACATCACAGGGACATGCGACATGGTGGGACAGTATGTGAGCACACGCCTACATGAACTGACTGACAGGGGTCAGCCCCTGCAACTTCTGGGTCTCCAAATTGGGCACATGGCCTGAGCTTGCCCTTTACGCCTTGGAGGTGCTGGCCTGCCCTGCAGCCAGTGTATTGTCTGAACGTTGGTTTAGCACGACTGGAGGGGGTTATCACAGGTTATATTTCCCAATGTTTTGGGGTGTACCCTAATTTAAAAAAATAAAATAAAATTTAAAACCAAAAAACTGTGTAGGCTACCTCCTCCTCCTCCACCGCCGCTTCCACCGACACCACCACATCCACCGCCTCCTCAACCTCCTACTCCATATGGACCTCGTCCTCCTAGATCACGATTATTTTTATTTATTTATACGTATTTTATGTTATTTAAAGTAATTTCCCTATCCAGTTTTGTTTGCAGAGCACTTGCCATGCTCTTAACCACATTTTGCTGGCATTTGCAGCTCTCTAGCCCTTTCCATGACATTTTTACAGCCATTTTAGTGCTCAAAAGTTCGGGTCCCCATTGACTTCAATGGGGTTCGTGTTCAGGGTCAAGTTCGGGTTCCGAACTCAAACTTTTTTGTGAAGTTCGGCCGAACCCGTCGAACCCGAGCATCCAGGTGTCCGCTCAACTCTACCTGTGAGTACACAACCTCCTACTATAGCCTGAGATATAGCCACATATACAGCCTGTTACTTGGATTTGACACATCCAACCTACATGTTCATAAGAGACTGTTTATAACTGGATGTAAACTGTTGTCAAGATCCTGGTTACAGTAAAGTTCTTAGTTGGATTTAAACCCTGCTCATTCTTCTAGCTCCATACTACAACCACTCTCATAATTTTGCACCATCAAGGTGCTGGCGTCACGACAATACATAAGTCAGAGGCCCAGCCGCACAAGCACCCAGAAAAGCCTATCACCATCAAGGGCACCTCGATCACCACCTGGCCGGTGTCCCCTCTAATAGTGTGTCCCAGAGAATTTGGTGCTGTTCTCCCCTTCACTGCACTGCTGGCCCAGGGAGGCATCTGCTAACCGTGAGTACCCGATGAACTGTTGCACCGATCGGCCCACCGTGAACCTCACGCGTTCTTCCCTGGGGCCCGGCACGTTGCAAGTTCAGCCAGTCTTTCCTGCAATTGTGTTCAGTGTTTCAGTTTTTATGCATTTTTTACGCGTGAAAAAAAACCTGAAGATTTACAGACTACATCTCCTAGAAACCATCAGTGAAAAACACATTGCATCCGGACTACATCCAGGTTACCTCCGTATGCAATGCGTTTTTCACTGAAGCCCCTTTTATTTCTATAGGACCAGGGCTGCGTGAAAAATGCAGAATATAGAACATGCTGCAATTCTCACGTAACGCAGAAATGATGTGTGGAAAAAAAACCTAAAAGTGGCCCCATTTTGTAGGCAGAACCAAATTAACATAAGGTGGGTAGCAGAAGTAAGGGGGGTCAACAATACCATTGTGCAAAATACCATCCCAGCAGAACCAATTAACACAGTGTAGCACAATATAATGCCCCCAAATCTGTCCCTCTATGGTGGCCATCAATAGCTACCATCTTCTGTCATCCTCCTGCAGTTGTCTGTGGAGCAGGGGGTTTAGGAGGTGAGGTGCGGGTCACAGCAGTTGAATTCAGGAGGACATGTGCGGCTGCTGGCTGTGGGTACATGAGTACCTGATTCTCACAGTGTCAGAAGCAGAGAGGAGGACTTGGGTGGCCCCCTGGGGCATTAGCCAATCCGCCCCTGTGTCTAAAGCTCTATGCTGCCTCTGCCCCATTGTGCTGTCTATATGGATTGCTAACTAAATTATCACTGACCCTATGCGATTCCTGCGTCACTATTCATGGGGTCTATAGGACAGTATTTAACATATAAAATGTGCCAAATTTATGTATTGCACATTGATAGTTACAGCGCCTGACAGTATGGTATCTGCTTGTATTATAGCCACTGCTGGTGAGGCACATGAGCAGCAGTCATCGCACCTGTGGTGACCAAAATAGACCTTGAACCTAAGCAAAGTACCAACAGTGTGGGCGTGCCACCAAAGGTACGATATCTTGCAGAGGATGAGACAATATGCTAGTAAGATGGCCCTGTGAATGAGACAGCTGCAGGTGTGACCAGCTGTAGCGACGCCAAAAGTGGTTGAAGTACCAGGTGATATTTGGGCCCCCTGAGAGAAGAGACAGGAGCAAAAGGGCTAGTGCCACGGTGCAAAATAGAAACCAACACCCTACATAAACTTCTGGGAACACTTGACTTGGAGGTGTAGGTATAGTGTGGTGACTTCAGTGCCCGGAAGATAGATTGTGATGGCTGCAAATGAAGAGAAACTCTGAGCTGGACAACTGGTGGCCTTAAGGCCTAAAATCGCCCTAGTAACATGGAGGTACTCCAGGGACAATTTATGGACTGTATGTAGGGACTGTAAATGGCTGCTCTGACTTTGTCTCTATATACCATTGTGTTTACTACAGCACTGAACAGATGTGTTCCTTCACTGATAAAATGTTTTGACACGAGTACAGTGCCTTCGAAAGACTTGCATTAAGAGGTTGTCCTAGCTCAGCATTTACAGGACAGCTGGTAGTGGTAGTCAGAGTTACGAGAACAGCATGGCCTGCTAGAAACAGTGCAACACAAGCCCCTGTGTCATTTCCATAACTCGGCCTCCCCTGGCCAGAGCTTAGACCCATCTTGGCCATGAAAATGGCGATATGGGACAACCCCTTAGTGACCAGCCTGTTTTGGACCTTAGTGACCAAGCAATTTTTTATGTTTTTTTTAATCGTTGTGTTTTAAAAGCCATAACTTTTTTGAAAGCCATAACTTTTTTGAAGGCTTCTTTTTTGTTGGACAAATTGTAGTTTGTAACCATTTTGGGGTACACATAACTCAGTGATTAACTTTTATTGAAGGTTTTGATTGACCCTATTATCAATTAAAGGGGTTGTCTAACTTCAGCAAGTGGCATTCATCATGTAAAGAAAGTTAATACAAACCACTTGCTAATGTATTGTTGTTACCCATATTGCTTCCTTTGCTGGCTGGATTCATTCTTCTTTTAAATTATACACTGCTCATTACGATGGTTACGACCACCCTGCAATCCATCAGTGGTGGCCTGCTTGCACAATATAGGAAAAATTGCCGGCCTCTCTGGTGGCCAGGACCATTAGAGCGCACATAGGCTGGTGCTTTTCTTATATTATGCAAGCACAGCCACCGCTGATGGATTGCAGGGTGGTCGTAACCAATGAAACAAGCAGTTCATAATGTGTTAGAAAAATGAATCCAGCCAGCAAAGGAAGGGTAATAACAATACATTAGTACGTGCCTTCTATTAACTTTCTCTACATAATAAATGTTATTTGCTGAAGTGAGACAACCCCTTTAAGACCTTGAATGCTTTTAATAAAAAAAAGAAAGCCACTCACCTGGTCACTGGAGCTCTAGTCCAATCTAGTCTTGTTCTTGCTGCTGCTGGTCATGTGCCTCAGTGATGACAAGTCCCTGAGTGGCATGTGGCCACTGAGTGATCACAATCTTTTGAGCGTCTTGCCATTGTGACTAGGGACCACTTTGTATGATGTCCAATGGCCCTTATAGTGTACACGAAAGAATATATCTTAAAGAGGACCTTTCACCGATTATTACACTATGAACTAACTATACAGCGCTATAGACCGTGACATCGGTCTATAGCGCTGCTGGGGGCAAATGGCATTAAAGGTGTCCATAACCTTTTAACCCCTTCCAGCAGAAGTCAGATTGGACCAGGATTGGCGCATGGCAAATGTGGTACCAATATTCAAAAAGGGTCCAAAAACAGAGCCTGGAAACTATAGGCCGGTAAGTTTAACATCTGTTGGGGGTAAACTGTTTGAAGGTTTTCTGAGAGATGCTATCTTAGAGCATCTCAACGGAAATAAGCAAATAACGCCATATCAGCATGGCTTCGTGAGGGATCGGTCATGCCAAACTAATTTAATCAGTTTCTATGAGGAGGTAAGTTCTAGACTTGACAGCGTCGAATCAATGGATGTCGTATATCTGGACTTCTCCAAAGCATTTGACACTGTACCACATAAAAGGTTAGTATATAAAATGAGAATGCTCGGACTGGGAGAAAACGTCTGTATGTGGGTAAGTAACTGGCTCAATGATAGAAAACAGAGGGTGGTTATTAATGGTACACACTCAGATTGGGTCACTGTCACTAGTGGGGTACCTCATGGGTCAGTATTGGGCCCTATTCTCTTCAATATATTTATTAATGATCTTGTAGAAGGCTTGCATAGTAAAGTATCAATTTTCGCAGATGACACTAAACTCTGTAAAGTAATTTACACTGAAGAGGACAGTATACTACTACAGAGGGATCTGGATAGATTGGAGGCTTGGGCAGATAAGTGGCAGATGAGGTTTACCACTGACAAATGTAAAGTTATGCACATGGGAAGGAATAATGCAAGTCACCCGTACATACTAAATGATAAAACACTCGGTAACACTGACATGGAAAAGGATCTAGGAATTTTAATAAACAGCAAACTAAGCTGCAAAAACCAGTGTCAGGCAGCTGCTGCCAAGGCCAATAAGATAATGGGTTGCATCAGAAGGGGCATAGATGCCCGTGATAAGAACATAGTCCTACCACTTTACAAATCGCTAGTCAGACCACACATGGAGTACTGTGTACAGTTCTGGGCTCCTGTAAACAAGGCAGACATAGCAGAGCTGGAGAGGGTCCAGAGGAGGGCAACTAAAGTAATAACTGGAATGGGGCAACTACAGTACCCTGAAAGATCATCAAAATTAGGGTTATTCACTTTAGAAAAAAGACGACTGAGGGGAGATCTAATTACTATGTAAAAATATACAGGCCCGTCGCTAACAGACAGGCAAAACAAGCAATTGCTTGGGGCCCTGAGCTGGCCCGGAGCCAAGCAGAGCCGGTGCTTGTTTTGCTTCCTTTAAGGCTGAGTAACTCAGAAGATCCGATGGTATATTCTAACCCCAGGCGTTCCCATGGTGACGGGGACGCTTGCCTGGGGGTTAGAATATATTATCGGATCTGAGTTTTACGAGCTCAGTGAGATCGTAAAAACTCAAATCCGATGTTATATTCTAACCCCCAGGCGTTCCCATGGTGACAGGGACGCTTGCCTGGGGGTTAGTATATACAGGGCCATGCCGCTCACAGCAGTATATTTATAAACTAATCAGTAACTACTTTAACTTTAATCATTGCTCATTGCTGAGCTCTTTTTATCATGGCACTGTTTAGGGGAGGGGGGATCTGTGGATGGCACTGTTTAGGGGGGATCTGTGGATGGCACTGTTTAGGGGGGATCTGTGGATGGCACTGTTTAGGGGAGGATCTGTGGATGGCACTGTTTAGGGGGGAGATCTGTGGATGGCACTGTTTAGGGGAGGGGGGATCTGTGGATGGCACTGTTTAGGGGAGGATGGATCTGTGGATGGCACTGTTTAGGGGAGATCTGTGGATGGCACTGTTTAGGGGGGGATCTGTGGATGGCACTGTTTAGGGGGATCTGTGGATGGCACTGTTTAGAGGGGGATCTGTGGATGGCACTGTTTAGGGGGAGATCTGTGGATGGCACTGTTTAGGGGGGGATCTGTGGATGGCACTGTTTAGGGGGGATCTGTGGATGGCACTGTTTAGGGGGAGATCTGTGGATGGCACTGTTTAGGGGAGGGGGATCTGTGGATGGCACTGTTCAAATTTCATGCACATTAAATGCAAAAGCAGTATTTGCACTGTAAACCTCCTTTTTTATTTATATAAAATGTGGGTGAACTTAACCCCTTAAGGACATAGGACGTACCGGTACGTCCTAACTTTTAAATAGGCATTTCGGCGCCCCAGGGGTTAATCGGAACGGGATTTCGGCTGAAATCATTCAGCCGGCATCCTGTCACAACGCCAGGGGGGATCATGTGACCCCCCCGTGTCGGCGATCGCAGCAAACCGCAGGTAAATTCAGACCTGCGGTTTGCTGCGCTTTTTGCAGTTTCTGATCCCCGCGGTCTCTGACCGCGGGGATCAGAAACTTTAGAGTGGCTAAAATCAATATTTTGTCGCGGGGGTGTCGCAGGCGGTGGGGGCGTTGCAGGAAGTGGGCGGTGCGGCAGGCGGGATCGCGATCCCCCGCCCGCCTCCCCATGAATGATCGTTGGCTTCTAGTGGGTATACCAGGGTGCCAGCACATTGCTGGCACCCTGGTATAAACGGCTGACATCTGTGCAGATGTCAGCCGTTTAACCCTTTCCATACCGCGGTCCGTACGGACCGCTGTATGGAAAAAGTTAACTGTCATCGGTCTTTGCAGCCCCCCGATGGAGAGGGAGAGAACCCCCCGACAGCCCCCCTCAGCCCTGTGCTTACCCTTCCCTGTCTGCGAAGTTGTGGCAGACGGGGAAGGTTCCCATGGCAACAGGACGCCTGCTCAGGCGTCCTGCTGTCCATGGTGCTGAACAGATCTATGCTAAAAGCATAGATCTGTTCAGTGTAAGTAAAATACAGTACAGTGCAATATATATTGTACTGTACTGTATTATACAGACATCAGACCCACTGGATCTTCAAGAACCAAGTGGGTCTGGGTCAAAAAAAAGTAAAAAAAAAAGAAAAAAGGTAAGATAAAAAAAAATATATTTATCACTGAATAAAAATTAAAAAAATAAAATACACTACACATATTAGGTATCGCCGCGTCCGTAACGACCTGATCTATAAAATGGTCATGTTACTTTCCCCGCACGGTGAACGCCATAAAAATAAAAAAATAAAAACTTGAAATTTTGCCCACCTTACTTCCCAAAAAAGGTAATAAAAGTGATCAAAAAAGTCGCATGTATGCCAAAATAGTACCAATCAAACCGTCATCTCATCCCGCAAAAAATGAGATCCTACTCAAGATAATCGCCCAAAAACTGAAAAAACTATGGCTCTTAGACTATGGAAACACTAAAACATGATTCTTTTTTGTTTCAAAAATGAAATCATTGTGTAAAACTTACATAAAAAAAAAGTATACATATTAGGTATCGCCGCGTCCGTATCGACCGGCTCTATAAAAATATCACATGACCTAACCCCTCAGGTGACCACCGTAAAAAAATAAAAATAAAAACAGTGTAAAAAAAGCCATTTTTTGCCATCTTACGTCACAAAAAGTGTAATAGCAAGCGATCAAAAAGTCATATCACCCCAAAATAGTGCCAATCAAACCGTCATCTCATCCCGCAAAAAATGAGACCCTACTCAAGATAATCGCCTAAAAACTGAAGAAACTATGGCTCTTAGACTATGGAGACACTAAAACATTTTTTTGGTTTTAAAAATGAAGTTATTGTATAAAACTTACATAAATAAAAAAAATTGTATACATATTAGGTATCTCCGCGTCGGTGACAACCTGATCTATAAAATTACCACATGATCTAACCTGTCAGATGAATGTTGTAAATAACAAAAAAAAAAAACGTGACAAAAAAGCTATTTCTTGTTACCTTGCTGCACAAAAAGTGTAATATAGAGCAACCAAAAATCATATGTACCCTAAACTAGTACAAACAAAACTGCCACCCTATCCCGTAGTTTCTAAAATGGAGTCACTTTTTCGGAGTTTCTACTCTAGGGGTGCATCAGGGGGGCTTCAAATGGGACATGGTGTCAAAAAACCAGTCCAGCAAAATCTGCCTTCCAAAAACCGTATGGCATTCCTTTCCTTCTGCGCCCTGCCGTGTGCCCGTACAGCTGTTTACGACCACATATGGGGTGTTTATGTAAACTACAGAATAAGGGCCATAAATAATGAGTTTTGTTTGGCTGTTAACCCTTGCTTTGTAACTGGAAAAAAAATATTAAAATGGAAAATCTGCCAAAAATGTGAAATTTTGAAATTGTGTCTCTATTTTCCATTAAATCTTGTGCAACACCTAAAGGGTTAACAAAGTTTGCAAAATCAGTTTTGAATACCTTGAAGGGTGTAGTTTCTTAGATGGGGTCACTTTTATGGAGTTTCTACTCTAGGGGTGCATCAGGGGGGCTTCAAATGGGACATTGTGTCAAAAAAACAGTCCAGCAAAATTAGCCCTCCAAAAACCAAACGGCGCACCTTTCACTCTACGCCCTACTGTGTGGCCGTACAGTAGTTTACGGCCACATATGGGGTGTTTCTGTAAACAGCAGAGTCAGGGCAATAAAGATACAGTCTTGTTTGGCTGTTAACCCTTGCTTTGTTAGTGGAAAAATGGGTTAAAATTGAAAATTAGGCAAAAAATGAAATTCGCAAATTTCATCCCCATTTGCCAATAACTCTTGTGCAACACCTAAAGGGTTAACGACGTATGTAAAATTAGTTTTGAATACCTTGAGGGGTGTAGTTTCTTAGATGGGGTCACTTTTAGGGAGTTTCTCCTCTAGGGGTGCATCAGGGGGCTTCAAATAGGACATGGTGTAAATAAACCAATCCATAAAAATCAGCCTTCCAAAAACCAAACGGCGCACCTTTCACTCTACGCCCCGCTGTGTGGCCGTACAGTAGTTTACGGCCACATATTGGGTGTTTCTGTAAACGGCAGAGTCAGGGCAATAAAGATACAATGGCTGCTAACCCTTGCTTCGTCAAATTTCCTCCCCATTTGCCAATAACTCTTGTGCAACACCTAAAGGGTTAACAATGTATGCAAAATCAGTTTTGAATACCTTGAGGGGTGTAGTTTCTTAGATGGGGTCATTTTTGGGTGGTTTCTATTATGTAAGCCTCGCAAATCGACTTCAGACCTGAACTGGTCCCTAAAAATTGAGTTTTTGTAAATTTCAGAAAAATTTCAAGATTTGCTTCTAAACTTCTAAGCCTTATAACATCCCCAAAAAATAAAATATCATTCCCAAAATAATTCAAACATGAAGTAGACATATGGGGAATGTAAATTCATCACAATTTTTGGGGGTATTACTATGTATTACAGAAGTAGAGAAACTGAAACTTTGAAATTTGCTAATTTTTCCAATTTTTTGGTAAATTTGGTTTTTTTTTGTGCCCAAAAAATAATTTTTTGGACTTCATTTTACCAGTGTCATGAAGTACAATATGTGACGAAAAAACAATCTCAGAATGGCCTGGATAAGTCAAAGCGTTTTAAAGTTATTAGCACTTAAATTGACACTGGTCAGATTTCAAAAAAATGGCCTGGTCCTTAAGGTGAAAATGAGCCCGGTCCCTAAGGGGTTAAACTGTATGGCTATACTGTGGTTCCTGTAGGCTTTGCGTGCGTAAGGTGGGGAGGGCGTGGAGGGGGGGGCCTCCATGTCTATTTTGCTTGGGGCCCCCAAATTCCTTCAAACGGCACTGTAAATATATCAGGGGTCAGTACAGAGATCTATCCCATCATCTATTTATCCCCAGGACTGTGACTGTGACGAGGAGACATCCTCTGCGTCTGGAGGGAAGAAGGTTTGTACACAAACATAGAAGAGGATTCTTTACAGTAAGAGCAGTGAGACTATGGAACTCTCTGCCTGAGGAGGTGGTGATGGTGAGTACAATAAAGGAATTCAAGAGGGGCCTGGATGTATTTCTGGAGCGTAATAATATTACAGGCTATAGCTACTAGAGAGGGGTCGTTGATCCAGGGAGTTATTCTGATTGCCTGATTGGAGTCGGGAAGGAATTTTTTATTCCCCTAAAGTGGGGAAAATTGACTTCTACCTCACAGGGTTTTTTTGCCTTCCTCTGGATCGACTTGCAGGATAACAGGCCGAACTGGATGGACAGATGTATTTTTCCGGCCTTATGTACTATGTTACTATGTTACCAAGTGCCGGAGGCCCATTTTTAAAATCTGACATGTGTCACTTTATGTGGTAATAACATTGGAATGCTTTTACTTATCCAAGCCATTCTGAAAATGTTTTTCCATGATACATTGTACTTCATGTCAGTGGTGTATATAGAGAAGCAAGGGTCCCATAGCAAGGATCAAACCAGGCCCCCCATACAGGACAGAAGGGTTTCTGCCTAAACCCCTTTCAATGACCCTTGGGCCATTTTTTCCACTGCCTCATTTGCTAAAAGTTGAGGGAAGGTAATTCCATAATTGTTTTGTCATTTTTTTTTATGGGGCTCACTGTGTGGGATAATTTTTTTTATATGTACCTGGAAATTTTTACATAATTTAATAGATGGGGCACATTTAATAAGACCATCTTTTTAGACACCGGTCTTAATAAAGCTCCAAGCTGGCAGTGGATCCCCCGAAGTTATATAGAGGTGCGGGCCTCTTCTTAACTTGGACGAATCTAGCGCCAGTTCTAAATATAACACAGCTTCCTTGCTGTCTTACATTTAGACCTTTTTCTACGCCTAAACCAGGCGTAGAAAATGGTATATGAAACAGGCCTGCCAGCCCGTCCCCTTCCCCACCCACACCACGCCCACCCTTTTAGACCTGGCGTGAGTGGGGAGAACTCGCAGATTGCGGCACAACTAGCCATTGCTCTGCAATCTGCACCTGAAATACGCCTAGTTTAGCTGTATTTCAGATTAATAAATGATCCCCTATGTTTTTATTTTATTTCCCTCCATTTATTATGTCTTTCGTGTATTTCGTTTGCACTTGGTTATACTTGTATTTAACACTACTTGCGCCATGTTTTTCAGTTTTGTATTATCCATTGTGAAATCTCATACTGTATGTATGAATAAATACCAAGTGAAACATCAGCATTTGTTGTGGGAGTTTCTACCCATTGAATCTTTCATTGATCTTAACTGAAGACTTGTCCGAAGTAGGCAGTGTTCTCTGTTATTTCTCACTACGGCTAAGAACGCACCAGTCTGTCGAAATGCATGGGTACTTCAGTGCTATTTTTCTTTGCAATGCCATGATATAATAATATTTTTACTAGAATAAAGACTGAATTTAGATGTTACTAAGTGCTGGATCATTTTGTTTTGGATGTAAATTACTTCAGAAGTCTGACAGGATCCACGCACAGTGGATTGATCATTCCTGATGGCGGGTGAGCCTGAATTTTTTGTCCACTATTGATTTATGCAAAGTTATGTGAAACGACAGCGACCATTTAAATAGAACAAAGATACTTTTCAAGCAAAATCGTTTCTTTATTAATAGACAACAGATGTTTTTGGTTTCTGGTACAAAATAGGAATTGCAGGATCTTAAACCCTCTTACTTTTCCTGGTTAGTGTTGATGAGCCAATGGTGATTTTCTGCAAGGAGGGAAACAAAATTTCAAATTAAAACACATCGTTACATAAATAAGCCTTATGTTCCCTATTTAGTTTCCCTATTCCTATTAGTCTGAGCAAGTGAGAAAGCCACACCAACATAAAATTGCCAATATTAATATTATAATTGTAGTTATAGTTGTAAATGAAAAAGGAACTGTTTTTAGTTAAACCATGTCTACAACTATGAGAACACAAAAAATTCTGTCTATTTTAATATATATATATATATATATATATATATATATATATATATATTTATATATATATACCTGTAGTGTAACCATTGTGTATCCCTTTAAATGAGCATTCCAGCCCAATAAAATGGCCTGCAAAAGGTTAAAAGAAGGTCCCTGCTGATGTCTTGACACAGCAGGAAATAGCTGGGAATACTGTTCAGCCAATCACTGGCTGAGGCGGGTCATCAGTGTAGTCAGTGATTGGCTGAGTAGCATTCCAAGCCATTTCCTGCTGTGTTAAGATAGGAGCAGGAAGTGGAGCACAGCACAGATTCGGGCACTGTCAGAGCATGTTGTTTATTTTTTTCTTAACCATTTGCAGACAATGGGACAGATTTTATTGGGATGAAATACCTCTAAATTATTCTATTCTAATTTTGACCATACAGATAACTGTTAGCCAAACAAACTCTTGTTCAGCTGACAGCTATCCCTCCCGACTTTCCCATACACGTGCATGATTATCTTTTTTTGAAAGTGCATGCATTTTCAATAGGGAGAGAGGAGCAAGCCACTACCAAACACCTCTGGTGGCTACTTTTCGGGTTTTCTCATCACAGACAATGGGAGCATATCGCTAGGATATTCCCCCATTGTCTTATAGGTGCGGGTCCCATCGCTGGGACCCGCACCTATATCGGGAACGGAGCCCCGCAAGGTGGTGGCTGGAGGACTCTGGTCCGACCACCACCAAGCGCGCTCCCCATAGAAGTGAATGGGAGCGCACCGCAAATGACTGGCCTCCGCTCCCATTCACATTTATGTGCCCGACGGAAATTGCCGAGCCAGCGCTTGGCTATTTTCAGCGGCCCCATAGAAAATTAATGAAGGGCGGCTGCACATGCGCAGTGCGCCCTTCAACACTTTCAGGGTTCCGTTCTTGATATAGGTGCGGGTCCCTGTGGTTGGACCCGCACTTATAAGACAATGGGTACATATCCTAGCGATATGCCCCCATTGTCTGTGATGAGAACCCCTTTAAGAACAAACGGATTGGATTTTCTGAAATGCAATAGCTGGATCCTTTAGTCAACATCTGCCATCAGAGAAAAGTCAGGATACTCCCATAAACATTAGATTGTCATTTGATCTTGCAGAAAAAAAAACACCAGCAATTAGTCGACATTAATTTGTATGGGCACCTTATCTTAGTTCCCTGATCTATTAGAAACATACCTCCACCATTTCATCTCCATTGACTTCCTGTATGTGAGAAAATTTGTCGCTATTGCAGGTGAGTTTTCCACCTTCCAGTTGCACAGTAACCTATAGAAAAGGAAAAACAATATTGTAATCTTGCGTAAGAGACAATAATATATTAGGAAATGTCATTTCATATGCAACCTGTAATATATTTTCATTAGCTAAATCTGATAATTTCCATCAAAGAGCATGGAAAACTCTAAAGCAAACTATATAATGCTTACTCATTTCTTTATGGCATGGAGCAGGGATGCCCAACCTGTTGCCCTCCAGCTGTAGCAAAACTAAAACTCCCACCATGCTTTGACAGCCTACAGCTATTAGGGCATGCTGGGAGTTGTAGTTTTGCAACAGCTGGAGGGCCACAGGTTGCTCATCCCTGGGGTGGATGCTTATACCATGCTTCTTCATCTATGATTTAAAACTAGGCAATATTCATATCAGATTAAAGGGGTTATCCAGGATTTCCATATGTCTGGCCTATCCTCAGGATAGGTCATCAATATCAGATCTGCAGGGGTCCTACTCCTGGTACCTCGCCACTCAGCTGTATGAAGAGGCCGCAGCTCTCCGTGAGCGCTCAGACCTCTTCCTAGGCCAAATGATGTCCTATTCATCAGTCACATGGCCTAGAGGCAGCTCAACCCCATTTAAGTGAGTAGGGCTGAGCTGCAATACCAAGCACAGTCATTATACAACTGGGGTAGACTGGGAGCTTGATCATTCGATTATAAAAAAAAATCATGATACATGTTTTTTTTATGTTAGTATGTTTTATTTTTGCTGATATTGAGAAAATAAAAAAAAGTCCCTGTTTTTACATTTTTTCAACAAAAAAATTGTGACTAAAACATTTAAGTCATGTCTTCCTTTTTGGAAGTCTTTTTTTAAAATGCAATAATAGGTATACATCATTTTGGGTAAGGAATAGGGATATAGCTGTAGCTACTGATGTGTTTTTTTTTTTTTTTGGATTCATTTTTATATACATGTCCTTTAGGTCATAAGAAACCTATAAGGGACATTTTAACATTACAGTATTTTTCTTTCATTGCTAATATTTTCTGTGACCAGGGCCAGACTCTTAGTTCCAGTTACAGGGCAAATACAAGCCCTCGATTGCAATATAAAGCTGATCTATGACTAAGACCTAGCAGGTCCGGCAGCCACTGTACCCTGCACCTGCAAATCGCATTCTCACTGACACTACAATAGTAGAGGATAGTATGGCCTATAAGCTCCCCAAGGAGAGATAATACCCCCTAAATCATAAATATGCTTGACATGTATGTTGGGAGTTTTTCCAACATACACATTAGTGTAGATGCATGAAGAGATGTGAGCAGGGCCTTACATTATGTCCAGATGCATTTAAACACAATTGTGCAAATTTACGAAAGGCAAAGTGTATTTGTTGCCTATAGCAACCAATCAGTACAGCTTTCATTTGGTTTTTACGCTTGAAAATTTTCTTTTGCACAGTTTCACAAAACTCCTATATGTTACATCTATTCACAAAGCAATGAGATTTCAAAGACAATAAATGAAATCTTTACCTTGATCTTCTTTCCATCCATGGTGGTGATTTCTGACTCCTTTCCAACAGTAAAGGAATTGCTATGAGTTTGCTTTGGGGTCTTTGTGGCAACAACAAATTCATTTCCATTTTGCTGGATTTCAATTACGGGGTTGACATCCTTTGCTACTTTGACAATATCTTCAGGCAAACCTGTAATACAGAATATTGAAGAATATTATGGTCAAAATGAAAATACAAGTGGCTGAAAACTTTTTGCAGTTGCTATGCCTAAGTACACTGAGGAGTAGTCACTGTAGAACCATGATGGAGTTTATATATTGGACTGAATTTCATATATGGCACCTGGCAAAACTTATACTGGGACCTTAGATATTAATGTGGTCTGCATGAGTAAAAGTATCTCTCCACCTTGCTTGGTTCCAGAAATGTGGGCCTACATACAAAACGTTAGTATGAAAAAATAAGGTTAATATTAAATAAACATGTATAAAGTTCAGTGTATGCTATTCTTACCTACAGTCCTCAGGAAATTCTCATAGTTCTCCTGAGCATAGACATTCCAGGTTCCATTGAAGGACATGGTGACTCTTGATGTTTGGATGGAGACAGGCGAATGGAAGTGACAGGAGTGATGAGTGATACTGCTTGTGCTAAGGCAGTTTATATCTGGCCTGGCACCCCAATGGATCTATTGGATGTGATAATAATTAACTACACAACCATCAATCATCAACGGCTTGTTTGACATGACCTATAGTTCAATGTCCAGTAGTTTCTGTGTTAGTGAATATTATGTAACATGACCCTTTCATTCTAATATCATACACATTTTGCTGAACTGTCCTTTAAAATACATTTTATTTGTATTCATCCTCTCTATTCAAGATGAGCTCTTTTTTGGAGACTTTAAAGGGATTCTGTCACCAGGATTAACGATATAGAGATATTTATATGTGCCCATTAGTCTCTATGCAGTTTTTAAAATAATCCCACTGTTTATGCTCTGTGTGCTTTAGATTATTATAAAAACAGATCTTATTGATATGTAAATTACCTCTGTCAGGAGCCCAAGGGGTTGTCCCACGATATGTTGGAGCCCAGCCGCGCCCATCGATCCGAAGCCCAGCACCACCTACCACTTAATTTATTCACTCCACTATCCCTGACGTCAGTTCTTCTCAGTGCTGTAATCTCGCGCAGGTGCAGTGGACACTGTAGTCTGCGCCCATGCGGACTACTGGCACCGGCTTCGACGAGTCAACTGCGCATGCGCCGGCTCCCTCTGCGCGATATTACGGCACTGAGAAGAACTGACGTCAGGGATAGTGGAGTGAATAAATTAAGTGGTAGGCGGTGCTGGGCTCCGGCTCGATGGGCGCGGCTGGGCTCCAACATATCGTGGGACAACCCCTTGGGCTCCTGACCGAAGTAATTTGCATATCAATAAGATCGGTTTTTATAAGAATCTAACACACACAGAGCATAAACAGTGGGATCATTTTAAACACTGCATGGAGACTAATGGGCACATATAAATATCGCTATATCGTTAATCCTGGTGACAGAATCCCTTTAAGGTAACGGTAGAGCATTATGGGTATTTAACTAATATAATATTACTTCAAGTCATACTAGGGCTTCACAGAAGCTTCTGGGGGGGAAATGTTGCACAGCAGTTGCAAGATTTCTGACATGGTATCAGCAGAATATAGGCTTCATTTATACTGTAGTAACATAGTAACATAGTTTATAAGGCCGAAAAAAAGACATATGTCCATCCAGTTCGGCCTGTTATCCCGCAAGTTGATCCAGAGGAAGGCAAAAAAAAAACTGTGAGGTAGAAGCCAATTTTCTCCACTTAAGGGGAAAAAAATTCCTTCCCGACTTCAATCAGGCAATCAGAAAAACTCCCTGGATCAACGACCCATCTCTAGTAGCCATAGCCTGTAATATTATTGCACTCCAAAAATACATCCAGGCCCCTCTTGAACTCTTTTAGTGAACTCACCATCACCACCTCCTCAGGCAGAGAGCTCCATAGTCTCACTGCTCTTACCGTAAAGAATCCTTTTCTATATTTGTGTAGAAACCTTCTTTCCTCCAGACGCAGAGGATGTCCCCTTTTCACAGTCACAGTCCTGGGGATAAATAGATGAGGGGAGAGATCTCTGTACTGACTTCTGATATATTTATACATAGTTATTAGATCTCCCCTCAGTCGTCTTTTTTCTAAAGTGAAAACCCTCATTTTGATAATCTTTCAGGGTACTGTAGTCTCCCCATTCCAGTTATTACTTTAGTTGCCCTCCTCTGAACCCTCTCCAGCTCTGCTATGTCTGCCTTGTTCACAGTAGCCCATAACTGTACACAGTACTCCATGTGTGGTCTGACTAGTGATTTGTAAAGTGTCAGGACTATGTTCTCATCACGGGCATCTATGCCCCGTTTGATGCAACCCATTGCAGCAGCTGACTGACACTGGTTTCTACAGCTTAGTTTGCTGTTCACTAAAATTCCTAGGTCCTTTTCCATGTCAGTGTTACCCAGTGTTTTTAGTATGTACTGGTGACTTGCATTATTCCTTCCCATGTGCATAACCTTACATTTGTCAGTGTTAAACCTAATCTGCCACTTATCTGCCCAAGCCTCCAATCCAGGGCCGTCTTTAATATTGATTGGACCCTGGGCAAGAATTTACTTGGGCCCCCTGGATCCCGCCTTCACACACCCTAGCATGCAATCACGCCCTCCACCACAACACACACAAAAAATAATAATCCACACACCTCGTAGAGTAAACCGCGGATCCACAAAAAACGGAAGCCGCCCGTGTGCCTTCCGCAATTTGCATAACGGAACGGGCGGCCCATTGTAGACATGCCTATTCTTGTCTGCAAAACGGACAAGAATAGGAGATGTTCTATTTTTTTGGCGGGGCCACGGAACGGAGCAACGGATGCGGACCCAAACAACGGCCGTGTGCATGAGGCCTTAGCAAAATGCAGTCTCATGAGTGGTCCACACCCCTGCCTTGCAGCCTCACAGGAGTACAGGACCAGTATCTGTACACGTATGTATGGTATAATTGGGATGCACATCACACATGACACGACACAGATCTTTACCAGGCTGCAGGCCAGCAGACACATTATTATTGTCACATGTGTCACATGCCACTACTGACTGTACAGCCGTTCAGAGTTCAGACAGTTCACAGTTCCACTTTCTTCAGAAAAGCGAGCCTGCCGTGCACTCCAGCGACTTACAGATAGAGGCAGTGGCGTTGCTATGGCTGGTGTCACCCTTTGCTCAGGGGGGCCCTCATGGTGTGGTGTGGACTGGTCATTTTTACTAAGGAATATAGTTTAACTGTTTATGTGCAAAAGAGAAAAAAATAAGTCACTAAGTCAGCTACAATCAGATATCTGCACATAGACCAAGACTCTTGGTCTATGTGCAGATATCTGATTGGAGCTGACTTAGTGACTTATTTTTTTCTCTTTTGCACATAAACAGTTAAACTATATTCCTTAGTAAAAATGACCAGTCCACACCACACCATGTGGGGCCCCCTGAGCAAAGATTAGTAAATGTGCCCGGCCGGCCCCAGGCCAGGCCACAGTTCAGCAGACAGAGAGAACCCCTTTGTCTCCCGTCTCTCTAATAATCCCCCACTAATGGGGTTATTTAAATTACTGGTGGATTATTAGAGAGACGAGTCACGAGAGACATAAGGACTTCTCTCTGTCTGTCTGATGAACTGTGGCCTGGGGCCACCAACGGCCACCTCTTTTTTTCTCTTTTGCACATAAATGGTTAAGCTATATTCCTTAGTGAAAATGACCAGTCCAGTCCACACCATGAGGGCCCCCCCTGAGCAAAGATTAGTAAATGTGGCCGGTGGTGGGCCCCAGGCCCCTGTTCAGCAGCAGACAGAGAGAAGAACCCAACCCCTTATGTCTCTATAATAATCCCCCACTAATTTATGAATGGCAATTATTAATTCGGATTTTTCTCCCAGACCGGTTTCTAATATAAAATAAAGTCAATATATATGCAGGGCCACTGCTTTTTGCTTTATCTTACCTCCTCCCCTCCTGGTGCGGCAGTGGCAGATCTGGCTGTGTAACTTAAGGTACTAATAGGTGAGTGAGTCACTGTTCTGGTTGTCTGGTCACGTTAGGCGGTGACTCACCACCCAATCCCTTTAGCTCCGGACCGGAGCCGGGGACTTAGTCACTCACCAGGCTGCAGTGAGTCACACACCCCCTTTTACCACAAGATGGGCCCCGACGTGCTTGCTAAGCAGGCAGCAGCGCGTGTAAGTTCAAGTTGTTCTGAAGACTGCTGCGCTGCGCTGCTGCATAGACAGTCACTGAATGGGAGTCGCGAGTCGGGACTCGGGAAACGGAGCTCCCTTGGGCCCCCAGGAGCAACAGGGCCCGGGGCAGCTGCCCCTTTTGCCCTGCGGCAAAGACGGCCCTGCTCCAATCTATCCAGATCCCTCTGTAGTAGTATACTGTCCTCTTCCGTGTTAATTACTTTACACAATTTAGTGTCATCTGCAAAAATTTATATTTTACTGTGCAAGCCCTCTACAAGATCATTAATAAATATATTGAAGAGAATAGCTCCCAGTACTGACTCCATGAGGTACCCCACTAGTGACAGTGACCCAATCTGAGTGTGTACCGTTAATAACCCCCCTCTGTTTTCTATCACTGAGCCAGTTACTTACCCACATACAGACATTTTCTCCCAGTCCAAGCTTTCTTATTTTATATACTAACCTGTAGCATTACATTAAATCCATATTACGGGTAGGTGTAATTTTCCCCCCTGTAAATAACTGTGCAGTGAAGTGAAAATTATAATAGCTAATCCCTTCTGTTATCCATACAGCTGTTATATACTATGGCCAACATACAGTTGCATGGGCCCTCCAAAGGAACAGGCAGTGGCAAATAATGTTGCTGTAGCCGGCACAAGTATCAACAGAAGAAAAAGGTGCTCATAGAACCCATTAAAAGAGTGTTGGCAGAAAAGACCACATGGTCCAGCAAGTCTTTCCTTATTTTGTTGTTAGTTTTTCTTAGGATAGATATTAGAGATGAGGTACATTCGATTCGACCTGAATTGAAAGTGCCCCAGTTGCTCTAAAAAGTTGTGTATCACACTCAGTGGTCTCCTAGGACTGTATCCAACAATTTTCAAGCTCTTTAATGCCAAGACAGAACTACTAATGACAAAGTAACAGCGACATGCTGTATAGAGTGTGGCAATGTGAACATTGAGGTGTGCAGTAAAGTCCCGGGGAAGCATGATAAAAGGGGTGTTGTTTGCACCGGGAACGTGTCACCAAGAGGTCCGGCCTTGGTGGAGTAAAGGCCCCTAGATAGGTGGTCACTAAGTTAGCTGGTGGACACCAATATATTTAGAATAGCTGGTTCCAACTAGTCTGGGGCAGGCTTTTACTGGGAACAGTCAATGTGCTGGGTGGGTGCCTGTTCCCCATGCTCCAGTCCGCCGGGACTTAGGGCATGCTCACATCCAGGGATTCCATTTAATCTGGTTGCTGGAATTAGGTGTGTCTCACTCTGGAGAGTGTGCAGACAGAGGCCTGGTGAGGCTCTGTGTGTGGTCTCAGTCAGGAGGACTGAGGGGCCACAAGGCTTTGAATATCCTGAAGTTTGGGGGACACCTAGAGAACGAGGGTTGCACGGCCAGAGTTGGGAGGACTACTGGGCCACACTCCCCCAAAAGGTACTGGAATTGCCACAGCCTGGAGGCTGCTGTATTGAGGTTGGCTGAGGAAAGCCGCATATGATGTCCATGTGTGAACTGTGCTCTACGAGTGAGGTAGGTATGTATTTTGTTTAGGTAGCGCCTAGACGGGCAGGAGTTTATTTGTATGTTTTTCTTTATGCCATGTGCCACAATAAATGCACAGTTTGGACATGAAACTCTGTTGTCTAGTGAGATATCTGTGAGTGTGACCCCCTGAAAAGAGACGATCCCTTACAATAGCATTTAAGAGGGGACATACCCCCCGAGGCACCTACGGCCCGGAGAGCGCCATCTGACATCACCCTGGGGTCTGTGGCAGTAAGCCACATGGCATATATGTAGGATATTGGAACATACGGCTGAGGCCTACTTCCTCTCCCCAACGCCGGCTCCCTTCAAACAGCTCGGCATCCGGCCAGCAGCAGCACACAGACCTGCCCAAGGGAAGAAGACGCACAACTCCAGCAGCCATAAAACAACAGGGCTGCCTAGGGCTGCACCCTCACCACCGAGGCCCGCACTCCACTCCTACCCTGTACCACAAGTTTTTTGGCCAAGACAAGCCTGCCAGAAGCCCCAACGATCCCACGCCGACCCCGCCCCATGTTGTGGGGAGTGAAGCAAGACTGGAGGAACCCATGAGTACCTTTGATCTATCGCATACCCCTCCGTGCCCGGTCGGCTCACTTGTCTTCACACAGTCACATAGACCAGAGAGTTTTTTCCTTCCCGTCTGCAACTGCATGTTACTTTCAAGCCAGCAGCGACACCTGTGGTCTAAAACAGAATAGCACCATTTGCTGCCATTCCTGATACATCCACAGTGCTCTGCTGCCAAGTTACAGTACTTTCACACTAGCGTTAAAGCAATCCATTCAGTATGCATCAGGATGTCTTCCATTCCGTCCCTTTTACGGTATTTGGCTGGAGAAAATACCGCGGCATGCTGCAGTGTTTTCTCCGGCTAAAATTTCGGATGACTTGCCGGAATGCCGGCCTTTCCATTGAAATGTATTAATGCCGGATCCGGTAACAAGTGTTCAGGAAAAACAGATGCGCAGCCCTTTAAATCTGTGAAAAAAATAAATACCGGATCCGGTTTTCCGGATGACACCAGAGAGACGGATCCGGCATTGCAATGCATTTGTTAGACGGATCCACATCCGGATCCGGAAACAAATGATATCTGTTTGTATACGTATTTCCGGGTCCGGCAGGCATTTCTGGCAACGGAACTGCCTGCCGGATTATTCTAAAGCTAGTGTGAAAGTACCCTTACACTAGAATTGCACTAGAATCTATCTGATTTTACTCAAGACCCCATATGATCCATGAGAATAATCCTCTCAGGCTAATAAACTAACCACAGTAATAGAGCCGCCTCACGATACAGAGCGGACTAATATGACCTGCTGACACCTGAAACAAAGTGACGACAGGTCTTACCGCAGTTTTAAATTTTTTTCCTCCTGAACCTGATGTTGTAAACGCCCTTCGAGGTCCCCCCTCCCAGGTTTATAACGAAATCATAACACCAGACAGCCAGGCTTAGAGCTGACAGAGATTATGGACAAATTTGTGGCTAAGAACTGTTCTACAACTACACGCAAAAGGCTCCCAGGCGCACTCTGTTCCAACCACCACTGATACCACAACCAAAATGTCTAAATCCACGGGCAAACTGCCCAAAAAATCGCCCAAAACTACCCAAGGACTCTCCCAAACAGCCTCAGACATACCTTTCTCTGCTGAACTTATAACAGACGGTGACATTACACCATCTAATCTCTCCCCTAGATAGGCCCCTTCGCTCTCCCCTGAAGAGGACCCTAACCATGCTTCTACTGTGGCACAAGAAGTTTCTCGGGTTCTTTTACCCCTCTTTGACAAGAGACTGGAAGTACTCCACTCCTCTATCAACTCTGCCTTAAGACTATACTTTCAGGGATTATTTCTATAGTTTTTATACTCGGAAATGTGCTCTAAAGTGTCTGAGATCAACTCTGCCTTACAACTGATCACCACGAACTCCCAAAAAATCTCAGACCTGGAGAATAAATACGCAGCCCAGGAGATAACTATATCCAATCTGGAATGCACCATAACACAATGCAGAGAAACAGAGTCTACTCTACCCGCTAAACTGGAAGACCTTAAAAATCCGGATCGCCGCAACATTACACTCATAGGTGTCCCAGAGAGCATCGTAGGAGAGGACTTACATACCTCACCATAGACCTTCCTACAGTACTGGGCTTGGAGCTGTCGGCTGATAAACTTCACATCGAACGGGCGCACAGAACTAGACCACCTATCGGCGCCAGCGTACCCTAACAATACGAGGCCACTCTATTTTACTTTTCCAAGACTTTTCTGCATCGGTCTCCCAAAAGCAGAGAGCATTCACCCCAATATGTCAAAGAAAGGTAGTAGGGAGGAATCGGGCAACTATAGGCCAGTAAGCCTGACATCAATAGTGGGGAAATTAATGGAAACCATACTTAAAGGGACACTGACAGGCCCAATAAGCATATTTAGCTATATATATATGACTGCACAGGTCTTCTAATGTGCATCAAAATCGTATAAGTATACCCCCTGTCCACCTTATAAATACAGTAAACTCAAGTTTTATAACCTGATAGAATCGTCTTCTTTCTGCCCAAGGGGCGGCGTTTCAGCTTCACTTGCGCCCAGCCAGCCGCCCCCCAACCGCCGTTTTGAAGCACCGCCCAGCTCATCAATATTCACTTCACTGGGTGGCTTCTGCTGTCCCCGATGTCTTTGAGAGCAGCGCTCTGAAGCACTGCTCAGAAGGGTGCCCGGCGCAGGTGCAGCACGCAGAGGCTGAAGCGGCCTCTAAGAAGCAGAGGGGACGCAGGCGCGATGTGATCCCGGCCAGTGAGGGTGCCGGGCGCATGCGCTGAAGATGAAATGGAGTCCGATGCCCATAGTTTTGTATTGGGCATGCGCTGCTCTCAAAGACATCGGGGACAGCAGAAGCCGCCCAGCGAAGTGAATATTGATGAGCTGGGCGGTGCTTCAAAACGGCGGTTGGGGGCGGCTGGCTGGGCGCAAGTGAAGCTGAAACGCCGCCCCTTGGGCAGAAAGAAGACGATTCTATCAGGTTATAAAACATGAGTTTACTGTATTTATAAGGTGGACGGGGGTATACTTATACGATTTTAATGCACATTAGAAGACCTGTGCAGTCATATATATAGCTAAATATGCTTATTGGGCCTGTCAGTGTCCCTTTAACCGCCTCCGGACCGCCTAACGTAGGATCGCGTTCCGGAGGCGGCAGCCCTGCGCAGAGTCACGCATATACGCGTCATCTCGCGAGACGCGAGATTTCGCTCAAAGCCGGCCCGCGCATGCGCATCGCGGGCCGGCAAAAGTTAGAGGGGGGTCGGGTCATCAGCTTGCCAGCCAATGATCGTCGCTGGCAAGCTGATGATTTAAAAGAAAACGAATGAAAAGCCAGATAACACATTATATTAGTAAATATGATGTGTTAAATGGCTTGTCTGCTCCTCTGCTGGTCCTTTTCGTCGGTTGGTTCCAGCAGAGGAGCAGACATCACAGTGAGTAGCACCAAACACTACACCTTAGCCCCAGATCACCCCCATCACCCGAATTAACCCCTTGATCACCCCTTGACCGCCCCTGTCAATCACCTAGTGAAAGGAAAAAAGTGATCAGTGTAAACTGTCACTTTTTTTTTTCACTGGTATTGACTGTTAGGTTTTAGGATAGTTTAGGCCCCTTGGTTAGGTAGTTTAGCGTCAGTTAGCGCCCAGCCCACCGCACCGCAGTCACTGATTCACTGATTCGCTGATTAGCGTATCGCTAATCAGCATTTGTACTTTTATAGTATCTGTAAGTGATCAAAACTGATCACAGTCAGATCTATAATTGTATTAGTGTAACCTTAGCTCGCCCTCCACCCAAAACGCAGTGTTTGCCCGATCAGGCCTGATCGGTCGCCCACACGTGCGTTCACCCACGCCCGCCCCGCCGCAGTGACAAAAAATATTATATTTTTTGATCACTGCACAATCACTTTCCAAGCGCTGCGGCGATAAAAAAATCAGTTTTGATATTTTTTATCAACCGCAGCGGCCTCCGGTACTTCGCTAGCCTCCCCTTTGTAAGACAGGCTTGCTTTTTTTCTTGGCTAGTCTCAGGGAATACCCCTAAATTTAGTAATCCAAATGTCAAACAGGGGGTATTCTTCTGAAGAGGCCTACAGGCTTCTGACCCAGTCGGATGAGGAATGGGAACCCTCATCTGACGAATCTAGCGGGTCAGAATATGAACCTGTAGAGAGCAGTGGCAGTCTGACCCAAAGTTCGGACAAGGAGGTCGAGGTCCCTGATAGCATCAGGCGTACCCGGCCCCGTGTCGCTAGACCACAGGTTGTGCAGGATCCGTTTCAAGGGCAGCAGAGTGGGGCTGGCGCTGTCGGATCACGTAGTGAGGCATACACCAGCAGCGCAGCCCTCCCTGGACCTAGTACCAGCACTGCCGTACAACATGGTGAAGTGGCGAGCACCAGAAGGGCAGTTGAAGCTGGTACGGTGTCACGTGCAGTAGTCACCCCGTCGCAGCCACCGCAAAGACAGGCCCATAAAGCCCCTAGAGTCCCTGAGGTGCTGGCAAACCCCGATTGGCAGTCACCAACTTCAGCCGCACCTGTAGTTCCCCCTTTCACCGCCCAGTCTGGAGTTTGGGTTGAGACAGCTCAGATCGGTTCGGCCCTGGGATTTTTTGAGCTGTTCTTGACTGCGGAGCTCTTGGACTTAGTCGTGGCAGAAACAAATCGGTATGCCACACAATTTATATCCGCCAACCCGGGAAGCTATTATGCCCAGCCTTTCCGGTGGAAACCAGTCCAAGTTTCCGAAATTAAAATTTTTCTGGGCCTTCTCCTGAACATGGGTCTAACCAAAAAGCATGAATTGCGGTCATTATGGTCCACGAACCTGATTCATCACATGCCCATGTTCTCTGCTGCTATGTCCAGGGCACGTTTTGAGACCATCCTGTGTTTCCTGCACTTTAGCGACAACAGCACCTCCCGTCCCAGATGCCACCCAGCTTTTGACCGGCTCCACAAAATTCGGCCCCTTATAGACCACTTCAACCAGAAATTTGCAGATTTGTATACCCCCGAGCAAAACATCTGCGTAGACGAGTCCCTAATACATTTTGCCGGGCGCCTTGGCTTCAAACAATACATCCCAAGCAAGCGCGCCTGGTATGGGGTCAAATTGTATAAGCTCTGTGAAAGGGCCACAGGCTATACCCACAAATTTCGGATCTATGAGGGAAAAGATCAGACCCTGGAGCCGGTCGGTTGCCCTGACTACCTGGGGAGCAGTGGGAAGACAGTCTGGGACTTGGTGTCACCCTTATTTGGCAAGGGGTACCATCTTTATGTGGACAATTTTTACACAAGTGTGCCCCTCTTCAGGCATTTGTTCCTAGAACAGATTGGCTGCTGTGGCACCGTGCGACCTAGTCGCCGGGGCTTCCCCCAACGGCTCGTTACCACCCGTCTTGCAAGGGGGGAGAGGGCTGCCTTGTGTAACGAAGAACTGCTCGCGGTGAAATGGAGAGACAAGCGTGACGTTTACATGCTCTCCTCCATTCACGCAGACACGACAATACAAATTGAAAGGGCAACCTGTGTCATTGAAAAGCCCCTCTCAGTCCACGACTATAATGGACTCATGGGAGGGGTGGACTTCAATGACCAGATGTTGGCTCCCTATTTAGTTTCCCGACGCACCAGACGCTGGTATAAGAAGGTGTCTGTATATTTGATTCAATTGGCGATGTACAATAGTTTTGTTCTCTACAGTAAGGCTGGGAGAACGGGATCCTTCCTCAAATTTAAGGAAGAGATCATCGCGAACCTCCTGTATCCAGGAGGTTCCGTGGCCCCAACCACCAGTGTAGTTAGCCGTCTACACGAGCGACATTTCCCCAGTGTCGTTCCTGGTACCTCAACCCAACCGTCACCTATTTCTGTCCTGACTGCCCTGACCACCCTGCCCTATGCTTTGGAGAGTGTTTCTGGAAGTACCACACACAGGTACACTTAGCATAGGTAAATAAATAAATTGGACTGGCACTCTGTATGTGTGGTAATGGAATAAATACAGTAAATGATGTAATAAAAGGTGATCACAAATTCCTAAACAATAATACAATAAAATGCACAATAGGATAAAACATATGTGAACGCTAAAATATGAATAGCAGCACTGATATGGTGGTACGTTCGTTAATCTATGATATAAAGTTCATCTATGGTATAAAGTTCATATATTCGGACCACCAAACTTGGTTGGGTATAGTGGTTGTCCTTTCAATCACAAAATTTTGTAAGGTGCAAAAGAACGCAAACGAGCGTGATGATTATGCAGTTTGGGCAAAAAGTATATGTGCTGCCGAAACTTCAGCACAGATGAGTTGTCCCCTGAATAGCGGTAAATTTCAGTCACTGTAATGCAGTACACCAAGGTAAGAAAGATATCGAATATTACCTTGAGCCAGCTGAAGTGGAAAACAGAGTCACTCACATATATGGTGCGGCTGATCCCGTACTTGGAGATAAATGCCGAAGCGTGCTGCTTGCTTAGCCGTCTGTATCGCAGAGTATGCTGCGTCCCACGTGATCCGTGACGTCTCCGGTCTGGGACTTCTGGCAGAATATCGCGAGATCTGGTGCGGCAGTCAGAATAGCAAGAGCTATGCTTGGCAGGTCCTGGATGGAGTTTTTTCACTGGAGCGCTCCAGTTATTACAATGGACTATTCACAGATTTTTTTCATCTGTGTATCCGGAGAAGGCCTTGATTATAATGGGAGTGTATCAGCTTGTTACGCCAGACGCGTTTCGGAGGCCTCTTCCCCTTCCTCAGTGGCAGCTGAGGATACACAGATGAAAAAAATCTGTGAACAGTCCATTGTAATAACTGGAGCGCTCCAGTGAAAAAACTCCATCCAGGACCTGCCGAGCATAGCTCTTGCTATTCTGACTGCCGCACCAGATCTCGCGATACTCTGCCAGAAGTCCCAGACCGGAGACGTCACGGATCACGTGGGACGCAGCATACTCTGCGATACAGACGGCTAAGCAAGCAGCACGCTTCGGCGTTTATCTCCAAGTACGGGATCAGCCGCACGATATATGTGAGTGACTCTGTTTTCCACTTCAGCTGGCTCAAGGTAATATTCGATATCTTTCTTACCTTGGTGTACTGCATTACAGTGACTGCAATTTACCGCTATTCAGGGGACAACTCATCTGTGCTGAAGTTTCGGCAGCACATATACTTTTTGCCCAAACTGCATAATCATCACGCTCGTTTGCGTTCTTTTGCACCTTACAAAATTTTGTGATTGAAAGGACAACC
This sequence comes from Bufo bufo, assembly GCF_905171765.1. Lineage (NCBI taxonomy): Eukaryota > Metazoa > Chordata > Amphibia > Anura > Bufonidae > Bufo > Bufo bufo. Next base: position 354,769,155 of record NC_053391.1, on the reverse strand, counting down.
ACTATACCCAACCAAGTTTGGTGGTCCGAATATATGAACTTTATACCATAGATGAACTTTATATCATAGATTAACGAACGTACCACCATATCAGTGCTGCTATTCATATTTTAGCGTTCACATATGTTTTATCCTATTGTGCATTTTATTGTATTTTTGTTTAGGAATTTGTGATCACCTTTTATTACATCATTTACTGTATTTATTCCATTACCACACATACAGAGTGCCAGTCCAATTTATTTATTTATTTATTTTACATTCATCTGTAAGGGTGATACAGATCCTCTGGCCTAGAGCACCTGGTTCCTTGTTTGCACACAGAGTGAGCTATTCCTCAAACACTTCTCTTTCACACTTAGCATAGGGATTGCATCTCACAGGACAGGCACACAGGGCTATTAGGGCCCTTTTACTCACAGCTGCTGCAAACCTCTCCTTTCACCTGGGATAAAGTGCATAATGTACTTCGCCACATCTTTGGGCGATTTGCGCTTTGCACATTGTCCCATGGGGAAGGAGAGTTTTGTCCTATAAAGGTAAAAAAAAAAAAAAATCACCGGTAAGCAAAAAAGTTAATGTTCAGTTCAAAAGTTTATATGTTCTGTTCAAAAGTTATTATAAAGTTAATAAATTTATTGCGTTGCGGCCTGGTTTTTTCTTTTTTGTTTTGTTTTTTTTACCTTCCAGGTGGACCAACCGATCGACTAGCTGCAGCACTGATGTGCATTCTGACAGAAGCATTGCGCTGCTGTCAGATTACACAAAAGTCAGTGTATGCGGCGCTGCAAGACGAGATTTCTCCTCTGCAGTAAAAGATACGTTTGCCGAGGCATATGAGCTGAGGAGGCGGCGGTGTTCATATACTTTGGCAAACACTTTGTATATAAAAAAAAAATAATCCCGGCAATGATTTATTCATCCACATCGATTGATGTGAATGGAGAAATCTGGTTTGCCAGGGCATACGAGCTAAGTGGGTATGGATGTTGGGCGGAGCTCCTATGTCCTGGCAGACGCCTTTCCCCTCCTTTTTTTTTTTTGGCAGAGATTTTTCCATCCACATTGATCGATGCGAATGAAGAAATCTGTGCCGTTCATTTTTTCTTTCAGCCCAGAGGCTGAACGAAAAAAAAAAAATATCATTACCCGTATGCTCAATATAAGGAGAATAGCAGAAACTCCTAATGCTCGCCATACATGTAATGATTGCGGAGACCCTCAAATGCCAGGGCAGTACAAACACCCCACAAATGACCCCATTTTGGAAAGAAGACACCCCAAGGTATTTCGTGAGGGGCATATTGAGTCCATGAAAGATTGAATTTTTTGTCCCAAGTTAGCGGAAAGGGAGACTTTGTGAAAAAAAAAATAAAAATAATCAATTTCCGCTAACTTGTGGCAAAAAAATTTTTTTTCTATGAACTCGCCATGCCCCTCATTGAATACCTTGGGGTGTCTTCTTTCAAAAATGGGGTCACATGTGGGGTATTTATACTGCCCTGGCATTTTAGGGGCCCTAAAGAGTGAGAAGAAGTCTGGGATCCAAATGTCTAAAAATGCCCCCCTAAAAGAAATGTGGGCCCCTTTGCGCATCTAGGCTGCAAAAAAGTGTCACACATGTGGTATCGCCATACTCAGGAAAAGCTGGGGAATGTGTTTTTGGGTGTCATTTTACATATACCCATGCTGGGTGAGAGAAATATCTCGGTCAAATGCCAACTTTGTATAAAAAAATGGGAAAAGTTGTCTTTTGCCGAGATATTTCTCTCACCCAGCATGGGTATATGTAAAATGACACCCCAAAACACATTGCCCAACTTCTCCTGAGTACGGAGATACCACATGTGTGACACTTTTTTGCAGCCTAGGTGGGCAAAGGGGCCCACATTCCAAAGAGCACCTTTCGGATTTCACTGGCCATTTTTTACAGATTTTGATTTCAAACTACTTACCACACATTAGAATGCCAGGGCAGTATAACTACCCCACAAGTGACCCCATTTTGGAAAGAAGACACCCCAAGGTATTCGCTGATGGGCATAGTGAGTTCATGGAAGTTTTTATTTTTTGTCACAAGTTAGTGGAATATGAGACTTTGTAAGAAAAAAAAAATCAAAAAAAAAAATCATCATTTTCCGCTAACTTGTGACAAAAAATAAAAAATTCTAGGAACTCTCCATACCCCTCACGGAATACCTTGGGGTGTCTTCTTTCCAAAATGGGGTCACTTGTGGGGTAGTTATACTGCCCTGGCATTCTAGGGGCCCTAATGTGTGGTAAGTAGTTTGAAATCAAAATCTGTAAAAAATGGCCGGTGAAATCCGAAAGGTGCTCTTTGGAATGTGGGCCCCTTTGCCCACCTAGGCTGCAAAAAAGTGTCACACATGTGGTGGGGCTGGCGCTGTCGGAGAAATATCTTGGCAAAAGACAACTTTTCCCATTTTTTTATACAAAGTTGGAATTTGACCAAGATATTTATCTCACCCAGCATGGGTATATGTAAAATGACACCCCAAAACACATTGCCCAACTTCTCCTGAGTACGGAGATACCACATGTGTGACACTTTTTTGCAGCCTAGGTGGGCAAAGGGGCCCACATTCCAAAGAGCACCTTTCGGATTTCACTGGCCATTTTTTACAGATTTTGATTTCAAACTACTTACCACACATTAGGGCCCTTAGAATGCCAGGGCAGTATAACTACCCCACAAGTGACCCCATTTTGGAAAGAAGACACCCCAAGGTATTCGCTGATGGGCATAGTGAGTTCATAGAAGTTTTTATTTTTTGTCACAAGTTAGTGGAATATGAGACTTTGTAAGGAAAAAAAAAAAAATCATCATTTTCCGCTAACTTGTGACAAAAAATAAAAAGTTCTATGAACTCACTATGCCCATCAGCGAATACCTTAGGGTGTCTACTTTCCGAAATGGGGTCATTTGTGGGGTGTTTGTACTGTCTGGCCATTGTAGAACCTCAGGAAACATGACAGGTGCTCAGAAAGTCAGAGCTGCTTCAAAAAGCGGAAATTCACATTTTTGTACCATAGTTTGTAAACGCTATAACTTTTACCCAAACCATTTTTTTTTTTACCCAAACATTTTTTTTTTTATCAAAGACATGTAGAACAATAAATTTAGAGAAAAATGTATATATGGATGTCGTTTTTTTTGCAAACTTTTACAACTGAAAGTGAAAAATGTCATTTTTTTGCAAAAAAATCGTTAAATTTCGATTAATAACAAAAAAAGTAAAAATGTCAGCAGCAATGAAATACCACCAAATGAAAGCTCTATTAGTGAGAAGAAAAGGAGGTAAAATTCATTTGGGTGGTAAGTTGCATGACCGAGCAATAAACGGTGAAAGTAGGGTAGGTCAGAAGTGTAAAAAGTGGCCTGGTCATTAAGGGTGTTTAAGGTAGGGGGGCTGAAGTGGTTAAGGAGAGGATTGTGGAACATCTAAAATCCCATGGATTGAAAGATGAAAAACAGCATGGGTTTACTTCAGGGAGATCATGTCAAACTAATCTTATTGATTTTTTTGATTGGGTGACTAAAATAATAGATGGCGGAGGTGCAGTAGACATCGCTTATCTAGACTTTAGTAAGGCTTTTGATACTGTCCCACATAGAAGGTTTATCAATAAAATGCAGTCTTTGTGCACGGACTCCCATATTGTTGAATGGATTAGGCAGTGGCTGAGGGACAGGCAACAGAGGGTTGTAGTCAATGGAGTATATTCAGACCAAGGTCTTGTTACCAGTGGGGTACCTCAGGGATCTGTTCTGCGACCCATATTGTTTAATATCTTTATCAGCGAAATTGCAGAAGGCCTCGATGGTAAAGTGTGTCTTTTTGCTGATGACACAAAGATTTGTAACCAGGTTGATGTTCCTGGAGGGATACACCAAATGGAAAAGGATTTAGGAAAACTAGAGGAATGGTAAAAAATCTGGCAACTAAAATGTAATGTTGATAAGTGCAAGATAGAGCACCTGGGGCGTAAAAACCCCAGAGCAGAATATAAAATCAGTCCTAACCTCAGTATCTGAGGAAAGGGATTTAGGGGTCATTATTTCAGAAGACTTAAAGGGGTTATCCGAGTTAATAAAAAAAAATAAAACCTCTTAAAACCCATCAGGATATACATATAATTTGGTTAAGCTAGATTTCATCAAGTTAAGGCTATGTTCACATCTGCGTTCAAGCTCTCCGTTCCTGTAGTCTGTCCGGAAGTAGGAAAAAAAATCTAAAAACGTATCCGTTCAACCTCCCATAGAAACTAATTGACGTATGTATGCATACGTTTGACTCCGTTAGTTGGTAATACGTTCGGAATACATTTTTTCAGACGGAAAACAAAATCCTGCTTGCAGGATTTTTTTCTACGTTCAGAAAAGCGGATTCTTGACGGAGCGTCCATTCACGTTCATTGTAGTAAATGAGAAACGGATTGTTACATTTTTCTGAACATGCGCAGAACAAACAGGAACTTACAAACGAAGACAGGAAAACAAGGGAGTGTCATGTGACAGTCACGTGAGCATTACTCCTCACCATTTCTGAAGGCTGATGTTCAAGTTGGAGAAAGTCTCAAGAAAAGGGTATGAATTGATGCTTTTAAAGTATTTACTTCGATCATCTACTGGGGCATGCTATTTGGCTACTGGGGGCTAATATCTTGAAACTGTGGATGCTATTAGGCACATGGGGGATGTTATTAGTCTTTTGTGAGATGCTATTACGCTACTGGGACATGTTATTTGGCTACTGGGGGCAAATATTTTGAAGCTGTGGATGCTATAAGGCTACTGGGGGATGTTATAAGGCTACTGGGGAATGCTATAAGGCTACTGGGGAATGCTATAAGGCTACCGGGGGATGCTATAAGGCTACTGGGGTAATGCTATAAGGCTACTGGGGTAATGCTATAAGGCTACTGGGGGATGCTATAAGGCTACTGGGGGATGCTATAAGGCTACCCGGGAATGCTATAAGGCTACTGGGGGGATGCTATAAGGCTACTGGGGGAATGCTTTAAGGCTACCGGGGGATGCTATAAGGCTACCGGGGGATGCTATAAGGCTGCTGGGGAATGCTATAAGGCTACCGGAGGATCCTATAAGGCTACTGTGGAATGCTATAAGGCTACCGTGGGCCGGATGAGAGTCATGAGGATCTAATCTGCCGTCTGATTTTGTGTGGGTCATTCACAATGTAGTCTGGTCTGTTGATGTTGCCAAAAGTCGAATTGCAATAGGGGGTTGATATAATTTTAAGGACCAGAGGAGCAATTTTGTGTTTTGACTAATCCCTGTTTTAACCCTTGTTGCATCTTGTGCCAATGTGTATGTTGAAATATGTCTATAAGCTCTTGTCTATAATGGTTCTGTAACGTTTTCAGATGTCTTCGCCTTCTCCTTCGGTTGGTAGTCGAAGTACTCCATCCTTTCACATGCAGGTAAAAATCTTTAAATAAAAATATATTATTAATGATCCAAATAATAAATATTTTTGAACCACAATACATATTTATATATTTCAGGGACACTCCGACACTGAATCCTCTGCTGGCGAGGAATTGCGTTTTTCTCCTGAACCAATGGAGTCAGTAAGTGTGGAATGTCATGTTTAGATTTTTTGGTTTCTACACATCCATAATTGGTACAATGGATATAAACTCGAAAGGTACATGATTTGCCAACACCGCAAAAGGATAGATAGGCCAATGTATTGGCAACAAGATTTGAAAGAGGCATTTTGGTTGCTGCAGGGCAGGCAGACGGCAATTTTCAATGAATACAAAACTGTGTTTGTTTTTCAGACACAGGAGGGTACACATTCCATTGAAAATCCGCGAAGTAGACGTCATAACGACGAGGATGTGAGTATCTATACTTAGGTTCTCTAAAGTAATCAATTGTCTTTTGTGATAACTATATTATTTATTAGGACACTAACAGGCAAAGTGAAAATCCATCACCTGTTCAAAAAAGAACTTCCAGGCGTGGTGGTCGCGGACAACGTGGTCGTGGCAGTCGTCGTGGACGTGTAGGCCGTGTGAGTAGGCACATGTGCTGTGATGTGAGCTGTCCACACTGCCCCCAGTATACAGTATCTTATATCACCTATAAGATAACGTGGCCATCATACCTCAATTTTTTTTTATTATTAGAACAAATGACCGTGAGGATTGGAGACATTTGTTTTACCCAAACAAAAATTTAAGTGTTGCTTATCACATAATGGACATACCATGAACAGGGGCTACTCTCTTATTAAATTAAAAGCAATGACCCGCTCGCCAAGTCTATATCTTTATAGCCGTTCACACCCAAAGACCAAATACAAGGAAACCAAAAAAAATTGAATATTTTTTTATTAAAACCAAAGATGCAGTGGGCAGTGGTGGCACATGCAACATATTCGCTATACAAGTTTTATCAAAAAGACTTAAGTGCTATTGGAATTGCAGGTAGCTTTTTAAGGTAATGATAACATTTGTTTTAAACCAAATAGGGTAGACAGCAAGAATTGGACGAGGAAGATAGGCAATTTCTCCCAATTATAAACTGTGAGCTGCTAATACAGCTAGTAGAAGCAAGGCCAGCTCTATGGGACCAAACAGACCCCAAACACTCGGACCACAACACGACTCGTCGACAATGGCAAGAGGTCTATGCCAATGTGGTTCCCACATGGAACGATTTGAGCCGTCAGGCTCAAAAAAATTGTGGTACATTAATTTCATTCCTTTTGTTAAATCATTTGGTTTTAGAAGATTTGATAGTGATGTTTCTAGTTGGAAGAATAGTGAAGTGAGCATAAGTTTTCTGTTCGGAAAACTTTGTTTCAACAACTGATACAGCCAATTCAGGTACCGGGCAAAATAACAGTTAAATACAATGCAGAATGTTGGACTGCCTGGAGCAACAGTTTTTTATGCAATCCGATGTCAACAGAAAATAATATATATAGCATTATATACGGTTATTATAATTGTTCTTTATTTTCTAGCTGAAATCATATCAACACGCTGGAGGTCAATACACGATAGGTTTATGCGTGACCTCAATCATGAACGAACGGCGCCAAGTGGTTTCGGTCCTTCTCAGAGGAAAGCTTACCAATATGCACCACATCTTCAATTTCTTCAACGTTGTTTTCAGCAGCGCATGTGAGTTAAATATCCTAAAGAGAAGCAAAAAAAAAATTATGAATATAGAAATTATACCTTTTATTTCCTATTTCAAGACTCATTCAAGCACACTCCCTCCTGAAGCAGAACCTCTTGAACATGAGGAATCAACCGAACAATTGTCTGGACGATCTACCGATCAAACTTCGTTACCATCTCAGTCACAGGATTCTGCTCTGGAGTTGCGCGGCCGCCAAACTGAGACATGTGCTCAGATTGAAGATACTCGACAGTTCATTTCTTCTGCCTTTGACAGAGTTTTAAGTAGGCCGAGGCCACTTCGAAGACCACATAGAGTCTTTGAGGATCTTGCACTGATTTTCCGAGATTGTTTATTAAAAATAGAGGAGGAGCAAACTCGGTATAAGCAAGAGTTAACTTCCATGATCAATCATGTCGAGGTAGTTTGTCGTCCAGAACCCCTTAACCATAATCAGCAGTTTCTCTTAACGTTAAGTCATTGGATGGACAACATGACTCCAGAGCAGAATTGTGATTGTCGAGTGACATTGATCAAAACTGTTTGGAATATTAAACACCCACCACCCTCTCAATTTGTTCCTCTGGCTCAGTCGTATCCCCCAGCCACCTCCTACCCAACATCCATGACTTCTCCACCTGCTCACTCATACTCTGAGCCACATATCGCTCCCCAGTCACAAAACTTTCAACAGTCACAAAACTTTCAACAGTCACAAAACTTACCCCTTTCCCAAAACTCTTAACAATCACAAAACTTTCCCCATTCACAAAACTTTAGCCAGTCCCAAAACTTTCCCCCATCCAACACTTTACCTACGTACCACAACTTTCCACAGGCCCAAAATGTAGGCACTGCACAAAACTTTCCAGCTTTACAGAACTTTCCATTAACATCCCACATCTTTATTCCATCCCAAAGCCATCCACCGTCCCAAAGACAACCTACGTTCCACCAATACCCAACGTCTCACACATTTCCACCTTCTCAAAGCCATAGCACATCCCTCAGATATCAACCTGCATCAACCTTTCAAGAGACTTTAAGGCAATCTCAATCACAGCTACCTTCCTATGTCTCTGCACAAACACCTTTCCAATCCAAAAGCACTGGAAGTTCCCAAACACGTCTACAGACACCAAGTCCAGATGTGATTTCTATGTCAACTCCAAATAAAATCTCCATAAACGAAGGTGTTTCCACCTCCGTTTTTCCCACTCCAACCACTTTTAATACCCCTTTCTGTTCCATACCAATCTGGTACTGATTCATATTCCCTTCATACTCCACAACATCAACAACAGGGTGATTATGTCAGACCGCAACATTCGTTCATGCAATCACTCCTAGACCAAAGTGCAGAAGATGATGGGTCCCCAACTGCAGCCCCAGGAAAGGCTCCATTCACTCAACCACCACCCTAGTTAACAAAATATATATTATGTTTTCTTGAAGTTTATAAATGAGTACCTCACAAGGTTTATATTGACCACAGTGTCAATTTTTTAAAGTTTATAAATAAGTACCTCACAAGGTTTATATTGACCACAGTGTCAATTTTTTGAAGTTTATAAATAAGTACCTCACAAGGTTTATATTGACCACTGTGTCAATTTTTGCACTTTAATGATGTTGAACTTGAAACATTTTCTATGTTTTATACTTTTATATTATTAGATTAATTTTAAGGATGTTTCAGATATGTGTGTAATTATTGTGCACTTATCAGCTTGCATAAGCCAAGAACTAACATGATAATCATAGCAGATTGGACCCTGAAAAGAGTAATTGGCCTTATTATTCATGATTACTTTATCTCCAGGCCAAGGTGCTGATGACTGACAGTTTTCCAGCTAGTCTTTTTTCCTTATATTAAGGAGAAAAATGCCATTCATCAGCACATGGGTCAGAGACACAGAGATTAGCTACCATGACTAGACTCAGGTTGGTTCAACTCTTTTACGGTAATGGACTGCAATGATTATGATGATAGTTCTTGTTTATCACGTGTGAGTGAGTGACACAGTACACAAATCCATATACTGTCACTTATTCAGCACCTTGCGTGGTCTGCACAAAGCTGATGACTTTTTCAGTCTCCCACCTGTTGTTGTTCCATTGCTATTGTCTCGCTATCATGATCCTCCATTGTACACTTTCTTGAAAACTATGCAAATACAAGAATAGAAATGGCATATGTCATTACTATTTTCTTTGATATAATGTCTCATGCACAAGACTGAACACACTCAGAGACATGGGGTTTGTCAAAAAAAAATTGTACCTGCTGATGTAATTTAAAGGGGTACTGGAGGACACACCATCAGTGATTACACTGATTCTTTGCATGTTATGCCACCCACATGGCTGTAGTCTAGCACTTTTTACATCATATTGATGATGCACAGTAGCCCTGTGTTTGGTAAGACATGCCTAGCAGCATTGAAATAACTGATAATGTGCACTTCCATTTGCATGTTCCATGTCACCATATAACTTCTGGCCCGCTCAAGGAAGACATGTCTCGCGGTGCATACTGTAGTGTGATGATTCTGAACTTGGTATGATGATGCTATCACATAGCATGTGCAATCATGAGAATGGTGTACACTTCAGTCACAGATAGAACAACCTTTTCACAATGGACATTTTGTTATTCCTACATGTGCGGTAGAGCTTATCTTATCCTTTTCTTATGTGAATTCTACTTCCATTGTGTTGAGCTACATGTTTTTATGGAAGTTTATTTGTAAACTTATGCAAATGATTATTAAAATATAAAAATATATTTAAAAAAAGTATTTATCTAAATAAATACTTTTATTATTTCAAATATACTTTGTCAGTGGTTTTAATACTTTCAAGACTCAAAACGACAAACAAGGGATATGGAGATCGTTGGAGAGGCATAGCTTACCTTTTGCTGAATTAAGGCAATAAATGTAGGTAGACCGATGCATCATGGTTAACTCAACAATAAACAACAATATAATAAGAACAAACAATAAAATAAACTATTATGTACATAACAAATTACAACTTTCAACTATACATATTTAATAAACAAACAGTAACAAACAATAGAGAATATATTTTTTTTTTGGAAGAACATCGCAGGAATATATAAGTTCAAATATGTTCATCGTGCCAAAGCACAGATCTAGCTGAAGAAATAAAATATTCTGCAAATTGATCGCGCATGCGACTCACAGCAACTGTTGATCTTGGGCCAGTTTCTATGTGATCTCCTGGTGGATTTAATGACAGTGGCTCCGTAGGCAAAGGCTCTTTGGTCAGTACATAATTGTGCAACACAACACATGCTTTTATGACATCATCCACAGTATCTGTTTTCAATTGTATTGCACGAGTGAATATTTGCCATTTTGCAGTCAATATGCCAAAAGCACACTCGACCATTCTTCTTGCTCGAGTCAGTCTGTAATTGAACACTCTTTTGCGATAGTCTAGACCACGGCTGGCATATGGCTTCAGTAAATTTCCACACATTTGGAAAGCTTCATCTCCGACTAGAACAAATGGAAGTGCAGGGTTTGTAGTACCTGGTAAAGGCCTGGGCTCTGGTATACCAAAGTTTCCGGAGTACAGCCTTCTTCCCATATTAGAATTTTTAAAAACACGTGAGTCATTTGTTCGTCCAAAAGCTCCAATATCAGCAGCCACAAATTTGTAATTTGCATCAACAATTGCCATTAGGATCACAGAAAAATACTTTTTATAGTTAAAAAACGAGGATCCACTACGTGGGGGCTTCAAGAGCCTCACATGCTTCCCATCCACTGCACCAATACAATTGGGAAACTGTGTCACCTCATAAAACTTGTCGGCTATGCTGATCCACTGTTGGCAAGTAGGATGGGGAAGAAATTCTTCACGCAGAAGATTCCAAATTGCCCGGCAGGTATCTTTAACAATGTAAGATATTGTAGATTTTCCTAGTCGAAATTGAAAATGAAGACTGGAAAAACTTTCACCACTAGCCAGAAACCTACAAAAAAATAAAATTAAATTTAACATAATTGTTACACAAATACTATTCACAATAAAAAAACTGCAGCAAAACAACTTTTCGGATTGTCCCACAAGCATTAATTCAAGATCCTTCACAGCAAACAGATCAACATTACCTAGCGGTTGAACGGAAAATGGTATAAAATTTGGATGCATTTACATATTTTAGGTAACTACTATATATTAAAACTTGTCTCTTGAGATTAATCATATACTCACAATAATAATGAAAAAAAAAGGCTCTGAAACACAGTAGAAGCAATAATGGAAAGTTGTACCATACATACCGCAGAGTGAACATGAGTCGTTCTTCGGGAGTTACACTTCGACGAAATTTCGTATCCTTCCGTCTCAATCGGCGACGTAAACGTTGGGAAAGGTCATCAAAGCTTGCGACACTTACACAGAGATATTCTGTAAATTTGACAGGGTGTTTTCGGAGTTCTTGATAAAGGGTCGAATAAACACCTTGTGTCATTCGGCATGATGTAATGGGATGCACCCAATATCGCCGTCTCCTTTTCATGGATGACATTCGCATCTTTCGAAGTTTCCATATTATATAGTCCACAGAAAAAAGGACATGAGCGGGCAGCATTGTTCCTCTTCCAGCAATTGGATGTCACAATATAGCACCATTTTTATATAGCATGCAGATAGGGGAGGGACAACTGAAAAAAAAAAAAGGAGAAAAACGGATCCGTTACCGGAGTAACTAAACGGATTGAACGGACATTTAACTGACATTTTTAATTTGTTTATTAACGTATACGTTAGATGGTATCCGTTTGAAAACGTAGCAAAATATGTCCATTACGTTCCGTTATGAATTAATCTGTTTCAATTTTGAAACGGACGCAAGTCATAACGGAAAGCCCAATGGAGGACAAACGCTGATGTGAACGAGGCCTAAAACCCATATATACACCTTTTCATGGTTGTGTCATTGCTGTGTTTACATGCTGAAGTACATGCTGAGGGGGCGTATAACAACAAAGCCTGAGCTCTGCCTCATGAATATTTGTGGGCGTGAGCAACCTGACCTTTCCCTCACCCTGCTCTGCACTTTGCATAAAAAAAAACCACATGATCATCTCCTAGCTCACACTGGCAGAAGATCTTCCTGTCACATTGCAGCTGGAGCTGCCTGCCGGATCCGCTGATCAGTGTGACAACTGACAGCATTTGTAGATGGATCCGGGTGCGGATCCGTCTAGAAATGCATTGCAAGAACGGATCCGTCTACAAATGCATTTTTTGTACGGATCCATCTATCTGCTTGTCATGCGGATCGACGGATCCCTCTAGCAGTCTTTTTCACAGTTTTCATGGTCTGTGCATGCGCAGACCGGAAGGACAGATTCGTCCTTCAGGTCCTTCAGTTGTTTTGCAATGCCGGATCCGGCAGGCAGTTCCGTCGTCGGAGCTGCCTGCTGGATCCACCGATCAGTGTGACAACTGACAGCATTTGTAGACGGATCCGGGTGCAGATCTGTCTAGAAATGCATTGCAAGAACGGATCCGTTTACAAATGCATTTTTTGTATGGAGCCGTCTATCCGCTTGTCATGCGGATGGACAGATCCGTCTTGCAGTCTTTTTCACAGTTTTCATGGTCTGTGCATGCGCAGACCGGAAGGACGGATCCGTCCTTCAGTTGTTTTGCAATGCCGGATCCGGCAGGCAGTTCCGTCGTCGGAGCTGCCTGCCGGATCCGCCGATCAGTGTGACAACTGACAGCATTTGTAGACGGATCCGGGTGCGGATCTGTCTAGAAATGCATTGCAAGAACGGATCCGTCTAAAAATGCATTGCAAGAACGGATCCGTCTATCCGCTTGTATTCGGAACTGCTCGCCGGATCACTCTGCTGCAAGTGTGAAAGTAGACTTAGTCCTGCGACCTCTCACCGTGCACTGCCGTGCTGCGCCGGAGATCCGCACCATCCCCATTATAGTCAATGAGGACGGAGCGGCAGTCCAGCGGCACGGCCAAATAGCGGCAGGGCGGATCCGACAGGGTGAACAGCCTGTCGGATACGTCCTGCCGCTAGTGTCAAAATACACTTAGACCCCTTTCACACGGGCGAGTATTCCGTGCGGATGCGATGCGTGAGGTGAACGCATTGCACCCGCACTGAATACTGACCCATTCATTTCTATGGGGCTGTTCACATGAGCAGTGATTTTCACGCATCACTTGTGCGTTGCGTGAAAATCGCAGCATGCTCTATATTCTGCGTTTTTCACGCAACGCAGGCCCCATAGAAGTGAATGGGGCTGCGTGAAAATCGCAAGCATCCGCAAGCAAGTGCGGATGCAGTGCGATTTTCACGCACGGTTGCTAGGAGACGATCGGGATGGAGACCCGATCATTATTATTTTCCCTTATAACATGGTTATAAGGGAAAATAATAGCATTCTGAATACAGAATGCATAGTAAAACAGCGCTGGAGGGGTTAAAAAAAAATATATAATAATTTAACTCACTCTAGTCCACTTGATCGCTGCCCGGCATCTCCTTCTGTCTCCTTTGCTGAACAGGACCTGTGGTGAGCATTAATTACAGGTAAAGGACCTTTGGTGACGTCACTCCGGTCATCACATGATCCATCACATGATCTTTTACCATGGTGATGGATCATGTGATGACCGGAGTGACATCACCAAAGGTCCTTCACCTGTAATTAATGCTCACCACAGGTCCTGTTCAGCAAAGGAGACAGAAGGAGATGCCGGGCTACGCGATCAAGTGGACTAAGGTGAGTTAAATTTTTTTCTTTTTTTTTTTAACCCCTCCAGCGCTAGTTTACTATGCAGTCTATATTCAGAATGCTATTATTTTCCCTTATAACTATGTTATAAGGGGAAATAATACAATCTACAGAACACCGATCCCAAGCCCGAACTTCTGTGAAGAAGTTCGGGTTTGGGTACCAAACATGCGCGATTTTTCTCACGCGAGTGCAAAACGCATTACAATGTTTTGCACTCGCGCGAAAAAATCACGGGTGTTCCCGCAACGCACCCGCATATTTTCCCGCAACGCCCGTGTGAACCCAGCCTTACGCTAGTGTGCAAGTACCATTATCAGTATCTGTATCTAAGCAATATCTATATTATTCAAATATATATTCAATATAGATATTGCTTAGATAAATATATATATTGGTGGCAGATATGGATTTTATATAGCTGAATCAAAAAATATGAAGGACTATTATATATTTATTTTTCCCAGGGGGTGGTAACTGTATAATGTGTAGTTGTTGGGGGATAACATGGGTGTAAGTACGATCCCCAGACGCAGAGGGGATCACACTAACTCTAGCCCCAGTGAGTGCTGCCGGAGACAAGATCGCCTCGGCTCTGGTACGTACCGCACATGCGCGATCTCATACCATCGCCGAGGCAATGTTAGAAGAGCTGGAGAGGGGCGGGCACCAGAGGCTCTGACGTCTTGTTTACAGAGCCTGGCCACTCCCTCAAGCAGGGAGAAGCTTGTAAACGAGACGTCATCACCAGAGCCGGCTTGCTGACGTCGGGGGTCACATGACCCATAATTGAACTGGCCAAACGGAGAAAGATAGCTGATGTAAGTGATTAGAAGAAACTTTCAATAGACTATAATAAGAGTAATTAGAATGAATTTATTTAAGTCGGATAACCCCTTTAAAGGTAGGCAGACAATGTCATAGAGCAGCAGGAAATGCTAGCAGAATGCTTGGGTGTATAAGGAGAGGCATTACCAGTAGAAAGAGGGAGGTGCTCATGCCGCTCTACAGAGCACTACTGTAGTGAGACCTCATTTGGAGTATTGTGCTCAGTACTGGAAACCATATCTCCAGAAGGATATTGATACTTTGGAGAGAGTTCAGAGAAGAGCTACTAAACTGGTACATGGATTGCAGGATAAAACTTACCAGGAAAGATTAAAGGACCTTAACATGTATAGCTTGGAAGAAAGACGAGACAGATATGATAGAAACTTTTAAATACATAAAGGGAATCAACAAGGTAAAAGAGGAGAGAATATTTAAAAGAAGAAAAACTGCTACAAGAGGACATAATTTTAAATTAGAGGGGCAAAGGTTTAAAAGTACTATCAGGAAGTATTACTTTACTGAGAGAGTAGTGGATGCATGGAATAGCCTTCCTGCAGAAGTGGTAGCTGCAAATACAGTGAAGGAGTTTAAGCATGCATGGGATAGGCATAAGGCCATCATTCATATAAGATAGGTTCAGGGGCTATTCATAGTATTCAGTATATTGGGCAGACTAGATGGGCCAAATGGTTCTAATCTGCCGACACATTCTATGTTTCTATGTTCCTATAAACTTCACATCGAACAGGCGCACAGAACTAGACCACCTATCAGCGTCAGCGCACCTTAAAAATACGAGGCCACTCTATTTTACTTTTCCAAGACTTTTCTGCATCGGTCTCCCAGAAGCGGAGAGCATTCACCCCAATATGTCAAAGTCTCTGCGATAGGGCGATCCGATTCCAGCGGATCTATCCGGCAAAGTTACGGGTACTGGATAATGGCAGGCAACAAATCTTTGAGGATCCACGTGACACCCGCCGCCACTTCCAACTGGACCATGAGAACTGAAGCCTGTTCCATCATACTGGAAGGGTCCCTTACACCTCTCCATGCTCATGATCTTACCAACATGGGAGGTCCACGGGTCTCACTACCCCCGCAGTAATAGACTGCGGGGTGTTATCTCAATTTTACTGAGGCTAACCTTTGTTAGCACTAATGTGCAATTGTTTCTATGGTTTTTGACATGTTTTGTTTTCTTTATGGTCCACTTATCACCTCTTTTTCTTTTTCTCCAGGCATTTGGCCGCGGCGCGTGGACCCCTGAGCACTCCATCTCGGTCTTCCAACTCTGTTCTCTGACGCTGCTGGGACGAGGGGGAATGGTCAGTTATGACACACTCTTTGAACCTTTACATCACTATCCTGAGGTCAGATGAGATCATACACACCCCATGACACGGGGGATTACAATACCCCCACCACACTCATATTATTATCCTGGCGGGCCTTAACAACCCAATTAAACGTAAAAAGGTCCTCACCCACTTAAAACAAACAAAACCTGATATAATATTCCTACAGGAAACACTGGAGGCAAGGGTCTAATAACAGACTATAGCATGGCTTGACGGATGCCACTCGTCGGACTATACGTCTAAAGCCAGAGGGGTGGCCATATTATTTCTTAGAGGTTTAGGGGTATTTGTAGAGGAGGAGTTGGAGGATAGGACGGGCTGATATTTACTGCTGCGAATATAAATAGCAGGGAAGTCATATACACTTTTAAACATATACGCCCCTAATCAAACGAACACAGATTTCTTCGCTAGGCTCCAGGCCCTTCTCCTACCCAGGTCAGATCTCAACATAATCATTGGGGGCGATTTTAACACCACTATATATCCAATTTTAGATAATTCCGCTTTACAAGCATCACCTAGAACGTCCTCTAGAGATCTCACTAATCTAATGGAAGCGGTTTCATTATGTGACCCATGGAGAATCCAACACACCACTGCCTGAGAATATACTTTCTATTCGGCAGCACATGCTAGCTTCTCAAGACTCGACTATCTATTAACATCAGCATCCCTTTTTCACTCTGTTACCGACACCTCGATCATGGCATTTGCAATTTCAGATCATGCACCTATCACCATAACTATACAAGGCTTAGAACCACAAATCAGAACTAGGTTATGGAAATTTCCCACATATCTCTACAAGTCAGATGAGTTCCATGAATACCTCAAAATACACAGGGCCAATTTTGTGGACGATAATATTGAACACTTAGATAGCTTGCCATTTTTATGGGCAACCTCTAAGGTGGTCCTCAGCAGTTATATCATCAACTACATACGCCTGAAACGCAAAAAGGCGGCTAAAAAATTCTCCTCCCTACATAGAGACCTACTCAAAGCCCAACAGTCATATATACATTCCTCTTCCTCTTATACCAAACAAGTATATGAAGAAACCAAACAGGTAGTAGATTCATTTGTTCAGAGCCAGGCAGTTTGGCTGACTCGGCTGGATCAAAATAGATAATACAGAGAAGCAAACAGGTTGGGACATCTCCTGGAACGTCTAGCCCAAAACCGTACTAAATATGTACATATCCACTCCCTCTACAATCCTGCTTCTGCAAGTACCACCACTGAGACAGGGAAGATTGGGGATATATTTCACTCATACTATAAGGATCTTTACTATTGATAAGCGGCAGGGGTCATATTCGAATTCTCGATATTTCGCGAATATTTCGTAGAGTAGTGTTGATTGCGAATTTTTGTAATGAGAATTTTCGTAATGAGAATTTTCGTAATGAGAATCAATGAGATCGTTAAAACTCTGATCCGATGGTATATTCTAACCCCCAGGCGTTCCCATGGTGACGGGGACGCTTGTCGGGGAGGAGTATGCCAACAACTGTTCAGATAAAAAAAAAAAGACGAATATTTTAAAAAACTAATATATTCGATATAGTGCTATATATTTGTTTTTTAGAATATTCGTAATATTCTAAAACAAGAATATATAGCGAATATTCGAGATTTTTTTTTAAAATCAGTACACATGATCCCTCCCTGCTTCTAGCTTGTGGGCCAATGAGAAGACTGCAATATCTTTGACTTTAGGAGTAGTGCTGATTACGAATTTTCGTAATGCGAATTTTCCTAATGAGAATTTTCCTAATGAGAATTTTCGTAATATTATAGTTTGCTATATTGCTATATATTCTTGTTTTAGAATATTATGAATATTCTAAAAATATTCTAAAAAACTAATATATGGTGAATATTCGAAAAAAAAAGAATATAGAGCAATTTAGCTAATAAAGTGCCGATATTCGCAATAAAAATTCGCAATTCGAATATTTGTGATCAACACTAATCTTTACATGGCTGTCCCAAAACATACAGACAAGATAGCCTCCTTTCTCGATTCTCTTGACCTTTCCACTCTTACTGAGGACCAAAAGACAGCCCTAGACACAGCTATCACAGAAACTGAGGTGCAAAATGTGATCTCCTCCTCGCCCAATAACAAGGCTGAGGTCCTGACGGGCTCTGTAATGAATATTACAAAATGCTCAACACTGAGATCATCCCTATACTGACTCAGCTGTATAATGCCATATATACACAACATACCATGGTGGACTTGTTTCTAGACTCCAGGACAATACTGATTCCCAAGCCCAACAAGGACGTGTCACTACCACAATCTTATAGACCCATATCCCTTTTGAATAGCAATTACAAATTCTTGGTGAAAATTCTAACAGACTACAAAACATTCTCCCCAGAATCATACACCCCTCCCAGAGGGGATTCATTAAATCTGTCAAAAACATAGCTGCCACCCTTGAGACACAAGATAATAACGGCCCCCCTACCCTACTGCTAAGTATAGATGCCGAAAAGGCGTTTGACAAAGTGCCAAGGCCCTTTTTGAACGCCGCTTTATCTCACAGGCGGTTTGGCCCTGTGTTTTCTGACTTTATCTGTCATCTTCAATCGGTTGTTCGCACCACACTCACAGTAAACGGCTACAACACCCCCTATCTAGACATTTTTAGGGGCACCAGGCAGGGATGCCCTCTTTCCCCTCTGCTTTTTAATATCTCTTTAGACCCCCTTCTACATTATCTACAATCACTCAACACCTCTCCGAAAGACGACCGTCTTCCAGTCGCCCTGGCCGCATTTGCCGACGATATACTGTTAATTGTTAAACACCCAGAAACCACATTCCCACAAACACTACAAGACCTTATAGATATCGGACAGCTTTCGGGTTACACCCTTAACCTGGATAAATCCAAATCTCTGCTCCTTAAAGGACCCACAAGACCGAGATGGACTGCTCCTTTCCCCTTTCAATGGCGCTCGCACTCTATATCATACATGGGGGTACAGATTACCAAATCACCTGGTAAGCTATATAATGCCAATATTGCACCCTATGTGCATATGCTGGAAGACACGCTAGCAGGCTGGCGAGTCGCGACATCTTCCTTTGTCGTACATGGGGTGGGCATACCTTCTTAAGATGGTGGAATTTCCCCGCCTGCTATATCTTCTACATTCCCTACCAGTATATTTACGCCCCATAGACGAGAAGAAAATTAACTGTTTATACCGTAAATTTATCTGGCATGGTCGTCGCCCCAGGATACCTTATATTATTTTACAACAACCTAGGCTGAAGGGGGGCTGAACTTTCCCAACATCAGGCTTTATAATATTGCAGCTCTGATAAGAATAGAAATAGACTGGATGCATCATACATCCATGTTCTCAAACAGGTGTCAGGAACAGGCCTTTATACCCAGATTAAGGACAAGAGTTGAACGGCACTCCTCGTTTAGTATGGACGGTGCTCAGTGGTAAAAGTAGTACCAATATTAATAGGAAGACCACGACACTCAAAAAAGAATGTTGCATAAATATCTTATTTATTTTCTTATATTTTTAAATGTCTGGTTTTGGCTATGTTGTTATGTCTGGAAACTTGTTTTTGTCTGGAAAACCTGCTGTGTCATTGCCATTGAGTATCATTGAAGCTCTAATGTAAATCTATACCAGACGGGAGCTGAAACAATGTATCTGTTTGTGCTGAGCTTTTCCACTCCACCCCTCCCACTAGAAGGTTCTAGTCTAGCAAAAACTGTATATAAGGAGAGCAGTCAGAGCCCCTAGTGTGCTGCAGTAAGGGAACAGTGCTTGGAAGAGGAGATTCTTCCAGACTACTGAGTGACTAGAAGAAGACGCTGAGACGGGGATACGCTGCCACAGACCCTGGATCACCAGCCTTGGACCAAAGTACCAGACTTCTGAAGAGAAAGAGGCACAGCTAGCTCAGGCCTTTTCTCAGCATCAAACACTTATTCTGCCAGGGAGGAGACTGGAGAAGCCAGCCCAATGCCTCACCTGTATTGTTTTGTACCTGAATTCCTCCAGTAAAGAAGCACCCTGGCTTACTGCAGACCCTGACTCTCTGGATTTATTTCCCATTGGGGTGCACCACGCCTTACCATCCCTTCCGGAGAGCAGCAACACGTGGTGACACCACTAGTGATGTCGCGAACATAAAATTTTCAGTTCGCGAACAGCGAACGAGAACTTCCGCAAATGTTCGCGAACTGGCGAACCGGGCGAACCGCCATAGACTTCAATAGACAGGCGAATTTTAAAACCCACAGGGACTCTTTCTGGCCACAATAGTGATGAGAAAGTTGTTTCAAGGGGTCTAACACCTGGACTGTGGCATGCCGGAGGGGGATCTATGGCAAAACTCCCATGGAAAATTACGTAGTGGACGCAGAGTCGGGTTTTAATCCATAAAGGGCATAAATCAACTAACATTCCTAAATTGTTTGGAATAACGTGCTTTAAAACATCCAGTGTGTGTATACGATCAGGTATGATGTTGTATCGATCAGGTAGTGTAAGGGTTACGCCCGCATCACAGACATTGACAGACCAAACTCCCCTTTTAATGCACCGCAAACAGTTCATTTGCACAACCGCAAACTCCCCATTTGCACAAGGTTGGATACCAAGCTAGCCACGTCCCGGTGATGTCATTGAAGGTTTCTTCCTCCACCCAGCCACGTACAACACCAAGGGTCCCCGAAAGGTCAATTGAATTGATTTTTCGAACGGGGAGATGGTTAAAAAAACGCTGGCTCCCTCCCCTTTGTTTTTATCCACGGTGACTGCGTCTGCGCCGTGCAATTTACTGTCACACCCGATATGAGTGGTATTTTCTGTAGTACTATTCTCATCAGTTTAATCCCTCTAACGTCCCCAATCTGGGTGCCATTTATTGAATAGATTTTTCGAACGGGGAGATGGTATCAGTGGTTGGCACTGGCAGTGGGCACACTACAGTCAGTAGAAGCGGGCCTGACACACACTGGCAGCAGGCAAGCAACTGAAATTACACTAAAGTGTAAAAATTAAATGCCTTATTTATCGGTAAGCTACTGTGCCACCCGGTATGAGTGGTTGGCACTGGCAGTGGGCACACTACAGTCAGTGGAAGAGGGCCTGACACACACTGGCAGCAGGCAAGCAACTGAATTTAGACTACTGTCTAAAAATTAAATGCCTTATTTATCGGCAAGCTACTGTGCCACCCGGTATCAGTGGTTGGCACTGGCAGTGGGCACACTACAGTCAGTGGAAGCGGGCCTGACACACACTGGCAGCAGGCAAGCAACTGAATTTAGACTACTGTCTAAAAATTAAATGCCTTATTTATCGGCAAGCTACTGTGCCACCCGGTATCAGTGGTTGGCACTGGCAGTGGGCACACTACAGTCAGTTGAAGTCGGCCTGACACACACTAGCAGCAGGCAAGCAGCTGAAATTACACTAAAGTGTAAAAATTAAATGCCTTTTTTATGCAAAGTCCTGTGCCAGCCGGTATGAGTGGTGGGCACTGGCAGTGGGCACACTACAGTCAGTGGAAGTCAGCCTGACACACACTGGCAGGCAACTAACCTTAGATTAAAGTGTAAAAATTAAGTGCCTATTTTTTAAGCAAAGTCCTGTGCCACTCGGTATGACAGGGGTGGGCACTGGCAGTGGGCACACTACAGTCAGTTGAAGTCGGCCTGACACACACTAGCAGCAGGCAAGCAGCTGAAATTACATTAAAGTGTAAAAATTAAATGCCTTTTTTAAGCAAAGTCCTGTGCCAGCCGGTATGAGTGGTGGGCACTGGCAGTGGGCACACTACAGTCAGTGGAAGTCAGCCTGACACACACTGGCAGGCAACTAACCTTAGATTAAAGTGTAAAAATTAAGTGCCTATTTTTTAAGCAAAGTCCTGTGCCACTCGGTATGACAGGGGTGGGCACTGGCAGTGGGCACACTACAGTCAGTGGAAGTCAGCCTGACACACACTGGCAGGCAACTAACCTTAGATTAAAGTGTAAAAATTAAGTGCCTATTTTTTAAGCAAAGTCCTGTGCCACTCGGTATGACAGGGGTGGGCACTGGCAGTGGGCACACTACAGTCAGTTGAAGTCGGCCTGACACACACTAGCAGCAGGCAAGCAGCTGAAATTACATTAAAGTGTAAAAATTAAATGCCTTTTTTAAGCAAAGTCCTGTGCCAGCCGGTATGAGTGGTGGGCACTGGCAGTGGGCACACTACAGTCAGTGGAAGTCAGCCTGACACACACTGGCAGGCAACTAACCTTAGATTAAAGTGTAAAAATTAAGTGCCTATTTTTTAAGCAAAGTCCTGTGCCACTCGGGATGACAGGGGTGGGCACTGGCAGTGGGCACACTACAGTCAGTTGAAGTCGGCCTGACACACACTGGCAGGCAACTAACCTTAGATTAAAGTGTAAAAATGAAGTGCCTTTTTTTTAAGCAAAGTCCTGTGCCACACGGGATGACAGGGGTGGGCACTGGCAGTGGGCACACTACAGTCAGTTGAAGTCGGCCTGACACACACTAGCAGCAGGCAAGCAGCTGAAATTACACTAAAGTGTAAAAATTAAATGCCTTTTTTATGCAAAGTCCTGTGCCAGCCGGTATGAGTGGTGGGCACTGGCAGTGGGCACACTACAGTCAGTGGAAGTCAGCCTGACACACACTGGCAGGCAACTAACCTTAGATTAAAGTGTAAAAATTAAGTGCCTTTTTTTAAGCAAAGTCCTGTGCCACACGGAATGACAGGGGTGAGCACTGGCAGTGGGCACACTACAGTCTGTGGGCCTGCAGCTCCTCACACACAGGCAGGCCAGGCAACTGCAATATGTATATAAAGGAAAAAAAAAAAGCAGACTAATGTTGCAGCCCTAAAAAGGGCTTTTTGGGGTGCTGTCAGGACGCTGTCCTTACAGCAGAGATCAGATGAGTCTTTCAGGACTGGAGTGGACACTGAATTCACTAGCCTAGCTATCGATTTCCCAATTAAATCAGCAGCAGTTACAGTCTCCCTCCTCTCACTAAGACTGCAGCTTCAGAATGAATCTAAAATGGATGCTGTGCAGGAGGTGGGAGGGTCTGGGAGGGAGGGTATGCTGCTGATTGGCTGGAATGTGTCTGCTGACTGTGAGGTACAGGGTCAAAGTTTGCTCAATGATGATGTATAGGGGGCGGACCGAACATCGCATGTGTTCGCCCGGCAGAGGCGAACGCGAACAAGCTATGTTCGCCGGGAACTGTTCGCCGTCGGATAGTTCGGGCCATCTCTAGACACCACGACAGTGACCGAGGGACCCAGTGTAGCGTTGGGGCCACCCTAAACCTGACCACTGCAATTTGGCATCACAAACAGGATACGGTCCAGCACCAGCAGTTATTGTGGATCCAGCTCCAGTGGATCAAGACAGCCAGTGGCAACTACAGGATTGCCCCAGCCTGTATCTGAGGTGAACCAGCAACATATAAGCAACTGTACTGTGCTAGTGAGACTGTGTCCTGCATTATTAGCTAGAGATTTGTTAGTGAGGGTCTGGGTTACTGCCTCATAGTGCTACTATACTTTACTGCCATGTGAGTAGATGGAGACCGTGATATGCCTGCCAGTTCTGTGGTTTCTAGCCCTTCTCCAACAATACCCTTGTCAGTACCATTTTTTGGGTGCCCCAAGGTTACCGAAATATAGAGGAGAGCCTACAGGCCTCAGAGATTTTAGGAATCAAATGAGTGCCATTTACAAGATGATTTCCATTAATGATGACCAGAAAGTCGCTATGTTGATTGGTCAATTAGAGGGAGCAGCCCTAAGGGAGGTTAAGTCATGGCCTAGTAGTGAAAAGCGCACTGCTGACCAAATTTTACACAGAGCACCCGAGCACCCGAGCACCCAAGTATAATGGAAGTCAATGAGAGAACCCAAGCATTAAACCAGGCACCCCCTGCTCTGAAGAGGGGAGGGTGCCTGGTTCATAGAAAAAAGGTCAGAAATTGATGGAAACACCACCGAAATGGTTCAGGAACAGCATGGGGAGGATATCTCGATGCATCTTGGACTCCCAGGTCTCTGCTGGGAACCATGTTGTCTGAATAGTACGCCACTTTTGCAGACTGGCAATAATACGCACAAAACCGAAAAAAATATCAATTTTAGAGGAAAAATTGTTAAGAAACATTCTTTCCTGTATATTTACTTGTATATAAAGTGCAAGTGCTGCCAAAAATTTCAAGGAAGAGGTACTCCGATACAACCTGTATATCCCATAAAAGAGGGCCTCATTCACATTGTGGTACAATAGTTCAGGTAGTGGGACTCCTACACTCATAAAGCCTATGCACTAAGTGAAAGGTCTGCCACAAATTACAAGGAACCGGCACTCCAAAACACCCTTTGTTACAGATAAAGGAGGGCATCATACACACCCTTGAAAAATGATGATTAATGGCCTGCTGGTGACCCTCAAAAACATTTGGAGCAAGGGCCTGCTGATCTGACCATCTAAAACATTAGGGGCGAGGGCCTGCTGCCGCATTGGTGACTCTAGATAACCTCTGGGCAATTGCAAGTCCCCGTGATGGCGACGATCCATTCGGATGTCAGCCCTATCAACTTTCGATGTTTCTTTTCTGCGCTTACCATGGTGATCACAGGTAACGGGGAATCAGGGTTGGATGACGTAGAGGGAGCCTGAGAAATGGCTACCACATCAAAGGGAGGTCAATGGCTGAAATCTGATTGGCTGTTGTTGCCTTGCCCCTTTTTTTCCCTAATTGTGAACCACCCAGAGAGGGTGGGTCAAGTTATTAAAGCACAAGCGTCCAAGGAAGGCAGCAGGCATGCAACAATTACCCACTCCCGACTCGGGGATGTAGTGACGATAAATAACAAGAGGCCCTGTTATTGGAATGAGTAAACTTTCCGTTAACGAGGATCTATTGGAGGGCAAGTCTGGTGCCAGCAGCAACTTGCTCCCGGCCTCCACAACGTTCACCCACTGTGCCATCATGGTGAGGATTGTGTTGACCAGACTCTTGGCTACTGAGACTGGACTTGTAGGTGAGGGCCTGTTGCCGCTTTGTTGTCTCTAGATAGCTTCTAGGCGATCGCACGTCCCCATGACGGCGACGATCCATTTGGATGTCTGCCCTATCAACTTTGGAGCAATTTTTCAACAAGGACCTTCTGGTATAGCACCGTTTTGCTTGTCCTCTCTACCAGAGGAATGCGAGATGAGAAGTTCTCTTTATAGCGGGGGTCAAAAAGGGTGAACAACCAGTAATCCTTGTTGTCTAAAATGCGTATAACGCGCGGGTCGTGGGAAAGGCAGCCGAACATGAAGTCAGCCATGTGTGCCAGAGTACCAGCAGGCAAGACTTCGCTGTCATCATCAGAAGGTGTAAAACATTATATGCGAGGGCCTGCAGTTGAGCTGACCCTGTAAAACATTATATGCGAGGGCCTGCAGGTGAGCTGACCCTGTAAAACATTATATGCGAGGGCCTGCAGGTGAGCTGACCCTGTAAAACATTATATGCGAGCGCCTGCAGTTGAGCTGACCCTGTAAAACATTACCATTCAAAAATTATTATATTTATTTGCACCGATATATAGATCCAAAAGTTAAAACAAAATAAGCATATAACAAATTACACAATAAAAATACACCTTAAAAAATATAATATGGAAATTATTCGGATAAAAAGCATTCAAATAAAAAACATTAATATTTCATTTGCGGTGGTATACAAAAGATTAATATATGCAACTTGAGTGAAAAAGGGTATGCTGATTAGAAGAAAAAGAATCGATATCAGTTCAATATATTCGACACTGTGAAAATAAATTTTCGACCATAAGAAGATAAATGTTCGAATAAATATAAGAACAAATTTTCGAATAAATGTCCAGACTGAAATTCGATATAGACTTGCAGTTATTATATCGATTAAATATTATTCAGTCAATGTTCCCTGTATGGCAATGCGAAAAAAGGAACACTAACTCTTGCAGAATGCCGTCTGACTGTAGCACACGGTGGCGTCCCACGTGGCTGATGTAGTCAGATTCGGCGGTACCTGTCAGTAACGGTTCAGCAGGAGCAGTGTGAACGGTATAGCCCTCCGTGTAGAGATTCTTTAGTAGAGAAGTTTTTGAATACAGCTCTATCACTTCAAGGGTTTGGATGTTCGCTATATGCCACAAAAGTCCATCAGGGTAAGAAGAAGTCGATTCCAGTTATTAAAATCAGAACGTCCATCAGCTGATGTGCGGGTCTTTTGAAACCAGACGCGTTTCGGGGTCTTTTCCTAGCCCCTTCCTCAGTGGTAGCCCGCAAGAAGAAATAAGCCCCTTTTTATACCCAAAATCCTCCATAATTGGGCAAAAAGGGAAATCTGGAGTGGATCTGACAGCTTGTTTCAGTTAATTGCATATAAAACCCGGTATGGAATAAAAAGCTTATCAGACATAACTACAAAAGCCAATGTCTCACAAGTAACTCTTTTTAAAAAAATCTATCATAGAGTTATGTATCAACATACAATGCAGTCTATAAAACAAATAATGCTCTGAAAAAACGCAGGTGCGATTCATCTAACTCTTATGTATTTTTCCCATGCGTTTTCTCAGAATCCTACATCTGCAGGTTATACCTAAACAGAAAACACAAACTTTTCCAGGAAATTTTTCTAAAAGTGTTTAACGGCATCTAATACATATATATGTAGATATATATAGCACCATCTATATCCCAGTAGTATAATTTTCTGAAAAACGCAATTGCGTTTTTTTTTTGACCAATGCGGTTTTCATGCATTTTTCATGTGTTTTTTTTTATTTTTTATCGGTAATGATTCTACATATGTATACATGCTGATAACAAATGTCTTAGATGGTTATGGCATATAATATATCACATAAAGCAAAAAATAATAATAATATGAATTAAAACATTCTATATATCAGAAATTAATAAATTAAAATTTAATACAACCATTGAGTGCAGTTTATATAATATATCAAAAAGAATTCATATGTAATTAAAAAATCGCTTTTTATGTTCCTAATATCATATATAGGTTAAAATGGATAAAATGTGTAAAAATACAAGACACATGCGAAAAGATTATAATTTAAAAAACAATCGTACACTTCCTCATTTGTCTATTTTCGATTTTATTTTTCAGTAATTATTTCACTAATTGTTTCGTGGGTGTTCTACAATAGATCTTCCGAATGTTTATCCGGTGACTTTTTCAGAAGCCATTTCAAAGGAGAAAAAAAAATCAAGGAGAGTGAAGGGTTGGGAGCCCTCCATCCGAGAAGGACCAGAGTGGGTAAAACAAACCACCTCTGGGCCTGAGTCAGATGAGGGGCGCCCAACCTAAGTGGGTGTTAAAGAAAGCCATAGAGTTCGGATTCGGCATTCAAGCCCATAGGTATAATTGAATCAAAATTAAAAATAAATCTAGACTCAATACGGGACATTTGTTTAATGAGGTCCCCGCCTCTCCAGTGGGATTTGACCCTTTCAATGGCTGCAAAAGATAAGACATTTGGATTTTGATTATGATGTAATTTGAAATGTCTGGAGACAGTATGTTTGTCTGATCCAGTCCTTTTTTCGCATTGTTTTACCCACTCTGGTCCTTCTCGGATGGAGGGCTCCCAATCCCTTCACTCTCCTTGGGTTTTTTCTCCTTTGAAATGGCTTCTGAAAAAGTCACCGGATAAACATTCGGAAGATCTATTGTAGAACACCCACGAAACAATTAGTGAAATAATTACTGAAAAATAAAATCGAAAATAGACAAATGAAGTGTACGATTGTTTTTTAAATTATAATCTTTTCGCATGTGTCTTGTATTTTTACACATTTTATCCATTTTAACCTATATATGATATTAGGAACATAAAAAGCGATTTTTTAATTACATATGAATTCTTTTTGATATATTATATAAACTGCACTCAATGGTTGTATTAAATTTTAATTTATTAATTTCTGATATATAGAATGTTTTAATTCATATTATTATTATTTTTTGCTTTATGTGATATATTATATGCCATAACCATCTAAGACATTTGTTATCAACATGTATACATATGTAGAATCATTACCGATAAAAATGTTTAATTTTAAAAAAAAAAAACGCATGAAAAACGCATGAAAACCGCATTGGTCAAAAAAAAACGCAATTGCGTTTTTCAGAAAATTATACTACTGGGATATAGATGGTGCTATATATATCTACATATATATGTATTAGATGCTGTTAAACACTTTTAGAAAAATTTCCTGGAAAAGTTTGTGTTTTCTGTTTAGGTATAACCTGCAGATGTAGGATTCTGAGAAAACGCATGGGAAAAATACATAAGAGTTAGATGAATCGCACCTGCGTTTTTTCAGAGCATTATTTGTTTTATAGACTGCATTGTATGTTGATACATAACTCTATGATAGATTATTTAAAAAGAGTTACTTGTGAGACATTGGCTTTTATAGTTATGTCTGATAAGCTTTTTATTCCATACCGGGTTTTATATGCAATTAACTGAAACAAGCTGTCAGATCCACTCCAGATTTCCCTTTTTGCCCAATTATGGAGGATTTTGGGTATAAAAAGGGGCTTATTTCTTCTTGCGGGCTACCACTGAGGAAGGGGCTAGGAAAAGACCCCGAAACGCGTCTGGTTTCAAAAGACCCGCACATCAGCTGATGGACGTTCTGATTTTAATAACTGGAATCGACTTCTTCTTACCCTGATGGACTTTTGTGGCATATAGCGAACATCCAAACCCTTGAAGTGATAGAGCTGTATTCAAAAACTTCTCTACTAAAGAATCTCTACACGGAGGGCTATACCGTTCACACTGCTCCTGCTGAACCGCTACTAACAGGTACCGCCGAATCTGACTCCATCAGCCACGTGGGACGCCACCGTGTGCTACAGTCAGACGGCATTCTGCAAGAGTTAGTGTTCCTTTTTTCGCATTGCCATACAGGGAACATTGACTGAATAATATTTAATCAATATAATAACTGCAAGTCTATATCGAATTTCAGTCTGGACATTTATTCGAAAATTTGTTCTTATATTTATTCGAACATTTATCTTCTTATGGTCGAAAATTTATTTTCACAGTGTCGAATATATTGAACTGATATCGATTCTTTTTCTTCTAATCTGCATACCCTTTTTCACTCAAGTTGCATATATTAATCTTTTGTATACCACCGTAAATGGAATATTAATGTTTTTTATTTGAATGCTTTTTATCCGAATAATTTCCATATTATATTTTTTAAGGTGTATTTTTATTGTGTAATTTGTTATATGCTTATTTTGTTTTAACTTTTGGATCTATATATCGGTGCAAATAAATATAATAATTTTTGAATAGTCTGTGTGTGGTCCATTGGGAGAGTGCTCAGCCTTTCTATACACATTGCTAATTTAATTGACTGGGTGAGTCATCAGGCTTAGTAGCACCCACCCATAGTGAAAGGCGATAGAGAGCCACCATACTCTTTATATTACCTGTAAAACATTATACATTATATGCGAGGGCCTACAGGTGAGCTGACCCTGTAAAACATTATATGCGAGGGCCTGCAGTTGGGCTGACCCTGTAAAACATTATATGCGAGGGCCTGCAGGTGAGCTGACCCTCTAAAAATTATATGCGAGGGCCTGCAGGTGAGCTGACCCTGTAAAAAATTATATGTGAGGGCATTATATGCGATGAATAAGCATGTTGATATGATGGTAGAGGAGGAGGAGGATGAGAAAAGGAAGATTTAATCATATACCCTTTTTTGTGGTGGAAGGGGTACATGGGAATACAGTGTATTGAGTACATTAAACAACACATTTAAAGGGAACCTGTCACCTGGATTTTGGGTATAGAGCTGAGGACATGGGTTGCTAGATGGCCGCTAGCACATCCGCAATACCCAGTCCCCATAGCTCTGTGTGCTTTTATTGTGTAAAAAAAACAACGATTTGATACATATGCAAATTAACCTGAGATGAGTCAGAGCTTGAAAATATGACTCTTCTCTGGTCACACAAGTAAGATATGACTCTTTTATGTTAATTTGCATAAAAGGCGGGAAGTACAAAAATGCATAATACTTATTGAATTCGTCTGCAAATGAAATTAAAAGTGTAATTTATATGTTTAGGGTAACACAATGAACATTTAGAAATGCTCAGTGAGGGTAGCATAGTAGAGCTGACAGGTTCCCTTTAAAGTGCCTTTGTTCATCCGCATTCCTCTGGTGGAGTCGAGAATTCAGGGGCAATCAAGGCCTTGTTCATTTTTATAAGACTCAACCTGTCAGCATTTTCAGTTGACAGGTGGATATGCTTATCTGTTATAATGCCACCAGCAGCACTAAATACCCGCTCATACAAAACGCTGGCGGTAGGGCAGGCCAGCACCTCCAAGGTGTAGAGCGCCAGTTCGTGCCACGTGTCCAGCTTGAACAACCAGTAGTTGTAAAGCACTGAGGGATCACTGACACGGTCTGCTACGTACTCCTTCACCATCTTCCAAAACTTTTCCCTCCTTGTGACACTAGGCCACGCATCAGGATGAGGGTGCTGGCGGGGTGTCATGAAACTGTCCTAGGCCTTGGAGAGTGTTGCCCTGCCTCTGTTGGAACTGCTGTGTGTTCCCCTTGTCTCCCCTTCTCAGTTGCCCAAGAAAGTACGGACTCTGCCGCCAGCGTTGTCAGATGAAAATTTTTGGAGCAATTTTTCAACAAGAACCTTCTGGTATTGCACCGTTTTGCTCATCCTCTCTACCAGATGAATGAGAGATGAGAAGTTCTCTTTGTAGCGGGGGTTGAGAAGTGTGAACCTCCAGTAATCCGTGTTGTCTAATATGCGTATAACGCGCGGGTCGCGGGAAGGGCAGCCTAACATGAAGTCAGCCATGTGTGCCAGAGTACCAACAGGAAAGACTTCGCTGTTGTCATCAGGAGGATGACTCTCAATCTCCTCATACTCTTCCTCCTCTTCTGCCCACCCACGCTGAACAGATGGAATTAAACTTCCATGGGTACAACCGTCTTCTGCTCCTCCTCCTCTTCATCGTCCAATTTGCGCTGAGAAGACAGACGGAGAGTGGTCTGGCTATCACCCTTTGTAATGTCTTCTTCCCCCATTTCCACCTCTTCCACATGCAAATCGTCGGCCTTAATTGTGAGCAGCGAGCTTTTGAGTAGACACAGAAGTGGGATGGTTACGCTGATAATAGCGTTATCGCAGCTCACCATCTGTGTTGATTCCTCAAAGTTTCTTAAAACCTCACAGAGGTCAGACATCAATGCCCATTCCTCGCTTCTGATTAGCGGAAGCTGACTGGAAATGCGACGACCATGTAGCAGCTGGTATTCCACTACTGCCCTCTGCTGCTCACAAAGCCTGGCCAACATGTGGAACGTGGAGATCGAGTGTGTGCTCACGTCGCACAACAGCCGGTGAGCTGGCAATTTCAAGCGCTGCTGCAGCGTTGACAGACTGACTGAAGCTGTCGATGACTTGCGGAAATGTGCACACACGTGGCGCACCTTCACCAGTAACTCAGGCTAATTGGGATAGGTTTTGAGAAACCGCTGAACCACTAAGTTTAAGACGTGGGCTAGGCATGTGATATGTGTGAGCTTGCCGAGCTCCAAAGCCCCCACCAAGTTACGGCCATTATCACACACAACCATGCCTGGTTGTAGATTGAGTGGCGAGAGCCACAGCTAAATCTGGTCTCTTATCCCCTGCAACAGCTCTGCGGCGGTGTGCTGTTTGTCCCCTAAGCATATCAGCTTCAGCCCGGCTTGCACTGCTTCCAGCTACCGGCTGATGGCTGACTGGTGCTGCACACGGATAATTCAGAGGTGGAAGTAGAGGAGGAGGCGGAGGAGGAAAAGTGGGTGTTGGAACCACTAACGTAGGTGCTGGCGGAAACCCTGATCAACGTAGGGTAGCACCTGTGCCATCCCAGGGTACGACTCGCTCCCGTCCTCCACAACGTTCACCCAGTGTGCCATCAGGGAAATGTAGCGTCCCTGCCCGAATGCACTTGTCCATATGTCCGTGGTTAAGTGGACCTTCCCAGTAACTGCGTTGGTCAGGGCCCGTGTGGCGTTTCGGGACACATGTTGGTTTAAGGCGGGCACGGCACACCTTGAAAAATAGCAGCGGCTGGGGATAGAGTACCGCGGTATGGCCGCCAACATCAGGCTGCGGAAGGCCTCAGTGTCCACTAGCCTAAATGGCAATATTTCCAGGGACAGTAATTTGGAAAGGTGCGCATTTAGTGCTATGAACGGTTGGTGGGTGGCTGGGTATTTGCGCTTGCGTTCAAATGCCTGGGGTAAGGACATTTGGACACTGCGCTGGGACAGGGAAGTGGATGTAGTTGCTGATGGTGCTTGCGAATGTCCAGGTGCAGGGTGGGAGGCATCCTCGCCTGTGCCTTCGACAGGCGATTGGCCAGCACGTACCATAGGGGAAGAGGAGGCAGTGGTGTGACCAGCAGACACAGATGTGGACCCAGGCGTTCGTCCCACTTATTACGGTGCTTGGATGCCATGTGGCGGATCATGCGGTGGTGGTGAGGTTGCTAGTATTCACGCCCCGTCTCATTTTGATGTGGCACAGGTTGCAAACTACTATTCTTTTGTCATCTGCGAAACACCTACCCCTTGACAAGGGAGATTTACGCAAGGGGGTGCTCTGTGGAACAGTTGCGGGCCTGTTTGGTGTGGCCCCCCTTCTCCCTTTTTCCACCCCACTGCCTCTTCCAGCCTGTTGCGGTGCTGCAGATCCCTCCCGCTCTGTACTGTTGTCCTTGCTCGGCTTTCTACCTTCCCAGGTTGGGTCAGTGACCTCATCGTCCACCACCTCCTCTTCCACTTCCTCACTCTGATCATCCTCCTGAATTGTTGACCTAACCACAACCTCAGTGATTGACAACTGTGTCTCATCCTCTTCATCAACCTCTTGAGACAGTAATTGCGATTGACTCATTGGCAACTGTGTCTCATCATCATCCACCTCATTACACACTAATTGCCGTTCCCCACTATCATCTTCTTGAGACTGTGGATGTTGTAGAGGTTGGAAATCAGGGCACAAGATCTAATGTCCCTCTTCAAGCGTGCTTGGCGAGAGGGCCAAATCAAGTAATGGCGATGAAAAGAGCTCCTCTGAATATCTGAGTGTGGGATCACTTGTTTGGCCAGACTCTCCATTGTGGAAGGAAGGAGGATCAGGGTGAGGATTCTGTTGACCAGACTCTTGGCTACTAAGACTGGACTTGGTGGAAGATAGGGTGGTGCTTAACCGACTGGAAGCATTATCTGCTGCAATCCAACCGACCACCTGGTCGCACTGGTCTGATTTCAAGAGTTTTGTCCTGCGAAGCCCTGCAAACTAGGATATGAAGCTAGGTATCGTGGATGATTGTTTTTTTTGTGCTCTGGCAGCAGGCACAGTTTCAATGCACCCAGGGCCACTGCCTCTGCGTGCACCATCAGCATCACGGCCACTTCCCCGTCCCTTAATGCTCGCCTTCTTCATATTAAATGTTATATGCACGCTTGACACACAAGATGTGGCACGGATGTCACAGTTCACAGCAAGCACAGTGTGGCGAAACCAACCTCGCCACTGGGTTTTGGAGAGGCCTGGCTGCTGGCCTCTTGCCCCAGGATTATGGGCCATATACTAACTTTTAAACCCCTGAACCGATTCAAGTGAATTTTGGATAGGTTTGTCCCCAAATTATACTGTTTAAATTGATGTAAGTTATATGTATGGCCAATGTAAACTCACAAAGTTGTAACAATTTATAATATGTGTAACTTGTCAGCTTGGGAGGAAAATGCTGGGTGTGTTTCTATTGTGCCATTGTCCCATTGTGCATTTAAAGGGTGATGTCTGTTCTGTTGTCCTCACATGTGTATTGGCGATCTCCCTTTGTCCTCAGAGATAATTGGATTGATCCTCAGGTTGTCTCCGGGACAGAGAGGAGGAGACCATGATGCATTGTGGGGATATGTTGTATCGGTCCTATGTCACAAGTCTTCCTTCTGGTCCCCTAGGGGCGTGTACTTGCATTGTATGTGTTGTAACATATTGATTGGCTGTATTTCAAACCCCTGTGGGCGGACCTGTATTTGCAACAACTGTAATAAAAACCAGGCTGGGTGTGCCAGCACCTGAGACCACTGCTTGACCCTCAACACGGAGCCTTGTCTCGTTATTGGGGGGATTCACTGTATGCTGTTAGAGGATCGATTGCCAGAAGTGTAAGATCCCTGTTCGTCTGCTAGCAGCTATTCGTGAGGTTCCAGTTTGGAGTGCTACTTTGTATCCAGTTCGGGAGTTTGGTGTATCCTGCAGTAGCTGTGCCTGTCTCTCAGAAAGGGGCTTATCGCCTAAACGGATTTTAACCCCTTGTCTGCTGAAACGGTCCGTTACACACAGTATATGGAAAAAGCACGTAAAAGTATGGAAAAAGGAAAATAGATTTCACTTATATTTTTTCTATCTATGGCCCTGACACACAGAAGGTATTGCACAGATGTCACAAATCACTGCAGACACGCTTCTATAGGAAAAGTACTTAAAAGTATGGAAAAAATATACTAGTTTTCACTTATAGCAGAGAAAAGCAGGCAACACCACCTATCTGGAATAAGCGTGGAACAATAGAAATACTTTTAGAATATTTATTATGAGATGTCACACATTAAAAATGGCCAATGTTTATGAAATATTACAATAAAATAAAATACAATACACTGAATAAAATACAATTAATAAAAATACAATTGATAAAAATATATCAGGATGAGGTCTCCTGGAATAATGTCTCATGAGATAATTTGCGGCAGAGAGCAATACAAATCCACCTGTTGGTGTTTGCCTGATAGGACTGTCTCTATGAGACTCTTACCGCTCAGTAGTACCGATGCTGTAAATGTATAGTTAGCTTCCACGGAGTGGTGAAGAAATATCGTCAGCAGGACTCTGGATTATAAACGCTGAATACTAAACAAGCGTGCAGCTTGAAGTAAGTGGTCACACAACGGTGAAAGATGCAGACACCGGAGCGCAGGACGCTGGATGCTGAGTGTTCAGCTCGGAGGGCGTGCTCTCGATCAGGTGATCCTATGTATCAGATGTTCCGATCAGCTGGTATGTATCGCCCAATCACGTACTGCTCAGGTCCTTGTACCCAGAGGTAACTTGACCCAGCGTAAGTCCAGATCCAGGTCCTAAATTGCAGTGTTGGTGGATGAATATTTAAAGAGTAAATTCTCTATGTCCACGGAATCTTTTGTACTTAGGGTCCGGACCAGTACATAGATATAGAAGTTGCGTAGTCCGCTAGACGCGTTTCGAGGCCTCCTGCCTCTTCCTCAGTAGCTACCAGACTGCGCTCTTCCAAACAATATATAGGATGCATAATTAAAATCATTGCTGAAACCTGTGTTCAGGTTAAAACCAACTGAATCATGGGTTGTATGCTAAAAACATGGAATGGATTCTAAAATGAAAACCAATATGGAGACAAATATATTTAAGACATAAAATATATTTAAGACATAAAATTGTATCAAAATCATTGCATTTGTTTCAAAATCATTACATAGAATATATGGACATTCTTCTTTTCAAGTGTCTATAAAAGTACCAATAAATTAATATTCCCATAGTTCCTTCATAGCATTACCATAATAGATCACAATGCACACATGCGTTTCCTGTGCGTTTTTTATTCTCATATACACACATGCGTTTCTTGTGCGTTTTTTGTTTTTTTGTTATTCTCATATATCATAATAAAGAATACCTCAATCTACAACTCAAAATTCAATGGACAATAATCATATAGTCATTCAGCAGAAAAAATACCATATTATTTCATATATTTATTTCATATATTTCATATATTTATTCCGCTGAAAAGTCCTCTGTAGATATAGTGATGCCTGGGAGCAAGGGGAGATCAGGGTGCTGGACAAAAGACAGCTGACCCTGATGTCACATCGGTCCCAGGCAACCTATAGAAAACCGAATACTTCTAATTCTGCGTTGAGACCTTTTGGAACCAACGAGCCAAATTCAAAAATCCTTCTTGACTCTACTCGGGACATATGCATAATGTGGTTCCCTCCCCTCCAGTTAGGTTGTATTCTCTCTAGGGCCACATATTTTAGTGTACTAGGGTCCTGATTGTGATAGATTTTAAAGTGCTTGGAAACCGTATGCTTCTCATATCCCTTGCGTATATTCGCAATGTGTTCCGAGACTCTCTTTTTTAAAGTCCTCTTTGTTCTCCCAATGTACTGCTTATCACATTACCATTGGAGCAGATAGATAACATCCGTCGTGCTACATGTTAAAAATTCTCTGATTGTCCATCTATAGTTATTGCTCGTTGATAACACTATTTCTGTTTTCTTATTTTGATTTGTAGTGATCTTACAATTTGTTGGTACAGTTTTGTTGGTACTAGTTTAGGGTACATATGATTTTTGGTTGCTCTATATTACACTTTTTGTGTAGCAAGGTAACAAGAAATAGCTTTTTTGGCACGTTTTTTTTTTTGTTATTTACAACATTCATCTGACAGGTTAGATCATGGGGTAATTTTATAGAGCAGGTTGTCACGGACGCGGCGATACCTAATATGTATACATTTTTTTTTATTTATGTAAGTTTTATACAATAACTTCATTTTTAAAACCAAAAAAATGTTTTAGTGTCTCCATAGTCTAAGAGCCATAGTTTTTTCAGTTTTTGGGCGATTATCCTGAGTAGGGTCTCATTTTTTGCGGGATGAGATGACGGTTTGATTGGCACTATTTTTGGTTGCATATGACTTTTTGATCTCTTGCTATTACACTTTTTGTGACGTAAAATGGCAAAAAATGGCTTTTTTTACACTGTTTTTATTTTTATTTTTTTACGGTGGTCATCTGAGGGGTTAGGTCATGTGATATTTTTATAGAGCCGGTCGATACGGACGCGGCGATACTTAATATGTATACTTTTTTTTTATTTATGTAAGTTTTACACAATGATTTCATTTTTGAAACAAAAAAAAAAAATGTTTTAGTGTTTCCATAGTCTAAGAGCCATAGTTTTTTCAGCTTTTGGGCGATTATCTTGAGTAGGGTCTCATTTTTTGCGGGATGAGATGACGGTTTGATTGGTACTATTTTGGTGTACATGCGACTTTTTTGATCACTTTTATTACCTTTTTTGGGAAGTAAGGTGGGCAAAATTTCAATTTTCTCATAGTTTTTATTTTTTATTTTTATGGCGTTCACCGTGCGGGGAAAGTAACATGACCATTTTATAGATCAGGTCGTTACGGACGC
Organism: Bufo bufo; assembly: GCF_905171765.1. Lineage (NCBI taxonomy): Eukaryota > Metazoa > Chordata > Amphibia > Anura > Bufonidae > Bufo > Bufo bufo. Next base: position 354,731,536 of record NC_053391.1, on the reverse strand, counting down.
GGCGATACCTAATATGTGTAGTTTATTTTTTATTTTTTTATTTTTATTCAGTGATAAATGTGTTTTTTTTTATCTTAACTTTTTTCACTTTTTTTTTTACATTTTTTTGACCCAGACCCGCTTGGTTCTTGAAGATCCAGTGGGTCTGATGTCTGTATAATACAGTACAGTACAATATATATTGTTCTGTACTGTATTTTACTTACACTGAACAGATCTATGCTTTCAGCATAGATCTGTTCAGCACCATGGACAGCAGGACGCCTGAGCAGGCGTCCTGTTGCCATGGGAACCCTCCCCGTCTGCTCAGAACTTCGCAGACGGGGAAGGGTAAGCACGGGGCTGAGGGGGGCTCTCTGGGGGCTCTCTCCCTCTCCATCGGGGGGCTGCAAAGGCACAGCAGCCTCCCGATGGAGAGGGAGTGAGCTCCCTGACCGATGACAGTTAACTTTTTCCATACAGCGGTCCGTACGGACCGCGGTATGGAAAGGGTTAAACGGCTGACATCTGCACAGATGTCAGCCGTTTATACCAGGGTGCCAGCAATGTGCTGGCACCCTGGTACAACCACTAGAAGCCAACGATTATTCATGGGAGGCGGGCGGGGGATCGCGATCCCGCCTGCCGCACCACCCGCCTCCCGCAACGCCCCCACCGCATGCGACACCCCCCCCGCACCACCCGCCGGCATCAAATCATGCAGGGGTGCAGGGGGGGGGGGTAAAAAATATAGATTTTAGCCACTCTAAAGTTTCTGATCCCCGCGGTCAGGGACCGCGGGCATCAGAAACTGCAAAAAGCGCAGCAAACCGCAGGTCTGAATTGACCTGCGGTTTGCTGCGATCGCCGACACGGGGGGGTCACATCACCCCCCCTGGCATTGTCACAGGATGCCGGCTGAAGGATTTCAGCCGAAATCCCGTTCCGTTTAACCCCTCGGGCGCCGGAATCCCGATTTAAAAGTTAGGACGTACCGGTACGTCCTTGGTCCTTAAGGACTCGGGAAATAGGGCGTACCGGTACGTCCTATGTCCTTAAGGGGTTAAAAGTATGGAAAAAAAATTTGATGGCTATATTATATTGCTGCCACCACACACAATAGTCCTTAAAAGGACTTTTGGGTCTTTGAAACGTTTTTCAACTAAATAGATTGCGATCACACTCGCTACACTATCTGTGTCTTCCTAAGCGCAGCTCTCCCTGACTAATAATAAGCCGAACACGTGCCATCGGGTGCTATATAGCACCCGATCACGTGTTCCAGACAGCCAATCACTGTAATGCCAGTAACCAACAAAGCTACGGCATTACAGTGATGGTAGTTCTTACCTGCATGATTATTGGCTTCATAGCAGCCAAGAAATGTGCGGTGGGGAGACTCGAGCATGGCGCTTGAGCACATGCGGTACTCGGCCGAGTACCGCCATGTGCCGAGCACAGCGATGCTCGAGCCGAACAGCAGTTTGGCCGAGCATGCTCGCTCAACACTAAGCAATACTACACTTATTATAATATCGAGTATTAAACCTTATATCCTTGAATCCAGTAACTCCCCCAGCCACTCCACCCCCACAACCTCATCGGTTGTCATCCCTGGAGCAATGCAAGCCCGACCGACAAACTCACCAACTCCCAGAACGGATTGCTATATCAGTGCCAAAAGGCCCATACTTTTTCCCACTCATTTAGTTGTTTTCCCCCTTTGCATTTTATACGTTCAAATTCCTTTATTCTGTGCATATAATTTTTCCACTCTGTAAATACGGGATACTTATCAGAGCCCCACCTTTTAAGAATCAGGACTTTAGCAATTAAAAGCCCTTTTAACCAGAGCACTTGATCCATTTTCCATATTTTTTTACTTTCATAGGGGAATTTCCCATATAATGCATATTCTAAGTTGGGTTCTATTTTTAATTTTAATTCCATAATAGGTGAATAAACCCGGCATCATCACTCTTACAAGTTCTTACCTGCATGATTATTGGCTGCATAGCAGCCAAGAAATGTGCGGTGGGGAGACTCGAGCATGGCGCTTGAGCACATGCTCATCCTTTTTGATTCCAGAGGGGAAACAAACCAGGCTGGTGCAGTGAGCTGCATTTATATTTATATAAGGAGATATATAACGCGAGTTTGACCGCGACGCGTCGTTGATTAAGTGTGGTTGCGTAAGTGTGTGACTTAAGATTAAGTGAGGGAGTATCTGAGAGCTAAATTATTTGTGGACATTGATGAGTGGCTGTGTTTGACTGTATTTTGTGCTGTGATAACACTTTTTTTTTCCCTTCTCCAGGGGTTGCACAGGTGAGCAATTAGGGTGTGGCTGTTTAATTAGGGGTTGGCTGTCTAATTAGGAGACTTTAAAAACTCAGCAGTAAGAACAGCACAGCCTTTTTGATTCCAGAGGGGAAACAAACCAGTCTGGTGCAGTGAGCTGCATTTATATTTATATAAGGAGATATATAACGCGAGTTTGACCGCGACGCGTGGTTGATTAAGTGTGTGACTTAAGATTAAGTGACTTTAGATTCAGGGACTTCAGTGGGGGACTGCAATTAGCCTGTATCTTATTACTACATTGTATTGTATTTTTTGCTTTTGTGGTGTAATCCCCATTTAGTATGTGTTGCACAATTGACAACGCAGTCCAGTGCACATCTTGCATGATGTATGCAGTCCTGGAACAGCCGTTCGAGGGTGTATATCTTTGTTCAAGATGTGAGCAAATTACCCGTTTGGAATCGCTAATCGAGTCTCTAAATGGGCAAGTTGCAACACTGAGAGGCATTGACAATTTGCAAAAAAGTTTGCTTCTCACCGAGCAAGCACTCTTTGGGGTAGATGAGGGGGAGGGTGACAGAAAGGAGGCTGAGGAAAGTGAGGTAGTTAGCTGGGTAACAGTTAGAAAGCGGGGTAGAGGGAAGAGTGCCAGGGAGGCTAGCCCTGATCTGACACACCCCAACAAGTTTGCACGTTTGGCAGATGAGGGGGATATCAGTCCAGGGACGGCACTGCCGCAGCCGGACACTTCCTCTGCCAGTCAGGGGAATGTCAGCTCCGGTAAGCAGGGGACCAGGAGAGCAGGGCAGGCCAGACAGGTTCTGGTAGTGGGAGACTCAATTATTAGGGGAACAGATAGGGAAATCTGTCACAAAGACCGTGATCGCCGAACAGTGTGCTGTCTTCCTGGCACTAGAGTTCGACATATCCCGGATCGGGTTGACAGATTACTGGGAGGGGCTGGAGAAGATCCAGCGGTCATGGTCCATATCGGAACCAATGACAAAGTTAGGGGTAGGTGGAGAGTCCTTAAAAATGATTTCAGGGATTTAGGTCAAAAGCTTAGGGCAAGGACCTCAAAGGTAGTATTTTCCGAAATACTACCTGTACCACGGGCCACACAAGAAAGGCAGCGGGAGATTAGGGAAATTAACAAGTGGCTCAAGAACTGGTGTAGGATGGAGGGGTTTGGGTTCCTGGAGAACTGGGCCGACTTCTCTGTCGGCTACAGGCTCTATCGTAGGGACGGGCTGCACCTCAATGGGGAAGGGGCAGCTGTGTTGGGGAAGAAGATGGCTAGAAGGTTGGAGGAGTGTTTAAACTAGGGACTGGGGGGAGGGTAATTACACTATTCAGGGAGTGCAGAATTATTAGGCAAGTTGTATTTTTGAGGATTAATTTTATTATTGAACAACAACCATGTTCTCAATGAACCCAAAAAACTCATTAATATCAAAGCTGAATATTTTTGGAAGTAGTTTTTAGTTTGTTTTTAGTTTTAGCTATTTTAGGGGGATATCTGTGTGTGCAGGTGACTATTACTGTGCATAATTATTAGGCAACTTAACAAAAAACAAATATATACCCATTTCAATTATTTATTTTTACCAGTGAAACCAATATAACATCTCAACATTCACAAATATACATTTCTGACATTCAAAAACAAAACAAAAACAAATCAGTGACCAATATAGCCACCTTTCTTTGCAAGGACACTCAAAAGCCTGCCATCCATGGATTCTGTCAGTGTTTTGATCTGTTCACCATCAACATTGCGTGCAGCAGCAACCACAGCCTCCCAGACACTGTTCAGAGAGGTGTACTGTTTTCCCTCCTTGTAAATCTCACATTTGATGATGAACCACAGGTTCTCAATGGGGTTCAGATCAGGTGAACAAGGAGGCCATGTCATTAGATTTTCTTCTTTTATACCCTTTCTTGCCAGCCACGCTGTGGAGTACTTGGACGCGTGTGATGGAGCATTGTCCTGCATGAAAATCATGTTTTTCTTGAAGGATGCAGACTTCTTCCTGTACCACTGCTTGAAGAAGGTGTCTTCCAGAAACTGGCAGTAGGACTGGGAGTTGAGCTTGACTCCATCCTCAACCCGAAAAGGCCCCACAAGCTCATCTTTGATGATACCAGCCCAAACCAGTACTCCACCTCCACCTTGCTGGCGTCTGAGTCGGACTGGAGCTCTCTGCCCTTTACCAATCCAGCCACGGGCCCATCCATCTGGCCCATCAAGACTCACTCTCATTTCATCAGTCCAAAAAACCTTAGAAAAATCAGTCTTGAGATATTTCTTGGCCCAGTCTTGACGTTTCAGCTTGTGTGTCTTGTTCAGTGGTGGTCGTCTTTCAGCCTTTCTTACCTTGGCCATGTCTCTGAGTATTGCACACCTTGTGCTTTTGGGCTCTCCAGTGATGTTGCAGCTCTGAAATATGGCCAAACTGGTGGCAAGTGGCATCTTGGCAGCTGCACGCTTGACTTTTCTCAGTTCATGGGCAGTTATTTTGCGCCTTGGTTTTTCCACACGCTTCTTGCGACCCTGTTGACTATTTTGAATGAAACGCTTGATTGTTCAATGATCACGCTTCAGAAGCTTTGCAATTTTAAGAGTGCTGCATCCCTCTGCAAGATATCTCACTATTTTTGACTTTTCTGAGCCTGTCAAGTCCTTCTTTTGACCCATTTTGCCAAAGGAAAGGAAGTTGCCTAATAATTATGCACACCTGATATAGGGTGTTCATGTCATTAGACCACACCCCTTCACATTACAGAGATGCACATCACCTAATATGCTTAATTGGTAGTAGGCTTTCGAGCATTTACAGCTTGGAGTAAGACAACATGCATAAAGAGGATGATGTGGTCAAAATACTCATTTGCCTAATAATTCTGCACGCAGTGTAGAAGGGGAAGATAGTACAGATAGAGACCGGGGGCAAGGTAGTGGGACTGGGGGAGGAATGGAAGGAGGGACTAGAACAGTTCAGAAGGAAAGGTGTAGGGTAAAAAATATACATAAACCTCTCAAATGTATGTATACTAATGCCAGAAGCCTGACTAATAAAACTGGTGAACTGGAATTAGTGATGTGTGAGGAGGACTATGACATAGTGGGAATAACTGAGACATGGCTGGATGATAGCTATGACTGGGCAGTTAATGTACAAGGTTACAGTCTGTTTAGAAAGGATCGTCAAAACCGGAGAGGTGGAAGGGTCTGCCTTTATGTAAAGTCTTGTCTAAAGCCCACACTCTGTGAAGATATAAGTGAGGGACATGAACATGTGGAGTCACTGTGGGTAGAGATACATGGAGTTAAAAACAACAATAAATTACTAATAGGAGTCTACTATAAACCACCTAATATACCAGAGTCCACAGAAAATCTACTACTAAACGAGATAGACAAGGCGGCAAATCATAATGAGGTGGTTATTATGGGGGACTTCAACTACCCAGATATAGACTGGGAAACTGAAACTTGTATATCTCATAAAGGAAACAGATTCTTGGCAATAACCAAAGACAATTATCTCTCCCAACTGGTTCAGGACCCGACTAGAGGGGCGGCCATACTGGACTTAATATTACCAATAGACCTGACAGAACAACAGATGTGCAGGTTGGGGGACACTTGGGAAATAGTGACCATAAAGTAATAACCTTCCAATTATCATTCAAAAGAGCGTTTCTACAGGGAGGAACAAAAATACCAAACTTCAAAAAAGCTAAATTTAGCCACCTAAGAGAGGCCATAGGCCTAACTAACTGGGACAAAGTCCTCAAAAATAAAAATACAGCCAAAAAATGGGATATCTTTAAAAACATCCTAAAATCTCATTGTGAGAGGTACATACCGTATGGGAATAAAAGGTTAAGGAACAAAAAGAAACCAATGTGGATAAACAGAACTGTAAAGAAAGCAATAAATGACAAAAATAAAGCATATAAAACACTAAATCAGGAGGGTAGCACGGAAGCACTGAAAAACTATAAGGAAAAAAACAGAACATGTAAAAAACAAATAAAAGCGGCCAAACTAGAGACCGAGAGATTAATTGCCAAAGAGAGTAAAACTAACCCTAAAATGTTCTTCAATTATATAAATGTTAAAAAGTATAAATCTGAAGGTGTCGGCCCATTAAAGAGTAATGAGGGGGGAGTCGCAGAGAGCGACGAGGAGAAAGCAAAGCTGTTAAATATTTTTTTCTCCAATGTATTCACTGAGGAAAATAAACTGTCAGATGAAATGCTGAATGTTGAAATAAATTCGCCATTAAAAGTGTCCTGTCTGACCCAGGAAGAAGTACAACAGCGACTTAAAAAGATCAAAATAGACAAATCGCCAGGACCGGATGGCATACACCCCCGTATCCTAAGGGAATTAAGTAATGTCATAGCCAGACCCTTATTTCTGATATTTGCGGACTCTTTACTGACAGGGAATGTCCCACAGGATTGGCGCATGGCAAATGTGGTGCCAATATTCAAAAAGGGTCCAAAAACAGAGCCTGGAAACTATAGGCCGGTAAGTTTAACATCTGTTGTGGGTAAACTGTTTGAAGGTTTTCTGAGAGATGCTATCTTAGAGCATCTTAACGGAAATAAGCAAATAACGCCATATCAGCATGGCTTTGTGAGGGATCGGTCATGTCAAACTAATTTAATCAGTTTCTATGAGGAGGTAAGTTCTAGACTTGACAGCGGCAAATCAATGGATGTCGTGTATCTGGACTTCTCCAAAGCATTTGACACTGTACCGCATAAAAGGTTAGTATATAAAATGAGAATGCTCGGACTCGGAGAAAACGTCTGTAAGTGGGTAAGTAACTGGCTCAATGATAGAAAACAGAGGGTGGTTATTAACGGTACATACTCAGATTGGGTCACTGTCACTAGTGGAGTACCTCAGGGGTCAGTATTGGGCCCTATTCTCTTCAATATATTTATTAATGATCTTGTAGAAGGCTTGCATAGTAAAATATCAATTTTCGCAGATGACACTAAACTGTGTAAAGTAATTAACACTGAAGAGGACAGTATACTACTACAGAGGGATCTGGATAGATTGGAGGCTTGGGCAGATAAGTGGCAGATGAGGTTTAACACTGACAAATGTAAAGTTATGCACACGGGAAGGAATAATGCAAGTCACCCGTACATACTAAATGGTAAAACACTCGGTAACACTGACATGGAAAAGGATCTAGGAATTTTAATAAACAGCAAACTAAGCTGCAAAAAACAGTGTCAGGCAGCTGCTGCCAAGGCCAATAAGATAATGGGTTGCATCAGAAGGGGCATAGATGCCCGTGATGAGAACATATTCCTACTACTTTACAAATCACTGGTCAGACCACACATGGAGTGCTGTGTACAGTTCTGGGCTCCTGTGAACAAGGCAGACATAGCAGAGCTGGAGAGGGTCCAGAGGAGGGCAACTAAAGTAATAACTGGAATGGGGCAACTACAGTACCCTGAAAGATTATCAAAATTAGGGTTATTCACGTTAGAAAAAAGACGACTGAGGGGAGATCTAATTACTATGTATAAATATATCAGGGGGCAGTACAGAGATCTATCCCATCATCTATTTATCCCCAGGACTGTGACTGTGACGAGGGGACATCCTCTGCGTTTGGAGGAAAGAAGGTTTGTACACAAACATAGAAAAGGGTTCTTTACGGTAAGAGCAGTGAGACTATGGAACTCTCTGCCTGAGGAGGTGGTGATGGTGAGTACAATAAAGGAATTCAAGAGGGGCCTGGATGTATTTCTGGAGTGTAATAATATTACAGGCTATAGCTACTAGAGAGGGGTCGTTGATCCAGGGAGTTATTCTGATTGCCTGATTGGAGTCGGGAAGGAATTTTTTATTCCCCTAAAGTGAGGAAAATTGGCTTCTACCTCACAGTTTTTTTTTGCCTTCCTCTGGATCAACTTGCAGGATGACAGGCCGAACTGGATGGACAAATGTCTTTTTTCGGCCTTATGTACTATGTTACCATGTTACTATGTTACAATAATCCCTATCCTTATTTTTATATATTTCGGACAGTAATACCGGGGTATAGTATAGTCGGTGCTCTATTTTGTACTGTATTAACCTGTGGTTACTGGAAATCAAGGCTTTTTTTATATTTTGATAAATTTCTCTCCAGTATAGTGAAGTGCCGGATTAGTGCCGGATCCGGCATTAAAAATACCGAAATGCGCAGACCGGTAAAAATGTGAAAAAATATATAACGGATCCGTTTCTCCGGATGACATCTGGAGAGACGGATCCGTTCTTGCAATGCATTTGTAAGACGGATCCGTCTACAAATGCTGTCCGTTTGCATGCAGATTGCCGGTTCCGACAGATAGCCTAAATCGGCAAAGTGCGGTAATTTCCATACCGGAAATAAGTTCCGTCGCGGATTTTAATTCATCTAATGTGACAATGTGAGAAATCATAGTTACGCCTCTTCAAGTCCAATAATTACAGTTTGCAAACCCCAAAAATTCGCCTAGATTTCTATTTTCCCAGAGAGGCGTGAAATATAATACCTGTGTAACTTTCAAAATTGCTCTAATATTGTTCCAGACCTTCTGTAACATCTTGTTCCCCATGATCCTAAGTAACCAGTTTCAAGAATACTAAATATATTCTTCTGGGGACCTTTATAGTCTCCAGTAAGATATTGAACAAGATAATTATCCCCTGTGTACATACACCATTGTATTTGTGCACTTAAATAATATCCCTGTAAGTATGGTAAATTAAGCCCCCCCCCCCCCGGTCTACTTCTGCTAACCACAAAAATCTTTGCTTTAGGCCGAATGCACACGGCCGTGTTCTGAGGCCGAGAGCGGTCCGTGGTATGCCGGGCTGGATTTCTGTTCAGAGCATTGGTTGCTATGACGCCATGCGCTTTATGCCACCGCTGCACTACAGTAATACACTCGTATACAGAGTTTAAATACACTCACCTAAAGAATTATTAGGAACACCATACTAATACGGTGTTGGACCCCCTTTTGCCTTCAGAACTGCCTTAATTCTACGTGGCATTGATTTAACAAGGTGCTGATAGCATTCTTTAGAAATGTTGGCCCATATTGATAGGATAGCATCTTGCAGTTGATGGAGATTTGAGGGATGCACATCCAGGGCATGAAGCTCCCGTTCGACCACATCCCAAAGATGCTCTATTGGGTTGAGATCTGGTGACTGTGGGGGCAATTTTAGTACAGTGAACTCATTGTCATGTTCAAGAAACCAATTTGAAATGATTCGAGCTTTGTGACATGGTGCATTATCCTGCTGGAAGTAGCCATCAGAGGATGGATACATGTTCTCATTCTGTTTGCGCCAAATTCGGACTCTACCATTTGAATGTTTCAACAGAAATCGAGACTCATCAGACCAGGCAACATTTTTCCAATCTTCAACAGTCCAATTTTGGTGAGCTCGTGCAAATTGTAGCCTCTTTTTCCTATTTGTAGTGGAGATGAGTGGTACCCGGTGGGGTCTTCTGCTGTTGTAGCACATCCGCCTCAAGGTTGTGCGTGTTGTGGCTTCACAAATGCTTTGCTGCATACCTCGGTTGTAACGAGTGGCTATTTCAGTCAACGTTGCTCTTCTATCAGCTTGAATCAGTCGGCCCATTCTCCTCTGACCTCTAGCATCCACAAGGCATTTTTGCCCACAGGACTGCCGCATACTGGATGTTTTTTCCCTTTTCACACCATTCTTTGTAAACCCTAGAAATGGTTGTGCGTGAAAATCCCTGTAACTGAGCAGATTGTGAAATACTCAGACCGGCCCGTCTGGCACCAACAACCATGCCACGCAGAAAATTGCTTAAATCACCTTTCTTTCCCAATCTGACATTCAGTTTGGAGTTCAGGAGATTGTCTTGACCATGACCACACCCCTAAATGAATTGAAGCAACTGCAATGTGATTGGTCGACTAGATAATTGCATTAATGAGAAATAGAACATGTGTTCCTAATAATTCTTTAGGTGAGTGTATATTAAAACATCATCTGCATAGAGACTGATCTTGTCCATTGCCCCTCTTCCCCCGAACCCCTCGATTTTATTGTCCATTCTAACTTTGCATGCCAAAGGTTCGAGAAAGTTTGGGTATTAAGACTATCGGACTGTCCCATTCACTTTTTGACTCCTCTATGACACCTAGCTGTAACATCAGCTGCACTTCTTCCGAGATGGCTTGTTGCCATGACTCAGGTACCCAGTATGGTTTCAACCGGATTCTGGCCTGAGGCTCAGTGACAATGTCGGATGATAGAAGTGCGTCCAGGGAGGTCCGAAAACATATCCGTGTTCCTGCTGACGAACTCCCTGGCCTCCTGAGTCTTTTTAGAGGAAAGGTTGTCAGCAATCTTTACTGTGACAACTACTTCCCTCGTATCAGACCGTGAGTCTGGAAACTCTACCCCCAGAAAAGCCGGCCAGGGGCTGTTGTCTGTACTGGTCTCCCTATCTTTCCACGGTTTCAGTAAATTTACTTGGTACACCTGCTCTGGATTTCTCCGCCCGGGCTGGAGTACCTTGTAGGTTACCTCCCCAACTTTTTCGAGCACTTCGTAGGGTCCCTGCCACGAACTTACTGTCCACCGTCGGCACCAGAACTAAAACCCGATCTCCCGGGTTATAATTCCGAACCCGAGCCTGGCAATTATAGATCCTACTCTCCATATGTTCCTTAACCAGCGGCAACACTGTCTCCATCTGCTCTTGCATCCGAGTGACATACTCAATCACACTTTTATGCGGTGTGGGTTGTTGTTCCCACGCCACTTTGGCTATGTCCATCAGACCACGCGGGTGTCGTCCATACAGCAGTTCGAAGGGGCGAGAACCCAGTAAAGGCCTGGGGCACCTCTCGCACTGCAAACATGAGATAGGGCAGTAGAAGATACCAATCCCTCCCATCTTTAGACACCATCCACTTTAACATGTTTTTCAAGGTTTGATTAAACCTCCCTACCAGGCCGTCCGTTTGCGGGTGATAGACGGACGCCCGTAACTGTTTGATCTGTAGTAGTTTACTGAGTTCCCTCATGACTTTTGACATAAAATGGGTCCCCTGGTCGGTCAGAATCTCTTTAGGTAGACCCACTCGGGAAAACATCTCCATTAACTCTTTGGCTATGAGTTTGAAGGAGGTATGTCGCAGTGGCACCACCTCCGGGTACCGAGTGGCATAGTCCAGGACTACCAAGATGTGTTGGTGCCCTCTAGAGGACTTCGGCACTGGGCCTATGAGATCCATAGCGATCCGCTCGAATGGAATCTCAATAATCGGGAGAGGGACCAGGGGGCTACGGAAATGTGGCTGGGGGCTGGTTATCTGTCAGGTTGGGCAAGACTTGCAATACTTTTCCACCTTTTTGAACACACTGGCCCAGTAAAACCGCTGTAGAATCCGGTCCTGCGTTTTCTGCTGGCCCAGGTGTCCCCCAGGAACATGTTGGTGGGCTAACTCTAACACGAGCTTGCGATACGCCTTGGGCACCACCAACTGTTCAATATGCTCACCCCGTAGTTGATTTACCCAGTACAGCATCTCCTGTTAAACCACAAAAAAGGGGAACATAGACTCTGCCCCCTGTTGTTGCAGCTCACCCTTAACTACTACCACATTTTTCCAAGCCCGAGATAGAGTCGGGTCCCGGTGCTGTGCTGTACCAAAATTGTCTCCAGAGTCTCCAGAGACATTGAGGTCAGCCAACTCCGGACCCGGTGGCAAATCCTCCACATCTCTCACCATTAGATTCAGTGGGGTTGGCTCCCCCCTTCCACCACAGTGGCGGCCACCCCTACTGCTGGCCCTTCGGCCTCAGGTTCCCAGGGTTCCAGTTTTCCCCCTGAGCAAGGCCATTCTATTGGGGCTACTCCTGCCCCATGAGTATCGGTGACCCTTGCCTCAGGCCACAGTGACGGGAAACCGGGGAAGTCTCTTCCAATTATTAGTTCATGATGTAACTTTGTGGCGATGGCCACCGTGGATAGAGACACGAGGGCGTTGGGATAGTCCTTTATGTCTCCATGGATGCACACAACACCGACTTTTCACCCAGTATACTCAGCGGGCCACACCAGGGCAGCTCTTACCAGGGATGCCAGGCTCCCTGAGGCCAGCAGCGCCACCGCCAGGGTATCTCCAACTTGCACCTGACACAGGTGACTATTGTCTATTGTCTCGGGGGTACCGGTTGCATACAGCCTCCTGGCATACATTGAGGGGCGGTAGCCATAGTTAGTGTCCACGGGTTCCCCCCGATGGGGACAGTCGGCCCTTATGTGACCAGGCTCTTGACACCGCCAACAGACTATCGGAACGGGGACTGTAGGGAGTATATCCCGAGCAGGTTTTGCTGGCACTGGCCGCCTGGTCGAGATTTCTGGGGTTTAACTGGCCCCCTCCCAAAAGAACCACACTGTAGATTTCTGGTGGCCTCATAGTGCTCTACCAGGTCAACCATCTCTAGGGCATTACCAGGGGACACCTGGCCGATCCAGTGCTGGAGAGGGTACAGCAAAGCCCTCCAGAACACATCATCCAACAGACGGTCCAGCATAGCAGTGGAACTCAGTACGTCAGGCTGCAGCCATTTTTGCAACCGGTGTAGCAGATCATAATACTGAGGTCTGGCGGGTTCAGCCGGGTTAAATTCCCATTGATGCACCCGCTGGGCCCGGACCAATGCATTCACCCCCAGCCTTGCCAGAATCTCACCCTTTACGGTTGGGTAGTCGGCCGCTTGATCATCTGGTAGGTCGAAAAACACTTGCTGGGGTCCAGACGCCAGGAATGGAGTGACAACCTCAGCCCATTGGTCTCAGGGTGTCTTCTCCCTCACAGCCACCTTTTCGAATACCGCCAGATACTGTAGGTCTCGACGTCGTCTGAGGGAGTCATCTTAGGGATCGCCGCACGGACAGCTTTCCGGGCATCGTGGACGTTCTGGGACGCTCCTGCTGCTTGTAACGCCATCACTTGCTGTAATAGCAGCTGGTTGGTTTCCTACTGCTGCTTGTTAGCCTCCCGCTGCTGCAAGTTAGCCTGCATGAGGGCTTTCACGACCGTCTCCATTTTGTGAGGGGACACCGGTCGTAACCTTGCCGGCTTAATATAGGACATACACCCATGCCCGGGAAAAAACCCAAAAAACTTTTCGGCCTTCAGGCCAGCCTCACTGTGTATGCACGCATCCTCCGCCAAATGTAGGGATTTGTTCTGGTAGACAGGCTAGCGGACACAGTATAGAGGCAAGGCACCAGGCTGTAAATCAAACTTCAGTGCTTTATTCACACTCAGCAAAACATAACAGTCTTGGTGCTTATTCACACACCGCAAAACATAACAGTCTTCGTGCTTGTTCCAACACAGCAAAACAAAACAGTGTTCATCTGGAATCCTAGGTGTCAGTTCACACCCGGCTGAATGCTCAGCCACAGAACAGTTTACTGGCAGGCTTCCAGGCGGCCTGCACGCCCATTTGCAGTCTTCAGCTTTCAGCCCAGAGGACTCCACAGCTTCACTGTCAGATGGAGGTAAAATCCACCCCACCTGATAGTGCTGACTGCTTTTAAGCCTGCCAATACCCGGCCTGGAACGCGGGGAGTAGCCACCCACCCAGCACTTTGGCTACTCTCAGTAAAAGCCGTCCCGGATCAGCTTTACAGCCATCCTAAACAGCTGAAGTTTCAGACTGCAATCTGCAATGATGACACTTGATAATAACCGGTTCTTACCTCATCGAGGCCAGGAACCTCGGTGACACATACCAACCATCAATGACGGCCACTTGTTCCTTCCTACATACCCTATAAGTAGACCGAGATATGGTTCTAATGGTAATTCTTGGAATTATGGTCAATTACCCACTAACCAGTTTGATGCCAGTGGCCAACCGATACGTCGTAAATGTCAAAAAGTTGGTCATGTGGAGCGGGAATGCAAGAAGTTAAACTAGTGTCTCCTGGAGCAATGGACCAACCCTCAGGGGGAGACTGCTTGGGTCCAAACTTTTCTGCATATATTGGTGAATGTCCTACAATTACTGTCAGAATTAATGTTGTGTCCTGCCTTGCTTTAGTGGACACTGGGTCACAAGTGACTACTATGCAACTGCCATTCTATCAGCGGCATTGGGAGCTAGACCATCTTATCCATCCTACTCAGAGTAAGATAAATGTAGTTGCCAGAAATGGCCAGCCCATAGCATCCCAGGGATACTGGGAGTCCACTGTGCAAATTGGTAATACTGAATTACAGCGGCAAAGATTAATAGTTGTGCACGTGCTTGATGAGGGTTTTCCCCCAGTTGTGATGTGAATAAATATTTAGCAAAATTGTGAGGAGGAATTCATGTGTATACTCCAGCAAGAGTTAGTTACAGCCCCTTTGCCGGACCGCAGAGTTTTACAGCATACACTGAGGGCACTCAGAGAGCATAAAAATGTCAGTGATCACAAGGATGAGATTGGAAATATAAGGGTTACTGATGCTAAACCCATATGGTTACCACCACACTCAGAGACATTACTTTGGTGTAAAGCACGTATAAGACCACATGGGCAAGCTTACCAAGCCCTTGTGGAACCTATGCGGGATGGGTGCAAGAAATATTTGCTTGCTGCCCGCAGTCTAATTACTGTGAAGCGTGGCAGGGTGCCAATCCGCATGTTAAACATTAGTGACCAACGTATTCAGTTGAACAAATACCAGACTGTCGCTAAATTAATACATGTTGGGAACAATCATATTTTCCACTTCGACTGTCCAGCCATACAGTCTGCCAGTCTGCCAGCCAGGCGGAAGTCTGTCCAGAGAGTCTCTGGTGGGAGCAACTGCACATCAGAATACCCCCGCTGAGTGGAAGGATGGTGTCATGAAGGTTGTTAAGGAGCATAAGGGTGCTTTCAGTAAACACCCCACAGATTTTGGGAAAGTAGAGGTGATCCAACACACCATCCCCACCTACCCATTAAAGAAAGATACAGGCCCATACCACCAGCCATGTACCAGTAAGTAAAACAGCTAGTGAACGACATGAAAGCCTCTAATGTAATACGGGACAGTCATAGCCCTTGGGCCGCACCCTTAGTGCTTGTGCGTAAAAAGGATGATACAATATGATTCAGTGTAGACTACTGCAAATGAAATAACATCACCCATAAAGACGCGTACCCTTTGTCTAGAATAGAAGAGCCCCTATCAGCCCTAGGCTCTGCAGCATTCTTCTCTACTTTAGATTTAACTAGTGGGTACTGGCAGTTCCCCATGGCACCCAAACACTGGTAAAAAACTGCTTTTACCACACCTATGGGACTTTATGAGTTCAATTATATGCCATTCGGCCTGTGTAACGCACCAGCCACTTTCCAGTGTCTCATGGAGTATTGCTTAGGTCACAAAAACTTTGAGAATGTGCTATTGTATCTGGATAATATTATTATATACTCTAAATCCTACGAAGACCATTTACAACACCTGTCTGAAGTATTTGCTGTACTCATAAAATATGGACTCAAAGTAAAACCATCCAAGTGCCACTTATTGCAGTCTGAGGTGCACTATCTAGGGCATGTGGTCAGTGCTCAAGGAGTCCACCCTGATCCCAATAAAATCGCTGCAGTTAAAATTTTTCCTGCACCTACCAATATCTATGAGGTGAAGAAATTTCTAGGCTTTGCTGGATATTACAGGTGATTTATTCAAGATTTTTCTAAGATTGCAGCCCCTTTGCAGGACTTGTCGAAAGGCCTGCCTAATAAAAAAGGTTCAAAAAGGACGACTATTGTATGGACTAATGCTCAGGGAAAAGCTTTTAATGATCTGAAATGGAAACTTACGAAGCCTCTATTCTTGCTTACCCAGACTGCATACCGATGCATGTAAAAAGGGCTTGGGAGCAGTGTTGGTTCCGGTGCAGGAGCAACATGAACGAGTCTTTGCATACGCCAGTCGATCACTTAGGCCTACTGAGAGTAATTACAGGTCTTTTAAACTAGAATAGCTCGCCTTGGTCTGGGTGGTTACAGAAATATTTTGGGAATATTTGACCGCTACTGAATTTGTGGCCTATACGTATGCAACAACCCGATGGTTCATCTTTGCACTGCACATATAGGTGCCATAGAACAGCGCTGGGTCTCTAGATTAGCTAATTACAAATTTACCATCAAATACCATTCTGGCAAATGTAATATTAATGCGGATGCACTGTTGAGATTTCCTATAGGTGCACCAGCCAACCTGCCTGATGACTACTGGGAAGATGTTGAAATGCCAGGTTGTTTTTTTTTCGTGGGGCTCAATCAAGATACTATCACTGCCAGAGAGGCCAGTAAACAAAATCCCATCCATCCACAAGCAGCCAGAATGGATTGGACCCAATTGCAACATGAAAGCAGAGTGCTACAGGAACTATGGACTGTGCTAAAATCTGGTAAGATTGCCTTAGTGCCTTACACCACATCAGAGAGAAACAGCCGACCCTGAGGTCCTCAAACTGTTCAGACAGAGGAAACACCTCTTCTATGAGAAGGGTCCGCTCAAACGTCGCATTATTGATCCTCTGACACATGACCGTATTAAACATATTGTGGTACCCAGACAGGATGCCCATCTGATCCTGGATGCATACCACAATCATTTAGGACATTTTGGGTGCCATAAAACAGAGTCACTAATCAGACAGAGTTTTTTTGGGTTGGAATGCGAGATGACATAGAAAAATAGTGTCACGAGTGTCCTATCTGTGCCATCAATAGGAATGATCAACCCAGACAAAAAGCACCACTGCACCCAATTTAGAGTCATAGGCCATTTGAGCTTGTTGCCTTGGACCATGTTAAATTAAGACCCAGCCGAGATGGGTATGTGTACGCTCTAACAATCATTGACCATTATAGCAAGTATGCCATGGTGATACCAGTAAGAAACTTATCAGCACAAACCACTGTGGATGTGTTTGAAAAGAGGTTTATTGATGTCCACAGACCACCAGAAAAGATTCTGACTGACCAATGCTCAGAATTTAAGTCACAATTATTCCAAGAAATGTGCACATTGTACAATATAATAAAAATACGTATGACTGCATATCACCCACAATGCAATGGTTTATGTGAAGAAATGAACCAAAACATAATAAATCTATTGTGTAAAATGGCTGACATGGGTATCTAAACTGACTTTGCTATATAACCATACACCGCACTGTTCAACTAAACAAGAACCCTATACATTAATGTCTGCACACAAAAGTTGGTTGCCGGCTGACATATTGGTAAGTGTGACAACTGACCATGATAACAACCCGTTACCACAAACTGACTGGGCAAAAAAGCAACTGAGGCGCCTCAAACTGATCCAACAAATAACCAATGAAACAACCCAGGAGGCTCAACAAAAACAAATGGATGACTATAATGCCAAAGCTGAGGCTAAACCACTATGTGTAAGAGATCACGTATGGTTACGAAAACAACAAAGGTCAAACAAACTGGAAAATAAATAGGAATCCCTGCCCTACGAGATCAAAGCCATACCAACTGCTGAAACCTATCAGATAAATAAAGTGGGAGATGAGAACCTAAAAATTGTTCACCGTAATCAATTGAAGCTGTGTTTATCCAAGGAACTTGGGGAAGAAACCCCTACGTCTCAAGAAAATGTACCAACTGAAAATGTATTACCAGAAATTAAATCAAAACCAGCTACCGTCAGTGAGACCCCTTTTAACTGGTTTTCAATTGTAGAATGGTGGATGGTACCAAAAATTTTATTACCTGTGTCTAGTATTCCTGAACTTTGTGGTTCCAGTGTCACCAATAATGCTCTTTTTGGTCCTGTGATCGACACACAGCCCAGGAGATCAGAAAGAGGCACCAAAGGTATCAAACCAGCCAGATACCCAGATTAACAGTTCCATCCACATTTCTGTTATTTGATTTATGGGTCAAAACCGCATTCGTATGAATATGGGATGATATACTGTATGACTATACCTAAGCTTCTAAGGTTCATCAATGATGCAGCCCATTTTTGCTGATAATGCTGAAGATCTGTATCCTTTGGAAAATATTATTGTGTTGCTGAAAGCTATGATAAAAGGCTTTAAGGTCAGCCCTGTAAAGTGAAAAGGGGTCAAAATTATGCTTGACATACTGTAATGACCATGTTGAGAAGGGGCTTTCTCATGTACACTATGTATATTGTGCATCATGACTATGTTGGTGGTACTGTTTGCCAGTCCAGTAATTGGTTCGGCCCAGTTAATCATGTCCTTTTGAGTCTTTTTGCTACAGGTGCAGATGCTGGCCAGAGAGCCAATGAAAAAGTAGGGGAGCGCCTAGCCCTACTTGTCTTAAATCTGTGACTTGAATACAGTACGTGCTATCCTGTTCTGCCCCAGCGGTGACCAGTGAAGACCTTGCTAATCTCTGCGAAATTCCAACTTGATGACCACAGCCTTAATCAGCCACATGCATCCTGTCCACGTGCATTCCGCATGTTCCATGGAACCATCTACCAAGATACATCATTGCCAGACGGATTACAACATCAACAGCCCACCAATCTGGAGTAGAACACAACAAGCCCATGATGAATCCAGTTCATAACATTTAAGAGCCTGAAACCTAGGGGGAAATTGAAGGCCCCCCCTAGAGCTGGACGATTTCAAACACAATGTACATAATTGGTGCCCTGTTGCACAAATCTTCTTTGTTAAATAGTCCTGACTGTGTGACACCACAGTTAAAGTAGGGGAGAGTGTAGTGCCCTGGAGCAGGGAGTACTTTGACATTATTTGGACATTAGCCTATTTCCCCTATGCAAAGTTAAAACTTCTTACTTTATTTCACCTAAAAGGGTTAACTTGCACTGTTTAATACTGTGTAACTGCATGTTATATATACAGTCAGGTCCATAAATATTGGGACATTGACACAATTCTAACATTTTTGGCTCTATACACCACCACAATGGATTTGAAATGAAACAAACAAGATGTGCTTTAACTGCAGACTGTCAGCTTTAATTTTAGCGTATTTACATCCAAATCAAGTGAACGGTGTAGGAATTACAACAGTTTGCATATGTGCCTCCCACTTGTTAAGGGGCCAAAAGTAATGGGACAGAATAATAATCATAAATCAAACTTTCACTTTTTAATACTTGGTTGCAAATCCTTTGCAGTCAATTACAGCCTGAAGTCTGGAACGCATAGACATCACCAGAAGCTGGTGATGCTCTGCCAGGCCTCTACTGCAACTGTCTTCAGTTCCTGCTTGTTCTTGGGGCACTTTCCCTTCATATTTGTCTTCAGCAAGTGAAATGCATGCTCAATCGGATTCAGGTCCGGTGATTGACTTGGCCATTGCATAACATTCCACTTCTTTCCCTTAAAAAACTCTTTGGTTGCTTTTGCAGTATGCTTTGGGTCACTTGTTAAGGGATCAAAAGTAATGGGACAATTGGCTTCTCAGCTGTTCCATGGCCGGGTGTGTGTTATTCCCTTATTCTCCTAATTACAATAAGCAGATAAAAGGTTCAGAGTTCATTTCAAGTGTGTTATTTGGATTTGGAATCTGTTGCTGTCAACTCTGAAGATGAGATCCAAAGAGCTGTCACTATCAGTGAAACAAATAAAATAGGAAAGAAAAACAGAGAGAGAGGACAGCGTCTCATGTGTGGTACTGCTGACAATATTGATGTATATGTGTATAAAATTCGCTTACCAGAGGTTGTTGTGAGATAGTCACAACAGCTGTATAGGCTTTTGCTGGTGTATATCCCGACCAGCGGACGGGTGCTTGGCTGCAGCCTGGGTTCCTGCCTGCGCCCAAATACGTACGGGAGCTGGAGTAGACATAAAACTTGTGCCGGATAAAAAATGGATGAACCTCTACTGCGGGCGCTGCCAAGGATACCATATAGATGAAGCGTGTAGTTAAAATGGCTTTATTACGTCTACGCGTTTCAGGGGTGAATTACCCCCTTCATCAGGACAATAAAAAACCAATAATTATGGACCTGACTGTATATGTTGTGTTATATATCCTGTTCATTATCACTGTATTTACATGGCTCTTTGAAAAGGGTTAATGAATACTGAGAGACTGTTAGGGCTTTGATTGAGAAGCTGGTAATTTTCCACAGCTGCCATAGGGTTTAAAGAAGACCATGTTTTGGAGGAAAAAACCCAGACTTGTTTACCACCATGTTTTAGAGGGAAAAACCCAGGGTTATTTACCACTAAAAAACAGACAGTCTGATCTTTTAAATGTCTGGTTTTGGCTATGTTGTTATGTCTGGAAACTTGTTCTTGTCTGGAAAACCTGCTGTGTCATTGCCATTGAGTATCATTGAAACTCTAATGTAAATCTATACCAGATGGGAGCTGAAACAACGTGTCTGTTTGTGCTGAGCTTCTCCACTCCACCCCTCCCACTAGAAGGTTCTAGTCTAGCAAAAACTGTATATAAGGAGAGCAGTGAGAGCCCCTAGTGTGCTGCAGTTAGGCAACAGTGCTTGGAAGAGGAGATTCTTCCAGACCACTGAGTGACCAGAAGAAGATGCAGAGATGGTGATACACTGCCACAGACCCTGGATCATCAGCCTTGGACCAGGGTATCAGCCTTCTGAAGAGAAAGAGGGACAGCTAGCTCAGCCATTTTCTCAACATCAAACACTTCTTCTGCCAGGGTGGAGACTGGAGAAGCCATCCCAATGCCTCACCTGTATTGTTTTGTACCTGAATTCCTCCAGTAAAGAAGCACCCTTGTTTACTGCAGACCCTGACTCTCTGGACTTATTTCCTATTGGGTTGCACCACGCCTTACCATCTCCTCCGGAGAGCAGCAACACGTGGTGACACCGCGAACCCGGCCACTGCAGTGGTAACAAACAGTTTGTTTAATAACACACTGTAGTGTTTTATGCTGTTCTTTATTTGGGAGAAGATGCCACCAGTGTTTATACACACGGTGGTATTGGAAGAAGCAGTGGTTTGTTTTTGACAAGTGATTCAAAAAGTATCCCTTTGGGTGGAGTAGAAACACGTTTGGTGTTATTTTAATGAAGAAAATTATATATATATATATATATATATATATATATATATAATATTCGCTTGAAAAAAGTCCCAGTAAGAGGACTGAAACATTGCATGGGTGAATAAAGGATAAAGGACACATTTTTTCACCATATGGAGGTGTCCTAGAAGTCTTCTTCTATCTATTTGGTAAATTGTTGTAGTAGTGGCAGCAGCACCGAAAAATAATGGACAAGGCAGGAGATGTTTGGCTGGGTAGAGGTAGTAATAGTGGTAGCAGAAGCACAGTGTGGAACATTATGGACAGTCAGGGGATGTGTGACTGTGCAGAGGTACAGTATTAGTATGGGAACAGAAGCACCATAATGAACATGATGTACAAGCTAGGAGAAGTGCCACTGTGTCTAGGCAAAGCAATAGCAGTACAGTATGGAACATGATGGACAGGCAGACACCGGCAATAGCATCACTGAGCTGGTGATAAATAGCCAGTCCCCATTGTCAGCAATGGCAGATCTATTCATGATATCAGCTAGAGGTGATATGGATCCATGCCAGATTAATTTTCACAAATATGTTATCCACACTTTGATGTGATGACTATGCCACCTACCTACTGAATACACTCTCCATTAGCCCACTGGAGTCTGTACAAGACAGTACACCAATGACAAACTGGGACAGTCCCTGCTATTTGACTGTCCCACAAGTCCATGGCGTCATGGATCAGGGCATTTAAGGGAGAGAGGGCACAGTCCAGGTACACCTGAACCAGGTTATTCAGGTGGTTGTAATCTGTTTCCTGTCTTGTGTCAGGTTGGTTGCAAAACTGTACCATTATGCTCAGCAAACTGTATTGGCTTTTGTTTCTGCTACTTGTTGTAGTGGTAGTGCTGGCAGAGGTGGTAGTGAGGTTAATCAACAGGGAGCGGATAGGAGCCTCCTGGCATGGCATGAGGTCAGCAAGTGTCTGCTCAGCAAAAGCTGCGTCAAGCTGGGTACAGAGCATGTTCTATAATTGCTATAAAACAAAACCTATAAAAATGTGGCAGAGTTTTTTTTTTTTTTCCCAATTCCACACCATGAAAATCGAAACCACAAAAATGGAAAATCGCCATGTCAGGAAGGGATTTACACCACCAAATTTATGAGGTGCCATGTGGGGAGCATGTGTTGTATTCCGTAAATGCAGGGCAACTATAATTTTCCTGCCATTGTTGAAGACTACGTTTCTCAGTTGTAGTTGGCAGGAAGATTTTGTTTTACTGTAGATTTTCCAACCCCATGTGCTGGAAGTTTGTTGAAAGGATCTACTACTCTTCTAGTAAAATAATATTTTTTACATTGCTTCTGATCTTTGCAACTAATTTCAAACTATGCTTCGTTCTCACAATTAATTTTCTTTTCAGACTATGCTTTTGTCACGCTTCGGTGTGGGAGGGAAACACCACACCGAGCATAGGAGGGAAGGGGGGAACAGTGAATCAGGCCTTAGAGCTCTAGGGAAGGAAAATGGACACCTCCTAGTGAAAACCCTAACCAAAATCCTGATTGAGTACCAGTATGAACAGACCCCAAAGGTAGGTGAGTTCATATGCAGGATTGCCTAGAGTCCTATCAAACCCTATAGGACCCTGGTACTAATAGCAGGGACGAGACTACCTGTTCCTCCAAAAGGAAGGATGAACAGGATTCTCCTTCAGGCCCAATACAAACAATAGGTAAATGTAACACACAGAACCCAAACAAAATACAAAAGGGAAAGTAAAGACTTAACTTCAAAGGAGCAATAGAAGCACCAAGAACTCAGCCGAGATTCAACCACAATCTATCCAATCTATACAAAGCACAGCATTGTTGGAGAAGCAACTATAAATAGAGAATGTTAAATGACCCTAATAGCTACACCTGCGGAAAGAAGGTGTGGCAAGCACCAGAAACAACACAGACGTCATTTGATCCAAACGGAAAATATGTCAGATCAAACCACGTGTTGCCAGTCTCACGGATCTTCTGCCACCTGTCGCAGGAACGTCCGTGACAGCTTTGTTCTCACATTCAGTTTTCTTACTAAAAACTAATAGGCTGACATTTCCCATTCTGTAGAAATCACATTTCATCAATCAACTCATTATCATCAAAGCAAGATTAGGATATATACAGGCACATCTCAAAAAAAAATTATATCATGAAAACTTCATTTATTTCAATAATTAAATTCAAAAAGTGAAACTCATTTATTATATTGATTCATTACACAGAGAGTGATCTATTTCAAACATTTATTTCTTTTAATGTTGATGATAGGTCTTACACCTAATCAAAACCCAAAAGTCAGTATCTCAAAATTAGAATATTGTAAAAAAAAGTAAAATTTTGTTGAGTCATGGTGTCACTCTAATCAACTAATTATCAACACAATTGATAATTAAGTCCCCATTGTCAGCAATGGCAGATCTTTTCATGATATCAGCTAGAGGTGATATGGATCCATGCCAGATTAATTTTCACAAATATGTTATCCACACTTTTGTGTGATGACTATGCCACCTACCTACTGAATACACTCTCCATTAGCCCACTGGAGTCTGTACAAGACAGTACACCAATGACAAACTGGGACAGTCCCTGCTATTTGACTGTCCCACAAGTCCATGGGGTCATGGATCAGGGCATTTAAGGGAGAGAGGGCACAGTCCAGGTACACCTGAACCAGGTTATTCAGGTGGTTGTAATCTGTTTCCTGTCTTGTGTCAGGTTGGTTGCAAAACTGTACCATCATGCTCAGCAAACTGTATTGGCTTTTGTTTCTGCTACTTGTTGTAGTGGTAGTGCTGGCAGAGGTGGTAGTGAGGTTAATCAACAGGGAGCGGATAGGAGCCTCCTGGCATGGCATGAGGTCAGCAAGTGTCTGCTCAGCAAAAGCTGCGTCAAGCTGGGTACAGAGCATGTTCTATAATTGCTATAAAACAAAACCTATAAAAATGTGGCAGAGGTTTTATTTTTTTCCCAATTCCACACCATGAAAATCGAAACCACAAAAATGGAAAATCGCCATGTCAGGAAGGGATTTACACCACCAAATTTATGAGGTGCCATGTGGGGAGCATGTGTTGTATCAACACAAAACACCTGCAAAGGTTTCCTAAATCTTTAAATGGTCCCTCAGTCTGGTTCAGTAGGCTACACGATCATGGGAAAGACTGCTGAATTGACAGTTATCCAGAAGACAGTCATTGCTAAAGAAGCTGGCTATTTCTAAGCATATTAATGTAAGGTTAAGTGGAAGGAAAAAGTGTGGTAGAAAAAGGTGCACAAGCAACAGGCATAACCGCAATTATTGTCAAAAAAGGCCATTCAAGAATTTGGGGGAGATTCACAAGGAGTTGACTCTGGCTGGAATCAGTGCTTCAAGAGCCACTACACACAGACCGATCCAGGACATGGGCTACAACTGTCACATTCCTTGTATCAAGCCACTCATGACCCAGAGACGTCAGAAGCGTCTTATCTGGGCTAAGGAGAAAAAGGACTGGACTGTTGCTCAGTGGTCCAAAGTCTTGTTTTCAGATAAAAGTAAATTTTGCATTTCATTTCTAAATCAGGGTCATAGATTCTAGAGGAAGAGTGGAGAAGGACACAATTCAAGTTGCTTGAGGTCCAGTGGGAAGTTTCCACAGTCAGTGATGGTTTGGGGAGCCTTCTCATCTGCTGGTGTTGATCCACTGTGTTATATAAAGTCCCAAGTCAGCGCAGCCATCTACCGGGAAATTTTAGAACACTTCATGATTCGCTCTGCTGACAACAGCTTTATGGAGGTGCTGATTTAATTTTCCAGCAGGACTTGGCACCTGTCTACACTGCCAAATATACCAATACCTGGTTTAATAAGCACAGTATCATTGCGCTTGATTGGCCAGCAAACTCGTCCGACCTAAACCCCATAGAGAATCTATGGTGTACTGTCAAGAGGAAGATGAGAAACACCAGACTCAACAATGCAGACGAGCTGAAGGTCACTATCAAAGCAACCTGAGCTTCCATAACACTTCAGCAGTGCCATAGGCTGAAAGGAGCCCTGACCAAGTATTGAGTGCATATACTGTACATATTTTTTGGTAGGCCAACATTTCTGTATTAAAAATGTATTTTTTTTATTGGTCTTATCTAATAATCAAATTTTCTGATATACTGACTTTTACGTTTTCATTAGCTGTAAGCCATAATCATCAACATTGACTGAAATAACAGCTGGAAATACATCACTCTGTGTGTAATGAATCTATATAAATATATGAGTTTCACTTTTTTTAAATTAAATTATTGAAATAAATTAACTAATTCATGATATTCTAATTTATTGAGATGCACCTGTATAAATAACACAGGTCCACCATTCACAATAGGTGATAGTCACAGCTTATCTACTCATCTTTACACAGTGACCCCTGCATAGCTCAGAGAACATCTCTAGAAAACTTTTTGATAGACGTCAATCTGACGTCATCTGTCCATTTTTGCCTTTAGTTCATGTGAATGCTATAAAGCATATACTATATGGACAACAGTATTGGGACATCTATACATCACATCTGCAGGAGCTTTTTTTGACATCCTGTTCATGCACAAATGGAAGAGGTGAGTATGTTTTTTTTTTACGCTATTTCAGGGAAAATTGATTTGTTACAACGAAGCACGAGGAAATTCGGCTTTGTGGCAAATAAAATTTTCCTGAAATTTGTATCAAAGTCCACTTTGGATACTTCGATTCGCTCAACCCTTATGGTCATGTTCCCCAAACTGTTCCCACAAAGTTGGAAGCATACAATTGTCAAAAATGTTTTGTTATGCTGAAGCATTCAGATTTCCCTTTACTGGAACTAAGGGGCCTAGGCAACC
Source organism: Bufo bufo (assembly GCF_905171765.1). NCBI lineage: Eukaryota > Metazoa > Chordata > Amphibia > Anura > Bufonidae > Bufo > Bufo bufo. The sequence continues at coordinate 354,705,255 of NC_053391.1, read as the reverse complement.
CCTAAAAAACAACCTCGTAGCATTATCCCTTCACCAAACTTTACAGTTGGCACAATGCAGCCAGGCAGGTAACATTCTCCTGGCATTTGCCAAACCCACACCCGTCCACGAGACTGACAGATAGAGAAGAGTGATTGGTCACTCCACAGAAGACATTTCCATTGCTCCAGAGTCCAGTAGCGGCATGCTTTACACCATTCCATTTGATGTTTGGCATTGGGCTTGATCTAAGGTTTGTATGCAGCTGCTTAACCATGGAAGGTCACAGAAGTAAATTACCCTTAAAATATTACTTTTATTAAATACGATAATAAAATGGATATTCCCTCAAAACAAATAATGCATATTTGTGTAAGGGGCTTACGGTAGTACAGTGAAGAGCCCTGGGAAAGCAGGGAATGAGTGCAGTCGGTTGTGGTGTGCCAAAACCGAGGATGAGGTAGGCCTGAGAAAGAAGAGGGCCTACCCAAGGAAAAGATATGGAAGAAATGAGTTGTAAATGAGTGGAGTGGTGGGAGGGTCAAAAGCTCAGACCTCAAATGATGCAGGAGCCAGGTAAGGGAGTGCCCTAAATAGGCTGGAGGCGGACCTCAGCCCCTCCCACAAATCCAGGCAAATGCCTTAATACTTGTGTAAGGGGCTTACGGTAGTACAGTGAAGAGCCCTGGGAAAGCAGGGAATGAGTGCAGTCGGTTGTGGTGTGCCGAAACCGAGGATGAGGTAGGCCTGAGAAAGAAGAGGGCAAAAATTGAAATAAACCAGTTTATTGTAGCCAATTGATATATCAATAGCTCAACCCGACATGTGTTGGAAAGCCACTCTTAACTCTTGTGTTGGATTGGGAATGTATTGCGCGTAAGCGGATGACTTCCAGCGCCCCAATTTCCTGATGACATGAGTGAGGATGTTGGCACTGGAGGCCGTGGACGTGGCTCCAATGCGAAAGGAGTGCCCTGAGTAGTTGGCTGCGTTGAGGCCTAGTTGTGTGAGGGATGACCTGACATGGGTCATGAAGGTGGTGGTGGTGAGTACCGAACCATGTAGTTGAAGTAGCGGTTGAGAGGGTAGAAACTTGTGACGCTGATAGTAAGCATCCAGAACCCTGACTGGACACCATCTGTTGTGCGTGGGGTAATATGAAATGTTGACGGGTAAGTGCTGACTATTCTTGGAGTGAGGTAAGGACAGGATGTAGTGATCCATGTGTATCGACAAGTGGGAGACAAGAAGACAAGGTGAGGTTTGGGTCGTGGAGGTTGTAGTGAATTTCCCGGGTCTCAGGAATCCGTAGAAGGCCAAGTAAATTGCCGTTTTGATGATGGAGTTGGTATCAGTTTCAAGAGGCGTGGCGTCCAGCAAGTCGGATAATGCTTTGAAGATATGATTGTTTTATGGGTAGCCTCTGGGCTGGACGAGCGGGTTCCGTTTTCTAAATACCTCTGAGTATGGTTTTGATCTGGTGCGAGGACATGAAGCTGATGTTATTGGGGTGTATGATTAGCATATGATGTTAAATGCCAGTGAGATATAGTTTGATGGTGTTGTATGACATTTTGAGTTTGAGGTGGCAAAAAGAAGCAAACTCCGGAAGAGACGTCATGACAAAAGGGGGCGTGATGTTGTGTTCCAACAGGAACCTGTTGAATAGTGTGAACGCTCTGTCGTATGTTCTATGTGTATTGTCTGACAGTGCTAAGCGGGACAAAGACTGGCTATGCCGCATGATGCCTTCTAATCCAGAATGAGCTGTTGAAATGATGGAGTGATGGAGGCCGTGGGTGACGCTGATGGGAGAGCTTGATGAAATGCCTGAATTTAGAAGCAAGACAGATTGTCAGCTGCCGCATTGCACACCCCCGGGACATGGGAACAATGTAAGAAGAAATTATTGCAAGCGGCCAACCAAGTAAGTCTCCGCAGAAACCTCACGATTGTGAGGGACTTGGAACGATCTTTGTTGATGATCTGGCAGGTCGCCTGGTTGTCTGCATAGCACCGGACCGACATGTTTGCCCATGAATGACCCCACGCCACGGCAGCCGCCACGATGGGGTAGATCTCGAAAGCGCTGAGGCAGTGGAGAATCCCTCCAACCCCGGACCGCAGGAGGCCAGCTGTCCCACAGCCAATCGTTCCCAAAATGGCAGCGAAGCCTGTGATAGATGCCGCATCTGACCAGATAGAGGGGGAAGAGTCCGACAGCTGAGGGAGAAAGAAGCTCCCGCCATTCCAGGTGGACAGAAATCTCCCCCACATGCCCAGATCTGCCGCAGCGTGGGCATCCAGGGACAACCTGTGTGAGTCATGTAGGAAAAAGGGGAGAGGTGCAGGAGCCATGATATAAATGAGCGACCCTGAGGTATGATGAGCATGGCAAAGTTCAGGGAGCCAGCGGGGACTGCAGTTCTTTGCGGTTGCCGGTGCCGAGTTGAAGGTAGTTGTCTATGTGGCCGAGAATGTCCTGGATCTTCCCGGATGGCAAACTGGCTTGCCTTGAGGCTGAATCCAACTGGGTACCCAGGAAAGGTGATGACCGTGTCTGTCCCTTCTGTCTTCTTGGTGGCGATGGGTACCCCAGGTTCCTCCTCCGGTATTATGTGCGCCGGGCTGACTTCTTGGTCCTCCAGGCTAACGGTCGGCGTGATCACTGGCAATCCGGCCGGTGACGCTGCCGGTGGTGGCCCTGCCAAGGAGAGGGTCGTGGTGACCGATTCCAGCCTCTCCAACCTGGCGTTGACTTTAGACATGGATGTCATTAGAGAGGACAGCATGGCATGTATATCCCCTGTGCTGGACTGGCTAGGTCCTTCCCCTGCCTCCCTGTTATCGGTTGGTGTGCGCAGCAGCCGGAAAAGCTCTGCTTTCCCTGCCGTGGCGGGGAAGGGAACATGCTGTCGCCTTAACTCCGTCGTTATGCGCGGGATTGTCCAGGATCTGATGGATGCTGGACTGGCTAGATCGTCTCCCTGGGTAGCAGTGACGGATCTAGCAGGGGTGCCAGGTAGGGAGAAGTTCTCTATCCCTTCCAGAGACATAGTAAAACAAAACAGTTGATTAGCTTGGGGAAACACAGGATCGTGCTGGCAAGCTAGCTAGGCCAGATGGCGAAAAAATTATACTTGCATGGTGACAGATGAGGCCCTGCTAATTTGCCAAGCGGCTTGAGAGGCTCTACCTATGATTTGGCGCGAGGGGTTAATGAGGCCACTTGTGGTAGTGGCAGGAGCGTTGGCCTCTCAGTGACTGTAAGACAGGACTAGGGGAAGGGAGTGACAGGTGAGGCCCTCTCTATGCAACACGCGAGGCGGCTTACTAACGAGGTGGCGCGGTGGGCGGTTGCCTCTGCACGTTTGAGGCAGGGTGCCGGCCTCGCGGGACCACTAACTGATGGCGAAGCCAAGAAGGGGGTAACCTAGTGGGATGATGGTGCCCCTACAGCCAGCACGCTGACCCTAACGGGACCATTCGAAATGTAAGAAAACCTTTGTAAATGCGCAGGTGAACGTACCTGGTAGCAATAAAATTCTCCGGATACACGGTAGTGCAAAATATATTATAGGTTGACCGCCTGAAAAGGGGAGGGTAGACATAAAATAGTATGATGAAATGTGAAATGCATGTTGTACATATGGCATGACCCGGAGGATCATGACGGTTGCCTGCGAAATGACAGCTTGCGCATGGTGTGACAAAGAGACCTGCGGCGTGGCCGTATGCCCATGTAAAACGTGGGAACGTGCTGCTTGAAATCAAATGTTTTTTTGTTTTTTTTTTTCATGCGGCGGAATACCAGTAACCTCCTTTTCTGTTAAATTTTTTTTTTATAATTTTTTTTTTGGGTTCCAGTTTAATGCGGGGGCTGCTGGGGTGATTTTTTTTTTTATTATTATTTTTTTTTGGGTTCCAGTTTAATGCGGGGGCTGCTGGGGTGATTTTAATATGGAGGGTGCTCAGTTTGGGGCGTGCTGGATGCCCCCCTGGCTGCACCGCCGGACACCGCGCACGCGCCGACGCGCAAGCGCCGTACCCCGGCCGCGCGTGCGCAGACCAGGCGCCAAGACGCGGCCGGCCGCGCGGCAGGAGGAGCGGCGGAACAGACCGGAGGTAGTGGGGGGGGGGTGCCTGAACAGCGGCGTGCCCGTGACGCCGGACATGGAGGGAGGGTGTGTGCTGTGCCCGATGTGAAGCCAATGTGAGCAAGTGTGTACTATTGGACATGTCGATTTTTTAACATGAAACAAGGGGGAGGCATGATTGTGAATGAATGTGGGGAAAAGGAAATGAGCAGAAATGGGGAATGAGCCCAGGAAACAACCTGCCTGCGCTGCAGGGGTGTTGACCGGAGTAGTGGTACGGTGTGACCAATTCTTCTACATGAACAAAAGCATGACCGACATGAAATGATGGTGACTTGTGACGAGAAACCCGGGACATGAGTGCAAAGTTTGGTGAAATGAAATGAACCGGTACAGGGGGCAACCGTGAGGCCCCGGCTGTACCGTATGGATGACTCAAAAACCACTGCCTGCATGCCGCAGGGGTGTTGACCGGAGTGGTGATACGGTGCAGATAATTTATGCATGAACAAGACATGACAGAAATGAAATGCTGGTGACTTGTGCGAGAAAGCCGTGACATTAGTGCAGCGTTTGGTGAAATGAAATGAACAGAAATGGGGGATTGCCCAGGAAAACGACTGCATGCTTGCCGCAGGGGGGCCGACCGGAATAGTGGTACGGTGTAGACAAATTGTGCATGAACAAGGCGTGACAGAAATGAAATACTGGTAACTTGTACGAGAAAACAGTGACATTGGTGCAGCGTTTGGTGAAATGAATTTGAACCGGTACAGGGGGCAACCGTGAGGCCCCGGCTGTATCGTATGGATGACTCGCAGTTTAACGGGCAAACGTGACCCACAGTGAACCGAGTGAAGCCGGAAAAATAGAACCGAAATGCTCCAAATCCAGAACGGATGGCAACGAAAAAACTCCCAGGAACTCTACAAGCGACCTCCTCTCTCAAAGCTCAGACCTCAAATGATGCAGGAGCCAGGTAAGGGAGTGCCCTAAATAGGCTGGAGGCGGACCTCAGCCCCTCCCACAAATCCAGGCAAATGCCTTAATACATATGTGCAGATATAAAGAAAAATCCGCCTAGATAGGCGTGATTTAGTAATCAATCCAAAGGTATCTCTAACAATAATGGCTGGATACATAGAGACACATCTGGATGAATAGGGGGAGACAGGGCACCAATAACGAAGTGACCAGATACCTAATGTTAGGAATTGATAACCTATAGTAACAGACGGCTAAAAATACTTAACAGAATACAGTCGTGGCCAAAAGTTTTGAGAATGACACAAATATTAGTTTTCACAAAGTTTGCTGCTAAATTGCTTTTAGATCTTTGTTTCAGTTGTTTCTGTGATGTAGTGAAATATAATTACACGCACTTCATACGTTTCAAAGGCTTTTATCGACAATTACATGACATTTATGCAGAGTCAGTATTTGCAGTGTTGTCCCTTCTTTTTCAGGACCTCTGCAATTCGACTGGGCATGCTCTCAATCAACTTCTGGGCCAATTCCTGACTTATAGCAACCCATTCTTTCATAATCACTTCTTGGAGTTTGTCAGAATTAGTGGGTTTTTGTTTGTCCACCCTCCTCTTGAGGATTGACCACAAGTTCTCAATGGGATTAAGATCTGGGGAGTTTCCAGGCCATGGACCCAAAATGTCAACGTTTTGGTCCCTGAGCCACTTAGTTATCACTTTTGCCTTATGGCACGGTGCTCCATCGTGCTGGAAAATGCATTGTTCTTCACCAAACTGTTGTTGGATTGTTGGAAGAAGTTGCTGTTAGAGGGTGTTTTGGTACCATTCTTTATTCATGGCTGTGTTTTTGGGCAAAATTGTGAGTGAGCCCACTCCCTTGGATGAGAAGCAACCCCACACATGAATGGTCTCAGGATGCTTTACTGTTGGCATGACACAGGACTGATGGTAGCGCTCACCTTTTCTTCTCCGGACAAGCCTTTTTCCAGATGCCCCAAACAATCGGAAAGAGGCTTCATCGGAGAATATGACTTTGCCCCAGTCCTCAGCAGTCCATTCACCATACTTTCTGCAGAAGATCAATCTGTCCCTGATGTTTTTTTTGGAGAGAAGTGGTTTCTTTGCTGGCCTTCTTGACACCAGGCCATCTTCCAAAAGTCTTCGCCTCACTGTGCGTGCAGATGCGCTCACACCTGCCTGCTGCCATTCCTGAGCAAGCTCTGCACTGGTGGCACTCCGATCCCGCAGCTGAATCCTCTTTAGGAGACGATCCTGACGCTTGCTGGACTTTCTTGGATGCCCTGAAGCCTTCTTAACAAGAATTTAACCTCTTTCCTTGAAGTTCTTGATGATCCTATAAATTGTTGATTGAGGTGCAATCTTAGTAGCCACAATATCCTTGCCTGTGAAGCCATTTTTATGCAACGCAATGATGGCTGCACGCGTTTCTTTGCAGGTCACCATGGTTAACAATGGAAGAACAATGGTTTCAAGCATCACCCTCCTTTTAACATGTCAATTCTGCCATTTTAACCCAATCAGCCTGACATAATGATCTCCAGCCTTGTGCTCAGACGATTACTGAAATGATCTCAGCAGGTCCTTTAATGACAGCAATGAAATGCAGTGGAAAGTTTTTTGGGGGATTAAGTTAATTTTCATGGCAAAGAAGGACTATGCAATTTATCTGATCACTCTTCATAACATTCTGGAGTATATGCAAATTTCTATTATAAAAACTTAAGCAGCAACTTTTGCAATTATCAATATTTATGTAATTCTCAAACCTTTTGGCCACGACTGTAAATATAACTGTTGGCAGCCATGTGCTAGTTTACTCACGGTACCCAGGTATGGATTAGTGGTGATCACAGGTGGAAGGATGTCAATAGTCGATGATAAGAAATTCCTTTTCACCTTTACGCCGGTAACAACTAAAAAATGCGGAGGTGGTATAGTTGAAGCCAGCTGAGTGAAGGTCAGTGATGTATCAGTGATGTATCGTCACTTCCGTTTTTTTATTTTTGAGCGGCGGCACCTGGAGAGTGGCGTTTGTATAAAGGTATGGTCAGTTTGGACATTCTTTGTACATGTTATCATCTAGGCGGCCAGTATCTGGGACATCACTACCAGTTTATTATTTGTCCCCTGAGGAACCTTCGCTACCTGTTGGGGAAACGCATAGCGAAGGTTCCTCAGGACACATACAGGGCACATACAGGGAAAACGCGTAGCGAAGGTTTTTTAGGGACATACAGGGCACATTAGGGTGAGCAGTCAATTGAGTGGGGTCGTCCCTTTCGGGGCGAGTGCTCCACAGCTAGGTAGGGAGACCCCTAGGGATACTGAGGGATATACCTTTCCAGACCTTCACTCAGCTACAGCTAGCTTCAACTATACCACCTCCGCATTTTTTAGTTGTTACCGGCATAAAGGCGAAAAGGAATTTCTTATCATCGACTATTGACATCCTTCCACCTGTGATCACCACTAATCCATACCTGGGTACCATGAGTAAACTAGCACATGGCTGCCAACAGTTATATCTATTCTGTTAAGTATTTTTAGCCGTCTGTTACTATAGGTTATCAATTCCTAACATTAGGTATCTGGTCACTTCGTTCATCCAGATGTGTCTCTATGTATCCAGCCATTATTGTTAGAGATACCTTTGGATTGATTACTAAATCACGCCTATCTAGGCAGATTTTTCTTTATATCTGCACATATATATGCATTATTTGTTTTGAGGAAATATCCATTTTATTATCGTATTTAATAAAAGTTATATTTTAAGGGTAATTTACTTTTGTGACCTTCTACTTATTTGCACTAATTAGTGTAATAGCTGCTTAACCATGGAAATCCATGCCATGAAGCTCCCAGGGCACAGTTTTTGTGCTGTTGTTATAATCAGAGGAGGTTTGTAACTCTGCAGTTATTGAGTCAGCAGACCATTGGTGACTTTTATGAACTATGGGGGTCATTTACTAAGCCGTAATACACCTAAATTAGTTGTATTTCAGGCACAAATGGCAGAGCACTATCTGCAACTTTTTCCCCGCTTAGGCAAGGTCTAAAAAGTGGGTGTGGGCCTGTTTTAGGCATAGAAAATGGTCTAAATGTAAGACGCTGGATGGCCGAAGTGACGGAGAGGCCTGCGCGGAACCACCGCTAGCTATGGGCCATTATTAAGACCCTCGTCTAAAAGACCAATGTACTTCAGCGCTTGACATTCCTTCTCTGTAACTTCATGTGAATGTTCACTTTTTGCCTGAGCTGCTGTGGTTCCTAAACTCTTACATTTTTTAGTAATGGCATTCACAGTGAATCATGGAATATGTAGGAGGGAAGACATCATTTCATAAATTGACGTATCGCAACGGTGCCATCCTATTACAATACCACACTGAAATCCAGTGAGCTCTTTGGAACAACCCATTATGTCACAAATATTTGTAAAGGCAAACTGTATGAAGCTACAATAGCAACAAACTAATGGTTGTGATGACGCATTCTCACTACTTATTGGCACTAGTATTCCTGACTGATATCTAATATGCTGAAAGTGACACATGAATACAGCACTTGCGATGCTATCAAATGATTTAGTTTGTTAAATACATCAGAATGGATGTTCTAGAAATTTGCTGTTACATTAAATTTTAGGCATCTGATTGAAGTACAGATTACTGACCTGACAGGCAGTATGATATAAACCACCAGACTGAAAATGTAGTAACTGATACGTTGAACTTTTTAGAATGGAGTCTAGGTTACTCACCTTCAGGAGCAGCTCGTGACATGCAAAGTTCAATGACCGCTTTCAGTGAAAAGACAAGGTCACATTTCTGCAATATTAAAAGTACTGGGTATAGATCTCAGAATGAGCTTTTTACCCATGGAAATCTTATTTCTTTTTTTTTTTACTGAGGACAGCCAGCATTGTTTATATAGAAAAACAGATCATACATAGTGGTTATTTATTCAGAACACCTTTAATAAACATGTCCTTGCTCTGGTATTCCTTTTCTACAAAAACAGCGCTCCGTCATGTGTATAAGGACTAAGGGGATATTGATCAAGACTGGCGCTTGACATCCCCTGTGGTGCTGGAGGATGCGCCTAATTTATGACGAAGAGCACACCTCATCATAAATTAGGCACATCCTCCTACAGTCTGTGTGCCTAAACAGAGAGCTCTGAACTATCGTAGATTTCTGTTGACATTTGCACCAGAAAACTGGCCTAAAAGAAGATAAATTTGTTGGGGCGGATGGTCACGCCCCTTCAAACCCTTGCCATGCACCTTCCCAACCTTACCATGCCCCTTAAGGGAAAGTGGCGAACGCAGCGTAAAAGCCAAGAGATGCAATTATTTTTTTTTTTTTAAGTTGCAGTATGCGACTTTTTAACACCATTTTTCAGGCGCATGGGAGATGATTACTCTTCTTTCTGCTGTCAGGCAGACTATTCAGAGAAATGGAGGGAATGAAATAAAACAGCTACTTATATTAAAAAAAAGAAAATTACAAAAAATGCTAAAGTACCCCAACACCTAAGGGGACATTCAAACAGACGTATCCGTTTTGCGATCTGCAAATCATGAATCCACAAAATATGGATACGGTCCGTGTACATTCCGCATTTTTCGCTGTCTCCATTGAAAAAATTCCTACTCTTGTCTGCAAAACGGTTCTACCGTATAGTTTGTGGTTCGTCTGCACAGGATGACATCTGTGTGCTGCCCGAAAATATGGTCTACAGTCATAATTTAATTCTCATTTTCAACTTCAAAAGCTGATATTAAGGTATACAAGAATCTCTATTAAACAGGGTTACTTAAATATCCAGAATAACTAGTCCTCTTGAAAAAAAAAAAATTGAAATTGAGATATTTCTGTACTTTAAAGGGGACGTTATTGACAGCTATATTTTAATATATTAGTGTACAGCCCAAATATGCATCAGAAATAGACCATTTTGTAACTGTATTTTTTATATACTTGCATTATTCCTTCCCATGTGCATAACTTTACATTTCTCAGTGTTAAACCTCATCTGCCACTTATCTGCCCAAGCCTCCAATCTATCCAGATCCCTCTGTAGTAGTATAATTAACACTGAAGAGGACAGTATACTACTACAGAGGGATCTGGATAGATTGGAGGCTTGGGCAGATAAGTGGCAGATGAGGTTTAACACTGAGAAATGTAAAGTTATGCACATGGGAAGGAATAATGCAAGTCACCCGTACATACTAAATGGTTAAACACTCGGTAACACTGACATGGAAAAGGATCTAGGAATTTTAATAAACAGCAAACTAAGCTGCAAAAAACAGTGTCAGGCAGCGGCTGCCAAGGCCAATAAGATAATGGGTTGCATCAAAAGGGGCATAGATGCCCGTGATGAGAACATATTCCTACTACTTTACAAATCACTGGTCAGACCACACATGGAGTACTGTGTACAGTTCTGGGCTCCTGTAAACAAGGCAGACATAGCAGAGCTGGAGAGGGTCCAGAGGAGGGCAACTAAAGTAATAACTGGAATGGGGCAACTACAGTACCCTGAAAGATTATCAAAATTAGGGTTATTCACGTTAGAAAAAAGACGACTGAGGGGAGATCTAATTACTATGTATAAATATATCAGGGGGCAGTACAGAGATCTATCCCATCATCTATTTATCCCCAGGACTGTGACTGTGACGAGGGGACATCCTCTGCGTTTGGAGGAAAGAAGGTTTGTACACAAACATAGAAAAGGGTTCTTTACGGTAAGAGCAGTGAGACTATGGAACTCTCTGCCTGAGGAGGTGGTGATGGTGAGTACAATAAAGGAATTCAAGAGGGGCCTGGATGTATTTCTGGAGTGTAATAATATTACAGGCTATAGCTACTAGAGAGGGGTCGTTGATCCAGGGAGTTATTCTGATTGCCTGATTGGAGTCGGGAAGGAATTTTTTATTCCCCTAAAGTGAGGAAAATTGGCTTCTACCTCACAGGGTTTTTTTTTTGCCTTCCTCTGGATCAACTTGTAGGATGACAGGCCGAACTGGATGGACAAATGTCTTTTTTCGGCCTTATGTACTATGTTACTATGTTACTATGTTACTTAAAGCGTCATTGTTAAAGTATATATTTTTTCTGCAAATCATATTACAAGAAAAACTTTAAATGCTCATGTCTTGATGCCTTAGTTTCTTAACCACTTCCCGACCGCCCATAGGATATAAACGTCCTATGGGCGGTTGTTTATCTCTAAATGGACGTTCTAAAAGTCCATTCAGAGATCGCAGCTGCACGCTAATCGTGCAGCTGCCGAGCGGGGGGCCTGCTGTCAGTGACAGCAGGGCAACCCAGAGAGAAGGCAGGGACAGTTCCCAGGTGTCCATGCCTTCTAGATCGCTGTATACACAGCGCTTTCTGTCCCGGCCCGGTGTTCATGTGACCGCCGGGGCCGGGAATGTGCAGGAGCTGTCGGGTCTTCCACAGACCTCGATCAGCCCTGCACTGAAGCTGTACAGCACTGTATAGTGCTGTACAGCCTCTCTGGGGGATATATTTCCACTGTAACTGGGGCTACTATGTCAGCCCCAGTTACAGAAGAAATCAATAGTAAAAAAAAAAATGTGAAGTTAAATGTCCCCCAGAGGTCTTGTATGACCTTATGGGGAACGCAAAATGTAAAATAAAATAAAAATCTTAAAAATAGAAAAAATAAATAAAAATAGACATATTTGGTATTGCCGCATCCGTGACGGCTGGCTCTATAAATATATCCCATGATCTACCCCGTCCGATAAACACCATAAAAAAATAAAAATAAAACCTGTGTAAAAAAAATTCCATTTTTGTCACCTTACATCACAAAAAGTGCAACACCAAGTGATCAAAAAGGCATATGTCCCACAAAATGGTACCAATAAAACTGTCACCTCATCCCGCAAAAAATGAGCCCCTACATAAGAAAATCGCTCAAAAATTATAAAATCTATAGCTCTCAGAACATGGAGACATTAAAACATCATTTTTTGTTTCAAAAATGCTTTTATTGTGTTAAAGTGAAATAAATTTAAAAAAGTATACATATTAGGTATCACCGCGTCCGTAAAAACCTGCTCTATAAAAATATCCCATGACCTAACCCCTCACATGAACACCGTAATAAAAATAAAATAAAAACAGTGCCAAAAAAGCTATTTTTTGTCACCTAACATCACGTAAAATGCAACACCAAGCGATCAAAATGGCGGATGCCCCCAAAATAGTACCAATCAAACCGTCACCTTATTCCGCAAAAAAATTAGACCCTAACTAAGACAATCGGTCAAAAAATAAAAAGCTATGGCTCTCAGACTATGGAGACACTAAAACTTTATTTTTTGGGTTTCAAAAATGCTATTATTGTGTAAAACTTTAATAAATAAGAAAAAGTATACATATTAGTTATTTCCACGTCCGTAACAATCTGTTCTATAAAAATGTCACATGACTTAACTCCTCAGGGGAATGCTGTAAACATAAATAAATAAAAACTGTGCTAAAACAACCAATTTTTTGGTCACCTTGCCACATAAAGTGCAATAATGAATGATCAAAAAATCATATGTACCCAAAACTGGTACCATCAACTCTTCCTGCAAAAAACGAGCCCCTGCACAAGACGACTGGCAGAAAAAATAAATAAAATGGCAATCAGAAAATGGAGACACAAAAACATATATTTAAAAAAAAAATGCTTTATTATGTAAAACTGAAACAAACAAAACAAAAAAAGTAGACATATTTGATATCATTGCGTCTGTAACAACCTGCTCTATAAATATAGCACATGATCTACCCTGTCAGATGAATGTTATAAAAAAATAAAAATAAAAACAGTGCCAAAACAGCCATTTTTTGGTTACCTTGCCTCACAAAAACTTAATATAGAGCAATTAAAAATCATATGTACCCCAAAATAGTACCAATAAAACTGGCACCTTATCCTCTAGTTTTCAAAATGGGGTGAATTTTGGGGAGTTTCTACTGTAATCTAAATGGCATCTAAAAACCAGTTCAGCAAAATCTGCCTTCCAAAAACTATATGGCGCTCCTTTTCTTCTGCACCCTGCCGTGTGCCCATACATCAGTTTACAACCATATGTAAACCACAGAATCAGGGTGTGGCGAAACCAACCTCGCCACTGGGTTTTGGAGAGGCCTGTTTACCAGCCTCTTGCCTCAAGATTATGGCCCATACTAACTTTAAAGGAGAAGACAGACCGGCCGCACAGCTTAAATCTGTCTTTAGAATTGTATTTTGTTATGTGAGGGTACCCAGATAGCTAATTTTATTGTATTCGTCTATTCTGAGTGCCATTCACCTAATGATATGCACTCAGACTTGAGCTATCTGGGGATATGTTAAATGTCTGTGTGTGCTGTGAGGGTGTGACATTGTGTGTTTGGGTGGTGATTTCTGTCCTGTTGTCTCCACATGTGTATTGACGATTTCCCTTTGTCCTGAGAGATAATTGAATTGCTCCTCGGGTGTCTCCAGGGCAGAGAGGAGGAAACCATAATGCATTGTGGGGATGTGTTGTGTCTGTGTATCCTGAGTTGCTACGTATCTGTCCTGTGTCACAGTCTTCCTTCTGGTCCCCTAGGGGCGTGTCCACCAGATGGGGACCTGCATAAATACGGGCGGGTAGCCCTCAATAAAGAGTGCCTGTTTTATCCTTCATCATGTTGAGGCTGGTGTTTGGGTAACTGATCAACACTGGGGGATTGCTATACGCTGGGAGATTTGCTATACTCCCCTGGCTATAACTACTAGCTCTTTTAAGAGCTGTTCCTGCTCTCTGGTTTTAGGAGAGGTTCACCCACTGGAGCCTGGAGCCTTGTCGTAGGTCCAGGGTGGGTAGGAGACGGTGAGACCTCAACCAAGCTTCGGCGGTTCGTGGGGTCTGCAGTGCGTACGGTGCCAAGTGGAGTGCTTGGAGTCCTCGGAAAGCACTAGGAGCTTCTATCAACGGAGGTACCCGGTCGGGGTGCTAGGCGTTCCGTTACATTTGGTGGCAAGCAGTGGGATGGCGTCCTAGTGTGAGGAGAAGCAGCTCGGAGACACCGTTCGTGGAGTATATTGAGGGCAACGCTAGTATCCGTACAGCGCCCCTGGCTACAGCAGCAGGATGGAATCAACTAGTCTTCGGACAGCAATCTATGATGAGGAGGAGGAGGCAGCCGCAGACTACAGGGATGCAGACAGAAAGGAAGTCTGGTATGATGCCCTGGAAAATGCCCAGCGGCGGCGAGGTGAGAGTCTCCCCACTTATGAGCAGCAGCTACAGAAGCGTGTGGCGATGCGGATGGGTCTCTTGGGAGAGCAGCCCCTGGATGACTGGGTAACAGAGCTCCAGAGCCTGGTATGTAAGGAGCTTTGGCTAGAGGACGCTTACCAGGCCCTAAGGTGGCATGTCATTCAACATTCCCCCAGGGCAGCTGAGCATGACAAGCCAGAGGGAGAGGAGTTTTATGGTCCTGGCTTGGTATGGGAGTCCTTTGCAGAGCCTGACTTCAGGAGCCCTGCACAGTCCAGACTTCAGAACATTTTCTACGAGAGGGAGGCTAGGCTGGATTGGGAGGACCCCCACGAGGTAGAGAAAGACCTGGCTCACCTAGCAACCCTGGAGTGGGAACTGGAGCAGGACTACCGAGATCTCTTCCACTCCATTGAGAGGGCTCAGCGAGAGAGCAGAGTGTCAGACCCAGGTCCAGAGCCCTTCAGCTGGGAGGATATTGTGGAGGTGTACTGGGAGGACCCGACTGAAGTATCCCCTGCTTCAGTACCAGCTACAGAGGTAGGGGACCTCATAGACTGGTCCTGGGGGGAAACCCATATGGCAGGTGGAGATGGGCCCGAGATCTCTCCACCGGCCCTACAGGGATGCTGGGCAGTCGGCCCAGATCCCCAATGGCAGCCGGAGTTTCAGGGAGTAGGGACAGTTGGTCCTGCTCCCCAGCGGCAGTATGTTTTGCAGGGAGAGGAGAGCATCGTCTCCATTCCCCAGCGGCAGTGTACTTTGAAGGGAGAGGAGACAACCGGTCTCTCTCCCCAACCACAGGGGGACAGCACCCCTAACTCCGATGGTGCAGATGGGACCGCGGTCTCTGCACCAGGCCTACCGGGATGCTGGACGGCCGGTTCAGATTCCCCACCAACCCTGCAGGAATGCCAGGAGGAGGAGGTAAGCAATTCCTCCTCTCCACAGCCGATCTGCAACAAGGTCCTGGGGATAGGATTCCCTGACCACACCCCAGCGGAAGAGCTGGCATCTGGGCAGAGCGCAGTCGGCCTCTGCCCTCCCCTATCCTCTTCTCCAGAGACTGACTTTCCACAGGCTACCCCAGCGGAAGAGCTGGCATCTGGGCAGAGCGCAGTCGGCCTCTGCCCTCCCCTATCATCTTCTCCAGAGCCTGACTCCCCACAGGCTACCCCAGCAGAAGAGCTGGCATCTGGGCAGAGCGCAGTCAGCCTCTGCCCTCCCCTTTCCTCTTCTCCAGAGACTGACTTTCCACAGGCTACCCCAGCAGAAGAGCTGGCATCTGGGCAGAGCGCAGTCAGCCTCTGCCCTCCCCTATCCTCTTCTCCAGAGGCTGACTTTCCACAGGCTACCCCAGCGGAAGCGCTGGCATCTGGGCAGAGCGCAGTCGGCCTCTGCCCTCCCCTATCCTCTTCTCCAGAGGCTGACTTTCCACAGGCTACCCCAGCGGCAGAGCTGGCATCTGGGCAGAGCACAGTCAGCCTCTGCCCTACTCTATCCTCTTCTCCAGAGGCTGACTTTCCACAGGCTACCCCAGCGGAAGCGCTGGCATCTGGGCAGAGTGCAGTCGGCCTCTGTCCTCCCCTATCCTCTTCTTCAGAGCCGGACTTCCCACAGGCTACCCCAGTGGAAGAGCTGGCATCGGGGCAGAGCGCAGTCGGCCTCTGCCCACCAAGTACCTACAGCTCCAAGCTAGAGAGCAACAAGGAAGCAAGGAGTAGCAGATGCCCACTCAACAGCTGGGGACATACAGAACAGAGCCAGGCCCCAAGATTCAACAGGTCCCGTATTGGGTTGTGGTTGGACTGCCAGACTAACTCAGGTACTGACCGTGAGGTCAGGTATCTGATTAGTCTTCCCTGGGAGGGGGAGATGTGTGGCGAAACCAACCTCGCCACTGGGTTTTGGAGAGGCCTGTTTACCAGCCTCTTGCCTCAGGATTATGGCCCATACTAACTTTAAAGGAGAAGACAGACCGGCCGCACAGCTTAAATCTGTCTTTAGAATTGTATTTTGTTATGTGAGGGTACCCAGATAGCTAATTTTATTGTATTCGTCTATTCTGAGTGCCATTCACCTAATGATATGCACTCAGACTTGAGCTATCTGGGGATATGTTAAATGTCTGTGTGTGCTGTGAGGGTGTGACATTGTGTGTTTGGGTGGTGATTTCTGTCCTGTTGTCTCCACATGTGTATTGACGATTTCCCTTTGTCCTGAGAGATAATTGAATTGCTCCTCGGGTGTCTCCAGGGCAGAGAGGAGGAAACCATAATGCATTGTGGGGATGTGTTGTGTCTGTGTATCCTGAGTTGCTACGTATCTGTCCTGTGTCACAGTCTTCCTTCTGGTCCCCTAGGGGCGTGTCCACCAGATGGGGACCTGCATAAATACGGGCAGGTAGCCCTCAATAAAGAGTGCCTGTTTTATCCTTCATCATGTTGAGGCTGGTGTTTGGGTAACTGATCAACACTGGGGGATTGCTATACGCTGGGAGATTTGCTATACTCCCCTGGCTATAACTACTAGCTCTTTTAAGAGCTGTTCCTGCTCTCTGGTTTTAGGAGAGGTTCACCCACTGGAGCCTGGAGCCTTGTCGTAGGTCCAGGGTGGGTAGGAGACGGTGAGACCTCAACCAAGCTTCGGCGGTTCGTGGGGTCTGCAGTGCGTACGGTGCCAAGTGGAGTGCTTGGAGTCCTCGGAAAGCACTAGGAGCTTCTATCAACGGAGGTACCCGGTCGGGGTGCTAGGCGTTCCGTTACATTTGGTGGCAAGCAGTGGGATGGCGTCCTAGTGTGAGGAGAAGCAGCTCGGAGACACCGTTCGTGGAGTATATTGAGGGCAACGCTAGTATCCGTACAGCGCCCCTGGCTACAGCAGCAGGATGGAATCAACTAGTCTTCGGACAGCAATCTATGATGAGGAGGAGGAGGCAGCCGCAGACTACAGGGATGCAGACAGAAAGGAAGTCTGGTATGATGCCCTGGAAAATGCCCAGCGGCGGCGAGGTGAGAGTCTCCCCACTTATGAGCAGCAGCTACAGAAGCGTGTGGCGATGCGGATGGGTCTCTTGGGAGAGCAGCCCCTGGATGACTGGGTAACAGAGCTCCAGAGCCTGGTATGTAAGGAGCTTTGGCTAGAGGACGCTTACCAGGCCCTAAGGTGGCATGTCATTCAACATTCCCCCAGGGCAGCTGAGCATGACAAGCCAGAGGGAGAGGAGTTTTATGGTCCTGGCTTGGTATGGGAGTCCTTTGCAGAGCCTGACTTCAGGAGCCCTGCACAGTCCAGACTTCAGAACATTTTCTACGAGAGGGAGGCTAGGCTGGATTGGGAGGACCCCCACGAGGTAGAGAAAGACCTGGCTCACCTAGCAACCCTGGAGTGGGAACTGGAGCAGGACTACCGAGATCTCTTCCACTCCATTGAGAGGGCTCAGCGAGAGAGCAGAGTGTCAGACCCAGGTCCAGAGCCCTTCAGCTGGGAGGATATTGTGGAGGTGTACTGGGAGGACCCGACTGAAGTATCCCCTGCTTCAGTACCAGCTACAGAGGTAGGGGACCTCATAGACTGGTCCTGGGGGGAAACCCATATGGCAGGTGGAGATGGGCCCGAGATCTCTCCACCGGCCCTACAGGGATGCTGGGCAGTCGGCCCAGATCCCAATGGCAGCCGGAGTTTCAGGGAGTAGGGACAGTTGGTCCTGCTCCCCAGCGGCAGTATGTTTTGCAGGGAGAGGAGAGCATCGTCTCCATTCCCCAGCGGCAGTGTACTTTGAAGGGAGAGGAGACAACCGGTCTCTCTCCCCAACCACAGGGGGACAGCACCCCTAACTCCGATGGTGCAGATGGGACCGCGGTCTCTGCACCAGGCCTACCGGGATGCTGGACGGCCGGTTCAGATTCCCCACCAACCCTGCAGGAATGCCAGGAGGAGGAGGTAAGCAATTCCTCCTCTCCACAGCCGATCTGCAACAAGGTCCTGGGGATAGGATTCCCTGACCACACCCCAGCGGAAGAGCTGGCATCTGGGCAGAGCGCAGTCGGCCTCTGCCCTCCCCTATCCTCTTCTCCAGAGACTGACTTTCCACAGGCTACCCCAGCGGAAGAGCTGGCATCTGGGCAGAGCGCAGTCGGCCTCTGCCCTCCCCTATCATCTTCTCCAGAGCCTGACTCCCCACAGGCTACCCCAGCAGAAGAGCTGGCATCTGGGCAGAGCGCAGTCAGCCTCTGCCCTCCCCTTTCCTCTTCTCCAGAGACTGACTTTCCACAGGCTACCCCAGCAGAAGAGCTGGCATCTGGGCAGAGCGCAGTCAGCCTCTGCCCTCCCCTATCCTCTTCTCCAGAGGCTGACTTTCCACAGGCTACCCCAGCGGAAGCGCTGGCATCTGGGCAGAGCGCAGTCGGCCTCTGCCCTCCCCTATCCTCTTCTCCAGAGGCTGACTTTCCACAGGCTACCCCAGCGGCAGAGCTGGCATCTGGGCAGAGCACAGTCAGCCTCTGCCCTACTCTATCCTCTTCTCCAGAGGCTGACTTTCCACAGGCTACCCCAGCGGAAGCGCTGGCATCTGGGCAGAGTGCAGTCGGCCTCTGTCCTCCCCTATCCTCTTCTTCAGAGCCGGACTTCCCACAGGCTACCCCAGTGGAAGAGCTGGCATCGGGGCAGAGCGCAGTCGGCCTCTGCCCACCAAGTACCTACAGCTCCAAGCTAGAGAGCAACAAGGAAGCAAGGAGTAGCAGATGCCCACTCAACAGCTGGGGACATACAGAACAGAGCCAGGCCCCAAGATTCAACAGGTCCCGTATTGGGTTGTGGTTGGACTGCCAGACTAACTCAGGTACTGACCGTGAGGTCAGGTATCTGATTAGTCTTCCCTGGGAGGGGGAGATGTGTGGCGAAACCAACCTCGCCACTGGGTTTTGGAGAGGCCTGTTTACCAGCCTCTTGCCTCAGGATTATGGCCCATACTAACTTTAAAGGAGAAGACAGACCGGCCGCACAGCTTAAATCTGTCTTTGGAATTGTATTTTGTTATGTGAGGGTACCCAGTAAGCTAATTTTATTGTACTCGTCTATTCTGAGTGCCATTCACCTAATGATATGCACTCAGACTTGAGCTATCTGGGGATATGTTAAATGTCTGTGTGTGCTGTGGGGGTGTGACATTGTGTGTTTGGGTGGTGATTTCTGTCCTGTTGCCTCCACATGTGTATTGGCGATTTCCCTTTGTCCTGAGAGATAATTGAATTGCTCCTCGGGTGTCTCCAGGGCAGAGAGGAGGAAACCATGATGCATTGTGGGGATGTGTTGTGTCTGTGTATCCTGAGTTGCTACGTATCTGTCCTGTGTCACAGTCTTCCTTCTGGTCCCCTAGGGGCGTGTCCACCAGATGGGGACCTGCATAAATACGGGCAGGTAGCCCTCAATAAAGAGTGCCTGTTTTATCCTTCATCATGTTGAGGCTGGTGTTTGGGTAACTGATCAACACTGGGGGATTGCTATACGCTGGGAGATTTGCTATACTCCCCTGGCTATAACTACTAGCTCTTTTAAGAGCTGTTCCTGCTCTCTGGTTTTAGGAGAGGTTCACCCACTGGAGCCTGGAGCCTTGTCGTAGGTCCAGGGTGGGTAGGAGACGGTGAGACCTCAACCAAGCTTCGGCAGTTCGTGGGGTCTGCAGTGCGTACGGTGTCAAGTGGAGTGCTTGGAGTCCTCGGAAAGCACTAGGAGCAACTATCAACGGAGGTACCCGGTCGGGGTGCTAGGCGTTCCGTTACACAGGGTAAAAAATATTAAGTTTTTTTGGGCTGTTAACCCTCGATATGTTAAAGAAAAAAATAGATTAAAATTGAAAATCTGCCAAAAATGTGAAATTTAGAAATTTCATCTCCATTTTCCTTACATTTTTGTGGAACACCTAAAGGGTTAACAAAGTTTGTAAAATCAGTTTTGAGTTACTTGCTTAGACCCCAGTCTCCGTCTAGGAGAGAATTTCTAAATAGGTTGTCAGATATACTGCGCCTAGAAAAAGGTGTATATATTAAGAGAAATTGTGTAACGAAGTTTAATAAGATATGGGAAAATTGGGAGAATTATAGGATACAGTGTCCGGATTAGTCTCCCTTCCTAGATATACTGTGTTGAGGGAAGTAGCGAGGGTACTGTTTCTCTTTGCCCTTTTTTTTTTTTTTCCTCCTTTATTCCAATTAGCTTTGGATTTTTGTTGACTTAAAATGAACAGAATGACATAAGATGGGTGTAAGGTGGCCTGTTAAACTCATGAGAGAAGTACAACATATGCTGTTCTCTGGAAGTACAGATAATGTAACCGGTTGGGGGTGTCGGGCCCGTTCCATCGCTCGGGTGGGGGGGATGGGGTTTAGTTGGGTAGGGAGGGGTGGTCTTTTATTTATAAATCAAAAGAGGTGGGAAATTTGGTTTGTACAATTGGCAATGTGTTACAGTATTGTTTGATCTCATGTATGTCTATTACTATGCTGGATGTTACATATTATACTCACGCAATTAATAATGTGACTGATCATGTGATGCTTTGGTAATACCTTTATTGGTTGTTAGATGTATATTGTACGAACAATTTTCTTTCTTTTTATTTTTGCAATTTACCGAAAATTGTTAATAAAAATTATCTGATAAAAAAATTAAAATAAAGTTTTGAGTAACTTGAGGGGTGTAGTTTCTACAATGGGGTCATTTATTGGGGTTTTCCACTGTGTAAGCCTCACAAAGTGACTTCAGACCTGAACTGGGCCTTAAAAAGTGAGTTTGGGAAATTTTCTTAAACATTTTAAGAATTGCTTCTAAACTTCTAAGCCTCCTAACGTCTTAAAAAAGTTAAATGACATTTACAAAATGATGCCAACATAAAGTTGGGGAATGTTAAGTAATAAATATTTTAGGAGGTATTACTTTCTGTTTTAAAAGCAGAGAAATTCTAATTTAGAAAACAGTGAATTTTTTCAAATTTTCGTTAACATTTTGATTTTTTTTTATAAATAAAGGTAAAACATATTGACTAAAATTTACCATTAACATGAAGTACAATGTGTCCCGAGAAAACAATCTCTGAATGGCTTGGATAAGTAAAAGCGTTCCAAAGTTATTACCACATAAAGTGACACATGTCAGATTTGCAAAATTAGGCCTGGTCAGGAGGGGATAAATGGCCCGGTCTGGAAGTGGTTAAAGGGGTTTTGCCTAGTTTTCAAGTTAGATCCTATCCACAGGATAGGGGATAAATAACTGGTGGATGTCTGACTGCTGGGACCCCCACTGATCCCGATAATGGGGTACCAATCCCCTGTCTTGATGAGCATGGGCCCCACTGCTCTATTCATTCTCTATGGGACTCTTTTATAAGACCTCTTTCACACGAACAATATGGATTGTGTCAGGATCTGTTCAGGAAAAAAACTGATGGTTTTTCACGTAAGTTCAGTAAGTCTTGTCTGCGATTGCGTTCAGTGTTTCTGTTTTTTCCGTGTGGGTGCAATCAGTTTTGGATGCAATTCATGCGCGTGAAAAAAAACCTGAACAATAACAATATTCATCTCCTGGCAACCATCATTGAAAAACTCATTGCATCTGAATGCAATGCGCTTTTCACGCAAGCCCCATTCACTTCTATGGAACCAGAGCTGCATGAAAAACGCATTCTGTGATTTTTCCTGCATAAATACAGGAATGATGTGTGAAAAACGACGCTTATGTGCACATCCCCATTAAAATAAATGGGTCAGTGCGGTTGCAATGCGTTCAAATCAAGCATGTTAGAAAAATGTAAGAAGATAATATTTTAGAAACCTTAGCATTTTGTTTTCTGCTGCCTATTTTCAGAATATAACAGCAAATTGCTGTGGGTTTGCTGCAATTGTGTGATAATCTCAGCAAAAGTTGCAATATGACTGCAGTGTTTGAATGCTGTCTAAGATTTCTGTGCTGTTCTTTAAATGTGCTGTGCAGCCATTTTATGTTATATGTTTTTTTAACAAGATGTTATAAAGTAAAAAATAAGTAATACTCACCTTACTGATCTCCTAACCCCAGTCCAGCATTTTCTAGTCCCCTTCCAGACTCCGTATCCTGGTCTCCAGCAGTGACATCACATCATGGACATGTGACCACTACAGCCAGTCACTTGCTGAAGCATTGACCTGCCAACACCACTGCTGTGGCCAGTGATTTCCTGCAGCAGTCACATGTCCATGTCAAGACATCTTCCCTAGAGGCCAGGACAGATACCAGCAGAGAAACAGACTTCAGAACAAGCAGGGCTGTCATCAGGAATTTCAGAGCCCCTTAGGGGATGTTCACATGACAGACTTTACAGCAGAAAAATAATCCTTCCCTTCTCGGCGCAGTTGGCGTAGTCCTCAGCGCTGACTCCCATTGAAATGAATAGGAGGCTGAAAGTACGTGACCGCTGGCGGGTTTTCAGTGAGATTTCGGCATGACATACATAATGTGTTCACTATATTGTACATGTTATTATGATTTCTGGGACACCAAATATTTAATACTGATATTTAATAATATGTTACAAAAACACATTTATTGTAATGGTTTTTGCTCCATTATTTTTTATTTTTGTTAGTTATATGGTTAGTACAGTCAGTTGAAAAAAAATAAAAAAAAGTTTAACCAAAGAATGGGAGGGGATGTTAATTAAAGGCTATGTACATGTATAAGGCATTTTTTATGATTGCATTTTACTCATTTTTGGTTAAAAATAATTTTTTTCAATTGCTCTTTATTAAAAAAAATTGAGCTGTTCACAAAGGGTTAACTGTTTTTTTTTTTTTTTTTCAGTTACTGGTACATTCACTTTGAGCCGATCATCTAATAAATCTTCTCTCTAAACTGAGAGGTCATAAACACTTATTAAATCCACATTATTATCAGTAAGATATGGAACTGAGCTATAATTAGTCTTTAGGAAGTCAGAGAGCAGAGATAAGGAGTTCGTCAGCTCCTGGTCTGACGGAAAAGACAGAAAACCCAAAGTGTGCTACTAGAGCATCTCAGCTATGCACAGAAAGGACACTATATTTATTTTATTAAAGACCAATTTATCTCTAAATGAATACAATGCAATAATAAAAAAAATTGTCCCCAAAGGTGTACATAGCTTTTAGGCTACATTCACACGAACGTGTTGTTTTGCGGATCCGCAAAACACGGACACTGGCCCATGCCTCCACTTGTCTAAGAAAATGTGTGCTGTCCGCATCTTTTGCGATCCCATAAAAATTGATGGGTCCACACCCATTCCGCAAAATTGCGGAACGGATGCGGACTCATTCATACGGTCGTTAGCGTGGGTGTACAGGCATACTATAAAAAAGCACCAGCCTATGTAAGCGCCCTCGGTCCTGGTCACCAGAGAGGCTGGCAATTTTTCCTATAGTGTGCAAGCACAGCCACCGCTGATGGATTGTAGGGTGGTCGTAACCATGGAAGTGAGCAGCATATAATGTGATGGAAAAATAAATCCATCCAGCAAAGGAAGCAATATGGGTAATAGCAATACATTAGTAAGTGTCTTCTATTAACTTTATCTACATGATAATTGCCACTTGCTGAAGTGAGAAAACCCCTTTGAAGTTATGCAAAGTGGCATAGTACCCGCTTCCAAAACAGCCTCTGGCTTCGCTATAGACCACCCATATGTGCTGGTGACGTTACCGGGCTCACTGTAGCTGGCCAGCTAAGACCTGTCCTAGGTTAATAGTATAGCTTATATGTGTATACAGCTAAACCTGCTAATAGCCGTAATACAGTTCCTATGTTTATGTGTTAAAGACAAAAGCAGAGTTATTTACTGTGACATCATGTTTTGGATGTCATATTTCTGTTATATTTTGTGTTCACATAAGCAGAAAAAGATAATATGCCTTTAAGATTCATTTTGTAATGTAAGGTAAACTCAGTGACACAGCAGAAACAACAGAAAGCATAGTGTTAATCTGTTGTTGCTGGGCAGAAGCCTAGACCAATCACAGCCAGCTTATCACACAGCAAGAGTTTTCACCAATCACAGGCAGCCTCACACACAGCCTGTCTGGGAATTCCCCCAGCTCCTGCTGCTAGAATCATTATTTACCAGAGACAGGAGCTGAAGAGACATTCACTCCACTGAGAGCTAAGTTTTATGGGAACAAGAGGCCAATATAGGTATTTAAAACAGTTATATAATGTTCATATTGTTAGTATTGTGTTTAGAACTGTATACAGAACTAGATATATATGTGTTTACTTACAGTTCCACCAATTGAAACCATACTGAGCCATACAAGATACAATCCATACAAATTGCAAAAGCAAACTGCAATCTGCAGTAGAACTATTAGTTAGACCTCATATATACCTCTCAGAGAGATCATAAAGTGCTTAAATAACTTAAAGTGAGAGTACAGATACTCAAGAGAGAAATAGATCTACCATTTTATGTTGAATTGCAAGATTGAACAGTTGAACCACCATCTTATGCATACCGCCATTTTGTGATATCTTTTCAACACGTGTTTTGTACATGGACTATCTACTGCGGAGGTGGCAGTGTTATATATGAAGAAAAGTTGAAGTTAATAAATAAGTTATTTGAAGCATTTGGTGTGCTCTTTAAACCTACTGTTCCATAGAACGGCGCTAGAGGAATTACAGAGTAATAGACAGTCAGGTTAGACTAAAAGTCAGAGATATCAAAATTCTTCTAATGCCACAGCGCAAAAGGCACTTCATAGTGCTGCGCCTGCCATACTCAATGCTGGGTGGAAGTCTCCGCTTAGCATAGTGAAGCCGGTATGTCACCAGCACAAATCAAACACAGCCTTATGCTGCGTGATGCAAGGGATAGCATCGGAGCAAGGAAATGCTCCAATGCTCCACTCATATATAGTCAACGAATACAGAGCAGCTTATATCCAGGTTCAGCCCTGAACCCGGAGAACCCCTTTAATGTTACAAAAAAAAAATATACTGGAGCAAAAACCATTACAGTAAATGCATTTTTTGTAATGTACTATTAAAGATTACAAAACAGTCTTTGGTGAACTGCATGTGTAAAAATGGCGCCTTTTTTTGTTCATTTCAGTATTACTACTTATTTAGTATTACGTCTGTGAAGAGAACAGTAATACTATTAGTAGTTTTTTAAGAATGGAAAATCCTATCGTTACTAAAGGCTAGTTCTATAATGTAATGGTAAATTGTCTGCTTGTTATACAGATGGTCTAGGGTTCAAACTCCAAAAGAGACCTGTAAAATAACATTTATTTAATGGGGTCTACCCATATAGAGGGGAAGGGCCATATAGCACATACGCATAAGTATTTACTGCTCTGAAGTGAATATCAATCAGACTGATGAAGTCACAGATGCCAAGTGGCTGGGCCCAAGCACCCATCCACTTCCAGCCTGTAACTGCAGTACCTCCAATACTGATGGCAGTCCATAGAACAGAAGCAGTGGGCATTGGTAAAGTATTACTTCTTTTATTACGTTATAACATTCTAAGCAATTTTGAATAAATGTACTTGGCTGGACAACTCCTTAAATTTTTGTGTGTGATATAAAGACCTTACTGTCAGTAGTGTCATATAATAGGCAGAAAGGTTTCCTCATGTTAAAATAAGAACATGCCAGATACAGATATACACAGCATAATTTCTTTATTAGGAGTTAGTTTTCAGCTACATAGTTACATGCAATTGTCTTTCAGGGATTTGGAGTTTTGTCACTTGTCTCCTTAAGTTCTTCTGGTTCTTCGCCATGTTTAAAAACACTTACAGTTACTTTCCCAACCTCTGACCCATACTTATTCTTCACAGTAATGCTGTAGTGCCCAGAATCCTCAGCACAGATCTTCTCTATGGTCAAAGTTACAATTGTACCCTTCACATCCAGTTTATACCGATCTTTCAAGATCACCGGCTTCTCATTCTTTATCCAAGAGACCTCAGGAGCAGGATCTCCAGATATATGACACGTTAAACACAGGGTCTAGAATTGAGAGGGAAGGTTTTTATTCTAATGATATTTCTTGAAATTTATCATAAAATGTACTTTGTATTACTATAAGAAAACTTTAACTGGGAAAGTAAAAAAAATAAATAAAACAGTACGTATGTTATCTACGATCTATACAGTAATGAGCCTCTTGCAGAAAGTCCTAAATCCAATATGGTAAAAGAATAATATCTTAATCTGGTCATACAAATTAGATCTATGTTAATGAGTATAAGGTCTCCCAACATCTACTGCCAAGGGAGATAAAGATCAGGCAAGAAAATAAGTTTTCAGTGAGCCATACCTTGTCCACCATTATTGTTGCCAGATCAGGAAGGCCACGGACCACTTTAGCACGATCTAGAGATATGAACCACAAATTACACAGTAAATCATACATTAATTGATATCATACCAACTTGACACCAATGGATAAAAAAAAAAAAAGAAATCAATGCAAACATTTTAGTGACAATCAAGAATTATGGCGGTCATTTATTAGGTGTTATACGCCACTTTTTGGCGTATTTAGGTCACAGATTTTGTTGCAAAGGTGTTTTGCGACAAAATCTGTGACTTTTGCGAAGTGGTGGAAAAAGGAGGCATTGTGTGCATGGTGAAGAGGTCAGGCCGTCCCGTCCGTTCGGCCCATTGTGGATAGATATCAGCTGTGTATATGACGAGCTTTAGGGCTCATGCACACAGCAGAGCCCAGTGTACATAGCCTGTATGGGTCATCAGTACGGAGCCATGCGGCCTGTAAGGATATATTTTCCTCAGAAAGTAATGCTCAGCAAATACGGGCTTATTCCCATCAGGCATTGCAGTCCATTAAATTACATATATGGCCAATTAATATGGTGTAAGAATTCCATAACCTGGTTACTTACTCTTTTCAATTACAGCAACTTCCCTGAAATAAATGTAAAAAAAAAAATCTCATGAGATGTAGTAATAAAATGACAACATCTATTAAATATGAATAGAAGAACTGTAACACATTTATCATGTCAATATTGATTCTGAGTTGTTAGTAAAGTCCTTTGTGTAGATGACACCTAAAATCACTTTTCATTAAATAACTATACTAGCTTTTAACAAAATACTGATAGTAGGAGAACAGCGTGGGCTCCTTCTGTGATCTGTGGTGTGCAGCTGATGTGACAATTATGCCAAGGCTTGACGCTTTGTCTTACATATTAGCTAGCCAGAAGAACTAACTGAATCACTGCTTTCATACATGCTCCTATTTGAGACTAGGAAATCGCCCACTGTCTTAGATCTTTATGGTTCCAAACCATATTGCCTTTATTTCATTGTACTGTTTTGTTCTATGCCTAATATTGTATGCAAAAAAGTATATGTAACCAGTAGTGAGCTGTGAATATCACGTCAAGATTTTTAATTACAGGCATACTTGATACTATTAAAATTCACCTTTGATAAGACCTGACCTTAAAAGATCAGTCAAAGAATCATTCTTTCTCCATGTACAATGGCAAATTGGATTAATATAGCTTAATAAATAATTTAAGACAACCCGTCTAATATGAGAGACGTAAGTCAGATTCCAGAGACACCAGCCAAAATAATTTTTTCCCATCAGCCGCTCATTCCCCTGGAACAGCTGTTAGTAGTATTACATGCATCCGTTCAGCTGCTTCTTGATAGGTCTTTCTGCTGTGGTTCAGAGGTGGGGACCCGAACAGGAGACCCCACCGTAAAGTTCAGATCCTAAGGCTCCATTCACACGTCCGCAATTCGGACCCGTTCATTTCTATGGGGCCGCATGATGTGCGGGCCGGAACCGGAAATGCGGACCCGCACTTCCGGGTCCGCAATTCCGATCCAGAAAAAAATAGAACATGTCCTATTCTTGTCCACAATTGTGGACAAGAATAGGCATTTTCTATTAAGTGCCGGCGATGTGTGGTACGCAAAATACAGAACGCACACGGCCGGTGTCCGTGTTTTGCGGATCCACGGATCCGTGGATTTGCAAAATACACACGTATGTGTCAATGGACCCTCAGGCCGCTTTCACACAGTCAGGGTGCTTCCACATGTTGCGACTGTGCTGTGTTTCGGCTGAGGCAAAAAAATCAAACAAAAAAAAGTTATGTGAATTTTGCAACAACATACCTGAATTTGTAGTGTGTTTTCTTCCAATAAAGGGAAAACACGTGGGAAAACACACAATGACATGTAAAAAAAGGTACAGCTACACTGCAACATTTGTAACCCACAAGTAAGTTGCACAACATCTTATGTACTGTATTTCAATGGTCTGGCAATGCGACATGCTGCTACTGCAACGTGAGTCGCATAAAAAAATCCAACTTGTATGTATCCAACTTTCTTGTCGTGCGACACGTCACTGTGTAGCCCTAGCCTTGTTACTTTAATGTAAATCTATTTTGTAATTCATGTAATTTGGTTTTCCTGTGCGTTTTCCCTTTGCTGGAAGAAAATGCACCATGAATGTAGGGATGTTGTTGCAAAAAACACGTTTTCTTCTCAAAAATGCAGCACAGCCGTGATGTGTGGCAGTACCTTTATGCCTCATTTACATGTTCAGTGTTCTGATCAGTGATTTCCATTAGTGATGCCTTCACAAAGATGAGGTAAAATGGAAAGATTTGCACTTTGTGTTTTTAACCTGCACCTGATTTTGGCTTACTATCATACCAGCAGGCCCGTCTCATTTACCTTTTTCTACTCCTGTTTCAGGCGCAGCAAATGGTCTAAATGTAAGACAGCTAGGAAGCTGTCTTACATTTAAAACTAGCGCTGGATGCGGCGAAGTTATGGAGAGGGCGGCGCCTCTTCTGAACTCCGGCGGATCCTCCGCCAGCGTAGGGGTTTATTAAAACCGGCATCTAAAACGCTGGTTTTAATAAATGAGCCCTTGAGTATACGGTCGTGTGCATGTAGCCTTAGACTAGAGAGAAATATTGGGGGAGATTTATCAAACTGGTGTAAAGTAGAACTGGCTTAGTTGCCCAAAGCAACCATTGGAATTTCTGTCCTCCTTGATCAGTTTAATTTCAATCTTTTAACAAAAATTTAGAATAGATTGGTGGTTGGCTCACACAAAAATTAGTGAACAATATGAAAAGAAAGGAGTGAGCACTCACACTATCTGGACCATAGGGAATAAATGATATTTAATAATTGGTAATTAATATCAACACTCAAATCCAATAAAATTACATAAAATCGTGAATGGTACCAACATAAAATCACACTGACGAATGGTGGTTGTGCAAACCTTGCGTAATTGGTATTCAAAGTTGACACTTAACACCACATAGAGATGTATGGTAACAAAAGTCAATGATACCGCAGGCCGCGATCAGCAGCTCTAATGTCCCGGTGAAAAATTTGTATAACTCCGGATTATTAAAGTGTCCACGTGCATAGAGATGTCTCTCAATATAGTAGTCTCTCCACAAATGATCCGGTATAACCACACAGGGCTATAGATAATACGTGCACCGTTCAGGTTCCTACCTTATCCCAAGTTACACCAAACTGTTCCACGCTGGGCCGTCCTGCCACGAGCAGCGAGTGATGCCGGCTGCTTCGGCGTCTCACGTCACAGATCTCGGGTCGCTGACGTCACAATATCGCGGGAACAGAAAGTTCGGCTGGTATGGATGGTAGATCGTTGTTGGAACCTGTATTAGACTCCTGTGTCCTGGAAATGTATTAGTAAGATTCCTTATCGCATGGCCATGCAATGTATTTCATCAGAGTCCAGTGGGTTAGGTGGGCGCTTCTTCCAATCACCCCGAAACGCGTCTGGTGATTGGAAGAAGCGCCCACCTAACCCACTGGACTCTGATGAAATACATTGCATGGCCATGCGATAAGGAATCTTACTAATACATTTCCAGGACACAGGAGTCTAATACAGGTTCCAACAACGATCTACCATCCATACCAGCCGAACTTTCTGTTCCCGCGATATTGTGACGTCAGCGACCCGAGATCTGTGACGTGAGACGCCGAAGCAGCCGTCATCACTCGCTGCTCGTGGCAGGACGGCCCAGCGTGGAACAGTTTGGTGTAACTTGGGATAAGGTAGGAACCTGAACGGTGCACGTATTATCTATAGCCCTGTGTGGTTATACCGGATCATTTGTGGAGAGACTACTATATTGAGAGACATCTCTATGCACGTGGACACTTTAATAATCCGGAGTTATACGAATTTTTCACCGGGACATTAGAGCTGCTGATCGCGGCCTGCGGTATCATTGACTTTTCTTACCATACATCTCTATGTGGTGTTAAGTGTCAACTTTGAATACCAATTACGCAAGGTTTGCACAACCACCATTCGTCAGTGTGATTTTATGTTGGTACCATTCACGATTTTATGTAATTTTATTGGATTTGAGTGTTGATATTAATTACCAATTATTAAATATCATTTATTCCCTATGGTCCAGATAGTGTGAGTGCTCACTCCTTTCTTTTCATATTTTTAACAAAAATTGTCGAAGGCAGACAGCCCTTTTAAATGCGGCAATCATAAAGTCTAAACTCTAAGTAAATTCACGTGCAACACGTAAATACTTGCGATGAATTATTAATGGAAACATTTTTTTAATCAATGCAGGTATCTTAAAATGCATGCCCCTTTAATGTATAGCATTGTGATCAGGTCTCTTAAATCAGAGGACATTAACACTTACTTGTATTTCTGGTGTTCTGCCATTGCATCATCAAATGCTGAAAATAAAGAAATAAATTATTTAAAGCATGTAGATATACAAAGTGTCACTCCAGTTACAATACAAGCATTGCTTTGGCTGGATTTGGTTTAGGGAATGTATAAAAAAAAATTACAGCAATATAGTAGAGTTGCTGTAGCCAACTTAGGCTACTTTCATCGCCGGAACTGCCTGCCGGATCCGGCAAAACGTATGCCAACTGATGGCATTAGTAAGACTGATCAGGATCCTGATCCGTCTTAAAAATGCCTGATCAGTCAAAAAAATGCATTAAAATGTCGGATCCGTCTTTCCGGTGTCATCCGGCAAAATGGATCTGGCATTTACTTTTTTCACCTTTTTTTCGGTCTGCGCGAAGGACGGATCCGGCTTTCCGGTATTTTGAATGCCGGATCCGGCACTAATACATTCCTATGGAAAAAAATGACGGATCCGGCATTCAGGCAAGTCTTCAGTTTTTTTCGCCGGAGATAAAACCGTAGCATGCTACGGTTTTCTTTTTTGCCTGATCAGTCAAAATGACTGAACTGAAGACATCCTGATGCATCCTGAATGGTTTGCTCTCCATTCAGAATGCAGGGGGATATGCCTGATCAGTTCTTTTCCGGTATAGAGCCACTGTGACGGAACTCAGTGCCGGAAAAGAAAAACGCCAGTGTGAAAGTACCCTTATTCCAGTTCTTAATTTTCTATAGATCCTACAGGGAAATTTCCCGGTGGGGCCGATGCCTAGGGAGCGGCTCGAGCGCTCCTCACGGCGGCTGGGTACCTAACGTTCTGATGCTCTCAGCATTTATTCATGCTAGGAGCATAAGGTACTTACGCACCTGGCATGCAGCCACAGGTCTCCTCCTGAGCTCAACTGTATCACCGTCCTCAGTATGGTGATTGGGCAGCATTTTGTTCTGCACTGTAATATTTTGTTTTTGTGCTGCACTACTGTATTACTGGCCTGCCCAGTTCTGTTGTCCCTGCCTACTTGTATTGCCCCACCTTCTGTCAATTTGGACTCACCCACAACACGGGGCCTCTTTTATTTTTTTTTCCAGGATCACTTTAACCCCTTAAGGACCGGGCTCATTTTCACCTTAAGGACCAGGCCATTTTTTGGAAATCTGACCAGTGTCACTTTAAGTGCTAATAACTTTAAAACGCTTTGACTTATCCAGGCCATTCTGAGATTGTTTTTTCGTCACATATTGTACTTCATGATACTGGTAAAATGAAGTCAAAAAAATTATTGTTTTTGCACAAAAAAATACTTAATTTACCAAAAATTTGGAAAAATTAGCAAATTTCAAAGTTTCAGTTTCTCTACTTCTGTAATACATAGTAATACCCCAAAAAATTGTGATGACTTTACATTCCCCATATGTCTACTTCATGCTTGAATTGTTTTGGGAATGATATTTTATTTTTTGGGGATGTTATAAGGCTTAGAAGTTTAGAAGCAAATCTTGAAATTTTTCCGAAATTTACAAAAACTCAATTTTTAGGGACCAGTTCAGGTTTGAAGTCACTTTGCGAGGCTTACATAATAGAAACCACCCAAAAATGACCCCATCTAAGAAACTACACCCCTCAAGGTATTCAAAACTGATTTTGCACACATTGTTAACCCTTTAGGTGTTGCACAAGAGTTATTGGCAAATGGGGAGGAAATTTGAGAATTTGATTTTTTTGTCTAATTTTTCATTTTAACCCATTTTTTCCACTAACAAAGCAAGGGTCAACAGCCAAACAAGACTGTATCTTTATTGCCCTGACTCTGCTATTTACAGAAATACCCAATATGTGGCCGTAAACTACTGTACGGCCTCACAGCGGGGCGTAGAGTGAAAGGTGCGCCGTATGGTTTTTGGAAGGCTGATTTTTATGGACTGGTTTATTTACACCATGTCCCATTTGAAGCCCCCTGATGCACCCCTAGAGGAGAAACTCCCTAAAAGTGACCCCATCTAAGAAACTACACCCCTCAAGGTATTCAAAACTGATTTTACATACGTCGTTAACCCTTTAGGTGTTGCACAAGAGTTATTGGCAAATGGAGATGAAATTTGAGAATTTCATTTTTTTGCCTAATTTTCAATTTTAACCCATTTTTTTCACTAACAAAGCAAGGGTTAACAGCCAAACAAAACTGTATCTTTATTGCCCTGACTCTGCTGTTTACAGAAACACCCCATATGTGGCTGTAAACTACTGTACGGCCACACAGCGGGGCGTAGAGTGAAAGGTGCGCCGACTGTTTTTTTGACACCATGTCCCATTTGAAGCCCCCCTGATGCACCCCTAGAGTAGAAACTCCATAAAAGTGACCCCATCTAAGAAACTACACCCCTCAAGGTATTCAAAACTGATTTTACAAACTTTGTTAACCCTTTAGGTGTTGCACAAGATTTAATGGAAAATAGAGACACAATTTCAAAATTTCACATTTTTGGCAGATTTTCCATTTTAATATTTTTTTTCCAGTTACAAAGCAAGGGTTAACAGCCAAACAAAACTCATTATTTATGGCCCTGATTATGTAGTTTACAGAAACACCCCATATGTGGTCGTAAACCGCTGTACGGGCAGACGGCAGGGCGCAGAAGGAAAGGAATGCCATACGGTTTTTGGAAGGCAGGTTTTGCTGGACTGTTTTTTCGACACCATGTCCCATTTGAAGCCCCCCTAATGCACCCCTAGAGTAGAAACTCCAGAAAAGTGACCCCATTTTAGAAACTACGGGATAGGGTGGCAGTATTGTTGGTACTAGTTTAGGGTACATATGATTTTTGGTTGCTCTATATTACACTTTTTGTGCGGCAAGGTAACAAGAATTAGCTTTTTTGGCACCGTTTTTTTTTTTTTGTTATTTACAACATTCATCTGACAGGTTAGATCATGTGGTAATTTCATAGAGCAGGTTGTCACGGACGCGGCGATACCTAATATGTATTACATTTTTTTAATTTATGTAAGTTTTACCCAATGATTTCATTTTTAAAACAAAAACAAGTTTTAGTGTCTCCATAGTCTAAGAGTCATAGTTTTTTCAGTTTTTGGGCGATTATCTTAAGTAGGGTCTCATTTTTTGCGGGAGGAGATGACGGTTTGATTGGCACTATTTTGGGGTGCATATGACTTTTTGATCGCTTGCTATTACACTTTTTGTGACGTAAGATGACAAAAAATTGCTTTTTTTACACAGTTTTTTTTTTTTTTTTTTTACGGTGGTCACCTGAGGGGTTAGGTCATGTGATATTTTTATAGAGTCGGTCGATACGGACGCGGCAATACCTAATATGTATACTTTTTTTTTATTTATGTAAGTTTTACACAATGATTTCATTTTTGAAACAAAAAAAATTATGTTTTAGTGTCTCCATAGTCTAAGAGCCATAGTTTTTTCAGTTTTTGGGTGATTATCTTAAGTAGGGTCTCATTTTTTGCGGGATGAGATGACGATTTGATTGTTACAATTTTGGCGTACATGCGACTTTTTTGATCACTTTTATTACCTTTTTTTGGGAAGTAAGGTGAGCAAAATTTCAATTTCATCATAGTTTTTTATTTTTATGGCGTTCACCGTTCGGGTAAAGTAACATGACCGTTTTATAGATCAGGTCGTTACGGACGCGGCGATACCAAACATGTGTAGGGAATGTTATTTTTTTAATTTTTAATCAGTGATAAATGTGTTTTTTGATTTTTACTTTTTTTTCACTTTTTTTCACTTTTTTTTTTACCCAGACCCACTTGGTTCTTGAAGATCCAGTGGGTCTGATGTCTGTATAATACAGTATAGTACAATATATATTGTTCTGTACTGTATTTTACTTACACTGAACAGATCTATGCTTTCAGCACAGATCTGTTCAGCACCATGGACAGCAGGACGCCTGAGAGGCGTCCTGTTGCCATGGGAACCTTCCCCGTCTGCTCAGAACTGCGCAGACGGGGAAGGGTGAGCACGGGGCTGCGGGGGGCTGTCTGGGGACTCTCTCCCTCTCCATCGGGGGGCTGCAAAGGCACAGCAGCCCCCCGATCGGAGAGGGAGGGAGCTCCCTCTTTCTGTTAACTTTTTCCATACAGCGGTCCGTACGGACCGCTGTATGGAAAGGGTTAAACGGCTGACATCGCATCACCGATGTCAGCCGTTTATACCAGGGTGCCAGCAATGTGCTGGCACCCTGGTATACCCACTCTACACCAACGATTATTCAACGGGAGGCGGGCGGGGGATCGCGATCCCGCCTGCCGCACCGCCCGCCTCCCGCACCGCCCCCACCGCCCGCAACACCCCCCCTGCACCTCCCACCGGGCTAAAATCATTCAGAGGTGCAGGGGGGGGGTGATAAAAATATATTTTCGGCACACTAAAGTTTCTGATCGTCGCGGTCAGGGATCGCAGCGATCAGAAACTGCAGAAAGCGCAACAAACCGCAGGTCTGAATTGACCTGCGGTTTGTTGCGATCGCGGACATGGGGGGGTCATGGGACCCCCCCGCGCATTTAGCCGAGGTGCCTGCTCAATGATTTGAGCAGGCACCTTGTTCCGATCACAGCTGGCCGGGCGGCAGTGATCGGAACAACACATGTCGTACCGGTACGTCATGTGTCCTTAAGGACTCGGGAAACATGCCGTACCGATACGTCATGTGTCCTTAAGGGGTTAAGTTCCCAGTACACTACCGAAAAGCAGTGACCTGTTTGGCTGCTCCTGGCCTCTTCTCTACCTAAACACTGATTTTGATAAGTTTTCCACATTATCTTTGTGACAAGATTAAAGGTCTCTTTAGACGGGATGATTATTGGGCACGAACATTCATACTTTCCCAATAATCAGCCTGTGTAAAGATGCTGCTGATCACTGGCTGAAATTATCACAGATGCAGACATCAAAATGTGAAATTTGCACAGCAGACTGTGCTGTGTTAACAGGGATCTGCTGCCCAAAAACAATGAATCTGTAGAAATCGCTTGTCCCCATGTAAATGCAGCCCTCACCACCTCTAATGAGGAGGTAATTATCAGGAATGAGTGGTTCATTCACAATAATTGCCTGCTCAGTTAGCTGGTGTAACTGGCTATAAGCTTAGAAGAAATCAGAACAGGAATAGATACCATAAACAGCCTCACGCTCACATTAAAAGGGTTTAGTAAACTAATTAAAACCTTCGGCACTGCTGAGAGATTTCTATTACTGGAAATCTTACACTTAGGCCTCATGCACACGACCGTTGTGTGTTTTGCAGTCCGCAAATTGCGGATCCGCAAAACACGGATGGCGTCCATGTGCGTTCTACAAATTTGTGGAACGGCACGGACAGCCATTGATATAACTGCCTATTCTTGTCCGCAAAACGGACAAGAATAGGACAGGTTATATTTTTTTTGTGGACCACGGAACGGAGCAACGGATGCGGACAGCACACGGAGTGCTGTCCACATCTTTTGCGGCCCGATTGAAGTTAATGGGTCCACATCCAAGCCGCAAAAACTACGGCTCGGATGTGGACCAAAACAACGGTCGTGTGTATGAGGCTTTACAGTATTACTTCCTAAGGCCATTTTTAGATTAGCGAGTTCACCGTGAGAAACACTCTCAGCGTGATTTCCCATCCTGGACTTTGCTCATGGCATTATAATGATTTATAATGCTGTGTGTCCCTGCCAACATCAGCTGTAATGTATTGTACTGATAGCATTATAAGAGTACAAATCATTACAGATGATGTCGGGATGGGAAACACAGCATTATAAATCATTAGGTCCTGTTACAAGAACATAGTCCAGGATGCGAAGTCCCACAAGGAGCGTATTTCCCACAGACAACTCGCTCGTCTGAAACTGGACAGTGAGAGATATCTAGGAGTAGTGCCAATGGGGGTTGATTGTTTGATGGAGCCCTTTTGTTGTGAAAATCAGGGGAGGTCTGAGATCACAGACTGCACATATAGAATGCACATGTATCTATAACCAAAAGCATAACTTGAAGCTTTTAAAGTGCCTATTCACTTCCCCAATGAAAATGAGTGCACACTCAGGCCTGCATGTGTATTGGCGAGTCAGAGGAATAGCTATCAGTTGAAGCTTAAGGCGTATTTCTGTTGCAGATTGCAGCGCAAAGGTCCTTTGCGCCGCAATGTGCGACTTTTCCCTGTTCACGCCAGGACTAAAAAAAAGTGGGTGGGGAAGGGGACGGGCCAGCAGGCCTGTCTCATTTACTATTTTCTACACCTGTTTTACGAGTAGAAAATGGTCTAAATGCAAGACAGCTAGGAAGCTGTCTCACATTTAAAAGCGGCAGTGGATCCACTGAAGTTATGGAGAGGCCGGAGCCTTTACATAACTGATGGATCCACCACCAGCGCATGGACTTTATTAAGACCAGTGTCTAAAACGCTGGTCCTAATAAATGTTCCCCTAAGTCTTATATTGTAAAGGAGTATTTGGCTACCATCAAGTGCCAGGCTACAAGTATGATCACTAGTGTTGATCACGAATATTCGAATTGCTAATTTTTATTTTGCAAATATCAGCACTTCGAGAATTCGCGAATATTTAGAATATAGTGATATATATTCGTAATTTCGAATATTCAGTACACATGATCCCTCCCTGCTTCTTGCTGGTGGGCCAATGAGAAGGCTGCAATATCTTTGACTTTAGGAGTAGTGTTGATTGCGAATTTTCGTAATGCAAATTTTTATGGCAAATTTTTCAATTGCCGTTTTTCGCAATCAAGAAAATAATGACTGGAGATAATGAATTCCCAAATTCGCGAGTATGTGGCGAATATTTGCACAAATATTTGCGAAATATCACAAATTCGAATATTGCCCTTGCAATATCACTAATCGTTACTACCTCTTCACCCCTGTCTGTGACACATCATTTTGACTGACTTTTCGGTTTAAAGCGTTGCATCCTGGTTTTGAACCAGAATTATATAAGCACATTATTTGTATGCAGGAGTTAAATTAAACTTAGTTAACCGAACTTAAATACACAACATGACTATATATTTATTACCTTTACCACTGAGATCGTAGGTCCGTTTATGGATGTCTTTACCATCAAACAGTTCAAGTGTATACAGACCTCGGTCTGAGTCGGTAGGATTGTTTATTTGAAGCCATACTTGATTCTCAGTGCTGCCCGATTTAACCTTTTCTGTACTGGACAATTTCTGAGTTCTGTGTATAGAAATAGCATTTTTTAATGTATACATACGTCTAAAGAGCAATCAAAAGGCCACTAAACCCTGAAAAACTTAAAAAAGACATGACTTGACTGGAGTTTAGTACCGACTTAAAACAGGTAGTTTGGGATAGAGGTGGGACTTATCATCCCATTCACTTCAGTGGACAATCAGAGTAATGTGAAAGGGCTTGAAACTCCAAAACTTGGCAGCTGTGTGTGCAACTATACTATACATAACCAGGGCACTGATGCTACAGAAAGTGTTACTTAGCTTTTCCAGTTGCCTGAATCTCAAGTTTACCTATATAGGCAGGAGGGATTAAAGGCAAATTGGACATTTATCAGTGTTGGAAAGCTGGATTATGTCTTGTGGAGCTGTACACACTGTCCATATAATGTCATCCTTACAATGCACAAGTAACCCATCTTTCCCAGGACTCTGAAAGGCAAATCTGCCTAGCTATGGCACTGTTTAGGAGTGCGGGGGATATTTATCGTCGTAGATTTGGAAAATCTGTCTAGCTTGCTACAGTATGGAGGATTTGTCATGAGGATTCTTAGTCCTGGCTAGCAAATACAATTAGCCATTCTACTGTACAATAATGGGGATTTATCAGTTCTAGACTGATCTGGCACTTTGCCGTCTGGGAAATCTAGTTAACAATCTCTGTAGGGCAATGATCATGGCAAATTGGAAAAGCTAGGTAGTATCCTCTGCAAAAAGGAAACCACACTTGGTACATATATTCTTTACATACTATATCCATACATATCACATCATATCAGGATATATGCCATTTATGTAGTTTGATCTCCAACATAACATGCTCCCCAGCTCTCCAAAGCTTCTGAAAGACAAATCTGCAGTCAAGGGTGAAATTATCACTGCATAACTGGGCAGATTAGCTATTTAGTTGTATGTACTATGGCTGGTACTATGTAAATACTACAGCTGGTACTATTTGCACTATGGCTTGCACTGTCACCCAGATTACTTTGTTCTATTAGTAGGCGATTCCTTCCAACAAAATGGCCATGCTCACTGTGTAAACAAAAATTATGCAACCTAAACCCAGCCCCCTCTTCCTAGACTTCCTGGTTCAGGTGCACTAACAGGGGAGAGCTAGGGGGAAAGACATAAGAGACATAAGCCTAAGAGAAAAGGGCACTGGTCTACAGGAGTTCCAGAGATAGTCTAGTACAGTTCTTGGCCATCTCCGGAACTCCCATAGAAATGAATGGAGCAGCCACGCGCATGCCCATCAGGCCTCTCCTTTCATTTCTGGGTGGGGGCATCCTCATGATCAGTGGAGATGCAACCAGTAGGACCTCCCAGGATTTAATAGTTTTCCCAGATACTGTGGATAGATGATAACATAACCTGAATACCCTTTAAGTATAGAAATAGCAGAGGCTTAAAGGGATTTTCTCCCTTCAAAAAAAGTCATGTATTATGTAGAGAATGTTAATACAAGTCACTTTCTAATGTATTGCGATTGTCCATATTGCATCCTTTGCTGAATTGATTCAGTTTTCCATTGCATTATATGCTGCTCAACAGGGGTTACGGCCACTGCTGCAAGGCACCGATCTCGCTCTAGGCAATATGGACAATCACAATACATTAGTAAGTGCCTTGTATTAACCCTATCTACATCTTAAATTCCATTTGCTTAAAGTGAGACAACCCCGTTAAAGGGGTTGTCTGAGTTATGAAAAAAAAATATAGCATTGTAAATCTGATGGGCAGCAATATATAACTAAGCTAAGCAAGTTTTAGGCAAAAATATATATTTATATTTCTACCTGCCATAACAACAATCTCTGCCCCTCTCCCTACTCTGCAAAGGGAGTGAATACAAGTGCTGCCCTGAGTGACATGTCTGCCTGCTGGGAGACTCAGCAGCATGTTGTATTTGTAGGACTACAAGTCCCAGCTGTACAATGACACTGCTGATACACACAGGATCTTCCCTCTAACTGTTCTTGTGCAATGCTCTGCAGATCTCCTCTGTTAGCTCCTGTGCCCAACATTTGTCTCCTCACTGCCTGCAGCTACTCAGTAAAGCCTTCAGCCCTGAGTCTGTGCAGCTAAGGGGTATAAATGTTTTTCCTCAAGAATCCAGGGAAAGAGCAATAAGCAGCAGCTGACAGTGCAGGGGTGTGTGGCCAGCACAGTGATGTCTCCTGTACAGACACAGATCTGCTCTCTCAGGCTTGTGCACAAAACCTTATCAGAGCAGGGAGAGAAGCTGACATCACAGGTCATGCGACCCTCAGTGAAATCTGAGAAAGGAGCAACTGGAGATAAAGTAAGTGAATTGTAAAGTCCTTACATTTGCCTAGTTAGAAACATACAAAGAACAAAAAATAACTCAGACAACCCCTTTAAGTGTAAAAATTGCAAGTTTTACTAAATCTTTTCCCACAAAACTATACATCAATCTGCTCAGCTCTTCCCGCTCTATAACTTGCTGCCTGCAGATTATTACGCATTTGACATTGTGGTGACATGGTCCTGGAGTCTGATCATATTTTCTTTACATATGCTCGTCTATATGGATGGCATATGTATGCATAGATCCTTTTGTACTCATTCCCTATATAGGAAGTACGATAAAAAATACATTTGATATGTACTGAGGTATTTAGGGGTTATCCAACAGTACCTCACAATGCAGGGGGCCCTCCTATAGGCAATACCCAGCACCCGCGTGTCTCCAGATCCCTGCACAGGCTCCACTGTATCTCCCTGTCGTGTGGATCAAAACATCAGTTGACGGAAGAGCAGTCAATAGCAGGGCTCAACAGTGACCAGCCTCCCTAGCATCGCGGTTGACACCAGGGAGGCTGGTCAACGTTGCGGCCTGCTATTGGCTGCTCCCCCGTCGCCAGATGTTTTGATCCGCACAACGGGGAGTTGCAGGGTTCCGGAGGGACGCTGGTGCCAGGGACCAGGTAAGTATCGTCTATAAGAGGGGCTCGGGCATTGTGCTATTGGATAACCCCTTTCAGTACATTATATATATATATATATATATATATATATATATATATATATATATAATATAATTCCTTTAAATGAAGATTAATGAGCTAGAACATACTTGTGGTGCCACGCTGGATTCATGATATCGGTGAACTGTTTCACTTCACTGTAGATCTTAATCCCTTCAGCCGTGCCTTGGCATTTCAGCGGGGAGGCAGAGAATGCTTTGGGGACAAGAGACAGATTATTCAGTTTATGGAAGGTGCTTACAGTCCATACATTATTACACTGTTCCATAGTTACACACTTCTCTTCCCTTAATTTCACTTCTTTTCCCTGATTTCATATCCCCTCCCTTCCCCTGCACTCACAGAGCGTGCAGCCTGCCGTAGAACTTTATTATCAACACTTAAAAGGGCTGCCTGTGACACTATTGAATGTTATTTTAATCATTTTCAGTATGAAAAACGAGTTACTTTTGTAATTTACTTTCTGTTATAAAAATGCTCAGTTGTGAGGTATTTTCTTTACTTCATTATAATGGGGCCTCCTCGTGTTTAATCTGTATAGTAATGTGCATGTTCACTTACTGAGTTGGATGAGCATGGTCGCATGTGCTCAGTTCCATCCTTCAGCTCCCATCAGTCATACAGTAGCAAGAAAAAGTATGTGAACCCTTTGGAATATTAACGATTTCTGCACAAATTGGTCATAAAATGTGATCTGATCTTCATCTAAGTCACAACAATAGACAATCACAGTCTGCTTAAACTAATAACACACAAAGAATTAAATGTTACCATGTTTTTTTGAACACACCATGTAAACATTCACAGTGCAAGTGGAAAAACTATGTGAACCCCTAGACTAATGACATCTCCAAGAGCTAATTGGAGTGAGGTGTCAGCCAACTGGAGTCCAATCAATGAGATGAGATTGGAGGTGTTGGTTACAGCTGCCCTGCCCTATAAAAAACACACACCAGTTCTGGGTTCGCTTCTCACAAGAAGCATTGCCTGATGTGAATGATGCCTCGCACAAAAGAGCTCTCAGAAGACCTACGATTAAGAATTGTTGACTTGCATAAAGCTGGAAAGGGTTATAAAAGTATCTCCAAAAGCCTTGCTGTTCATCAGTCCACGGTAAGACAAATTGTCTATAAATGGAGAAAGTTCAGCACTGCTGCTACTCTCCCTAGGAGTGGCCGTCCTGTAAAGATGACTGCAAGAGCACAGCGCAGACTGCTCAATGAGGTGAAGAAGAATCCTAGAGTGTCAGCTAAAGACTTACAAATGTCTCTGGCATATGCTAGCATCCCTGTTAGCGAATCTACGATACGTAAAACACTAAACAAGAATGGATTTCATGGGAGGATACCACAGAGGAAGCCACTGTTGTACAAAAAAAACATTGCTGCAAGTTTACAGTTTGCACAAGAGCACCTGGATGTTCCACAGCAGTACTGGCAAAATATTCTGTGGTCAGATGAAACCAAAGTTGAGTTGTTTGGAAGAAAAAGACAACACCATGTGTGGAGAAAAAGAGGCACAGCACACCAACATCAAAACCTCATCCCAACTGTGAAGTATGGTGGTGGGGGCATCATGGTTTGGGGCTGCTTTGCTGTGTCAGGGCCTGGACGGATTGCTATCATCGAAGGCAAAATGAATTCCCAAGTTTATCAAAACATTTTGCAGGAGAACTTAAGGCCATCTGTCCACCAGCTGAAGCTCAACAGAAGATGGATGTTGCAACAGGACAATGACCCAAAGCATAGAAGTAAATCAACAACAGAATGGCTTAAACAGAAGAAAATATGCCTTCTGGAGTGGCCCAGTCAGAGTCCTGACCTCAACCCGATTGAGATGCTGTGGCATGACCTCAAGAAAGCGATTCACACCAGACATCCCAAGAATATTGCTGAACTGAAACAGTTCTGTAAAGAGGAATGGTCAAAAATTACTTCTGACCGTTGTGCACGTCTGATCTGCAACTACAGGAAGCGTTTGGTTGAAGTTATTGCTGCCAAAGGAGGTTCAACCAGTTATTAAATCCAAGGGTTCACATACTTTTTCCACCTGCACTGTGAATGTTTACATGGTGTGTTCAATAAAAACATGGTAACATTTAATTCTTTGTGTGTTATTAGTTTACGCAGACTGTGATTGTCTATTGTTGTGACTTAGATGAAGATCAGATCACATTTTATGACCAATTTGTGCAGAAATCCATATCATTCCAAAGGGTTCACATACTTTTTCTTGCAACTGTATCTACTGTTAGAAGCTGGTGGGCTCATTATGCATGTTGGACCTGCATTCCCTGGATTTAATGGAGGCTATTATGGCACCAAAAGCTGCAAAAGGCAGAGTGGACCCAGCATGCATGTGGAACCTGCATTCCCTGTATTTTGTGATGATCAGTATGGCACCATAACAGGTTACATTTAGTGTAGGTTCCTGTCCTAAAGAGATTGCCTTGACGCCAGCAGACAGGCACAAATAATTTTGTACAAAATGTATTTGCCGAGAATCTCAAATTTATAAAATGAGCATAGCATTAGCACCAAAATATTTTCCATAGTTATGGTATTCTTGAACTTTATTTGTGTTTGCAGAGTGCTGCTGCATTGTTTTTTGTCTTTGTGCTTTCAGCCATGGCAACGTGCACCTGCGTATTGGCATGTGCTGACTGACCCCCTTTTTCTTCACTGTTAGATTGTGTGACAGTTATAGGGAGAGAGTTGTAGCAGAAAGGACATGCCCCCTTAGCTGCTAGGCTAAAGAGAATCTATTTGAACAATT
Organism: Bufo bufo; assembly: GCF_905171765.1. NCBI lineage: Eukaryota > Metazoa > Chordata > Amphibia > Anura > Bufonidae > Bufo > Bufo bufo. The sequence goes on along the minus strand of NC_053391.1, from coordinate 354,661,124 downwards.
GGAAGAATGAATGGCGGGAGCTATTTTCAGAACTCCAATAGAAGCGCATGGAGAGTGCTGTAAATGTGTGGCCACCTTTCTATGAATGGCGGCAGCAGACAGGGCTCTGTTCTCAAGACAGAAGCAGCTCCCAGAGGTGGGACATGCACCCATCTGGTGTATTACTTATTCTGTGGATATGACACTAATGTCCAGATTGGAGTACCCTTTTAAATTTACCTTGTTTTTTTTTTGTGTGGAAGTTTTACCTATTTACGTAATCCAGTCTAAATTATCATTCATGTTTATTTTCAAACATGCTATAAATAGGAGCTCCAATTGCTCTGCTAGATCTACAGGGTGGGCCATTTATATGGATACACCTTAATAAAATGGGAATGGTTGGTGATATTAACTTCCTGTTTGTGGCACATTAGTATATGTGAGGGGGGAAACTTTTCAAGATGGGTGGTGACCATGGCGGCCATTTTGAAGTCGGCCATTTTGAATCCAACTTTTGTTTTTCAATAGGAAGAGGGTCATGTGACACATAAAACTTATTGGGAATTTCACAAGAAATGGTGTGCTTGGTTTTAACGTAACTTTATTCTTTCATGAGTTATTTACAAGTTTCTGACGACTTATAAAATGTGTTCAATGTGCTGCCCATTGTGTTGGATTGTCAATGCAACCCTTTTCTCCCACTCTTCACACGCTGATAGCAACACCGCAGGAGAAATGCTAGCACAGGCTTCCAGTATCGGTAGTTTCAGGTGCAGCACATCTCGTATCATCTGAAGGCAATCGTCTATGCTGTGAAGATACGAGATGTGCAGCACCTGAAACTACGGATACTGGAAGCCTGTGCTAGCATTTCTCCTGCGGTGTTGCTATCAGTGTGTGAAGAGTGGGAGAAGAGGGTTGTATTGACAATCCAACACAATAGGCAGCACATTGAACACATTTTATAAGTGGTCAGAAACTTGTAAATAACTCATGAAAGAATAAAGTTACGTTAAAACCAAGCACACCATTGTTTTTTTTTGTGAAATTCATGTGTCACATGACCCTCTTCCTATTGAAAAAACAAAAGTTGGATTCAAAATGGCCGACTTCAAAATGGCCTCCATGGTCACCACCCATCTTGAAAAGTTTCCCCCCTCACATATACTAATGTGCCACAAACAGGAAGTTAATATCACCAACCATTCCCATTTTATTAAGGTGTATCCATATAAATGGCCCACCCTGTATTTCAAGCTGATAGTTCAGGGGCATTACTGTTCTCAAAGGACGTGTCCTTTCTGCTGCAACTCTCTCCCTATCACAGCTCAGGGAGCATGTCCTTTCTGCTGCAGCTCTCTACTTGTAAGTATGCTTTCACACGCGGCAGATTTTGTGGCAGAAAATTCTGCAACTGAAAATCTGTTCCATTCACTTTAACAGAGCTTGCAGAAATCCATGTGCTTGCTTCCCTATTCAAATTAATGGAACAGATTTTTCAGTTGCGGAATTTTCTGCCACAAAATGTGTGAAGGCTCCCTTACTGTTACAGCTTCTAACAGAAGAACAAGTTAGGGCTGTGGCAGTTGAAGGATGGAACTGAGCATGTGCGACCACCTCAGAAAGGTGGACAGAGAAATAAGGAAAAGAAGAAACAGCAGCTGGCATTTAATTAAATAACTCAGTGGCTATACAAAATTTTTAATTACATGCAACTACAAAAGTATTCAGATTCAGGTTTCAGTTGAAAAATTTTGCTTTTTTTGTGAAACAATCCCTATAATGTAATTTTATAGCATGCATTTTCCAGTTTAGAAATGCTTACCACTTATTTTAGAAATTTCTTTCATTATATCTTCAAAACCTGAAATGATACAAACACATACGCTTCTTAAATACATACTGCACACATCTCTATCCATCTGTCTAATTCATTTTATTAAGATGATTGTCTTGACTACTAGAGAATTTAAAAGTTTGAGCAGAATTGTCCCACACTTTCTTCCTGGCCACAGCTACTGTGAAATCAAGCATTTGTGCATATTTACGTCAAAGAACCTTTCATTGATCCATAACGATCTGAAAGATCAGTATGTATAAGTATTGGCTATTAGAGGGCAACAATCTTTCATCTTCTACTATGCATCTACCTAAATAGTTTTTTCTCAAAACATGTAGCTACATTTTCAAAATTTCTTTTCTTTTCATTTAATTTTATTTGTATAGCACCCATATAATTCACAGCGCTTCACTGAGATCAATAGTCTCATAATGCCCTGTCCCTAAGGGTCCTTTAAAAAAGGAAAAAGTCTGGTACTGTGTTAGCCAATAGAAAACTCGCTTAGTGCTCTCATTAAGAGAAATAAAATAAGAGTATTGCAGGTTTGATACCTTTTAATGGCTAACAAAAATAGAAGAAAAGGAGAAAAAAAGAGAGACAGGAGGCCGCGCCTCGTGTGTGTGGCTGTATTTTTGGTCTTATTGCACTTTATACAAGAAGCGCTTACCGTATGTTGTTGTGTGGAGCCACAACAACTGTGAAAGGCTTGTGCTGGTATTTTCCCGTCCAGCATGCGGGGTCCTGTACTGCTGCCAAAGGGTTCCTTTTTTCTCTGCCCCAGAAGTGGCACGAGAAATAAGTAAAGAGATAAAAGTAGTGGTTTTTTTAACCCTTTTTTTGCGGCGCTGAAAACAGGAGGCAAGTTCTTGTAAAATATTTTAAAAACTAAAGTAGCTTATTTATTCTTTTGTCAACGCGTTTCAAGGGCGCACAGCCCTCTTTGTCAGGACAATATGCTTTTATTGTCCTGACGAAGAGGGCTGTGCGCCCTTGAAACGCGTTGACAAAAGAATAAATAAGCTACTTTAGTTTTTAAAATATTTTACAAGAACTTGCCTCCTGTTTTCAGCGCCGCAAAAAAAGGGTTAAAAAAACAACTACTTTTATAACAAAAATAGAAGTGATGATGTTACATAGCGAGCGTTTGAGACATCACCAGTCCCTATGTCAGGAGTACTACTAAGGGTCCTTTTGCACAAGCAGATAAACTACCCATAATGATGATGATGATGTATAGTCTTGTGTACACGCAGTCTTACCCATCGGGCCTCGATGCGCTTAGCTGACTAATTCAACAGGGAGGAAAAAAGAAAGCATGACACTTTGCCATGGGCCACAAAGGCCTAGAGAATAAGGCACCTATTCCAGAGACCAATTTCCTAGCACTTATCAAATGGAGAGTCAAGAAAAAGGGGAGAAAGGTAGGGGGATCTCAAGGTTCAAAGGGTTCGGACGAGATATAGAGAATGTGAAGAAAACTATTTAATAATCGTGGGGAAAAAGTATCTTTAAAATAAAAGAACATTACCAACCGTGAATTTATAGACTAAGATTTAAGAAAACCCCCAAAATGATATAAACCAAATAAGTGTTATATAGGAAGATCAAACGCCTGTTTGAAAAGTAAGGTTTTCAGTGCAGGTCTGAATGAGAGAAGACTGGGAATCATTTTCAGGGCCAGAGGTAGGTGGTTCCAAAATCTGGCCCCTTGAGCCGAAAAGGATCTACCTCCACGTCTGATCTTGTTAACTTGCGGGATGTTAAAATTCATAGAGTTACTAGACCTCAATGTCCTCAACGGGGCGTACCTGGTGAATTTACGTTGCAGGTACAAGGGCCCCACACCATGGAATACCCTATGTATGAAGCATCCAATCTTGAACATCACTCGTTGTTGGACGGGGAGCCAGTGCAATGCATTAATGGACATTAATACAATATTACAAGTTGATTGGCACTTGTTTACTTTCATTTTCCAGTTACCGTGACAGGTTTGTACCCACCTCCTAGTAGTACTGCCGACAAGTTTTCATGCCCATTTAAAAGATGTGATAGATTTAGTGAAATTTTTTGGGGGTTTGTCATTCAGTTGCTGGGCATGTTTTCACTGACCAATGATAATAAATAAACGTTACTACGAAGATCGTCCCATGTAAAAGGCCCTTAAAAGGGTTTTCTGGTAAGTAGTTATTAATGACCTATCCTCAGAATAGGTCATCAATATCAGATCAGTGGGGGTCCTACATCCGGTACCCCCACCAATCAGCTGTTTTAGGCAGCTGATGGTGACAGAATTTATAGACTGGAAGGGGACAGAAGCAGAAGGTTACATCCACTGTGTAGTGTCTGTGCAGGGATACTGCACTTGAGATCACATTCAAATTAATGGGAGTTGAGTTGCAGTACACTGGCGCAGGAAACTACACAATGGATGGAATCTTGCATCCACTGTATAGTTTCTGACACACGCGGCTGCCCAATGCAGCTGATCAGTAGGGGTGCTATGTGTTGGACTCCAACTGACCTGATATTGATGACCTATAGTGATGCTTGTAAATTTGTGAACCCTTCCTAAACTTTATATATTTCTTCATGACTTTGACCTAAAACTACATTCAATTTTAACACAAATCCTTAAAACAAATTAAACAAATGAGTAAAAATTATTAGTTTTGGTCATTTATTTATTGAGGAAAATAACCCGATATGACATGTCCATGAGTGGCATGAGTATGTAAACATTTAGGATTAGCATATAATTTGAAGGTGAAATTAGAGTCAGAAGTTTTTAGTTAATAGGAAGACAATCAGATGTGAGGGGTTCCAACCTGTTTTATTTAAAGAACAAGGATCTATCAAAGTCGGATCTTCACAAGATGTTTGTGGAAGTGTATCATGGCATGAACAAAGGAGATTTTTGAGGACCTCAGAAGAAGACTTGTTGATGCTCGTCAGGCTGGAAAAGGTTACAAAACCATCTCTAAAGAGTTTGGACTCCACCAATCCACACTCAGGCAGATTATGTCCAGATTGAGAAAATTTAAGCTCACTATTACCCTCCCCTGGAGTGATCAACCAAAAACAAATCAAGTCAAGAGCATGGCATGTAACAGTCTGCGAGGTCACAAAGGAACCCAAGGTAACCACTAAGCAACTAAAGATCTTTGCCACATATGTTAATGCTCATGATTCCACCATCTGGAAGACACTTAATGGTGTGCATGGCAGGATTGCAAGGAGAAAGCCACTGCTGTCCAAAAAGAACATTGCTGCCCATCTGCAGTCAGCTAAATATCACCTGGACAAGCCAGAAGGCATTTGGAACAATATGTTGTGGACAGATGAGACGAAATAACTTTTTGGTTTAAATGAGAAGCTTTATGTTTGGAGAAAGGATAACACTGCATAAAAAACGTTATCCCATCTATGAAACACAGTGGTGGTATCATATTTGGGCCTGTTTTGCTGCATCTGGGTCAGGATGGCTTGAAATTATTGATGGAACAATGAATTATGAATTATAACAGCAAACTATGTAAAGATATAGAAAATTCTTAAGGGTTAAGAATCTTGCAAGCACCACAGTATCCTGAAGAAAGGTAATCAATATCTAAGTACCAGAAAACCCCTTTAATGGCACTCATAATCAAATTTTAGGTATACAAGGGCCAACTTCACAGTTCATTAATTAACATGTAAGTATGTCTACTGTGGGTGAGCTAGCAGCAGCAATAAGATCACTAAATGGCACACATAGCAATCAGAAAACTTTACTGCACAAGTTATCCCTAAATAACCTAATCCAAGACACATTAAAGAGGACCTTTCATGGGTCCAGACATTATTAAATAACTAGCAGGTTATGTAGGGCATAGTGCAGGGATGTAATATTGCTTACTAGTTTGTCTGGGCACTGCTTGGTATGCTAATAAATAGCATCGGTACAAGGAGGTGGAGACTGCCCTGTTTCTCAATAGGCGTCTCCTTCTCCCTGGCTGTAGCGCTGTCCAATCGCGGCAGAGAGCTTCACAGCCAGGGAGAAGGTGAGTTTTTTTTCTCTCTTGCTGTGACGCTCTTTGCTGTGATTGGACAGCGCTACAGCCAGGGAGAAGGAGACGGCCAATTGAGAAACAGGGCAGTCTCCGCCTCCTTGTACCGATGCTATTCATTAGCATACCAGACGGGAATAGTGACTGGGGGCACAGCGGGCGAACGGAGCAGCGCCCATACAAACTAGTAATCAATATTACATCCATGCACTGTGCCCTACATAACCTGCTAGTTATTTCATAATGTCTGGGCCTATAAAAGGTCCTTTTTAAAGACCTTTGATTTTTCTGTTCTTCCTAGTTTTCATGCTGTTCAAAAAGCCTCTACAATGTACAGAAAAATGTCAACACCTAAAAACCAATTATACTAACCAAACTATAGCTACTTATACAGCGTCTGATATATTAGTATTTTTTATTTTGCTTAGAAATTTTACTTAGTCTTCCTCATCTAGTATATGGCAATACTTAACTTTTGGTTGATTGAAATCCTACCTTGTTTATCCCACTCCCTCTATAAGTTGAGGCATTGTATGCTTCTTTAACATGTATACATGCTAACCTGTAAAATGTTCTTACTGATCTTTGATGTGATATTCTTATCCTACCTTCCTTGGTGAGGTCCAAATCACTGATATCTTCACCTCTGCTATCCTTCACCACAGCTTTGTAATGTCCTTTCTCTTCTTTTGTGAACTGTTGAGAGAATGCTGCAATTAACAAAGATACCGTCTGTGTTACCTTCCAATTTTCTGTAAAAATGCTCAGATCCACTAAATGTTATGTTTGGGTATATCCAAATACAGCTAATTTGTAGCAGACCATTCTGCAGCTATCAATTTATCTGAATGAATCTTGAACAAACCTATGTACTTGCAGTGGAAGCAACAACTGTCAGTTGCCAAAATTTCTCTCCTTATCCACAAAGTAATATGCCATAGTTATGGATGTACAAAATGCTAGCTAAACTCATGACAAATATATTTACCACAGTGTTTGTCTGGATGCTGTTTAAAGAGGACACGTCATCAATAGTTACAATGTAGAAACTTTTTTTAAAAAAAATTTTGCATTGCGCCATTACTGGGACAAAGACCTCTAGGCACTTCATCCATGCACAGCGCATGCGCCGAATGCACCCCTATGAGACTTCAGGGCCAGGCTTAAATATGTTTTCACTGCCTATCCTGTCAGTCAAAGTGGTACGGGCGTAGCATAGGAGACGTGCAACGATACTGTCCTCGTTGCACCAAGGGGCTAATTTACATATTATAAAACAACTATTTTCTCAATGTTGTGGCTACCTATGGAGATGGAATCACCAGCATTACATTCAGCTGATAAGTTCACATCTCACATGTCAGTTGGATTAACGCTAATAAATGTATTGACAGATTCCAATTAGGAATGCTAAAGTATATACCATGGAGTCATGTTTTACAAGCTCTGATTAGTCATTATGTGAAAGAATGTTTTTGGAGCTGTGTCGAGTTCTTTAGAATGAAAGACTTTACTAATACATTTACCAATTTTTTGATAATTTTTTTTGTCATTTTGTTTGTTTATTGGATATTCTGCTTGTAAATCACTGCTCAATATATTCCAGGCCATTAAAGTCATTAATAATTGTACTAATTCTCTGGAAATATGCTTTAAGAAACAATATCAAGAGTGTGTAAACTTTTGTAGGAAAACTAATGTATTTGCATTTACCTTTTTGATAACCAGTGTTCCCGATCCGCTTTGTCCGTCATATTGCCCCTTTGGAAGCGGCTTCTTATCAAAGGACCATTTAAGAGTTGTGTCTTTCTCAGTATTTGTCACCTAAACAAAAAAAAGCAAATCTAACTGTAGTCATGAATATGCAAGAGGTCAATAAGATATAGACAAATCAGAATACCAGTATAAATGCAATAAATATAATGAGATATAAGGTAAAGAGTATATTAAGCTGCACATGCTTGCTCTGGAGCCATTGAATTGCCCTGAGGTTGGACAACCTGTTAAGGGCTCAACCTGTTACGTGTGAATGCACCCTGAAGGGTATTTTAAGTCCTAGGCCTTGGTACCTGTGTCCTTGAATAATGTGTATAGGATCGCAAAAGCAGTTGCAGGTTGAAGGATCTGGCAGAATAGAAGGCTACCCCATGAGAGCTGCTCCATTCTACTGCTACTGTACAGGTATCTCATTCATTGATAAGATCTGTAGAACACGCATGTAAATTTCCAGTAATAGTATCATGGTTTACTCCATTTCTTACGTGTCTGGAGCCTGAAAGAAGGGGAGTACTCACTAGGTCACTATGAAAAATCACTAAACCAATGCATCTCAGTAGATGACCTCTAAATTATCATAGATCAAATTTGTCACAGAAGAACACCAACAAATGGGCCCTGCTGTATTACTAGGTACTTGTTGGCACTATTAGGCCCCTTTCACACTGGCGAGTATTCTGCGCGGGTGCAATGAGTGACGTGAACGCATTGCACCCGAACTGAATCCTGACCCATTCATTTCAATGGGGCTGTGTACATGAGTGTTGTTTTTAATGCAACACTTGTGCTTTGCGTGAAAATCACAGCAGGTTCTATATTCTGCGTTTTTTACGCAACGCAGGCCCCATAGAAATGAATAGGGCTACGTGAAAATTGCATAACATCTGCAAGCTAGTGCGGATGCGGTACGATTTTCACGCATGGTTGCTAGTTAGTTAGTAAATAAGGATGAGCAACCCCGGACCCCATTAAAGTCAATTCACTGTATTATTTTCCCTTCTAACATAGTTATAAGGGAAAATAATAGCATTCTTAATGCAGAATGCTAACTAAAATGTCCATTGAGGGGTTAAAAAATAAAAAAATAAACTCCCCTCATTCACTTGATCGCGCAGCCGGTATCGTCTTTCTTCTTCCTGCAGGACCTGCAAAAGCACCTGCGCTGACGTCATTGCGTTCAACACGTGGTGAGCACCATGACGTCAGCAAAGGTCCTTTTGCAGGTCCTGCAGCAAGAAGAAAAAAAGACGATACCGGCTGCGCAATCAAGTGGATGAGGTAAGTTATTTTTTGTAAATAATTTTTTAACCCTTAATGGACATTTTAGTTAGCATTCTGTATTAAGAATGCTATTATTTTCCCTTATAACCATGTTAGAAGGGAAAATAATAAAATCTACACAACACCTAACCCAAACTTCAGTGAAGAAGTTCGGGTTCGGGTCTGGGTACCACATTTAGTTTTTTATCACGCGCATGCAAAACGCATTGCACTCGCGTGGAAAAAACTGAACAACGGAACACAATCGCAGACAAAACTGACTGAAATTGCGTGCCTATTTGCGCGGGTTTGCCGCAATGCACCCTGAACGCATCCGGACAAAATCTGTGACGCCCATGTGAGTGTTACTGTTTTATCTTCTTTCCACAGTATCTCTGAGTCTGATCACGCCATCAGATCTGGAAAGACTGTCTGACCCCAATATAAGTGGGTCTCCAAGGTTTGTTTTGAATAAGTCCATATGTACGAATGTATACAAATTATATAATATATTATATATCCCATATATTTTTGTGAACCTAACAAAACATTTGTCTAAACATTATACGCACATGAAACATACCTTGCATGTTATAATAACGTGACACTCTTCTGTAACCTTCCACTCCAACTGCTCCACAAAATGTGGTCCTGTTACAAGTAAATACATTGCCATGAGTGATTGTTCATAGTCTGCTATAATAAAAATTATATTGCTGAAACGTTTACTTTTCTACCTTTCTTTTTTTTCCATTGTTTTCGTTTTTGCTTGGACTCATCATTAATCTTATCAAAATCTGCAAATAAAAGTACATTCAAGTAAATGACAAACACTTATAAAGGAAATATTGACCCAAATCTATAATCCTAAAGATGGCGTAAACTTACACAGGCTGTCCAGAAGTCCATCAGATTGGCTCAGAATGGATGATAAATCTGACGCAGGGATAGATACTTTTGTCTAACTCTGTATTAGATATTGGTTGGGTTACTTTGAGACAGAATTTTACCCTGGATTTCGGCACAACACGGCACATCTTAGGTCATGCCCCTTTCTCAAAAAGCTCCCCCTCTATAGTAAATACGTGCATCAAAAGCAAGTTGTGAAGAGCATGCTGATTATACGTAGATGAGTGTCTTTGCTTAGGTAAAAATAGACACACTTAGAACCTCCGATCCATAAAGGGAATGTGTCATCAGAAAACAACATTGTTTAAATCACATTTTTATGTTTAACATATTTTTTAAGAATTTTAGATATTTTACATTTTCCATGTAAATATCTCTAATTAAACAAAACCATAAAATCTTGCGGTTTTTACACTGGCCAATAACCCTAATAATAGATGCCACTTCTTAGTCTATAGCAGTGATGCCCAACCTACGGCCCGCGGGCCAAATGCAACCCGCGAAGCCGTGTCATGCGGCCCGCGCAGTGACCGGACTTTATCAGCGCAGGGCGCGCTGCGAACGACACAGGCAGCACCGCCTCCTAGCTAATATATTCACTTCACTTGCCTCTGTGAAATTGAAGAGAAGTGCCGTAATCTCGCACAGGCGCACTGGCAGAGGCATCGAAGTGTGCATGCACCGTCTTCCTGGCCTCTGCCAGTGCGCCTGTACGAGATTACGGCACTTCTCTTCAATTTCACAGAGGCAAGTGCAGTGAATAAATTAGCTAGGAAGCGGCTCTGGGTGGGGGGGATATCTGTGGAGGACACTGAAGGGGGGGGGATCTGTGGAGGACACTGAAGGGGGGGATCTGTGGAGGACACTGAAGGGGGGATCTGTGGAGGACACTGAAGGGGGGGATCTGTGGAGGACACTGATGGGGGGATCTGTGGAGAACACTGAAGGGGGGATCTGTGGAGAACACTGAAGGGGGGGATCTGTGGAGAGCACTGAAGGGGGGGATCTGTGGAGGACACTGAAGGGGGGGATCTGTGGAGGACACTGAAGGGGGGGATCTGTGGAGGACACTGAAGGGGGGGATCTGTGGAGGACACTGAAGGGGGGTATCTGTTGAGGACACTGAAGGGGGGTATCTGTGGAGGACACTGAAGGGGGGTATCTGTGGAGGACACTGAAGGGGGGTATCTGTGCAGGACACTGAAGGGGGGTATCTGTGCAGGACACTGAAGGGGGGTATCTGTGGAGGACACTGAAGGGGGTATCTGTGGAGGACACTGAAGGGGGGTATCTGTGGAGGACACAGTAGTTATGCCCAGATATGTGTACCCTCACAGTAGTTATGCCAGATATGTGCCCTCTTCACAGTAGTAATGCTCACTCATGCCCCCTCACAGTAGTTATGTCCTGATATGTACCGTCCTCACAGCTCACAGTAGTTATACCCTGATATGTGCCCTCCTCACAGTAGTTATACCCTGATATGTGCCCTCCTCACAGTAGTTATGCCCAGATATGTGCCCCCTCACAGTAGTTATGCCAGATATGTGCCCTCTTCACAGTAGTAATGCTCACACGTGCCCCCTCATAGCGTTTGCATTTCTTTCTGGCAAAGCTACCTGGTTCCGGCCCGCAAAATTTATACCAAGTCTAGTGCGGCCCTCAGACGAAAAATGGTTGGGCACCACTGGTCTATAGAGATCACTTTACTACAGTTACCTGCTTATCTGTCATTCTAATCCCTTCTGTTATGATATCACCTCTGTGTATGGCCTCATGCACATGACCGTTGTTTGTCTCCGCGTCCGTTCCACCGATTTTAGCGTTTCAGATGTGGACCCATTCATTTCTATGGAGCCGTAGAAAATGAGGATAGTGCACGGTTTTCCATCCGCATCCGTGATCCGTGGTTCCAGTCAGTCCAAAAAATATAACCTGTCCTATTCTTGTTCGCGGAAAAAACGGTTCGCGGACCCATTCAAGTCAATGGGACCGCTAAAAAACACGGAGGCACAGATTGTCATCCGCGTCCGCGTCCGCTTTATTCCTATCATTTGCATGGCAAACCTATCTTAGACTTTTTTTTACCTTCCTTTATGTCTAGTGGTCCTCCAAAAATAAAGGAAGACACACGAAAACAAAACCGGAAACGGATCACGGAACAACGGAACCCCATTTTGCGGAACGGAACACAACAACGGGTGCATGAGGCCTATAGTTGAGACAAGATCCACCATTCACTATAGGAGATTGTCAAAGCTCCTCTATTCTTTCCTTGTACAATAACCTCTGCACAAGGCCCAACGCATGCCTAGAAAACTCTCCCATATAAGTCAATGAGGTCCCCTCCTGACCATTGTGTTTATGGCCCATGTGTCTGTCATAAAGCAATTTTCTTAATGCTTTGTAAATGCTGTTAATAACAGCTCAGGCAAGATGGCCGACCCCCATAATCATGTTCAGGAAATAGAATAAAGAAATCTTCAATAAGAAAATAAAAACTGATTAGAAAAAAGGAGATGTGTTGCTATCTGGTTTTAACTGGCAGATAAAAATTTTGATGACACATTTCCTTTAGGTAAAGAAGTAATGCATAACTACTATTTGATGCATCTGTTTTTAAAATATATCATATGTGTCGCAAACTAGGATTGAAGGGAATGTTTCATCAGAAAATGATCTACTGTTTAAATCATGTTTTTATGTTAAACATATCTTTAAAGAATTTTTGTTGATGTTATTTCTAAATTTATATGTTTATATTAAAAAAAGAAGCAAAACATAAAATCCTTTCTTACATTTGTATGTCATGTATTTTATATTTTGCTACACACTTAACTTATGGCCACAGCATTTTTGCTCCCACCAAAAATGTATTAAAAATTGATTCATGATCTTGGTTTGTTGGTTGGTTGTCAGTGAATAGGAATAATCATGCTGAAAACCCATACAGGCCTACAGCTGTATCTTACAATTATATCTAGTTTTGCAATTAGTTTTGAATAAAAATGCCCTTCATTAAAAATGTTTTACGCTTTCTATGCAGACCTCCTATGAGCAGCGAGCCCCTGAGAAGCTAGTGCAGGATATTGGAGTGGTAGTGTCCCTGATGAGATGACGTGTCACAGTGTACACTCTCAAGCCATTGCTCCCTGGGCATCTGTGCAGTGAAAAGGTGGTATAAGGAATCAGGCCAGAAGTAGAAGAATAAAATTCTCTCTTTACTAAGTGCAAGATAGGAGTTGTGGTACATCTAGCAGTAGTTGGCAAAGGGGCAGTTAATGGCACCTCTGGTATACTATCTTGTTGATGTCTCTCTCCTGAACTTCTGTCTAACAGCTAAAAGCAGGTACTCGTGGCTATAGGTGTCCACTGTGTAATACAGGCTTTTTTTTTGTTGGCTTGGCCGGGAAGTCGTCTAGGTGAGGGGTGTCCCTCACCTGCAGTAGGTTCTGGATAGCTGTTGTTGCTGGTCAGTCTGCTGACTTTAAATGCTATAGCTTTGAAGATATCTGTAATTTTGTATTACAGTAGTCTTTATGGAGTAGTGGTCTCACAGATGTGCCGGGTCTCAGATCCCTAAGGTCCTTGGAGCAGAGCAATAGAACGTGCTTCCTCACTCCTCATTATCTAGATTAGCACTCCCCTCATTGACAGGAAGTAGAGCCAGCCCACTCCTACCAAGAGCCTGGGGAGGAATAGGGTGGTTAACCCCATCCCTATGTTAACTGTACCCCACCTACTGGTGTACGGTGGAAACATTACATAGCATGACATAACATAATGCTGCATGACAAACCAAAAATTTGCAGATACTCCCTGTACTTGGGGTACTGCATATGCATCTTTATGGTGAAAGGGTGCAAACAAACCGTGCTGTGGTCTAATCCTACAATTATGTTCCCTTCTATTTATCCCCTTCTTGTATGTGAATAAAAAGTAGAAAATTGAATAGAATAAAGAGAGTAATCTGTGGGTTAGCACTTAATTTCTATCAACGAGAAGCAGACAGATGCAAAACTTAGTATGGGGCCCCCCCAGCCACAAGTGAGATTTATGCTGATTATAATTATTCAGTGGGGGATTTCTTTTTTTTAATATACATACAGTTGCAAGAAAAAGTATGTGAACCCTTTGGAATGATATGGATTTCTGCACAAATTGGTCATAAAATGTGATCTGATCTTCATCTAAGTCACAACAATAGACAATCACAGTCTGCTTAAACTAATAACACACATAGAATTAAATGTTACCATGTTTTTATTGAACACACCATGTAAACATTCACAGTGCAGTTGGGAAAAGTATGTGAACCCCTAGACTAATGACATATCCAAGAGCTAATTGGAGTGAGGTGTCAGCCAACTGGAGTCCAATCAATGAGATGAGATTGGAGGTGTTGGTTACAGCTGCCCTGCCCTATAAAAAACAAATTCTTGCTTTTCACAAGAATCATTGCCTGATGTGAATGATGCCTCGCACAAAAGAGCTCTCAGAAGACCTACGATTAAGAATTGTTGACTTGCATAAAGCTGGAAAGGGTTATAAAAGTATCTCCAAAAGCCTTGCTGTTCATCAGTCAACGTTAAGACAAATTGTCTATAAATGGAGAAAGTTCAGCACTGCTGCTACTCTCCCTAGGAGTGGCCGTCCTGTAAAGATGACTGCAAGAGCACAGAGCAGACTGCTCAATGAGGTGAAGAAGAATCCTAGAGTGTCAGCTAAAGACTTACAAAAGTCTCTGGCATATGCTAACATCCCTGTTAGCGAATCTACGATACGTAAAACACTAAACAAGAATGGATTTCATGGGAGGATACCACAGAGGAAGCCACTGCTGTCCAAAAAAAACATTGCTGCACGTTTACAGTTTGCACAAGAGCACCTGGATTTTCCACAGCAGTACTGGCAAAATATTCTGTGGACAGATGAAACCAAAGTTGAGTTGTTTGGAAGAAACAGACAACACTATGTGTGGAGAAAAAGAGGCACAGCACACCAACATCAAAACCTCATTCCAACTGTGAAGTATGGTGGTGGGGGCATCATGGTTTGGGGCTGCTTTGCTGCGTAAGGGCCTGGACGGATTGCTATCATCAAAGGAAAAAAAAAATACCAAGTTTATCAAGACATTTTGCAGGAGAACTTAAGGCCATCTGTCCACCAGCTGAAGCTCAACAGAAGATGGGTGTAAATCAACAACAGAATGGCTTAAACAGAAGAAAATACGCATTCTGGAGTGGCCCAGTCCAAGTCCTGACCTCAACCCGATTGAGATGCTGTGGCATGACCTCAAGAAAGCAATTCACACCAGACATCCCAAGAATATTGCTGAACTGAAACAGTTCTGTAAAGAGGAATAGTCAAGAATTACTCCTGACCGTTGTGTACGTCTGATCTGCAACTACAGGAAACGTTTAGTTAAAGTTATTGCTGCCAAAGAAGGTTCAACCAGTTATTAAATCCAAGGGTTCACATACTTTTTCCACCTGCACTGTGAATGTTTACATGGTGTGTTCAATAAAAACATGGTAACATTTAATTCTTTGTGTGTTATTAGTTTAAGCAGACTGTGATTGTCTATTGTTGTGACTTAGATGAAGATCAGATCACATTTTATGACCAATTTGTGCAGAAATCCATATCATTCCAAAGGGTTCACATATTTTTTCTTGCAACTGTATATAAAAAAAAGTAGCATGCAGCCTCCAACATTTTACCTGATTTCTGTGTCAAAAAAGTGGAACAGTTGCTTCATAAATTTGATGGAAATTCAGAAAATTTTTCTTTACACCAGGTAGAGCATAAATACACCAGGTATAAATGCACTGGTAAATCTCCCTCATACAGTTCTATGTCTCCTGCTTTCCTCATACAGTGGTTTATAAAACTGTCTACCGGAAGCCAATGCTAGGGAGATCTCAGCACATACATATGTATACAGTTACCACAGAATGCAATGGAAGCTGTAATAATCTGTGTGCACTGAGCTCCCCTTAGTGGTGACTGCATGAAAATACCATGTTGCCATGTGAAACAGAAAAAAAAAGTGATGTGCCTTCCCTCTCTCTGAGCCTTTTAGCAATTGTGTGGTCTGTCTCTATGGAAGATATGCCACTGGATGCAGATCTGTGGTTTGGTATAAGCACCCAATGATTGAAACAAATCCCACATGGCAGACCGACTTTTCCAAAGATCACTTCATACAGCATCTGTTCTGCTCAGTTGTGTCATGAAAAGCGACAATATTTTACAGAAAATGGTCCAAACTGTCCCAAATCTGTAATATCTGGTGAGCTTTACCTTACTACACTACATTGTATCAATCACATGGACTAACGCAAGGACACGTCTAACGTGTAATAATGATTATAGGGTGTAATTCCAAACATTGCTCACCTTCCCCAGTAAGGACGATACTGAACTGGTTTGATGCTTTTCCATCTACCACTTTGGCAGTGTATGTTCCCTTATCTTCTTCTCCAAAGTCTTCTTTGATAATTTCAATGAGACCATTCTCCTTGTCAAATGTTATTTTCCGTTTCTGCAATAAGAAATATAGACTTCAATTATTACACTTGAACTCTCTTTAAATTGTTTAAAGAGTTTGTCCCGAGAAATAAACATTTATTTGGTTTTGCTAAAGTGAAAATTAATAAAACTTACTAATATACTTTCATTTTGAATATTGCTAATATACTGTATACTTTCATATTTTGTTCTGACACAGTAAAGACCCCCCCCCCCCCCCCCTCTGTGTCGATGACATGAATGAAGGGATTTTTGCTGTCTAGATCAGTTCATTTACCAAGCCAACTGCCTTCTCCTTCATGGCTGATGCAGGGATAAAGAAGGGGGCATGTTCAGCTAATAAACTGAGCCATGGAGCCATCCTCTTCATGCCCAACACTAACACAAAGAGAGGTAGAAGCTCTCTGCCGTGTCAGAACAAACTGGACTGTGATGGGGTCTGACATTCTGGCAGTATTCAGAATAAAAGTACATGAGTTCACCTTTCGTTTTTTCTTATGTTGAGGGCATACGATTATAAACAGTAAAAAGGGTCTTACATATTGCTCGAGGTACCCTTAGACTATAATTGGGTAAACGTAGTTCAAAAGTGCATCCTTTTTTTGAAAAAAAGAAAGGTTTCACAAAAACGCACACTTAAAAAAACAAAAAAAAAAACGGATACAAGCATATTCAAAAGGTATGCATATGGCCCCTTTCACACGGGCGAGTTTTCCGCGCGGGTGCAATGATTGAGTTGAACGCATTGCACCCGCACTGAATCCGGACCCATTCATTTCTATTGGGCTGTGCACATGAGCGGTGATTTTCACGCATCACTTGTGCGTTGCATGAAAAACGCAGCAAGCTCTATTCACTACGTTCATCACATGGTCCGTCACATGATCCATCACCATGGTAAAAGATCATGTGACGGACCATGTGATGAGCGTAGTAATGTAATCAAAGGTCCTATTCCTCACAGAACAAGACAGAAGAGATGCCGGCTGCGTGAACAAGTGGATTAAGGTGAGTTAAATTATATATATTTTTTTTTTAACCCCTCAAGCCCTATTGTACTATGCATTCTGTATTAAGAATGCTATTATTTTCCCTTATAACCATGTTACAAGGGAAAATAATACAATCTACACAACCTTGAACCCAAACCTGAACTTCTGTGAAGAAGTTCGGGTCTGGGTACCACATTCAGTTTTTTATCACGCGCGCGCAAAACGCATTGCACCCGTGCGATAAAAACTGAACAACGGAACGCAATTGCAGTCAAAACTGACTGCGATTGTGTGCCTACTCGGGCGGGTTTGCCGCAACGCATCCGGACCTTATCCGGACACGCTCGTGAGAAAGAGGCCTATCTCTAAAACGTATACATTAAAAAAGGAAAGATAACCTCAAAATTGCATACGTTGGCATATATTTGTGTACATCTAATGTATATGTTAAACGTACAGCAAAAATGAGAAGAGCCCCTTATTTTTTATTAAAGAGGTGGTCTTGCCCCTTTCTTTTAAAAGCCACTCTGAATGGTGTAAAATAATAAAATAGATAATACTCACCTAATCGATCTCCCACCACTCCTCCTCTGATGCTTTCCAGGTACCTACCAGTGTATACTTCCTGGTCGCTCTAGAAATGGACAAGTGAGTACTGCACCAATCACTGTATGTAGCGGGTCACTTCTACAGTGATTTATTGGCTGCTGAGACACATATCCATACCTAGAGGGATCAGTGGGGTACCCGGGAAATGTCGGGAACAGGAAAATTGGGGAATCAGTAAGGGAAGTATTATTTCTTTTAATATTTTACACCATTCTGTGATTAAATTATTTTGTGGTAATTGATGGACAGCTGTTTAAGTTTGGTTGGTGGGAGGGTGGCAAAGAGGAAGTAGGGAAATAAACATTGTAATTATGAATGTATGTTCAATTAAATGCCTGCTAGCATGTACTCATTATATTGGGGGGAAATTACATATTTTACATAAAGTTAAAATGATTAAGCATAGTTAAAAAAGTTAGTATAAGGCAACATACTGGTGTATTTTCAATAACTTTGTCATTAAGGATCATTTCTAATTCTGCAGCAGGGGACAGTTTTTCCACTTCTAACCAGAGCCGCACATCCCCATTCTCCAGCACTTCCACATTCCAGCCTGATATCTTCTGTATCACTAGAAATAACAAGAGATAACATTGTGGGTCTATACATATGTTTTTGATGCCATTTTTCTGCACTTCTGTGTTTTAGTGGTGTTTTTGTGTATTTATGGCTTCTTTTAAAACGCTGTTCATAAAAAAATAATCAAAAAAACTTCACAAAAAATGCAGGTAACAAAAGAAAACAAAAACAATGTTTGTCTGGTGTTTTTTACCAGTAGAAAACATCAGACAAAATTTGTGTGTGTAAGGACCCTTAATCCCACCAGGTTTACCAAGCAATGAGATTTTATACATTATATTTTCCCTATCTTTTTACTAGGCATTACAGAAGTTTAAGGTGCCCACTTACCTTCAACAGCTGTTAGGCCACCAGCTATTCTTCCCCACTCCCCCATACACATGCATGCTTGGCTGAGGATGCATGTGTTTTATTGGGAAGAGGATTGCAACATTGAAAGTCAAAATGCCTAGTCCTGTTTTCCCCCAACAACACATGGCAGAGGAAAGTCGGGAGATCTACATAAAGTCGGTATGTTTGGCCAACTTTTTTGTATCTGAGGGCCTTTGGTTAACTTACAAATATTCACAAATCACTTTTTTTTTTTTTAACATTTGCAGATTAGAGTCTAAAGTTTCTTTAAAGAGCATCTTTCACCATGTTTAACTCTATTAAACCAAGCATTCTGCCTGGTAGCATTGATCATTAGCAGACCAATAGTACGGCCAGCTGCAATTTCAGGGCCAGGCATTGGAGCAGCGAGAATGTCTGGCCTTGTTAATCTCAATGGGAGGAGGAGTGGCAACAGGGAGAGGTGGAGATGAAGTGGTGCTCCAAGGGGCTAGACCAGCCCTTGGTGCTCCGAGCACCTGAATTGCTTATAATTATAGATAAGAATTTCTCTGCATTGGTTATTCCAATTGTGAAGGGAAAGGGCTGAGCTGTAATATCAGACACAACACATGGACAGGTGTGGTGCTGTTTCTGCAAGAAAATATTTTTCTGTGTACAACCCTTTTAATACTGAACAGTTGTGCAGATTTACTGAACATACACTCACTTACAGGGGTGTTGTACATTGTGGCTTTTTTTGAGCAAATCTTCTAATTCTAAGAGGGAAGAAAACAGAAAATATATTAAAAAAAATAATTTTCAAAGTTTTTATATGTATGACCATCTCTTATTCTTTACATGATTATATTTACCCTAAATGAACAAATTTATTTCTTAGAATTAACATGTTCAGATAACCATATATATGAGAAATATTTGATTTTGCCAGGATCAGCTGATGATCTCCCGACATCTATATCAAGGGAAAGGAAGACCTGGCATGTTTTCAACTTGTCTCATCATTTGTTCCTACAGGAGAAAAGCCCCTGCAAGAAGTATCCTCCTCTTATTCTCTCTAAAGTCGGCATGTTAGTGAGCTATCTCATGTATATGATGCCCATCAATGTTAGCTGACTAATGTCTAACCAGATTATTTTTACATAGCTGACTCATTGCAACGTCATAGAAAGAAACATGTTTCCTACCCTCCTTAGTTAGTGTGTGGCTAGCAGATACCCCATCTGTATTTGGAACTTCCACAGAATAGATGCCTACATCTTCCTCAGATGGCTTTGTCAGGATTAGCTTGGACCTATTAAAAAAGAAAATGATTAACTTTCAAATCCTGAAACGTGCAACATATTTATACAAAAATTTCACAGATCTTTCATAGTAAAAGTACAGACATGTGCCAGGTAGATGTCAGTGGGCATGCATAGATTATCTAGAACTTGCATTACATTCACATACACCTGTACACATGCCCAGTAAGTTTAATGACAATGATAATTTAAAGGTGTTGCCCAAGATTTGCCAACATTTGGCAGGGGGCTGGTCAGAGTGTAAGAAGACAAAAAACTCACTCACTTTGTCAGAGTCGTTCCTGCACGCATCACCACGGAGTCCACTAATTGACTGGCAGCGGTTACGTGCATGCAGATGATACTTCTGGTTCAGCGGCGACAGGAGCCGCGGCCCTGGAACTAGAATGCTCTGACAAGGTTTTTTTATTTTATTTTATTCTTACACCTGTCCAGCCCCCTACAAAATTTGTCCAGACAAAATTGTCCAGACAAAATTTGTCGGACAAACTCTTTAAATAATGTACAGGAAAGGGTCCATTCAGACGTCCGTAGTGTTTTGCGGTCCGCAAAAACACTGACACCGCACATCGCCGGCACTATATAGAGGATTCCTATTCTTGTCCGCAGCTGCGGACAAGAATAGGACATGCTCAATTTTTTTGCGGTGCCGCGGATCGGAAGTTCGGGGGCGCGGACCGGAAATGTGGATGCGGACAGCACACTGTGTGCTGTATGGTGAGGTCAGGCAGCACTGCGCGTTAGTCGGCGGGTGCTCGGTCTTGCGGATGTAATCCCGAAGTCTGCACAACGAAGAAAAACCGTCACTCCAATTTTCTTTGCTCAAAAGGATTTATTGGTCACTGCTGCTTACTTTCTGTTTGAAAAAGACACCTGTGAGTGTCGAAACGCGCGTCACATGAGTGACCAATAAATCCTTTTGAGCAAAGAAAATAGGAGTGACGGTTTTTCTTCGTTGAGCACACTGTGTGCTGTCCGCATCTTTTCCGTCCCGATTGAAAAAGAATGGGTCCGCATAATTGCGAAACATATCCGGACCATTTATATGAACATGTGAATGGACCCTAACTGTCAGAACAATAGGTGCTACAGCTAATATAGTTATTTACATGTTTCCGTCTGTAGAGATGTCAGTTCTCTCTGGATCTGGAGCACCCTTGTAGTCTTTAGACCAGTCAAAATGTGGGGAATCAACTGGCTCTGGATTCTCAAAGGAAAGATATATGAACCCTTCATCATCCACACCAACTTCAATTTCATTTGTGCCTGTGATTTAAAAAAGCATTATAGGGTATCAGGACTGCCATCAGGGCAGCTTAAGTGGTATTGCTATTAGGGGTGTGACCAAATTAAGTGGGTGATAACCTCACCTTTCCCATCCTAAATAACCACTTATAAATTTTTATATACTTAATCTATGGTTTATATCAAGTTTTTATGTTAAACACAGTTTGGCCTCAAATTTTTCAGTTTGCATACTAGCCACTGACCCTCACAATTGACTGACTCTGTTCAGTAGAAACCACTTTTCAGTCACCTTATTATCTTACAGGCAGGATTACAATAACAGATAACACCTCTATTCTAAAGCTAAAATCAGATGATACAGGGTGCCCCATTGACAGCAGGTGATGGTCACAGTTCAACTCCTGCACCTCCCTGCACAGTGACCTTTGCATAGGCTTCAGAACAGGCCCACAAGACTTTCCCAAAAATAGTCAATGAGTCATCTCATTTTCAATATTTATGTGGTTGCTTTGAGACATACATGTATTTCTGAAATGCTTTTAAAGGAGCATTCCAGGAATAATTTAAAATGGCCACAATCAACCTGTCCTAGAATGTAAGCGGGACTAGTGGTCATCACTTGCAGAGCTGCCTGGGAGTGGTGTAGGGGGCGGGGCCTCACTTTCCACTACACCATTGTACAATAGGTGGTAATGATGTGATCCTACCTATGAAATTCTGTCTAAGCAGCCTGGTAGGAAAATTCACCAATGTGTAGTATATGCAAGTGCCAGAGCGTAGTGTGTAGTCAAGCCCTGCCCCCTCACCCCCTAAGCAACTGTTCAAGTAGAAGCAACCAGTCATGCTCACATTCTAGGACAGATTTCTGGTGGCCAATTTAAATAATTCTTAGAGAACCCCTTTAACAGAGCAGAGCAGCTACTCAGCGAAGATAAGTTCCCCTATAATCCTGTACAGAAAATAATAAAAATACAGGGGGACTGTGAGGAATGTGGAATTATGATCTAATGCCAGCCATGATCTAATTCCAGCCATTTGCTGTGATATAGAGAGGGAGTGAACTCCGCAGGGGTCCTGGCTTCAAGCAGGCCAAATGCGTACAATTCACACCTCACTCAGCCAGCATGGAGGTCAACTTATCCTACAGGAAAACCTCCTGTAGGCGGTCTCAGCATACACCCAGGTCACTCAAATCCATCAGACATCATGCAACCTGGGATTCATAAGGAATTATAAATTACTCGTCCATCACAGGCATAAATCAGTTATATCTCTGCTACCCTGGGGCCAAGACGGACATGCACCTGGTCGTAGTTTGGGGGTCTGGTGCCGGGAAGGGGGGATACAGGGATCTCCCAGCAGGAACCTTATAACGGCGCTGTCACGAAGGGGAGTAGGGGAAACTCCCCACTGTACAATGAGGATGGTAAACAGGAAGACAACTAAGCCAGGACACAGAGGAAAGGTAGCAGGTCATCTCCTAATGCTTCCCTAATTCTCGCCCTAACTCCTCACCATATGAGCGGACTTGGATGGTAGGATGGCTCATACCCAGGAACCTTGGACCCTGAGTCGCCCTGATAATCCCTCATAATAGGGAAGGGGCAGAGACGACCTGTTCATCCCAGACACAGATAAACAGGAGTCTCCCCCAGCCTAGTTGCAGGGAAAAGTGGAGACCATAAACAGCAACTGGTTCGGCAGGTAAGAACACATAACAACACACTTACCTGCCGCTGCCACCACGATTGGAACCCGAGCATAAGTACTGGAGCCCACACACCAAACAGGACACTGTACCAACAACACACACACAGGTATCCAGCACACCAGTTACTACCTGGACTCCCATGCAGCAAGATGCATGGCGGCCCCAGGCAGTGCTGCATACAGACTTATGGTTCCCCCTCCGGGGAACCCTGAGACCCCCTTCCGGAGGCACACAACACAGGAACATGTCTAGCAAACATGCTGGACTATAGACACCAACAAACCAGACATGTAACAACAACTAGACAAGACAACAACCACCTATACATAAACATCACCAAACATATGCAAGGGTAGTGAGAGGAAGGAAGACAACGGGATGACATCAGGAAGACATCGGGGAGACATTGATGTCCCACTAGGTGGCCCTCAAGGACTGGGCAGATAAAAAACCCAGGACAGGAGCAAGCTCCAGCAGCAACAAAGACTGGAGTACAACTGACTCCAGCCTGGAAGCCACAGGTGATAAAAACCAATTGGCCATACCCAGCCAGGAAGTTAACCGCTCCAGCACCAGACAGGGGGGGAACCAGGAGAAGGGGAGCAAAGCACATAAATCCTGCGACAACAAGGCGTTGCCCCAGCACGGCATGTTTGGTCTCCACCTGTAGCCGGAACCCAGGTGGATCCGTTGGTCCCAGAACCGTCTCCCTGTGACCTTCCGGTCTGGAGCTATGGGCCATAATGTATGTTGTGTGTCTTTGGCTACCAGGACAAGGAAGGGAGGGTGGACTCTTCCCAGAGGGAGGGAGGGGCGTGACCGACTACAGGTGAAAAGGCTTATGCAGGCCAGAGGCCAGAGTCTTTCTCTGAAGGGGGTCACATCGAGTAATGTGTTTGGAGGGACACATGGACAAACACATTGACAAACTGTGGAAAACTGCTGACATCACTGCCCCCATGTGACTACAACCAAGCACTACAGCAACCCAGAACTCATTATAACCCAAAGGACGACTCATCCATCTGGTAACTGACCCTTGCTCTGTTTAACTCTGTTGTATCATACCACAGGTATTTGCACATCCGACCACTGTATATATTCTCTGTGTCTTTCGCGTATTGTCTAGTGCGCCCTTAAGGCAATTAAATATATAATTTAATCTTGTGCTGTTCTTGTATCTCGGTCCATGAATTCCCACGTCCATGTTTCGGCATAGTTATACCCTACTGCGGCTTGGTTTCTTACCCTATATAATCCCGTTAGCGGACCGGGCTTAGTGGAACTGGTGGCAGTCTACCAGGCTGAGAAAGCTCTGTTTCACTGGGGCAGTGAAAAGGCTCTTTCAGGTTGTCAGGACCACCGTCTCTCACCCCCTGCCTCTCTGTGCCCTTGTGGACAGGAGGCGTCTGTGTAAACTGTATCAAGCTGACCTTACGTGCTCCCAGGGAGGGTGTAACGTCACGTCTTGGAAACCAGCGACTAAATCGTATCTCGTGAGCTCGACGTAGTTGACATCAGGCGGGACCGCGAGGTGCGGTTTTCGTCACAGGGACATTTATTAAAGGGTTTCTATCACTTGGTATGACATATTTAGGTGTCAGACACTAGCGATCTGCTAGTGTCTGCTCTAACAAACCGTCCTAATATGATAGGTTTTGGGGCAGCCGTTTTGCTAAAATAACAACTTATATCTATATGCTAATGAGCCTCTAGGTGCTATGGGGGCGTCATTAGCACCTAGAGTCTCCGTCTACCTTCATAAACTGTCGCTGCCCAGCGCGTCCCTCCAGCCCGCCCATCTCCTGCTGAATGCGATCCCCTCCGTGCGCGTCTCTGTTCTGCGCATGCGCAGTGAATGTCTGACCGCTTCCCTGCTCAGACATCTCCACTGCGCCTGCGCCGATGACATCATAGTGCTCCGAGGAACAGGCGCAGTGGAGATGTCTGAGCAGGGAAGCGGTCAGACATTCACTGCGCATGCGCCGAACAGAGACGCGCACGGAGAGGATCGCATTCAGCAGGAGATGGGCGGGCTAGAGGGACGCGCTGGGCGGCGACAGTTTATGAAGGTAGACGGAGCCTCTAGGTGCTAATGACGCCCCCATAGCACCTAGAGGCTCATTAGCATATAGATATAAGTTGTTATTTTAGCAAAACGGCTGCCCCAAAACCTATCATATTAGGATGGTTTGTTAGAGCAGACACTAGCAGATCGCTAGTGTCTGACACCTAAATATGTCATACCAAGTGATAGAAACCCTTTAAATGTGTTACTCTAGTTTTTTTAGCATAAAATTGTTGCATCTGTTGGCGCACATTTTTAGTTTCCTCCACCCTGTGCTACTTTCAACAGAATAGTGGGATTTAGGCCAAGTTTGTTTTAGCTTTTGCAACTTTTAAAAAAGTTGCAAAAAAAGTCACAATTACACACCAGGCATCCCTCAGGCTAACTTTTACTGATATAGGTGACAGTTGGATGACTGACATTCTGGTATAAAGGGAGCCATTATAGTAGCACATTTGGACAGCAGCGGGAGGTGATATGGTATATTTAATTACTTTATGCCCATGACTTGACTTAATTTGCCTTCTTTCTCTAACAACTGACATTCACGTTACTGAATTTTGCATTAGCACGCAAAATGGTCAAAGGACCCAGTGTGATTTTCTTTTAAATGCGGCAGCAAATTGATTTCGAGAACTCTATTAAAACTTTCCAAACCTTGCTTGGTTTTGGGAACCACAGGATCACAAGGCACAGATGCAATGCCAGGACCAGATGCGTTAACAGGAACAACACGGAACTGGTAACTCTTATCTGTTTCCAAATCGGAGATCTAAGAGAGAAATATCAACTTATGTATACATCTCAGTGATTTTATTTAATAAGTAAAGTTTAAAGGGGTTTTCCGGTTTGCATCAACTGCCTTATAAAATAATCATTTATGAAGGTAGCTGTAATTTTTTATGTATTTTTTTCCTTTATCACTTCCGTTCTGGGCTGCGGTCACATGACCATGTCCATGGAGCACTTTCCTATTTCCTGTGATGTTATGTCCATGAGCATAACAGTGATAGGGGAGTGTCTATGTAACTAGCTGGGTGGAATGAGCTATAAACTAGCAACTAGCTGGGGTTGTTAGGGTAATGGTGGAGCTGTGGTAGAGAAAGGAGAACTGCATCATGGGTTTGGTTAGAGGGATTTGTTTACATGGTGAAAACAGGTCAGGAGAGTCCAAACTGAAGAAAAATGCATGGGAAACATATTCAGCAACTACATGAGTGTATCTGGTAAAAGCCATAGTAATGCCGCAAAACCCCTTTAAAGGTTATGTCTACCTTTGCATACCATTTTACAGCACAGAGATATTGTATGTAAGAATTGAAGTAACATTGTAAATACATTGCATTACTAAGGCCTCGCTCATATTTCTTTTTTTCAAGTATGTGTTCTATCTGCATTTTCTGTGGACAGCACACGTACCCATAAATGCACTACTTTGGTCCGAGATGCGGACCCGACACACCCACTGAAGTCTATGGGTTAGAGAAAAACCACTAACACAACACGGATGGCATTCAGGTTCTGTCCATTTTTCACTGACCACTGGTAGGAGCACACATAGGTAGGAGACGCTCTGGAAATTAAATTTCAGTCTAGCAGTGTCCATGGAATATGGATGACACGCGGATTTATCCGCGGACGTCAATGGGACATGGAAATGTGAACAAGGCCTTAGATTGTACTGGTCCGGAGTTACACTCTTTATTATAGTCCAGTATTGCCACCGTAATTCTGAGGTTTTTCTCTAGAAACAGTCAACAAGCTTGTAGTCAGACACTTTCTTGTTAGCTTATTAGCATTAAAAGACAAAAACATGCAAAAGCATTGTTAATGTGTTAATAAGCTACTCAAATTTTTATGAGTATGAATTCGATATGTAAATTGTGAAACAATGCTCAAAGGTCACACTACTAGCATGAACTCCATGCTTATACAGTCAGGTCCATAAATATTGGGACATCGACACAATTCTAACATTTTTGGCTCTATACACCACCACAATGGATTTGAAATGAAACGAACAAGATGTGCTTTAACCGCAGACTGTCAGCTTTAATTTGAGGGTATTTACATCCAAATCAGGTGAATGGTGTAGGAATTATAAAAGTTTGCATATGTGCCTCCCACTTGTTAAGGAACCAAAAGTAATGGGACAATTGGCTTCTCAGCTGTTCCATGGCCAGGTGTGTGTTATTCCCTCATTATCCCAATTACAATGAGCAAATAAAAGGTCCAGAGTTAATTTCAAGTGTGCTATTTGCATTTGGAATCTGTTGCTGTCAACTCTCAAGATGAGATCCAAAGAGCGGTCACTATCAGTGAAGCAACCCATCATTAGGCTAAAAAATTAAAACAAACCCATCAGAGAGATAGCAAAGACATTAGGCGTGACCAAAACAACTGTTTGGAACATTCTTAAAAAGAAGGAACGAACCGGTGAGCTCAGCAACACCAAAAGATCCGGAAGACCATGTAAAACCACTGTGGTGGATGACCGAAGAATTCTTTCCCTGGTGAAGAAAACACCCTTCACAACAGTTGGCCAGATCAAGAACACTCTCCAGGAGGTAGGTGTATGTGTGTCAAAGTCAACAATCAAGAGAAGACTTCACCAGAGTGAACACAGAGGGTTCACCACAACATGTAAACCATTGGTGAGCCTCAAAAACAGGAAGGCCAGATTAGAGTTTGCCAAACGACATCTAAAAAAGCCTTCACAGTTCTGGAACAACATCCTATGGACAGATGAGACCAAGATCAACTTGTACCAGAGTGATGGGAAGAGAAGAGTATGGAGAAGGAAAGGAACTGCTCATGATCCTAAGCATACCACCTCATCAGTGAACGATGGTGGTGGTAGTGTCATGGCGTGGGCATGTATGGCTGCCAATAGAACTGGTTCTCTTGTATTTATTGACGATGTGACTGCTGACAAAAGCAGCAGGATGAATTCTGAAGTGTTTCGGGCAATATTATCTGCTCATATTCAGTCAAATGCTTCAGAACTCATTGGACGGCGCTTCACAGTGCAGATGGACAATGACCCAAAGCATACTGCAAAAGCAACCAAAGAGTTTTTTAAGGGAAAGAAGTGGAATGTTGTGCAATGGCCAAGTCAGTCACGTGACCTGAATCCGATTGTGCATGCATTTCACTTGCTGAAGACAAAACTGAAGGGAAAATGCCCCAAGAACAAGCAGGAACCGAAGACAGTTGTAGTAGAGGCCTGGCAGAGTATCACCAGGGATGAAACCCAGCATCTGGTGATGTCTATGCGTTCCAGACTTCAGGCTGTATTTGACTGCAAAGCATTTGCAACCAAGTATTAAAAAGTGAAAGTTTGATTTATGATTATTATTCTGTCCCATTACTTTTGGTCCCTTAACAAGTGGGAGGCACATATGCAAACTGTTGTAATTCCTATACCGTTCACCTGATTTGGATGTAAATACCCTCAAATTAAATCTGACAGTCGGCAGTTAAAGCACATCTTGTTAGTTTCATTTCAAATCCATTGTGGTGGTGTATAGAGCCCAAAAAAATTGAATTGTGTCGATGTCCCAATATTTATGGACCTGGCTGTAAATTGTACCCTCATATGTGTGTCCGGCACTGGATTCTCATTAATCCTCTTCCATTCTCCAGAACCTCCTTCACATGCCTCTACCAGGTAGCCAGTGACACGGCTGCTTCCTGTGTATATAGGGCTTTCCCAGTGGAGCATCAGAGTGTTATCTCTCACTTCTCTGCATCTGACATCATATGGCGGACCTTAAATATAGAACAAAGTAGAAGAGTAATGTGAATCTGCTAGCCACTGCGCGAAATCTGTAACTGGGTCCTCACTTGACGTGCTATTTATAATACTGGTATATACCCATATGGCAGAGTTCTGAGTCCAAAAACATGTATTCTCAAAAACATGTGCTCTCTTTTCCATGTACTATATTTTCAGACTTGCTTTATCCTTCATATCATTACCTGGTTGAGGCATTGTCCATTCCTCACATTTAAAAAGGTCACTTGGCTCAGACATCTTTCCAACACCTGCTGAATTCAAAGCTCGGGAACGGAACTCATAGAAATGTCCTTCAGTCAGACCTGTTACCTTGTATGAAGATACATATATTACAATAACACTATAATCTACTGTAGTAAAATAAGATTATTTATACATTGAGTGATATATATTATGCGAAAAGATGATGAATGGTACCTTATATATTGTTTCTTGGATTTGTTCATTATTGACGTCTTTCCAAGAAACATCCTCAGGATCATGTTGATCAAGAAAATATCCAAGCACTTCTTTCCCTGCTGTGAATTTTGGAGCCTTCCAACAGATTGTCATTTCATCCTTACCACAGCTCAAGAGATCAAAACCATAGGGGGCGGATGGACAGTCTATGAATAAATGATAGGTTTAGTAACATGTATAATTGTTGAGTGCATTGGAGTAACTAGAACTGACTGGGCTCTGCAACAATTTGTTCAACAATTTTGTGCAGACCTCAGACTAGACCTAAAAAAGTAAAAAATACTCACCTTTCTTCTCCTCCTATGGGCATTTCCGCTCTTCGTGTAGTACTGCGTTTAGGCACACACTACACTGTGACCTGAGGTTGCACAGCATCAGGTCATAGTGGTCACATTCCATCCCAGGACTAGGAGCATCATACTCATCGCTCACTGGGCCCTGGAAATGAATCCATTTGTCCTTCTCCTGAACCCCTTCCTGACTTTTGGCCCCACAGCAGCCACTTCCCCTTCTTCCATGGTAGCTACGCCCCTCTTTAGTGGGCTACTCAGTTTAACATGGATCTGTCAGGTCTCCTATCTGATGGCAGTATATGACAGAGGGGAAGACTCTGAGCTTGGAAATATTTCGTTTTATTTATTAAATTCATCATAATTTTACAAACAAAAAGAGCCTGTTAGTCATACTTACTCCTGAGTACACAAAGTGATTGGCAGCTCACCGTGTATTCAGACTCTTATGCATCAGCAGTATGTGAAAGGGGCATTCAGGATTCAGGCTTCCCAGACAACATTTAAACCACTTTTTGTATGAAATCAAATACTGAATCAAATCATAATAAACTATACAGTAACAGTGGCTGTGTACAAACTAACTGGTTTGACTTTGGGCTAACTCTAAGGGAGTTATCCTGGCAGTTCCTGCTTTTAACCCTTTAACCCCCATTCAGGGATCTGGTTTTCACTGCAGGGGAGCCATCAAACCTATCACTCTAAAGATAGTCGCGATGTAGTTGCTTGCTGACCTATGGGAGTCAGAGACACCAGTGCAAAGCACCAAGAGGTCAGACAATATCCATAGTCTGGTTGAGGTTAGCGTAGGCAGCGTACAAACAAATATGAGAAATAAGTTCGAGGTCAGGGCAGGTAGCAATATGAGAAACAGGTTATCTGATATAATTAAATCTGACAAGCCCCCTTACAGTGTAAAACAAAAAAGTGATGCACTACTTGTCTCTTACAAGTTATGCTGTTTTCTGTGCTGCCAGTCCAGTCCTCCTGCTGCTGCTTTTTTACAGACTTCAGCAGTTATGTGCAGGTATACAGCCAATCACTGTCCTCAGCAGTATACCGTCAGAGAAATGGCGCTGGAGAAAGGGGTAAGCAGTATCAATTGTTATTTGACACCATTCTTTGGCTTGTCTGAGATTTTATCTCGGACAATCTCTTTAACCTGTAGGATACCAACGTCGTACATGTACAGCGCTGGAAACTGCTCCCGCCCGATCAGCTGCAAGGGTCTGGCAGTCACTGATACCCAGACCCCTGCTGTATGCGCCGGCATCGGTGAAAACACTGATGCCGGCGCATTATCCTGACTCTATAAAAATATCACATGATCCACCATGTCAGCTGAATGCCGTAAAAAAAAAATAACTGTGTCAAAAAGGCCATTTTCTGGTCACCTTGCCTCACAAAAAAGTGTAATACAAAGTGATCAAAAAGTTCTATGTACCCCAAAATGGTACCAATCAAACAGTCATCTCATCCCGCAAAAAATGAGCCCCTACCTAAGACAATCGCTCAAAAAATAAAAAAAATAGGGCTCTCAGAAATTGCCAACACAAAAACTAATTTTATTCTCTTCAAAAATGATTTTACTGTGAAAAACTTAGCAAAAATAAAAATGATAGACGTATTAGGTATCGCCGCATCTGTAATGACCTGCTCTATAAAAATATCACATTCACCCCCTCAGGTGAATGCTGTAAAAAATATATTTAAAAAAATGCCAAAACAGCCATTTTTTTCACCTTGCCTCACAAAAAGTTTAATACCAAGCAATCAAAAAGTCTTATGTACCCCAAACAGGTACCAATCAAACCATCACCTCATCCCACAAAAAATTAGCCCCATAAACCTAGCCATCAAAATCTGTGCTGCAAAAGCCATATGGCGCTCCTTCCTTTCTGAGTCCTGCCATGTGCCCCCACAGCAGTTTACCACCAAATATGGGGTGTTGCCATATTCAGGAGAAAATGGGTAACAAATTATGGGGTGCTTTTTCTCCTGTTAACCCTTGTGAAAATGAAAAAATTTGGGGTTAAAGTAACATTTTATTGGAAGAAACGAAACTTTTCATTTTTACAGCCAGGTGTTTGCAAATTCCGTAAAACACTTAGGGGGTCAAAATGCTCAGTACCTTCCTTAATATATTCTTTAAGGGGCCTAGTTTCCAAAATGGGGTAACTTTTTGAGGGTTTCCACTGTAGGGGTACGTCAGGGTCTCTTTAAATACAAAACTGTGCCAAAAAAACATTCTACCGAAATCTGCCTCAAAAATCAATTAACAAAATTATAAAGCAGACATATGGGGAATGTTGATTGGTATATTGACTATTTGTCTTAAAGGGTTGTCCGGGTTCAGAGTTGCCCATTTCCAGACATATGACATTTTCACCAGGTAGCCCCCCCTGATTTGAGCATCTTCACAGTTCATGCTCTGATGCTCTTCTTTGCCCTGCTCTTGTGACGAACCGGGCTCTTCTTAGGGCTGCCAGGCAAAGGCTTCCGCCCAGCAGTGAGCCCGGTGACCTCATCGGCACTGATGGGCGGGCTTTAGCACTGCCCTAGCCTGTAAAAAAAGCTAGGGCAGCCCTAAAGCCCACCCATCAGAGCCGGTGACGTCACCGAACACACTGCTGGGCGGAAACCTCCACCTGGCAGTGTGTTATTGTAAATAAAAGAGCCCTTTCCCTGCGCTATCCAGCGCAGGGCAAGGGTGCGCATCGGAGCATGAACTGCTCCGATGCTAACATCAGGGGGGCTGTCTGGGTGAAATTATCGGTATGTCCGGGTTCAGCTCTCAGAACCCAGAGAACCCCTTTAAAAGTAGAGAAATTAAAATTTAGAAAATTTAAAATTTTTGCACATTTTTGGGAAATTTTTGATTATTTTATAAATAAAGGTGAAATATATCGACTCAAATTTACCACTGTCATGAAGTACAATGTGTCACGAGAAAACAAACTCAGAATGGCTTGGATAAGTAAAAGCTTTCCAAAGTTATTACCACATAAAATGACACATGTCAAGACGGAGCCTGGCCGCTTATGGAGGAAGACGTGTGAGAAACGAGCTCCTCCACAGCAGTCCCTGCAAGCAGCCTTAAGATTGCCATTTTCCAGCGCAAACATGGTCAGGTATGGCAAGGACCGAAAGGTGGACAATGCCGACACACCACCGGCTCATAAACACTCCTCAGACATACATAAATTCTTGCAACAGAAGACTATGAACTCTCAGCCGCGGCCAACCAAGATGGCGCCTGATGACACAGTGGTAGCTGAGAGTGAGGAGGACTTAGACCAGCTTAGCAGCTGCACAAGTGAATATGGTGACTCAGAAATTGCCGCCGCTTCTAAAGACTTCTTTAAGGAGATCATCATGCAGGCTTTACACCCGGTTCTCTCTGATTTATCTGAGATCAAGACCGAGATCAAGCATGTGGGAGCAAGAGTGGAGGGGCTAGAAAACACGTGCGCAGCCATCATAGCACATTCGGCGGCCCTGGAATCCCGGTTGTCAGATCATTTGGCCCACATTAACAAAGCACTAACCTTGAACAAAGATCAGGAACACAGAAACAGAAGGTGCAATGTTTGCATAAAAGGACTACCTGAATCGTGGGCAGCAGACGCTCTAAATAAAATCGCCCTGGGAGTTTTTGGGGGTCTCATAGGAGACTCTGCGGCCCAAAGAAGTAACTATAGAAAGGATCCACAGATCTCTTAGACCTAAGCCGCCTCTGACCAAACCTCTTAGGGACGTGATTTGCGGCCTTCTTTCATATGTAGACACAGCTAAGATCTTAGCAGTTGCAAGAGAAAAGGCCCCTGTAATGTACGCAGGAGTAGAACTTGCGCTCTACCAAGATGTGGCTCCTTCCATATTAGCAGAGAATTCTCAGACTTTTTCTCAAACAGCTATGCCAAAAAAATATTGCATGGCTATACCCTTTTGGTCTCTCTATTGTGCACAATGGCAGACGAATACATATCCACACACCTGAAGATCTTACCAAATCGTGGTCACTGCTGGACATAGAACCCATAAAGATACTGTCCTGGATGCCTGCTGAGACGGATGTCACCATACCTGCACTACCGGCACAGGAACCATGGCACCAGGCCCCTAAGAGCAAGCACCAACGCCCTGGTCAACGCGCACCTCAAAACACCTTAGACCCGGCATGAATCGGACTGTAGTCAGTGATTCTTGGCACGGATTTGAATATTACTCTAGACCCACACGTGGATTTCTCCATATCCAAATCCCACATACCCACTAGAATGCTGGGCAAACTGCTATACAAACTTCAGGAACTACACTTGATAGATGTATGGTACTCCTGCAACCCATCCACAAGAGATTACACCTTTCACTGCATACCACATAAGTCCTTTCAATGCTTGGACTATATATTTGCTTCAGCACATGCTCTCTCCATTTTCTCCTTAGCTCAAATAGGCACAATCACGATCTCAGACCACGCACCATGTTGCGCGACATGTCACTTAGCCCAACTTCCCCATGGAGAGTGATTAACGAATCATTACTGGGATCAGACACCAACCAGACACGTTAGACATCATCTTTGCTCGTTATTCGAGAACTCCTCATCACCACAAGTTTCACCCTCCTTGTTGTGGGAATCCCACAAGGCATACATAAGAGGGGTGCTGGTTGAAGTGGGTTCTCGGGTCAAAAAGGAAAGGCAAAAGAAAATAGACTCATTATTAGACCAAATTGCCAAAATGGAGCAACTTAATAAATCCTCCCAGTCACAAATGAGACAACAACTTAAACAAACATCCTAGAACTGCGACATGCGAAACATCTCTATTTTAAACACAAACTATATATACATGGAGACAAGGGAGGAAAATGTATGTCCTCCTTAATTAAGAAAACAAGGGAAAATAAGGGAGAGTCAGGGATCATTGCACACTCAGACAGCTGACATAGCCAAAGCTTTCCACTCCTACTATTCAGGGCTTTACAACATACAAACTACTACTAGGTCCTTACCCACAACACGTATCCCAAATTTTTTAGATTCACAGAATTTTCCCACTATCACTCCAGACGAAGCATCCAACCTTCTGTCTCGAGTCACAACGGACGAACTGAGAGATATACTGCACAGTTTCACCCCAGAAAAAAAGTCCTGGGCCAGATGGCCTACCCCTCATCTATTACAAAAAATTTGAGGATGTGTTATTACCCCAACTGGTCTCCCTTTGCAATCATCTGCTCCAAGGTGGCTCACTATATCCAAATCACAAGAAGCACACATTACACTGATACATAAAACTGGAAAAGACCCTCAATTATGTGGGAATTACCGCCCCATCTTGTTACTAAACCTCGATCTAAAAGTATGGGCTAAACTGATAGCCATGCGCATCAGCCCTCTACTCACACAACTAATAGGGAAGGAACAAGCGGTTCTTCTTCAAGGGCATGGAGGGAAGGGACAACTCCTGCAAAATGCTACATGTTATACACTTAGTACACAAACATAAACTACCCTTAGCACTGTTGGGAATTGATGCGGAAAAGGCATTTGACCGAGTCAATTGGGCCTTTAT
This sequence comes from Bufo bufo, assembly GCF_905171765.1. NCBI lineage: Eukaryota > Metazoa > Chordata > Amphibia > Anura > Bufonidae > Bufo > Bufo bufo. The sequence continues at coordinate 354,625,803 of NC_053391.1, read as the reverse complement.
AGAAGCTACTTTACGTTAAGTTCAACTTTCCCTCGGAATTAATCGCGGCTATATTTGCACCATATGCACAACCCTCAGCTCCCATAAAAATAAATGGCACCCTGTCACCTTCATTTAAAATCACTAATGGAACGAGACAGGGTTGTCCTCTCTCACCTTCCCTTTTTATACTAGTGGTAGAAACTCTCCTCCAGAATGTCAGGCAGAATCCCTCTATTGTAGGATTTAAAATGGGCCCCTTACAACTTTAGGCTCCATTCACACGTCCGCAATGTGTTTTGCGGAAACACGGAGTCACGGATCCGCAAAACACGGAAAGCGGCAATGTGCGTTCCGCATTTTGCGGACCGCACATTGCCGACATAATAGAATATGCCTGTTCTTGTCCGCAATTGCGGACAAGAATAGGACATGTTCTATTTTTTTGCGGAAACGGAAGCACGGATGCGAAAGTGCGGATCCGCAAATGTGGATGCGGACAGCACATTCCGTCCCCATAGAGAATGAATGGGTCCGCACCCTTTCCGCAAAATTGCGGAAAGGATGCGGACACATTTTGCGGACGTGTGAATGGAGCCTAAATGTGTTGCCTTCACAGATGATTTACTATTTCTCGTCTCAAACCCAGTATCTGATTTATCTTACAAAAATATTAGATGATTTTGGCCTTTTGTCCAATTTTAAAGTGAATGTGTTAAAGTCAGAAGTACTTAACATTTCCATTCCTGCAAAAGAGGTCTCCTTAGCGAAGAAACATTCCCTCTACCCATGGGTCACTCACTACTTCTTTGAAATACTTAGGCATCCAACTTCCAAAACAGCTCTCGAAATTGTTCAATCTAAATTTTCTTCCCCTCTTAACGGAGATTAAAAACCTTCTACAGGATTATGACTTCCCCTTTATCTCATGGATGGGTCGCAGGAACCTTCTCAAGACATACATTGTGCCAAAGATATTATATACCCTCTTGATGATACCAATTTACCTACCAGCCAGCTTCTTTAGTTCTATCAGATCCCTATTCTCCAAATTTCTTTGGAAAGGACGTAGACCCAGACTACCCTACACTCTGCTTATGAAAAAACAAGATTGTGCTGTCTTCACTATTGCATACTGTTTATTTGTGTGCCTTCAGCACCATCTAGTGACCTTTATCTGTAAGTGCATCTTTTGCCTTGTTAAGTTATGCATATTCATTAGGTCACCTGACTTCCTGCTCACAGTGCTTTCTGGGAAAGAGACAGGCTCCTGCTTCCTTTTCTCCTCACCTCATGGAAGGAGCAGCTGCACATTGTGTGTCTCTTGCTAAAGCATCGTCGGTAAGGGATTAATTCATGTTTTTGTATTAGTTTTGTGTACACTGTACTGTATACTCAGTTCTTGTATGTTCATTTTCTTATAGTTTACCTTATCTACTGCCGGTTAATAAAAACCACAGACTACAGAAACAAGTCTCATCCTATTAACTAGTAGAATCGTGATATCTGCCTGTTGAACTGCATACAGACCCCGGGGGTACATGTTGTGAGAACAGGACAAGATCATGGTGGTTTGGGCCTACCTGACATCGCATCATACCATAAAGCGATGCATCTCAATAGATGGTTGGAGCTGGAAGTTCAGGCACAACATTCTTTGGGTGCCTCGATTCAGAAAGCTCTTTGGTGGCCAACAGAAGGGACCCTTAGACATCCTGACTTTGACCCATTACTGAAAGGAACTTGTAAGGTCTGGTTGTCTATGAGGGACACACTGGCCCCCTTTCCATCCCCATTACTCCCTTCAAGACTGCTTCCCATAGCTATTGCAAACATTGATTCACCTTACTCAGATTTTTGGGAAAAGTTTAAAAATATCCCTGTTGCTGATCTTTTTCATCTCAGCAGGATGCCATCGCGAGAAAAGCTAGATCTACTACAATATGCACCTATTAAACCGCTTCATCTAGCACAATTTAAGAGAGTAGCAGAGAGATTCTTACAGGCCTTCTCCTTCAAAAGGCAACTTCCTTCATTTGAAACTGTTCTATCTACTGGTTTGTTAGCACCAAGGAAAGTGGGAAAACTCTACTCCTTACTCATCACTCCACAAACCTATTTGAGATCTACTTTCATCTCCTCATGGGAAAGGAAGCTGAACATAACTCTCAAAGATGAAGAACTACAGGCAACCCTGCGCACATCACATGGCTTTTCACCGTATGTAAGACTGCAGGAAAATCACTACAAATTGTTAACCCGCTGGTATAAAACCCCGGAATTTCTCTGTGCACATAAACTATCCCAATCCAGAAATGACTGGAGGTGTGAGTCAAATGTTGGCTCCCTTTCCCATATTTAGTATGACTGCCCGCTCATCTCCACTTACTGGAAACAGGTAGAGAGGACCATTCAGGAAGTTTGCTCAACTTCCTTCACTCTTAAGTTTGACCAAATTGCACTGGCGAGAGCAAGCTCATCTTACTTACCATCCAAGAAAAATTTCATCACCCACCTGTTAGCAGCGGCTTAGGCCCTCATCCCTCTTCATTGGAGGATCCACCATCTTTTTAAGAATGGCAAGTAGAACCAGGGACAAATATCTTAAAACTCTGGGCACCCTGGAGACAGTTCCAGATACAAACTTCACTAGAAACTTAAACAAGCACTTTCTCACTCTCCTCGGCAAGACCTTCTCAATTAGCATGTTGCAAGAAAGTAACATAATATCAGCTGTCCATCTCATTAAACCACCCCTCCCCCTCCCCACCCCCAGTCTCGCTTACCTTGATATTCTCCCCTCTCAATTAGAGGTTTATACTGCAAAAGTCTACAGTTTATCACACTACGTACTTGTATGTAATTTTGTTACAACAATGTTCTATATGGTCATTGTACCTTGGTTTATTGATGAAAAATAAAGAATTTATAAAAAATTTAATAAAATGACACGTCAGATTTGCAAAAATCGTCCTGGTGATTTAAGGTGAAAAACGGCTCAGTACTGAAAGGGTTAAGCTATCTATTTATTATTACATTAAAAAATTAGTGGAGCAAATGAAAAAGAATGTTTTTGTGTAATGGAAACATGTTCACCATGTCTTTATACTTACAAACAGCCTCATTTATATTCAATGGGTCAGATATAGGTGATATTTCACTAAGCCCAGCTTCATTTGCTGCTCTCACACAGAACTCATAGTCTTTCCCAGTCTGTAACTTGGGCACGGTAAACCTGTATAGATATACAATTGTTAACATGTTATTGCTTAAAGAAATGTTGTTACTCCAACATTTTAATAGTCAGTGTCATTTTGATTTTTACCTCTTAAAGGGGTTGTCCAATGAATAATATTCTACAGTTTTTAAACCAGCACCTGGATCTGAATACTTTTGTAATTGTATATAATTAAAAATGTAGTATAGCTTTTGACTTATTTAACAAAATCTATCTGTATAGCACCACCTGCAGTTTGCTCTTTTTATAATTTCTATTTCCACCTCACTGAGGTGGACGCACATGCTCAGTTTTATCCTTCAAATGCCACCAGCTGCAACAGAAAGGACATGTCCCGTGAGAAAAGACTCCTGAGCTGCCCCAGTCTTTCCTGGGGAAAAACAAAACAGTTTTTGTAATCTAGCTACCCTTAGGTCTCCATGAAGTATAATTTTATTCTTCAAGCAATAAACCGATGCCATGAAAGGTGACACACGGTTTCTGCAGTAATGCTAAAGGTGGAATGTTACACTATGGTCCCCATTTACGGAGAATATGCTCCAAATTTTTAATCTGTGTACCTCCCTCAATCAGCACCACTCTGAGTCCTCCAGTGTTTTTTTACTACAGTGGGATGCGAAAGTTTGGGCAACCTTGTTAATCGTCATGATTTTCCTGTATAAATCGTTGGTTGTTACGATAAAAAATGTCAGTTAAATATATCATATAGGAGACACACACAGTGATATTTAAGAAGTGAAATGAAGTTTATTGGATTTACAGAAAGTGTGCTATAATTGTTTAAACAAAATTAGGCAGGTGCATAAATTTGGGCACCACAAAAAAGAAATGAAATCAATATTTAATAGATCCTCCTTTTGCAGAAATTACAGCCTCTAAACGCTTCCTGTAGGTTCCAATGAGAGTCTAGATTCTGGTTGTAGGTATTTTGGACCATTCCTCTTTACAAAACATCTTTAGTTCATTCAGGTTTGATGGCTTCCGAGCATGGACAGCTCTCTTTAAGTCACACCACAGATTTTCAATAATATTCAGGTCTGGGAACTGAGATGGCCATTCCAGAACGTTGTACTTGTTCCTCAGCATAAATGCCTTAGTGGATTTTGAGAAGTGTTTAGGGTCGTTGTCTTGTTGAAAGATCCAGCCCCGGCGCAGCTTCAGCTTTGTCACTGATTCCTGGACATTGGTCTCCAGAATCTGCTGATACTGAGTGGAATCCATGCGTCTCTCAACTTTGACAAGATTCCCAGTCCCTGCACTGGCCACACAGCCCCACAGCATGATGGAACCACCACCATATTTTACTGTAGTTAGCATGTGTTTTTCTTAGAATGCTGTGTTCTTTTTCCTCCATGCATAACGCCCCTTGTTACGGCCAAATAACTCAATTTTAGTTTCATCAGTCCATAGTACCTTATTCCACAATGAAGCTGGCTTGTCCAAATGTGCTTTAGCCCACCTCAAGCGGCACTTTTTGTGCTGTGGGCAGAGAAAAGGCTTCCTCTGCATCACTCTCGCATACAGCATCTCCTTGTGTGAAGTGCGCCGAATGGTTGAACGATGCACAGTGACTCCATCTGCAGCAAGATGATGTTGTAGGTCTTTGGTGCTTGTCTGTGGGTTGACTCTGACTGTTCTCACCATTCGTCGCTTCTGTCTATCCGAGATTTTTCTTGGTCTGCCACTTCGAGCCTTAACTTGAACTGAGCCTGTGGTCTTCCATTTCCTCAATATGTTCCTAACTGTGGAAACAGACAGCTGAAATCTCTGAGACAGCTTTCTGTATCCTTCCCCTAAACCATAATGGTGAACAATCTATGTCTTCAGGTCATTTGAGAGTTGTTTTGAGACCCCCATGTTGCTACTCTTCAGAGAAAATTAAAAGAGGAGGGAAACTTACAATTGACCCCCTTAAATACTCTTTCTCATAATTGGATTCACCTGTGTATGTAGGTCAGGGGTCACTGAGCTTACCAAGCCAATTTGAGTTCCAATAATTAGTTCTAAAGGTTTTGGAATCAATAAAATGACAACAGTGCCCAAATTTATGCACCTGCCTAATTTTGTTTAAACAATTATAGCACACTTTCTGTAAATCCAATAAACTTAATTTCACTTCTCAAATATCACTGTGTGTGTCTCCTATATGATATATTTAACTGACATTTTTTATCGTAACAACCAACGATTTATACAGGAAAATCATGACGATTAACAAGGTTGCCCAAACTTTCGCATCCCACTGTATGTTCCCCGGTCCTATGCTGTCAATGCTAATTGGTCAGTGTAAGAGCAGTAAAGTTCCCTTTCTCTTTATATAAATGAGTGACTATGTAATTAGCACATAATTAGTACATTATTTTGAATGTCTGTGTGTGTATACAGTTGTGTTCAAAATTATTCAACCCCCACTGAAATTGAGTGTTTTGGCCAGTTTGACATTGATTTTGATCATTTCAGTCATCTTGTTTACAATTAAATCAAAGAGGCACTTGTAAGTCAGACAAATATAACATAACATTTATAATGAAATAACCACAAATGTCTTTTCTGTGCTCACATCATTATCAGTTGTATTCAACCCCCAAGTGACATTCAATCTTAGTACTTAGTACAACATCCTTTTCCAGTTATAACAGCTTTTAAATGTGAAGCATAGCTTGACACAAGTGTCTTGCAGCGATCTACGGGTATCTTCGCCCATTCTTCATGGGCAAAAGCCTCCAGTTCAGTCACATTCTTAGGCTTGCGCGCTGCAACTGCTTTCTTTAAGTCCCACCAGAGGTTCTCAATCGGATTTAAGTCTGGTGACTGCGATGGCCACTTCAAAATGTTCCAGCCTTTAATCTGCAACCATGCTCTAGTGGACTTGGAGGTATGCTTGGGATCATTGTCCTGTTGAAAGGTCCAACGTCTCCCAAGCCTCAGGTTTGTGACGGACTGCATCACATTTTCATCCAATATCTCCTGGTACTGAAGAGAATTCATGGTACCTTGCTTCCCTGTACCTGTAGAAGCAAAACAGCCCCAAAGCATGATTGACCCCCCACTATGCTTCACAGTAGGCAAGGTGTTCTTTTCTTCATAGGCCTTGTTCTTCCTCCTCCAAACGTAGCGTTGATCCATGGGCCCAAACAATTCTAATTTTGTTTCATCAGTCCACAGAACACTATCCCAAAACTTTTGTGGTTTGTCCACATGACTTTTGGCATACTGCAGTCGACTCTTCTTATTCTTTGGAGACAGCAAGGGGGTGCGCCTGGAAGCTCAGGCATGGAGGCCTTCATTACGCAGTGTGCGCCTTATTGTCTGAGCTGAAACTTCAGTACCCACATCTGACAAATCTTTTTTCAGTTCCTCAGCAGTCACACGGGGACTTTTCTCCACTTTGCGCACAGCAGTCGAAGTCAGCATCTTCTTTCTGCCACGACCAGGTAGCGTTTCAACAGTGCCCTTTGCCTTGAATTTGCGAATGATGCTTCCTATGGTGTCTCTTGGTATGTTTAACATCTTTGCAATCTTCTTATAGCCATTGCCCTTCCTGTGAAGATAAATCACCTCTTCTCTTGTCTTCCTGGACCATTCTCTTGACTTCACCATGTTTGTAAACACACCAGTAAATGTCTAGAAGGAGCTGAGTATCACAGTCCTTTTAAATCTGCCTAATTGGTGCTTATTATGCTTGATTGCTGCTCCTTGACATCCACAGGTGTTTTCAATACCTGATCGAAAACACTTGAATGAACCTCTGTTCTTAAGAGTTGTAGTCTTTAAGGGGTTGAATAATTGTGTCAATGAAGAAATCACAAAAAAACATTTAATGCTGTATTACAAAAACAATTGATGTCATTTTAGTTGCATTTGGTTCTTTAAAAAGTCCTTGTAAGATTTCATTCTGAACACAATTACAAATGTACACTAAATTCCCTAAAACCCTTTACAGCATTGGGGGGTTGAATAATTTTGAACACAACTGTATATCTAAGTGTGTGTGTGTGTGTGCGCCAGACTGATATAATGGGCTGAAATTTGTGGCATTTTCTTTAACTCTGTATTATGCCATGCTGACATTCTACACAGTACCTAACAGAAAGGTCAATGACAGTGTTTTTATATTGGGCTCATACTGCTACAGTCAATAGTATTAGTTAATTTAAAATATTTTATACATACTTTCAAATACACAGAGTTTACAAAACTAAATGTTCTGTGCCAGGCATCAGTCAGAAAGTTATGGCATATCATAGCCATATGCTATGACTTAGTATTAGGAAATACCTTATTGCACATTAGAGGAGTTGTCCTCAGGATTGGCCATCACTAGTTGATTGATGGAGGTTCTCACACTCCCAGCACCCTCGCTGATCAGCAGGGCCAGATTAAGGGTTCCAGGAGTATGCAGCAGTTCATTCACTGGGGACCCCAAATTAATGTGAAGCCCTCCTCCACAACATACTGAACAACATTTAAAAAACTTATGTACTCCTTTGGAGTACACCATGAGGAATTTTCAATGCAGTGTGCACCACACAGCTTTTTTTTCGGCATAGCGAATTGTATGGGCAATGTGTTCTAATATATGTTTTTATTGACTATTTTTATATATATTTTTTATAAGTATTTTAACCCAGTGTTCACAGGGTATATTGTTTAATAAACTCCTAAACTTTATATCTCGGTCCCACGTGAATTCCTAATGTTTTGAGTGCCGGTTCTATCTTATATCCATGAATAAGCTAGCTCAAGGGAGGTAAAAGTACCGTATTTTTCGCCCTATAAGACGCACCTGCCCATAAGAAGCACCTAGGTTTTTGGGGAGGAAAATAAGAAAATAAATATTTTGAACCAAAAGGTGTGCTTTTGGTGGGTTTTGAACTAATGGTGATCTGTGGATGGCACTGTTATGGGGATCTGTGGATGGCACTGTTATGGGGATCTGTAGATGGCACTGTTATGGGGATCTGTGGATGGAACTGTTATGGGGGGATCTGTGGATGGCACTGTTATGGGGGGTTCTGTGGCTGGCACTGTTATGGGGGATGTGTGGATGGCACTGTTATGGGGGATCTGTGGATGGTACTGTTATGGGGATCTGTGGATGGCACTGTTATGGGGGATGTGGATGGCACTGTTATGGGGGCATCTGTGGATGACACTGTTATGGGGGGATCTGTGGATTACACTGTTATGGGGAGGATCTGTGGATTACACTGTTATGGGGAGGATCTGTGGATGACACTGTTATAGGAGGGATCTGTGGATGACACATATAGCATCTTATGCTATAGTGTCATCCACAGATCACCCCCTGTACACAGGGACACAGGGACACTGTTATGGGGGGGGGGGGGAGGCCGGCAACTGGTGTTGAAATCGGGGCCCGGTGCAGTCACTTTACTCTATTACATCGGGCCCTGCTCACACCAGTATTTATATGTAAAGTGTGGCCAATCCATATGTAAAGTGTAGGCAAGGTAGCGCAATCCACTACTCACTATGAAACTCCCATACTAGCAAGCACTGCAGGCTGGCCAGTCACTCACTTCCTCACGGCGCATGCTCCTCCTGCTTCATTAATAAAGTGGGAGGAGCATGCGTGTGAGGAAGTGAGTGACTGGCCAGCCTGCAGTGCCTGCTAGTATGGGGGTTTCATAGTGAGTAGTGGATTGCGCTACCTTGCCTACACTTTACATATGGATTGGCCACACTTTACATATGAATACTGGTGTGAGCAGGGCCCTGTGTAATAAAGTACAGTGACTGCACTGGGCCCGCCGTGAGTTGCCGGCCTCCAGCCCCTCCTCCCTCCCTGCTGATATATCGCAGGCCACGCTGTGCAGCATTGTGGCCGGCGATGTATCAGTGTTAGCAGAGTAAAAATGGCAGCATTCGCCCCATAAGACGCACTGCCATTTCCCCCCACTTTGGGGGGGGGGGGGAGTGCATGTTATGGGGGCGAAAAATACGGTAATTTCTTTTCAGGTGTGGACATGCCCCTCTTTATGAGACTCTACCCGTTCCATGTATTCCTCCCACCCCTTTCATGAAGTGTCCTCTATGCGCTGTGCAGTGGATGTGCCAACTCTGCTGGGAGTTCGAGAGGGCTCAGCTTTTTCAAGGAACCCTCCCGGATGTTCCAGGAGAGTTGGCAAGTTTGCACTATAGATAGAATAACATCTATATACATAGCTACTCACAAACACTCACTACATGCATAACCTGATTATAGACCTATATGTACATCATATGCATGGATAGCGCCATTCAATATGCACTGTGGGAAGGGGAAAGCTTCACAGCAAAGTTTGCAGCATTTTTTACACTCCATAAATACAGTATTTAGTGTTAGGCTGAATTCACAAGAGCGTTAATACTTTCCGTTGTTCTGCTCCGTTATAGGAGCAGAATGGCGAAAATAACAGAAGTGCCACATTCAGCACATTACTAAAACGAACAGAGCTGGACAGACTCAATTGAGTACAATTGGGTCTTCTCACAATGCTACTTTTTACCAAACAAAAAGTCCTGCATGCAGGATTTTGTTCTCTGGTCTTTGACAGAATCTGTGATAGAGGCCAGGACAACACAGATGTGAACAGATAGTATCAGATCTAAGTATAGCATCAGATCCAAGTTTAACACACAAATACAGTGCAGAAACAAGATCACTACATAAATACAAAACCGGAGCTAAGCATAGTACATAAATACAGCACCAGAACCAAGCTCATACCATAAATACAATGCCAGAATTAACCTCAGTACATACCGTAAACAGAGCTCCAGAACCAATCATAGTATGTATATACATCAGAAGCTTGAAAAAAGTTCAGTACTGATACCATTTACATACTCCGCTTAGCCTTGCCATATAAGCTTGTAGTGTGAAACTGCAGCTCCCAGTATGGCCTGAAGAGGTGTAAAGGTATGCTGGGAGTTGTTGTTTCACAAAACAGAATGCTATCACCCATCATCAGATGTAGATCATACAGGTGATTACAGCATTCTTCATACTCAGTCTTAGTCAGCAGCAGAATAAACATTTACATTTAGTGACTTACAGGTGGTGTCTCTTCTAGAGTACTTTTCCATATAGTTCAGACCCCCATGATGTCATCTCCCAGCCCCTACTCATCTCTGCAGATTTTGCCAAGAAGATGTCTCCAGCTTCTTGGTTTACCAACCAATCAGTACCCTATATGCTACACCAGAATGGTGGGCCAGGAAATCAGTGGTTCTCTTGTCCCACTGGTGCTCAATTGCTCAATTGGATCTCTTGTTCGATGCTCAATTGCATCTGCACCCTGTGGACACAGACCCAATTGAGTGCATGGGCCCCAGAAAACAGGTGAATGGACCTGGTGACTGCGGCACCCCACCCAGTATGAGTGCAGAGTGGGCCTTGGAGCAAGTACTCTAACTACACAAATGATGATCAGCTGATCAGAGGTAGCTCAGTCACTGTCCACTACAAGATTGATGGACCTGTGTAGTTTCGTTGCCGACTTCTGGCGATGGAGCTACACCTGAACAGCTGATCAACTGGGGTGTTGGTTGTTGGACCCCCACGAATCAGCTATTGATGGCTTATCCTGAGGATAGGCAATAACTTAGTAAAGCCCAGACAATCGCTTTAGTATTGCAGTATGGACACCATTCAAACCTTTTAACCAAAAATATTTCAATGTAACAGTTTATTATTTGTCTCTAATAAATCTAAAAGTGGATATTGATTATTTCATATCATATAGATATATAGAATCTAATATATAAAGCTGAGTGTATGTGTGTCCGCTAAAGGAATCTGCACCGTTGTATTTACAATCACAAAATTTGGCACACAGGCACATCAGGTGTCCGGGAAGGTTTTAGAACAGGTCTCAGCTCTCTAGGATGTACCGTTCCTGAGATATTCCCCAAAAATGCATTAGCCAATAGAAGCTTGGTCACATGACCCTTATCAGCCAGTAGAAGCTCTCAGGTCCTTTGGCCTCCTACAGTTTTACTTCAGGTTTCCATAACAACCCAGCCATTTATCTTCACTTCTATAGATGAGCTTTAAAGGAAATCTGTCACCAGGATAATCGCTATTGAAGTAAAGCCATGGCCTAATAGCACTTAGTACCTTATTTCAAGATATGCCTTTGTTCCAACAATAGGTGTTTTTATCCTCAGAAAATCCAGTTTAGGCTCCTTTCACATCACTGTTTCTCCCTTCCATTCTCCGGCTCCGTTGAGGAGCAGGAGAACGGAAAGGCTGGATTCTGCAGATAACTGAGACCTAACTGAGGGTAACGGAGCCTAAAGACCCCATAGACTATAATGGGGTCCGTTTGGTGTCCGCTCAGAATATGATTTGCATGCAGGATTTTCGTCTCTGCTCAAAAATCATATTCTGAGCGGACACCGAACGGACCCCATTATTAGGGTTGCCACCTTTTCTTCAAGCCAAACCCGAACATGGGTGGAACGCATCGGGTCCAGAAGTTGCGTTCCACAGGCCGGAAGTGGGTCCAGCTGTGGAGAGCAAGATGTAAATGAGGAACGGGCCAAGCAGACAGAATATCAGAGAGGACAGTAGGGTAAAAGGAAACACAAGGAGGAACATAAGTAAAAGAAAACATTTAAAGGAGGGAGGGAGGGAGTGTCTGAAGACAGCGCCACCCTGCACTAACATCACAGCTGATCGTCCCTGCTGCTGACACCTCATCGGCCGCCGCTGACTGACACCCTACGCCGCCGCTCACCGCCAGCTGTCAGGTGTGCAAGTCTGCAATTTGAATCCTGTGCCCGGGTCTGAGAACGGCTTGTACTCGGCACAGGATTACAAACCCGGATTGTCTGGGTCATTCCCGTACGGGTGGCAACCCTACCCATTATAGTCTATGGGGTCTTTAGGCTCCGTTAAGCTCAGTTAGGTCTCAGTTATTTGCAGAATCCGTCCTTTCCATTCTCCTGCTCCTCAATGGAGCCGGAGAACGGAAAGGAGAAACAGTGATGTGAAAGGAGCCTTACTTGAAATGCAAATGAGCCAGTAAGTTGCCCAGAGGGGCGTCACTCTTGCAGGAATGAGCCCAGACACGCCCCCTGCCACAAGGTGTCCACCCTCAAAAGACTTAAAACCCCGCCCCCAGGTCTGTCAAGCCACGCCCCTGATCCAGTCAGGCCACACCATCTCCTACTCCTGAGCCGACAGGGATTGAAAAAAATGAAGGTAAAAATCAACTTCTGTCAGCTGCAGACAGGGGCGTAGCTATAGGGGGTGCAGAGGTAGCAGTCGCTACCGGGCCCAGGAGCCTGAGGGGGCCCAAAAACCCTTGTGCCACATAAGACACTGGCATTATAGAAAGTGCATACTGGTCAATTTACACCTCTGGCTGGAGGGAAGTGGTTAGGTCAAGAATTTGGCATGAGGGGGTGCCCTTTCAGTGTTTGCCTCAGGCAGCACGAAGGCTATGTGCTCCCCTGCCCCTTGCCAACAAGCACTAAGGCAAGCTGAACTCTTGCACCAGGGCCCATGAGCTTTTAGCTATGCCCCTGGCTGCAGGCGTGGGAGGGAGAGTGACTTTCTCCCTGCAGCTCACACTCAGACAGTACAGTGCTGCTGTCTTAGAGTGAGCTGTTCAAAAGGACATGCCCCCGATTCGGTTAGGCCACGCCCCCTCCCACTCCTCAGCCGACAGATTGAAAAAATGAAGTTAAAAATCAACTTCTAGGTCCAGCTAAGCCACGCCCAGATCTGGTTAGACCATGCCCCATCCCACTCCTGAACCGACGCGGATTGAAAAAATGAAGGTAAAAATCAACTTCTGTCAGCTGCAGGGGTGGGAGGAATGGTGACTTTCTCCCTGCAGATCACACTCAGACAGTACTGTGCTGCTGTCTTAGAGTGAGCTGTTCAAAAGGACACGCCCCAGATCCAGTAAAGGCCACTGTTAAGGGGGCGAGCCCCTGTGCAGGTCACTGTCAAGGTAGTGGTATGCTCTGAAAGTCACTGTTAAAGGGGAAGGCTGCTGTAAAGGTCAAAGTTAAGGGGGTGGGCTGCTGTTGAGGTCCAATTTTAAGGGATGGGGCACTGCGTGGGGGGTCAGTGTTAAGGGGTGGGGGGCTGTGGAGGTCACTGTTTTGGGGGCGGGGTGCTGTAGATGTCACTGTTATAGTGGATAGTGTTGATATCTTTTAACGACACACGCAAACATTAAATAAAATAGATTAAATATACCCGAGCGAAGCCGGCCCCTTCTGCTAGTTATCAATAAAGAACAGCTGATCTATTGTGTGCATCAGGTTGTCTGAAAAGTGGGGTGGCCATCTTGGATGGCAGAGAAGGAGCTCAGCAATTGGAAGTGTTTTATTTGTTCCCCAGTTAATATGCATAAATTTTTTCTTGAATTGGAGGATCACATTCATGAACTTACCTTGTACATTGCAGTGGCTTGTTGTTTACAGGTTGCCAGCCATCCTCCCCTACCATTCGACTGTACAAGTAATAACCTAGAATCTCTGGCTCATGCTCAACTTTCTCCCACTGTACTACTGCAGATGTCTTTGTATCTCGGAGGGCTAAAATATTCCCAGGTGCAGGTGGGACCACTGTAAGGGGACGAAATGTATATTTTCAGAAATGTAATAAAGAATGGGCTATTTATTAATCTGGTGTTCTAATATTTTTATACTAACAATTCATATTTAAAATATCTGATAGATTGATGTCCAAACCTTCAAGGCTAAAAAGAGTGTAATTTTCATGAGAGCCTCTGCAGATTTATACACAGTGATTATAGTGAATTGAAATTATAGCAATGACTATAGTTACAGGAAGAGAAAGCTACAATGTCTTCTGAATGGCTGCTCACATGTACTTCAGTGCAGGAACATGGAAGATATACAGTCAGGTCCATAAATATTGGGACATCGACACAATTCTAAAATTTTTGGCTCTATACACTACCACAATGAATTTGAAATGAAACTAACAAGATGTGCTTTAACTGCAGTCTGTCAGCTTTAATTTGAGGGTATTTACATCCAAATCAGGTGAACAGTGTAGGAATTACAACAGTTTGCATATGTGCCTCCCACTTGTTAAGGGACCAAAAGTAATGGGACAGAATAATAATTATAAATCAAACTTTCACTTTTTAATACTTGGTTGCAAATCCTTTGCAGTCAATTACAGCCTGAAGTCTGGAACGCATAGACATCACCAGACGCTGGGTTTCATCCCTGGTGATGCTCTGCCAGGCCTCTACTGCAACTGTCTTCAGTTCCTGCTTGTTCTTGGGGCATTTTCCCTTCAGTTTTGTCTTCAGCAAGTGAAATGCATGCTCAATCGGATTCAGGTCAGGTGATTGACTTGGCCATTGCATAACATTCCACTTCTTTCCCTTAAAAAACTCTTTGGTTGCTTTTGCAGTATGCTTTGGGTCATTGTCCATCTGCACTGTGAAGTGCCGTCCAATGAGTTCTGAAGCATTTGGCTGAATATGAGCAAATAATATTGCTCGAAACACTTCAGAATTCATCCTGCTGCTTTTGTCAGCAGTCACATCATCAATAAATACAAGAGAACCAGTTCCATTGGCAGCCATACATGCCCACACCATGACACTACCAACACCATGCTTCACTGATGAGGTGGCATGCTTAGGATCATGAGCAGTTCCTTTCCTCCTCCATACTCTTCTCTTCCCATCACTCTGGTACAAGTTGATCTTGGTCTCATCTGTCCATAGGATGTTGTTCCAGAACTGCGAAGGCTTTCTTAGATGTCGTTTGGCAAACTCTAATCTGGCCTTCCTGTTTTTGAGGCTCACCAATGGTTTACATCTTGTGGTGAACCCTCTGTATTCACTCTGGTGAAGTCTTCTCTTGATTGTTGACTTTGACACACATACACCTACCTCCTGGAGAGTGTTCTTGATCTGGCCAACTGTTGTGAAGGGTGTTTTCTTCACCAGGGAAAGAATTCTTCGGTCATCCACCACAGTTGTTTTCTGTGGTCTTCAGGGTCTTTTGGTATTGCTGAGTTCCTTCTGCAGCGTACTCAAGTTGTGTGTAATAGAGTTTCTGAGTGTAGTAGTGCAATGACACTAACCTGAGACGGCTGACTCTCTGCAAGGGCAGGTGATGGTAGAAAATGTTTGTGACGCCAGTGCCAATTAAACGGTGGCACGCCGTTTGCTGATAGCAGGAATAAATGAGGAACACCGTGATGTTAAAACAGAACTCCAACTTTAGTAGTTTTCAGAGAGACATTAACGGAAGTACAGTTCCTTTGCATACAGTTGATTTTTCAATACGGTCGATGCAGGCAATACAGATTGAGCAAGGTGACTACAGAGTGTTAAACACACAGGACTTGCAGTACAGGAGCTTGCACTCTATCTCTGACTGATCCTGGAACATAGCAAATCTTCTCCAAGGTCCAATACCTTAACTCTGGCGTATATCCTTGGTTTTAGCTTTATAAAGTACCTCCTCTGTTATCTTGAGTACCTCTTGCTTCTCTGCGCTTTGCCTCTGTCTCCCTCTCAGCTTCCTCAGGCTCTAGAAACTTCTGAACAGTGGTCTTCCTGCTTCTGCATATATATATATTCAGGAGGGGAACCTTCTCCTTGGTTTCGGAACCCGGTTACAGGGACTGCCATACCCTCTCCTGTTCCGCAGGCTTCAGGCCTGGACTTGTCTCTGACATAGTCTAAGCTCCAGCTTCAGACTACAGGCTGCAGCTTTAGACAGACACTTAGACTAGACTCTCAACCTTAGACTGACTTTCCCTTCCCTGACTGGGCCTTATATAAACTAGGGCTCTCTAGCTCCCTCTAGGGACTAGAAGCTGGAATGACACCCCTAGCAGGCCTGTACATGCAAGTGTCACAGTAACAGGGAAATACATAGCATTGCATTACATGACAATTTATAAAAATGACAGATACCAACTTCCCCATAATTAAGGAGGGACGACAGCACACCAAGTGACCCTTTTGTAGTGACGGGCATTACAGTCCCCGTACACTACATACCCCACTGCTTTAAGCTGAGTACGACCTCGTACTCCATCAGGGCTCGCCCAACTGGAATCTCTACCTGAAACAGAAAAAAGAGACATGCAGGCATACATACATGTAATTCATCTGCATTTACATTCATATCAGGTCCAATTGGCAAAGGTGAAGGTTGGTGACAAGGGGCGTCGTTCTCTTCTCTCAGGATAGTGAATGGAACAGGGGCGCTGACCTGGCACAGCGTAACATTATAACCAGGATAGTCCATGACAATGAATAAGTCCATACTAGAACAGCAAAATAGATAAAACAGTATAAAAGTTCTTGGAGGCTCAAAGAACAAACATGAGTCCGTACCCAGGTTATTTTCCTAATAAATCACAGAGGCTCTCATGCGGTGGAGTCCATCTCTGGGCACATTTCCTTTTAAAAGAGCAAAAATCTCAGAGGCTCAGGTTCTTTTGAGTCTGTCTCCGGGCACGGTTCCTTAGTATGAAGTTGCACAATAAAATTGTAGAATATAAACAAGTGCTGTAATACCCCTGATCAACCTGAAAAGGGGGGTAAGGGTAAAAGGTGCAACTCAGGAACAGGCACAACTTGGCGTGGGATAGCAAAAGCAGGCAGGAGGTCCTGGAAACAAACTTGGCTTTGTTGACTTTATTACTTCAGTGGTCAACACCCACCACTGAGCCGTGGATAAACTGGCAGCAGCAACAAACAACCAGGGAACATAGGACTCCTGTCCTGGAAGGGTTAATACCCTCATTGATTGATGAAATAAATCAAAAGGCCTAGCAGGCTGGTTTACAGAGGCATATCATAATCACTTGACCCTGCTGGCAAATATGGCCTGTAGTATTCCTCTACAGGAGGATGGGCCCACATAACAGTGTTAGGGGGCAGCTGCAGAGTAAAGGGGCCCCTAATAGGTATTGGCCCCATGGGCCTAGGGGTAAACCCTTGGTTGGACTGTACCGGTCCCGGCATGATAATGGTGGGATGGATTGGAGCGGTTACCGCCGCCTCAAGCGGTCCGGTGGGCTCCGTGCGGCAATTCACAGCAACAGGGGGTCTTCTTTGGGGCTTTGGCGGAGCGGTGACAGCAGAAGGTACTTTACGGGTGGTGACAGGCACCCTTACCTCGTCCTCCTTTGGCGGCGTCTGGATCCTGGCGGTCGCGATCTTGCGCAGCTCCCGCAACTTCTCCTCCAGCCGGACAATCTGCTCACCGATGCTCTCCGGATCAGAGTCGCTGTCATCTGCTGGCGCCGCCGGCGCAGGTACAATCAACGATGGCGCGGACTCGGCCTCTGCAGGTTCTGGCGATGCATCGGGT
The DNA here is from genome assembly GCF_905171765.1 of Bufo bufo. NCBI lineage: Eukaryota > Metazoa > Chordata > Amphibia > Anura > Bufonidae > Bufo > Bufo bufo. The sequence continues at coordinate 354,608,240 of NC_053391.1, read as the reverse complement.
CTCCGACCCCTCCGGATGTTCTCAAAGGTATTTCGAAGTCCCTTTAGATTTTCCATCTCTTGCATGGTCTTCTCCCGACGAGGCAGCTCGGGGGAAGGGTAAGGGCTCACCCATTTTTCCAACACGGTTGGCTGCCAGAAGACGTTAGGCCCAATGAAGGAGCTCCGCTCCTGGAAGGCGTGATGGGCCGGCTCTGGAGAGCGTTCCGGTTCCCGCTCGCAGCCAGAGTAGTCTTCTTCTTCTGCCTCCCAGTCCTCAGATTCTCGCTTGGGACGGGTCACGGCAGTGGCATAAGGGCCTCTCAGGCTCTCGGCAGGGGTGAACTCCACTTCCTCTCCCTCGCGGAGGCTGTGCTGATAGGAAGGGAGGTAGTCTCTCTTGACAGACCTTCTATTAACATATAAGTCTCTGCCAGTCAGGTAATCTTGTATGAACCCGTAGCCACGGGTTTTGTCAAAGGACACCACCACTCCCTTTCTCCTTTCCAGGCGGGGTTGGGTGTTGGTGTGTCTTTCATGGATTGTCTTGGTCAACTCTTCATAGTAGATCTTGGTCTTGGTATTTCGCTTTATTGCGGCCTCCCGGATCTCCGCCATGAGTGAGGACCATTTAAAAGAGGGCTGAAAGAAGTCTCTCCAGGAGCCATAGCAGGGCTCCGGTTCTTTCTCCCTTGGGCGGCAGGCGGGTTTCTCCGGTCCCGGAGAGTAGGCCGGTGGAGCCTCCTCTGGCTCTACACCAATATCACTCATCTTTGGAATCTCAGGTGCGGACGTTGCAGCAACGCTCTGTTCACTTTCCAACATGCTCGATCCTTCTCTGGAGAGCGATAGGGTTGCGTCAATTAACTCAGCCAGCTCCTCCCCTTGCACTGGGAGGCCGCCCCCCAGGTATTTCAGTATATGGAAGGCGGTGTCCATGCTGGCAGACATGCAAATGTCCAGATAAGCAGTGGCGCCTGACCTTGAACTCCTTCCCGCTATTTCCTCAGAAAGGCGCCAATTTTTCCCGCCTTTTCGGGACGAAGATGACGCAGCAATAAATGCAGCAAGCTCATCGGCCATCTTTAGCAAGAAACGCTGTCTATTCACTGACAGCAAGCAGGATTGTAAAAAGTCCACAAAACCACACTCCAATGCGGCGATTTTCTTCCTCTTGATAGCGCAACACTGCACAGCGCTTTTTAGAGGTTTTAGGAACACTTTGGGTATGTTTTTCAGTTCACAAAGTCCACTTTAATAAAACAAGCAATATGTCACTTTGGTCACAGGGCAACTGTATAAGGCACAAAGTTCACGCTTCTTGCACTAGAAAGCGTGCGTATCCTGTTCGTGACGCCAAAAGAGAGGTGCAGCGTACTCAAGTTGTGTGTAATAGAGTTTCTGGGTGTAGTAGTGCAATGACACTAACCTGAGACGGCTGACTCTCTGCAAGGGCAGGTGATGGTAGAAAATGTTCGTGACGCCAGTGCCAATTAAACGGTGGCACGCCGTTTGCTGATAGCAGGAATAAATGAGGAACACCGTGATGTTAAAACAGAACTCCAACTTTAGTAGTTTTCAGAGAGACATTAACGGAAGTACAGTTCCTTTGCATACAGTTGATTTTTCAATACGGTCGATGCAGGCAATACAGATTGAGCAAGGTGACTACAGAGTGTTAAACACACAGGACTTGCAGTACAGGAGCTTGCACTCTATCTCTGACTGATCCTGGAACATAGCAAATCTTCTCCAAGGTCCAATACCTTAACTCTGGCGTATATCCTTGGTTTTAGCTTTATAAAGTACCTCCTCTGTTATCTTGAGTACCTCTTGCTTCTCTGCGCTTTGCCTCTGTCTCCCTTTCAGCTTCCTCAGGCTCTAGAAACTTCTGAACAGTGGTCTTCCTGCTTCTGCATATATATATATTCAGGAGGGGAACCTTCTCCTTGGTTTCGGAACCCGGTTACAGGGACTGCCATACCCTCTCCTGTTCCGCAGGCTTCAGGCCTGGACTTGTCTCTGACATAGTCTAAGCTCCAGCTTCAGACTACAGGCTGCAGCTTTAGACAGACACTTAGACTAGACTCTCAACCTTAGACTGACTTTCCCTTCCCTGACTGGGCCTTATATAAACTAGGGCTCTCTAGCTCCCTCTAGTGACTAGAAGCTGGAATGACACCCCTAGCAGGCCTGTACATGCAAGTGTCACAGTAACAGGGAAATACATAGCATTGCATTACATGACAATTTATAAAAATGACAGATACCAACTTCCCCATAATTAAGGAGGGACGACAGCACACCAAGTGACCCTTTTGTAGTGACGGGCATTACAGTCCCCGTACACTACACTTCTTTTTAAGAATGTTCCAAACAGTTGTTTTGGCCACGCCTAATATTTTTGCTATCTCTCTGATGGGTTTGTTTTTTCAGCCTATTGATGGCTTGCTTCACTGATGGTGACAGCTCTTTGGATCTCATCTTGAGAGTTGACAGCAACAGATTCCAAATGCAAACAGCACACTTGAAATGAACTCTGGACCTTTTATCTGCTCATTGTAATTGGGATAATGAGGGAATAACACACACCTGGCCATGGAACAGCTGAGAAGTCAATTGTCCCATTACTTTTGGTTCCTTAACAAGTGGGAGGCAGATATTAAAACTGTTGTAATTCCTACACCGTTCACCTAATTTGGATGTAAATACCCTCAAATTAAAGCTGACAGTCTGCAGTTAAAGCACATCTTGTTTGTTTCATTTCAAATCCATTGTGGTGGTGTATAGAGCCCAAAATGTTACAATTGCGTCAATGTCCCAATATTTATGGACCTGACTCTAAGTGGCACAGTGACAGGCATACTATTTTTGCTCAGAACTGTGTATGGGCAGTGCTATTTCAGGCAACTTTTATGGGCATGTAGCACAAACTACTCAGTGGACACTGCTGTATGGCTGGCAAAATATTATTGGTGATTGTGAAAGGTTTGAGTAATTACTACTTTGTTGTACTACTTTTTAACTCATGCTTCTTTAAGGGTACTATGGTGAGAAATGGCACTACTGTAAGTACTATGTGATCCAAGTTTGGAGACTAATCGGCACTACTGTACCAATAACTTGTTGTTTACTAAAAGGAAAACATTCGGCACTGCTTCGCATCTATCTGGAGTATGTTTACAATGTAGACCTCAAAATATAGGTGGTGGTCTACACTCATATAGCTTCCATAAATCCAGAAAGAACAAAACTAAAAGCGTAGCACTCACTAATAAAAACAATGGGCCAGATTTAGCATTACTCTTACAGCTCACTCCACTTTCACATATGGCTAAAGTCAGTTTTAGCCAAGTCAGATTTATGATCGGCCCTTTAAGACTGTAATAAATGTGGTTTGACGGTAGAAGTTTATCCGTCAGTAAGCAGCTTTACAAAAGTCGCACGTCTTTATGAAAAAGTCGCATGTTCTATTAAAAAGTCTCATAAGATAAGCATGGTCCTCACTGGAGTGAAATTGCGCATTTTTTTGTGACTTTTTAAATAGTCGCAATAGTAAATCTGTCTAGAGATTCATTTACATAAGAAAACACACCCACTTTCAGAAAACTGGCGAGCATAGTGCAGAGCAGAAAAAAGTCGCGAATTTTTGCACAGTTTTAGCGATTGCGCAAAAATTTGCGACTTTTTCACTCCATTATTCTGACTTGAGCTAATGATAAATCTGGCCCAATGTCTTTTCTTTAATCTTTCCATAAAATACAACACAGGTGGGAGGAATGTGAAAGAGCAGGCGACGACTGTTTCGCGTATTACCACCCTTCCTCAAGACCTATCTTGAGGAAGGTATTGAGGAAACGTGGTAATACACGAGACGACCGTCTCCTGCTCTTTCAGATTCCTCCTGCCTGTGCTGTATTTTATGAAAAAATTAAATAAGACATTTGGGATCATTTATTAAACAGAAATACGTCTATATTAGGCGTATTTCTGACACAATCTGCAACTTTTCCCCTCTCACGCTAGGTCTTAAAAGCAGGTGTGTTGTGGACGGGGTAGGGGATGGACTGTCAGGCCTGTCTCATTCATCATTTTCTATGCTTGTTTTAGGTGTAAAAAATTGTCTAAATGTGAGACAGGAACATTTAGAATCAGCGGTGGATAGGCCGAAGTTATGTAGAGGTCAGCCTTTACATAACTTTGGCGGATCCACCACCAGTGAAGGTCCTTATTAAGACTCATGCCTAAAACTGTAATAATAATAAATGTGCACCATTGTTTTTATTGGTGAGTGCCATGCTTTTCATTTTGTCCTCTTTGGACCTCTTTGTTACTATTTGCCAATTATTATTCCATACTGTATAGGGCTGCCCCAGAGTAGTAAACGCTACTACAGTGGGGCAAAAAAGTATTTAGTCAGCCACCAATTGTGCAAGTTTTCCCACTTAAAAAGATGAGAGAGGCCTGTAATTTACATCATAGGTATAACTCAACTATGAGAGACATAATGAGAAAAAAAAATCCAGATCACATTGTCTGATTTTTTTTAGAATTTATTTGCAAATTATGGTGGAAAATAAGTATTTGGTCAATAAAAAAAGTTCCTCTTAATACTTTGTTTTATACCCTTTGATGGCAATGACAAACGTCAAACGTTTTCTGTAAGTCTCCACAAGGTTTTCACACACTGTTGCTGGTATTTTGGCCCATTCCACCATGCAGATCTCCTCTAGAGCAGTGATGTTTTGGGGATGTCGCTGGGCAACACAGACTTTCAACTCCCTTTAAAGGTTTTCTATGGGGTTGAGATCTGGAGACTGGCTAGGCCACTCCAGGACCTTGAAATGCTTCTTACGAAGCCACTCCTTCGTTGCCCAGGAGGTGTGTTTGGGATCATTGTCATGCTGAAAGACTCATCCACGTTTCATCTTCAATGCCCTTGCTGATAGAAGTTGGTTTTTACTCAAAATCTCACGATACATGGCCCCATTAATTCTTTCCTTTACACGGATCAGTCGCCCTGGTCCCTTTGCAGAAAAACAGCCCCAAACCATGATTTCCACCCCCATGCTTCACAGAAGGTATGGTGTTCTTTGGATGCAACTCAGCATTCTTTCTCCTCCAAATTGAGTTTTTACCAAAAAGTTCTACTTTGGTTTCATCTGACCATATGACATTCCCCCAATCCTCTTCTGGATCATCCAAATGCTCTCTAGCAAACTTCAGACGGGCCCGGACATGTACTGGCTTAAGCAGGGGGACACATCTGGCACTGCAGGATTTGAGTCCCTCGCGGCGTAGTTTGTTACTGATGGTAGCCTATGTTACTTTGGTCCCAGCTCTCTGCAGGTCATTCACTATGTCCCCCCGTGTGGTTCTGGGATTTTTGCTCACCGTTCTTGTGATCATTTTGACCACACGGGGTTGAGATCTTGCGTGGATCCCCAGATCGAGGTAGATTATCAGTGGTCTTGTATGTCTTCCATTTTCTAATAATTGATCCTACAGTTGATTTCTTCACACCAAGCTGCTTGCCTATTGCAGATTCAGTCTTCCCAGCCTGGCTTAGGTCTAAAATTTTGTTTCTGGTGTCGTTAGACAGCTCTTTGGTCTTGGCCATAGTGGAGTTTGGAGTGTGACTGTTTGAGGTTGTGGACAGGTGTCTTTTATACTGATAACAAGTTCAAACAGGTGCCATTAATACAGGTAACAAGTGGAGGACAGAGGAGCCTTTTAAAGAAGAAGTTACAGGTCTGTGAGAGCCAGAAATCTTGCTTGTTTGTAGGTGACCAAATACTTATTTTACAGAGGAATTTACCAATTAATTCATTAGAAATCCTACAATGTGATTTCCTGCATTCTTTCCCCCCATTCTGTCTCTCATAGTTGAGGTGTACCTATGATAAAAATTACAGGCCTCTTTTTAAGTGGGAGAACTTTCACAATTGGGGGCTGACTAAATACTATTTTTGCCCCACTTTATATGCAGTTGTGAGCACGACCTTGCATGTGTTCTGAATGGCAACAAGGGAGAAAACCGCTGTCAGACTCCACTGGCAGTAGCGAATCTCCCAGAGAACACAAGGATTGTGCTGTTGAAATCCTACATATTCAGTACTCAGCTCCCCCAACCAGCTTTAGACTATATATTATATATGTTTATTTGTGGGGGTTTTGGCCAAGATAATAAGGGAATTTCTAAAATATTTGCAGTACCTTGTACTTCTGTAAATGAGATTGGCAGTTGTCCATTATTGTGGCTCTCTAATACCATTAGACAATCACTCCTGCTTTTTTGTATTTGAAATAGAAAAATCCGTAAATAATCATACTGTATCATAGTAAAAATAACAAGTGTATTATTGATGTTTGTAATATATGCTTAGTCCCGTGGCAAAGATTCTAATAGTTTTTGCATTGGACTAAAATCCCTTTACCGTATCCATAATTTACCTCAACCATGATTTTTTTTTCTTCCTTTTTTTGCCTTCTGTTCCCCTATTTTGCCCATCACTACCTGTGAACTATTTTGGTTTTGTTCTACTTTCTTATGGATTTAATTAATATATCCTTGAGATATATCAGACTTTCAGACAGATTTGCTTGGTCATGAGTTATGCCCTTTATAATATATATATTTTTGTGAAACTGCCTTGTACAAATATTTAAACAAATAATTAAACAGATAATTTATGTAAAGATAAAACCAAAGCAGTCACCTAATGTAGTTTTAAGAGTGATTGGGGAACTCGGCTTAGATAGACCACTGATTCCATGTTTGTTTGCAGCTTGTACTCTGAAACAGTAGAATTTGCCTTTATCAAGATCCATCACAGACAACCGTGGAGAATGGAGAGGTGTGTCCAGGTTAATCCTCTCCCATCTGTTGCTTCCTTCAAGGCACTTGACATGTAATGTGGACACGTAAATACACATCAATGAAAATATTGAATAAACACATACATGATTCGTGACAGAATGAACACTATAAATGCGCTATCTTTGTCTACCGACATCATCTCTTAATGGCAATGTTAAGTTTAAATAGTTAAGTATATACCTTTTCTACGTAGTATTTAACAGGGTCCTTGACGCATGGATCAGGTTCGTCCCATGAAAGCACAATATATTCTTCATTGACCTCAGAGGCATGAACATTTTTGGGTGATCCAGGTACTTTGACATCTTCTGTTTTGAACAGGAGAGAATAATGTGCAGAGAATAGTCATAGTTGTCACAGTAGGATGTTGTTGAAGGGATAATGTGAAATTGATTGTGAAAAATAAGTCAATCAAAAAATATATAAATGGAAAAAAAAAACATAGAAAACCCTACATTTTATAGGGTATATCTTCTGTTTTCAATGGCCTTTATTGGTTTTCTTCACACTTATTCCTTGAATTCATTTATACATCATGGGATATCTCCTTTATCTACATATTTACCTTCAAGATCCTCTTTATTGATTGTTATTGCCCTTGCTTCATCATATGGAACTACTGGATAGACAAAATGAATAAGGAAGTAAGAACTTAGTAACTTATATATCTTTCAAATGTATATATTCCACACCGGATGAGCACACCATTGTCTGAATACATAATACCCATACACTTTGACACATATTAGACAAAACAAGAGCAACTATTTGCTCTTGCCAAATTTATAGTTTTCTAATTGCAAGGGAGCCTAGCGGAGCATCGCAGGCCAGGAGGAGAAGGAATGGGAGCCAGCGTCTTGGCGTAGGTAAGTAAGCTTCCCTTTACAGGTCTGGCCGAGTGTGTGTGTGTGTGTGTGGGGAGGGGGGTGCCAAATTTTCCCTCCCTCCATTCTTGCACAACCAATTCATATAATATCTGCTTTAGAAAATATAAAGAGAGAAAACAAATTCTATAGCTTTTGTGTCCATTAGCATCAGTTTTTCTGACACATTTCCTTCTGAGCCAGGCAGATGAATGTTGCATGCTATATTTCTCTGTCTGGCAATGGATGTATATTAAAGGGGTTGTCTCATTTCAGCAAATGGCATTTATAATGTAGACAAAGTTAATAAAAGTCACTTACTAATGTATTGTTAACTGTCCATATTGCTTCCTTGGCTGGCTTGATTCATTTTTCCATCACATTATACACTGCTCATTTCCAGGGGTTAGGGCCACCCTATACTCCAGCAGCGGTGGCCGTACTTGCACACTATAGGAAAAACCACTGATCTCACTGGTGGCTGGGACCATGGGAGTGTACATAGGCCGATGCTTTGTCCTATAATATATAAGCACAGCCACTACTGCTGGATTACAGGGTGGTTGTAACTTCTGGATATGAACAGTGTATAATGTGATGGAAAAATGAAACAAGCCAGCAAAGGAAGCAATATGGACAATCACAATACATTAGTAAGTGGCTTGTATGTACTTTCTCTACATTATAAATGCCATTTCATGAAGTGTGAAAACTCATTTAAAGTTGCAGGTACAAATTGAGTAGAAATCTAAAGGATTATTACAAAATGTCAGCATGTAAACAACAATTCTTATACACACCTATGATTTTTTCCTTCTGAGCTGGATCTTCCATTGTCACAGGTTTACTAGGCTTTGAAGGATGACTAAGGCCAGCCTTATTAAGGGCTTTCACTCGGAATTGATATGTATGTCCTTCAGTAAGTCCACTTACAGGAAACTTGCAGATTTTTGCTGGAATATTATTGCATTGTATCCACTCATTTGTTGAAGCATCAAGTCTTTTTAGTAAAGAAATAAAATGTTGTTACATTAGGGAAGATATTGTTGAGAAAATAATCAAGTAAGTCAATATTTCTTCTGAATGTTTACGCACACATTAGTGGTCTTTCACATCTGCATTGAGCTTGATCCATCAGAAGATCAGAAATATTGTTTTATGCCCCATTTGTTTTGATGGGTGTTTTACAGCATTCATTATGATCCGTTAGTGTCCACTCCGTCATGTATCCACATATTTTAACGGAATTAAAATTATTGTCTGCAGTAGTTTTCTTTCTGCCACAAATAAAGGAATATGTTTTGTTTGCATCAGTCTTTTGATTAATTTAAGATTTTCTTTTTTTCACATTTTCTGTTCTTCTGATGGATCAGAAAAATAGAAAACTCAATGCATGTGATAAAGAACCCTTAAAGGCATTGTCCACAATCACAGGTACTGGGACACTAACACATCACAAATGCAGCAGTCCCCCGTTTGAATGGAGTGGCAGGTCCATTCAAGCTCCGTAGAACTCTGGGACAACCCTTTTGAGTAGGCTTATTTGTAGATAAATTACATACAACAAATTCAGGATTTAATTAAAGACTTTTTAGTTTTGTTTCAGGATGTAAATGAGCTTTTTAACAGCAAAGTCCTTATGTTCATATATACAGTTGCAAGAAAAAGTATGTGAACCCTTTGGAATGATATGGATTTCTGCACAAATTGGTCATAAAATGTGATCTGATCTTCATCTAAGTCACAACAATAGAAAAATACAGTCTGCTTAAACTAATAACACACAAAGAATTAAATGTTACCATGTTTTTATTGAACACACCATGTAAACATTCACAGTGCAGGTGGAAATAGTATGTGAACCCCTAGACTAATGACATCTCCAAGAGCTAATTGGAGCGAGGTGTCAGCCAACTGGAGTCCAATCAATGAGATGAGATTGGAGGTGTTGGTTACAGCTGCCCTGCCCTATAAAAAACACGCAACAGATCTGTGTTTGCTTTTCACAAGAAGCATTGCCTGATGTGAATGATGCCTCGCACAAAAGAGCTCTCAGAAGACCTACGATTAAGAATTGTTGACTTGCTTAAAGCCGGAAAGGGTTATAAAAGTATCTCCAAAAGCCTTGCTGTTCATCAGTCCACAGTAAGACAAATTGTCTATAAATGGAGAAAGTTCAGGACTGCTGCTACTCTCCCTAGGAGTGGTCATCCTGTAAAGATGACTGCAAGAGCACAGTGCAGACTGCTCAATGAGGTGAAGAAGAATCCTAGAGTGTCAGCTAAAGACTTACAAAAGTCTCTGGCATATGCTAACATCCCTGTTAGCGAATCTACGACTTGTGAAACACTAAACATGAATGGATTTCATGGGAGGATACCACAGAGGAAGCTACTGCTGTCCAAAAAAAACATTGCTGCACATTTACAGTTTGCACAAGAGCACCTGGATGTTCCACAGCAGTACTGGCAAAATATTCTGTGGACAGATGAAACCAAAGTTGAGTTGTTTGGAAGAAACACACAACACTATGTGTGGAGAAAAAGAGGCACAGCACACCAACATCAAAACCTCATCCCAACTGTGAAGTATGGTGGTGGAGGCATCATGGTTTAGGGCTGCTTTACTCCGTCAGGGCCTGGATGGATTGCTATCATTGAAGGAAAAATAAATTCCCAATTTTATCAAGACATTTTGCAGGAGAACTTAAGACCATCTGTCCACCAGCTGAAGCTCAACAGAAGATGGGTGTTGCAACAAGACAACCCAAAGCATAGAGGTAAATCAACAACAGAATGGCTTAAACAGAAGAAAATACGCATTCTGGGGTGGCCCAGTCAGAGTCCTGACCTCAACCCGATTGAGATGCTGTGGCATGACCTCAACAAAGCGATTCACACCAGACATCCCAAGAATATTGCTGAACTGAAACAGTTCTGTAAAGAGGAATGGTCAAGAATTACTCCTGACCGTTGTGCCCGTCTGATCTGCAACTACAGGAAATGTTTGGTTGATGTTATTGCTGACAAAGGAGGTTCAACCAGTTATTAAATCCAAGGGTTCACATACTTTTTCCACCTGCATTGTGAATGTTTACATGGTGTGTTCAATAAAAACATGATAACATTTAATTATTTGTGTGTTATTAGTTTAAGCAGACTGTGATTGTCTATTGTTGTGACTTAGATGAAGATCAGATCACATTTTATGACCAATTTGTGCAGAAATCCATATCAGTCCAAAGGGTTCACATACTTTTTCTTGCAACTGTACATATAGTGCCTTGTTGAATAAAGTCATACACTGTGTCACGAACCAGCGGGTGTGAACCCACTGTGCCACGTGTCCTACCTCTTCTAAGGGCGTTGTCTAAGTGAACCCCTCAATCTTCACAGTACCCCTGATGGTGTGGATAGACTTTCCCAAGGGGAACACCAGGTTGCTACCTCTTGAGGCAGCTGGTCCATGTGGACCAGGAGGTACCTGAGCAAGGTACCAAAGGTACAGGTGTTGTCATCAGGCTGAGTCCTAACCAGGAGCAACAGTGCAGGACCGAAGGATGAGGCAGAGGCAAAGTCAAACAGGCAATAGGTCAAGGAAGGCAGCACAGGTTCAGGTCAGGTAATCTGGGTCGGCAACAGGAGAGTCAAGGCAAGCAGGCAGGGATCAAACAAGTAGCAGAGTCCAGGAATACAAGTATGAGTCAGGAACACCTAAACACAAACAGATATCAGGAACCTTAACAGGACACAAGGACCTTGACACTGAGGCATCTGTTAAGTGGCTGAGCCACTTATATATGTGCAGAAGGGCTAGGATTGGTCAGCAAGGTCACATGACCTAACCCATAAAGCACAGGAAGTGACGCACCCCGACTCTTAAGGAAGTGCTCCAGGGGACAAGCAGCAAGCATGCTGTAGCCAGGGCTGAGAGGAAACTGTGGAGCGGATCCCAGAACAACAGTACCAACACAGATAGTGGTGAATGGGAAGCATTTGAAGCAGATCACCCCTGAACACGGTGCCCGGGACTGCAACGTTAAGCAGGGGAACAGCGGCACACATTTGCCGCTGTTACAGTACCCCCCTTACGCCTCCTCTTCTTGAGTCCACGACGAAACAGAAACCTTTTTATCAAGTTCGGAGCATGAATGTTCTCTTCTGGTTCCCAAGATATCTCCTCAGGACCAAAGCCCTTCCAGTCCACAAGATAGTAGGTCTTCTTGCCAAGCTTCTTGATGTCCAGGTCTTTGACCTCAAATATCTCATCAGAATCTTCAGATACCGGAGTTGGAGTAGGAGGAGCCGTCAAGAAGTGGATAAGGACTACTGGTTTTAGTAAGGACACATGGAAGGCATTGGGAATGCGCAGATAGAGAGAGAGGCAGACGTAACTTATATGTCACTTCATTGATCCTCCTCAATACTTCAAAGGGTCCAAGAAACCTAGGAGCAAACTTGAAGCAGATGTTTTTAGAAGAGAGCCATACCTTATTTCCAGACGAGAACTGAGGCAGTTTTCTTCTTCTCTTGTCTGCATTCTTTTTCATGCGGGTCACCGCTTTGTTGATGCAGTCCTTGGTGTCACGCCAAATATTAAAAAAATCCCTAAATGGTGAACCCGCAGCTGGTACCCCAGAAGATGTAGAAACAGGGAGAGTACAACGAGGGTGTTGTCCATAAACGACAAAGAATGGAGAGGATCCAGTAGACTCACTAGAGTGGTTGTTATAGGAGAATTCAGCCCAAGGTAGCAAATATACCCAGTTGTCGTGTTGGGCTGAAACAAAATGCCAGAGATAGTTCTCTAATATTTGACCTACTCTACTTGCCCATTGGCCTGGAGATGATAACCGGAAGAGAAGTCCAGCTCAATTTCGAGTAGTCGGCAAAGAGCTCTCCAGAGCTTAGAGGTGAACTGCACTCCGCGTTCGGAAACAATATGCCAAGGTAAACCATGCAAGCAGAATATGTGTCTCACGAACAGTTTAGCAAGTTCAGCAGCCGAGGGCAGTCCAGCCAAAGGAACAAAGTGTGCCATCTTGGAGAAGCAGTCCATGACTACCCAGATAGCTGTACATCTGGCAGAAATGGGCAGATCTGTAACAAAGTCCATGGCAATGTGTTGCCATGGGGCATCAAGAACAGGAAGAGGTAACAGCCTGGGTGGTTTGATAACTTACGATAAAAATGAGCAAATCCAAGGAAGCGCTGTATAGCATGAAGACCCTGTGGGCGGGGCCAGTCCATTACTGCATTACATTTTTCAGGATTCATCTGCAACCTGGCATCCAAGATTATGTATCCGAGGAACGGTATGGTAGATTTTTGAAAGATGCATTTCTCGAGTTTTGCTTAAAGTCGATTCTCTCTCAACCGCTGTAAAACTAAATGTACATGCTTCCGGTGACTGTTCAAATCTGGAGAATAGATCAGTATATCGTCCAGGTACACTCTCACGCAGACATAGAGCAGGTCCCAGAAGATTTAGTTTACCAACTCCTGGAATACTGCGGGAGCATTGCACAGACCGAAGGGCATGATGAGATACTCATAGTGTCCATCACGAGTGTTGAAAGCAGTCTTCCACTCATCTCCCTTTCGAATGCGGATAAGGTTGTATGCGCCGTGCAGGTCGAATTTTGTGAAGACCTTAGCTCCCTGGATCCTGTCAAAGAGTTTGGAGATTAGCAGAGGAGGGTATCGATTCTTGACTGTGACCTTATTCAGACCTCGATAGTCGATACAGGGCCGTAAGGATCCATCTTTTTTGTGCACAAAGAAGAACCCAGCACCGGCTGGTAAAGTAGATTTCCGGAAAAACCTCCTCTCGAGATTCTCCTTGATGTAATCAGACATCGCTTGGGTCTCAGGAAGTGAGAGTGGGTAGACTCGACCACGAGGAGGAGTGGCACCAGCAGAAGGTCAATCGGACAATCATAAGGACGATGAGGTCGCAGGGTCTTGGCCTTTTTCTTACTGAATCCGCAAAACTGGCATACTGCTGGGGATGTCCAGGCAGGTCAACAGGTACAGTAGGAGAGGAAGCAGGTCAGACCTCTGATAAGCAGGTGGACTGGCAGGATGATCCCCAATGCAGAATCTGACCGGAGTGCCAGTCAAGAACTGGATTCATGGATGCTGGCAGCACATAGAAGTAGATAATCTCTGAATGCAGAACCCCTATTTGCAACTTAAGGGGCATAGTTATAGAAAGCACAGGTTTGGGGAGTGGCAGTCCATTTACGGAAGCCACTGACAGAAGTCTTTCTAGACGGATGGTAGGAAACCGGTACTGATGGACCAGAGCTTGATGAATGAAGTTACCGGCTGACCCAGAGTCCAAGAATGCAGGCACAGACAGTGTGACTCCCTTAAGAGAGAGAGTCACCGGAACTGAAAGTTTCGGAGAGGACTTCTCCTTGTCTAGGACCACCTCTCCAACTGATCCTATACATTGAGGTTTCCCGGCTTCTGTGGACAATTACGCACAAAGTGGGCCTTGCCTCCACAATACAGACACAGGTTCTCTGCTTTGCGGCGTAAACATTCCTGGTCAGACAATCAAAGAGGCTCTATTTGCATGGGCTATTCAGATGGGACGGACAATAGAGGAAGAACTGGCCTCTGGAAGGATGGAGCCAAGCGAGGTGGTCTTTGGGTGCCTGCGACCTCCTTAGAATGTTCCCTGAAACACATATCTATCCTTGTGGCCAAGGTGATCAGGTCATTCAGAGTAGACAGTCGCGACCAGCTAATTCATCCTTAATCCGGTCAGAAAGACCCTCCGAGAACACTGCCAGTTGAGCTTCATTGTTCCATGCAAGTTCAGCAGCCAGGGTACGAAACTGGATGGCGTACTGACCCACAGACGAGGAACCCTGTCGTAGACGCAGCAGAGCTGATGCAGTGGAGAACATGCAGCTGGGCTCTTCGAAGACCAGCCGGAAGGTAGCCAGGAAAGACTGCAGATTAGTGGTCTCTGGACCTCCATGTTCCCAAAATAGGGTTTGGCCAAGCAAGGGCCTCATCAGACAGCAGGGACACAATGAAGGCAACCTTGGACCGCTCAGTGGGGAACTTCTGCCCATGCAATTTAAAGTGGATCAGACACTGGTTCAGGAATCCACGACAGGTTTTTGGATCTCCACCATAGCATGATGGCAGAGGGAATTGCACACAAATCCGGATTCACCAGTGTGGGAATTGCAGGAGTAGCAGCGACTGGCGACCCTGCAGTAGCTGGAGAAGCAATGGCATCCAGACGAGCAGCAACATTTTGCATGAACTGCATCATGACATCCTGACGTTCGCTCTGACACCTTACTTCATGTAACAATTCCTGAACGACAGGCTTGGGTTGACCAGTGGGGTCCATGGCCTCAGTGTACTGTCACGAACCAGTGGGTGTGAACCCACTGTGCCACGTGTCCTACCTCCTCTAAGGGCGTTGTCTAAGTGAAGCCCTCGACCTTCACAGTACCCCTGATGGTGGAAATAGACTTTTACGAGGGGAACACCAGGTCGCTACCTCTTGAGGAGGATTGGCACATGAGTCAGATGGTCCAAGCGGGCCAGGAGATGCCTGAGCAAGGTACCAGAGGTACAGGCGTTGTCAGCAGGCTGAGTCGTTACCAGGAGCAACAGTGCAGGACCGAAGGATGAGACAGAGCCGAAGTCAAACAGGCAATAGGTCAGGGCAGGCAGCACAGGTACAGGTTAGGCAATTGGGATCAGCAACAGGAGAGTCAAGGCAAGCAGGTAGGGATCAAAAAGGTAGCAGAATCCAGGAATACAAGTACAAGTCAGGAACACAAGCAGATATCAGGAACCTTAGCAGGTCACAAGGACCTTAACACTGAGGCATGTGGGAAGGGGGCTGAGCTACTTATATACACCCTGTACAGAATTATTAGGCAAATGAGTATTTTGACCACATCATCCTCTTTATGCATGTTGTCTTACTCCAAGCTGTATAGGCTCGAAAGCCTTCTACCAATTAAGCATATTAGGTGATGTGCATCTCTGTAATGAGAAGGGGTGTGGTCTAATGACATCAACACCCTATATCAGGTGTGCATGATTATTAGGCAACTTCCTTTCCTTTGGCAAAATGGGTCAAAAGAAGGACTTGACAGGCTCAGAAAAGTCAAAAATAGTGAGATATCTTGCAGAGGGATGCAGCACTCTTAAAATTGCAAAGCTTCTGAAGCGTGATCATCGAACAATCAAGCGTTTCATTCAAAATAGTCAACAGGGTCGCAAGAAGCGTGTGGAAAAACCAAGGCGCAAAATAACTGCCCATGAACTGAGAAAAGTCAAGCGTGCAGCTGCCAAGATGCCACTTGCCACCAGTTTGGCCATATTTCAGAGCTGCAACATCACTGGAGTGCCCAAAAGCACAAGGTGTGCAATACTCAGAGACATAGCCAAGGTAAGAAAGGCTGAAAGACGACCACCACTGAACAAGACACACAAGCTGAAACGTCAAGACTGGGACAAGAAATATCTCAAGACTGATTTTTCTAAGGTTTTATGGACTGATGAAATGAGAGTGAGTCTTGATGGGCCAGATGGATGGGCCCGTGGCTGGATTGGTAAAGGGCAGAGAGCTCCAGTCCGACTCAGACGCCAGCAAGGTGGAGGTGGAGTACTGGTTTGGGCTGGTATCATCAAAGATGAGCTTGTGGGGCCTTTTCGGGTTGAGGATGGAGTCAAGCTCAACTCCCAGTCCTACTGCCAGTTTCTGGAAGACACCTTCTTCAAGCAGTGGTACAGGAAGAAGTCTGCATCCTTCAAGAAAAACATGATTTTCATGCAGGACAATGCTCCATCACACGCGTCCAAGTACTCCACAGCGTGGCTGGCAAGAAAGGGTATAAAAGAAGAAAATCTAATGACATGGCCTCCTTGTTCACCTGATCTGAACCCCATTGAGAACCTGTGGTCCATCATCAAATGTGAGATTTACAAGGAGGGAAAACAGTACACCTCTCTGAACAGTGTCTGGGAGGCTGTGGTTGCTGCTGCACGCAATGTTGATGGTGAACAGATCAAAACACTGACAGAATCCATGGATGGCAGGCTTTTGAGTGTCCTTTTAACTTATAAATGACAGACCGCTGAAATCAACTCACCTGCCGTTAGTATGGGCAGCATAAAGGTGATGACATGTTCCCTTTAAGCATGCAAATTATCCACTGCTTTTCTTAGTAGCCTGAGATAACTTTTTAATACCACATAGACCCTATAGACAGACTTGGCACTGGTTTTAGAAAATAGCAGCCATGTTTCTCTAATCTTGGATAATTCTTGTAATCCATCCCCCCTCCTCACAAACAAAAGTATTGCAATGTGGCCATTCAGATAATTATTACGACTATTACACATTTCAGTAAAATTTATGCGTAGTTGTCCTTAGAATCCCGATCCCTGGTTTTACAGTGCACTTACCTCTCAATAAAGTAACCAATTACGGGGCTGCCTCTATCATCACTTGGAGGAGTCCAGGATAAGAGTAGACAGTCTTTCTGGATGTCGTAGCACTGTACACCGAGAGGTGATCCTGGTACCCCAGCCTTATTTGGTTCAGCATCTTGGCAAGAATATTGGAGATAAAATTTGCTAACCAGTATGGTATTAAAGGGGTTGTCCGCTTTTTTAAATATTGATGACCTATCCTCAATCCCCCCCCCCCCGCCAATCAGCTGTTTGAAGAAAAAGCACGAGCACTGCCTTCTCTTCACTGTTCATCTGCTTGCCGTTGCAACTGCAGCGGCAAGCAGGGTAATTCTCAGCCGCCCCATTCACCTCAATTGGATGGCTCCTTCCTATTCACTTAAACAGTCGGCCCCTGCTGATCTGATATTGATGATCTATCTTGAGGAAAGGTATTTAATATTAAAAAAGCAAACAACCCCTTTAAACTTAAATGTGCTTCAATAACAATATTATGTAATAGATAAAAATATAATTTTGTAGCTATATTTAAAGATGCCTGTGAAAATACATGTTTAATCCTCTCTGCTTTTCCCTGCTGTTCAGTGTTCTTTTAGACTACTTTCACACTAGCGTTCAGAGCGGGTCCGTCTGATGTCTGCTCAGACGGATCCGCTCCTATAATGCAGACGTTTGGATCCGTTCAGAACCGATCCGTCTGCATTATAGTTTGAAAAAAATTCTAAGTCTGAAAGTAGCCTGAACGGATCCGTCCAGACTTTACATTGAAAGTCAATGGGGGACGGATCCGTTTGAAGATTGAGCCATATAGTGTCATCTTCAAACGGATCCGCCCCCATTGACTTACATTGTAAGTCTGGACGGATCCGCTTGTCTCCGCACGGCCAGGCGGACACCCGATTTTGTGTATAGAGCTGAGGACATGGGTTGCTAGATGGCCACTAACACATCCGCAATACCCAGTCCCCATAGCTCTGTGTGCTTTTATTGTGTAGAAAAAACGATTTGATACATATGCAAATTAACATAAGAGTCATATCTTACTTGTGTGACCAGAGAAGAGTCATATTTTTCAAGCTCTGACTCATCTCAGGTTAATTTGCATATGTATCAAATCGTTTTTTTTACACAATAAAAGCACACAGAGCTATGGGGACTGGGTATTGCGGATGTGCTAGCAGCCATCTAGCAACCCATGTCCTCAGCTCTATACTCAAAATCCCGGTGACAGGTTCCCTTTAAGGTGCTTTCCAGCTTCACTAGTTAAACTAGTAAACTAGGAACCTAAGCTCCTGAAGATGCCTGAGCTTAGGTTCCTAGTTTAACTAGTGAAGCTGTTCTGTTTGTCTACCGAACTTCTGCCTGTTAACTGACTCCGCCTTTAATACTCCTCCGCCTTTCCTGACCTTAGCCTGTCTACGGCATTGACCCCTTACTGCTTGCCCTGACTTCAGATTCATATTTTGGAATCGCATGAACTCTGCCTGTTCTGACCTCTGTCTGCTAACTAACTAATTGACAGGGGATGGCTTAATGAGACAACAACTTCAACGCAAAACATTATGATCAAAAGAGTTTTCATACAAAGGCAGCTGCTTTTCAAATTAAATTTTCCCCAACAAATGCATGGTCATCTCTGATATGTCTTTTATCGCATTTTTCAAATATCTAAATTTGCCTCATAGGGCACATGGGCACATGAACATGGGTTTGCAGCAAGCCCGGGAGGAGGGGAGTGGTAGTTGTGGCACTGATAGGAGTGGTGATGATTCACGGTGGCTATGTTCACTCCAAGGGGCCATGCAATAAATGGAGGTCCACCACTCTTCTTCAGCTTGTGGCACTCCTGGTATTGAATATCTTGCCTAATGGTGGCTGGAGTGCCATTGGATGTTAGATGTTTGTGGTGATGAGTTGCAAGGCAGGAGAGCGGAGTCAGGTAGGGACTGATGGATGATGGTACACTTGTTTGGTTGCAATAATTAGAGTCTCTCTTTTACTAAATAGATGATGGGAGTTGTAGTACAGGTAGCAGCAATAGGTTCCAAGGTATGTTACAGAGTAGGCTTATCCAAATAGCTGTTTATAGACAACAGTAATGATGGTAGTAATCCTCCCTGAGTCTCACTCTAAGTACACTTTGCAATTTCCCAAATATCCAAAGGTATGCAATTCCGTTCTCATTAAAGATCCTTTTAGATGGGACGATACAGCAGGCAATTGTAGGAAAGGAAGCGTTCTTTCCCGGCAATCGCCTGCTCTTCAGTGGAGGAGACCGCTGCATTTACATTCAGTGATCTCCTCCACAGTATGGGGAGGAGCGATCACTAATGCCATCATTCATCGCCATACTGACTCGTTATTTGCTGGCAGTAGAATGTTGTTTGCAGACGACGATTTTTGTGTTTGCACAAATGATCTATTACCCAATGAACAAGCTTTTTGCTAATTCATCGGGTAATCGGCATCTTTACACCACCAGGTAATTGCTAACAAGTGTTCCTATGAATGCTTGTTAACTCGTTCTGCAATTCCCAGGCTGCAGGGTGCTGAACTCACATCCGGATGGCCAGTCCGTCTCAAAGTGTGGTGGGTGCTGAAGCAATACACCCTTTTCAGAAGCAAACAACCTACATAGAAGAAATGAGCCCACAACGTACCCATAAAATGTAGTAAAGCTTTACTGTGTATACAAAAAACTAGTAAGTAAGAAACTAGTGCCAATATTCAAAACTCAGCCATTTGTAACTGTGGTCAGTGGTGGATGCAACCCCAACCACCGTGGCACTGACAGTGAGGAGAAAGGTATTATTTTTAGTCTATGTGACAGATTCACTAGAAAATGCTAAATAATTCAGCATTGTGAAGTCAGTGTCTGGAATCAGAAAGCATACTGTGTAAGTTTCAGGTCAATATCAAAAGTCATTAGACATTCATAGTGGACTAAACCATAGCTAACCCAAAAAACAAGTCTGTTTTGAGAGTGCATGTATATTTTATCAATATAAATTCCATAGAAAGTCAGTCAAATCCAGAAAGCCTTACCAATAGGTACGTACAAGGGGTAAACTACCCTTACTCGACAAGATGGAGGCTATTTATATATAGCTAGGGAGGCTCATCCCTGTCACGGCCTGCTATTGGCTCACCCCCCCCCCCCCCATCCCCGACGTCGGATGTTTTCATCTGCGAGATGGGGAGATGCAGCGGCGGCCATGACGACATTAGAAGCAATGCGGGTGCCGGGGAGCGGGGTAAGTACAATCTATATGAAGGGCATTTGGGGGGGAATTATAGGCCTTGGATAACCCATTTAAGATGACAATACAATAATATTAAAAATACAATGATCAAGTACCTGCTATAAACATAAATCTACACATAACATAACACAGATTAGGGAAGGAATTTAGTACAGCTAGATTTAAATATTCATTAACCCCTTAGTGACCACCCATACGCCTTTTTACGGCGGTCACTAAGTGGCCTTAGGCTGGGCCGCCGCTATTTTACAGCGGCCCAGTCTAAGCGCTGCATGGGTCCCACGGGGAGCGGGGACCCGGCTCTCAAATTAGAGCCGCTGCCTTGCTCTAACAGCCCAGACCGGCAGGAGTGCCGATCCGGGCTGTTTAACACTTTACATGCAACGGGCAATGGCGCCCGTCGCATGTAAAGTGCTGACAGAGGGAGCGGACTCCCTCTGTCTCCTATCGGCACCCTGCAAATGCGATTGGCGGGGTGCCAATGTGTGTGAAGGCTGCCTGCTGGTCAATGTCAGAATAGCATTGCCATTAAAATTCAATGCACTACAGGGATAGTGCATTGCATTTTTAAAGCAATCAAAAAGCTGTCTGTTAAAGTCCCCTTGTGGGACTATTAAGTGGTAAAAAAAAAGTAAAAAAAACACCTCATTTATTCAATAAAAAAATCCCATTAAAAAATTACAGTTTTTTCCCATTGAAAATATGCTTTTTCAATGAAAAAAAATGGCAAAAAAAATTCTTCCCCATATGTTTGGTATTTACGCGTCCGTAACAACCCAGACTACCCAAATATCATGTCAATTATCCCCTACGGTGAACGCCGTAAAAAAAAAAAAAGACAGAATTGCTAATTTATTCTTAGTTGCCACCGAAAAAACGTAATAACAAGCGATCAAAAAGCACCATTTACTCCAATATGATACCAATGAAAAATAAAAGTCGTCCCCCAAAATGAAAGCCCTCACACAACTCCATATAAAGAAAAATAAAAAAGTTATGCGTCTCGGGAAGTGGCAATGCAAAAAAAATAAATTCTTTAAAAAAAAGGGGTTATATTGCAAAAAAAGGAGTAAAACATTAAAAAAAACTATATTTATTTGGTATCACTATAATTGTACTGACCCAGAGAATAAAGATATTATGTTATTTATACCGAAAAATTTACGCCATAAAACATAAAAACGCAGTGACACTATTGCTGTTTTTCCCATTTCCCTCCCAGAAAGAGTTAATAAAAGTTAATAAGAATGTTATGTGTACCCCAAAATGGCGCCATTTAAAACTACAACTTGTCCCGCAAAAAAACAAGCCCTCATAAAACTATATAGACGGAAAAATAAAAAAGTTATAGCTCTTGGAAGGCGGAGATGAAAAAAGGATTAAAGTTATGATAGTTGAATTATGTTTATTGATAAAACAACCTAAACTCCACTGAAAAAAGATCTGAGTTCTCCTAGTACATTTTTGGATTGTGTCATATCTTTTCCAGAACAAAATGTGATTTCAGGTTGAGTTCAGCAACCTCTTGGTTAAAAGTTGAAAGGGTAGCACAGAGTTGATATGGAACTTAACCTCTTTGCTTTCAAAATCTATTGCTGACTGCTGCAAATAGTTCAAACTGAATATTTTACATGTTCTTGCTGCATTCTATATGCATCTGATCTATAATAGTGAAAAATTTAACTTAACATGGGAAGTCGTTAAGCAAACTTAGTGTTTGTAAGAAGCACAGTGCAGATGATATTTAACTTAAAAATGAAAAACTGTATACACTGCGAAACAACAGCAGCTGTGTGAGCAAGACCAGGTTAAGGCGGGTTTGCAGCCTCTGATTATAACTATGGGTGCTATGTGACTGTAAGCACAGGAAAATGACAAGCCCTGCATGCCAGAATTGTGGCTCTAAAAAATTCGCAAGTTTTGCCTTTTTTTGGAGTCACTTGTGCAAAATCTTGTGACATTTTAAGTACTGTGCCTTCTGGTGCCACCTACAGAGATAGGGGGAGATTTATCATAGACCAGCATTTTACATAAGTCTGTGATATCCCCTGTGCTGCCGGAGGATATGCTTAATTTATGACACTATATGGCTCAATGTAAGTTAATGGGGACGGATCCGTTTGAATTTGACACTATATGGCTCAATTTTCAAACGGATCCGTCCCCCATTGACTTACAATGTAAAGTCTGGACGGATCCATCTGAACTACTTTCACACTTAGAATTTTTTCTACAATATAATGCAGACGGATCCGTTCTGAACGGATCCCAAGTCTGCATTATATGAGCGGATCCGTCTGGGCAGACCCCAGACGGATCCGCTCTGAACGCAAGTGTGAAAGTAGCCTTAGTCGCATCCTCCGGCAGTCCGTGCACCAAATGAAATCTACGGCGGTGCTCTGAGCTGCTGTAGATTTCAGTTTTCTTTAACTGAAATGGGCATACAAGAAGATAAATGTGCTGGCCCACTGGCCCCTCACGCTCTCTCACCATGCCCCCTTTTTCGGGAAAGTGGCGAGGGCGTTGTGCAATGGCATTTAAAACGTCGTAAATACAGGATTTGCTAATTTTTTTATGCCAGCACACTGGTGTGTTCATTTGAGGGACTCAACAGTTACATACCTCCCAAGTGTCCCTCTTTTGGACCCAAGTCCCTCTGTCCCTCTTTACTCCTTATATGTCCCTCTTTTAGGTCTGAGGTACAGATTTGCTTTATTACATTTACAATATTGATCCAGAATGTGTTCCCTGGTTCCTTGCATATTATTTCATTATTTGAAATATTATTTGATGCAATTTGGATTTAAAAAAAATGTTATTATACCATGCTATATACCATCATGCCGTGCAAACACGATCTACTGCCGGCAAACAGCGAGTTAGTATGGGGAGAAGTGATGGCATTAGCAATCGCTCCTCCTCAATGTCGGTCTTTGATGAATAACCCCCATAATGTTACCTGGGAGAATTGATAGAAAATTCATTTGAGGAAATCACAGTTTAACCTGTTCTTTTGATGTAGGTTGAGACAACATAATGCATAACTGGGCAGTGAGTGAATTAAAAATCTTATGCAAGTCCTCCAGCACATATGCCATGGGGGAGGGGTTCCTATTTGTAAAGTCAGTGTCTGGAAGACCATTGGAAAATTGTAATGAAATATTTTTGCTGCTCCCCTGAAGTAAGAGAGCACCCACAATGGAACATTTGTCCAACTACCAGAGCAAAGTCAGAGAGAACACAGGTACTGAACAGAGTATGTCCCCTTCTCTCGGATACCCGAGTCTAGCTTTACTTTCCTATGGTAGAGGTGACATAATCTGTTCAGTGCCTGCGTTCTCTCGTACGTTGCTCTCGTAGCTGGACAAGTATTCCGTAGTAGGTGCATAAAGTACAGGCGACGGTGAGTAACCTTACCAGGGCCTGATGTGCATAGGGAAAGGGTCACTGACCCAGACACTGGCTGTTGAATTACTGAAAAGAATCTGTCACCAAAGAAACCACCTTGAACTACTGACATGGCTGCATAGCTCTAAAGACTCATTCAGAATATGTCATTTATGTCTTTCTACTCACTTGCATTCCCCCCACATTAATCCACAAAGGGTCAGTGAAGCACTTAGTAGTCCTCTCCATTATTTTGCAGAACTTAGGAGCCCTCAGTGTGCATTAGCATGTAGTGCACATACAGTATCATATGCAGGATAATTGGGGAATTGCTTGTGAGTAGAAATATAAAAATTGCATATTCTTAATCAGTTTTTTTAGAACGATCCAGCCATTACAGTAGTTTAGGGAGGTTTACTGTGATAACATATTATCTCTAAGGACCTTCACCTTTTTGACACTGCATTGACAGAGAGCAGACATAGTGGGACAGGTGCAATCTATGTAAGAGAGAGTAGAAGGAGAGCTAAGCTGGAATGGATTGAATCGGGCAATAGGGAGGTAGGCCTCATTCACACGTCAGTGTTTTGGTCAGGGATTTCCATCAGTGATTGTGAGCCAAAAGCATGTGTGGCTCTAAACACAGAACAGGTGCAGATCTTTCCCTTAGGGCTCATGCACACGACCGTGTGCTGCCCGTGGCCATATTGTGGCCCGCATACAGCGGGTCCGCAATGCACGGGGCACCGGCCGTGTGCAGCCGCATCACGGATGACGGATCATAGACCCATTCACTTCAATGGGTCCGCAATCCAGTGCTTCTGTGGTGTTTCTGGCCGTGCCTCCGCACCGCAAAAAAGTAGTGCAGACCCCCGGATGCTGATCGCGGACCCAATTCAAGTGAATAGGGAGTAACTCTGGGGAGTTACCCTCTAGATTTTTAACAACCTCTGTAATATGACAAGGGTGATACACATCAATTCCTAATCTGTCTTCTATGTAAGACACGTAGCTGAGGATTATACTGCAGGGCCCTGGTGCATTTATGTCCTTTTTTTTTTTTTTTAACTTTTGGTTTTTGGGGCCTTTTTTAATTATTGCATCTCACTTTTGGGACAAATATAAATTTATTTCACTTGGGGGCACATTTATTAAGATGGGGTTTTAAAGTCCTAAGCTGGCAGTGGTTCCGCTGAAGTTATGAAGAGGTGCAGGCCTCTTCATACCTTTGGCGCATACAGCGCCAATTCTAGAAGTAAGCCAGCTTCCCAGCTGTCTTACATGTAGACCTTTTTCTACACCTGAAACACGCCTGCCCTGCCCACAACACGCCCACAATTTTAGACCTGGTATGAGTGGAGCGAAGTCGCAGATAGCGATGCAACTATCCGTTGCATCGCCATCTGCGCCTGAAATACACCTAATATTCAGTATAATAAATGACCTGCTTTCTTTAGTAAAAATTTTCTGTTTTCCCTGTACATCTTTCACTTTCTGTGTATTGCAAATTAGAAGGCTCTCTGATTCACAGTGAATATGTCATGGATCTCCTCTGAGTGGTCGATCTGTAGCCCTTACTTCTGAGCTCCTTACAGCTCATAAACACTAATTTAAGCTAAATTCATATCAAATTGATAAATGGTTCTCCATAACTAGTGTTTAAGAGCTGTCAGGGGTTCACAGATAAGGCTACTTTTACACTCACGTTTTGGGCGGATCCGTCATAGATCTGCAAAAACTGATCCGTTACAATAATACAACCGCATGCAAACGTCATAAACGGATCCGATTGTATTATCTGTAACATAGCCATGACGGATCCGTCATGAACTCCATTGAAAGTCGATGGGAGACAGATCAGTTTTCTATTGTGCCAGATTGTGCCGTCCCCATTGACTTATATTGTGTGCCAGGACGGATCCGTTTGGCTCAGTTTCGGCAAGTGGACAGCAAAACGTTGCAGGCAGCGTTTTGGTGTCCGCCTCCAGAGCGGAATGTTGACTGATCGGAGGCAAAGTGATGCATTCTGAGCGGATCCTTTTCCATTCAGAATGCATTAGGGCAAAACTGATCTGTTTTGGACCGCTTGTGAGACTGACTGAGCCATCAGACTGAGCCATCAGAGCAGTTCCCTGATGGAGTCATTGTGCATCAGAGAGCCTGCTAAGTTGGAAAACACACAGAAAGTGAAAGCTGTACAGTGAAAACTGAAAAAAAGTTTTAATAAAGACCAATTGAAAAAATGATTTTACCAAAAATTTATAGAGTGCAATAATAAAAAAGGCCCTCAAAAGTGTCCATGTTAGCCTTTAATATGCTATGACTAGTAGATAATGTATGTAGTACAGACTATAATGCACATAAGTGCAAATAAAATATTGGAGGAAAAAACATTTTAGCTCACCTCTCACAAACATATAAGCAGTTTGTTCCTGATGCCCTGAGGCAGCGGGAACACTGACTGTGTAGAAACCTTCATCTTCTTTGAAAGCAGGAGACCCCCTTAAGGACACATCAAGGCCTTCACAGCTTATCTTCCTGTCTTCTGTCTCTTTCAATATTGTTCCTGTTGATTAAAACAAAAAGGTATGTACAGTATGTGCATGTATTTTCTCATACATTTTCTAGCAACATCAAGACCATCTTCTAAAACTATGACTATTTTGTATGAACATTTTAGGACTTATGAACACCCTCTGCACATGCAAATATAATATATAATATATATATATATATATATATATATATATATATATATATATATATATATACAGTTATAAAATATACATACCATCTCTAAACCACTGAACACTTGGCTTGTATCTTTCAAGACTGGAGGAAACCGGACAAGACAAGATAAACGATTCCTTCTCCTTTGTAAACACTGGTCCCAAGGCACTAGTGAATTCACCTTCATAGGCTGGCAGCAAAGCTACAAGGTACAACTATACAATAAATAGCTAATAATTTAAAGATAATAAACATTAAGGTCTCAATATTTATAATATATACTGTATAACTACATACGATACTGAGGTGGTTTTCTCACGTAAGAGATTAATCATAATATACTGTAACAAAGATATGCCATCAATGTCTGGCGATTGAACTTACCAACTTCTAGAACAAAGTGGCAGTAATAAAGTGAACTTTGCTTAAATTTTGGCTGCCCATTGTAGTCAATCCTGACCATGTACAGTCGTGGCCAAAAGTTTTGAGAATGACACAAATATTAGTTTTCACAAAGTTTGCTGCTAAACTGCTTTTAGATCTTTGTTTCAGTTGTTTCTGTGATGTAGTGAAATATAATTACACGCACTTCATTCGTTTCAAAGGCTTTTATCGACAATTACATGACATTTATGCAAAGAGTCAGTATTTGCAGTGTTGGCCCTTCTTTTTCAGGACCTCTGCAATTCGACTGGGCATGCTCTCAATCAACTTCTGGGCCAATTCTTGACTGATAACAACCCATTCTTTCATAATCAATTCTTGGAGTTTGTCAGAATTAGTGGGTTTTTGTTTGTCCACCCGCCTCTTGAGGATTGACCACAAGTTCTCAATGGGATTAAGATCTGGGGAGTTTCCAGGCCATGGACCCAAAATGTCAACGTTGCCACTTAGTTATCACTTTTGCCTTATGGCACGGTGCTCCATCGTGCTGGAAAATGCATTGTTCTTCACCAAACTGTTGTTGGATTGTTGGAAGAAGTTACTGTTGGAGGGTGTTTTGGTGCCATTCTTTAGTCATGGCTGTGTTTTTGGGCAAAATTGTGAGTGAGACCACTCACTTGGATGAGAAGCAACCCCACACATGAATGGTCTCAGGATGCTTTACTGTTGGCATGACACAGGACTGATGGTAGCGCTCACCTTTTCTTCTCCGGACAAGCCTTTCTCCAGATGCCCCAAACAATTGGAAAGAGGCTTCATCGGAGAATATGACTTTGACCCAGTCCTCAGCAGTCCATTCACCATACTTTCTGCAGAAGATCAATCTGTCCCTGATGGTTTTTTTTGGAGAGAAGTGGCTTCTTTGCTGGCCTTCTTGACACCAGGCCATCTTCCAAAAGTCTTCGCCTCACTGTGCGTGCAGATGCGCTCACACCTGCCTGCTGCCATTCCTGAGCAAGCTCTGCACTGGTGGCACTCCGATCCCGCAGCTGAATCCTCTTTAGGAGACGATTCTGGCGCTTGCTGGACTTTCTTGGACGCCCTGAAGCCTTCTTAACAAGAATTGAACCGCTTTCCTTGAAGTTCTTGATGATCCTATAAATTGTTGATTGAGGTGCAATCTTAGTAGCCACAATATCCTTGCCTGTGAAGCCATTTTTATGCAACGCAATGATGGCTGCATGCGTTTCTTTGCAGGTCACCATGGTTAACAATGGAAGAACAATGATTTCAAGCATTACCCTCCTTTTAACATGTCAAGTCTGCCATTTTAACCCAATCAGCCTGACATAATGATCTCCAGCCTTGTGCTCGTCAACATTTTCACCTGAGTTAACATTACTGAAATGATCTCAGCAGGTCCTTTAATGACAGCAATGAAATGCAGTGGAAAGTTTTTTTTGGGATTAAGTTAATTTTCATGGCAAAGAAGGACTATGCAATTCATCTGATCACTCTTCATAACATTCTGGAGTATATGCAAATTGCTATTATAAAAACTTAAGCAGCAGCATTTCCTATTTCCAATATTTATGTAATTCTCAAAACTTTTGGCCACGACTGTAAAATCAGAGGGCAGCTGACAGTACCCAAAGGGGTATGAAGCGTATCTAGTGTGGCTGCCACTCCAAGCAACTAGCATAATTTATGTTAGTTGAACTTGCATTATTGCATATTGTTGGAATACCCCAGCAATATATATTATTTAATTATATAAATAGGTGTAACTAGCAAATGTATAAACCACTCAATTTAAAAAATACGCCTGCATCCACCTTAGAAAAAGCTGTAAAGTCATGGCCACTAGGTGTCTCACTTCCATCTAAGTTGCAGTCAACTGCCTTTGTCAGGCAATATCCATCTCTGGTAACAGAGACTTAGAAGACGGCTGAGAGGAAGTGGGGGCATGTCAGAGCTAGCTGAGCTTATGAGCCTTTTAAAACATCTGCTTCTACACTGTTTCTGAAGAGCTGAGAATCTCCTGTGTGCCTGTTAGTGTGATTTTTCCCTCCTTATCAGCTTTCTGAGCTCTTTAGAAGAAAACATAGTGGGAAAGGATGTCACAGCAGTACAGTGCTGGCAGAAGGGAGATGCCCCCTGCTTCTGAGTGAAATTCATCTAGCTGTGCAGCTGAAACAAGGAATAATATGGCTGAAATAAACATTAGGGAAGCCCAAACATAACTGTTCCTTCACAGTTATGATTGTACAAAGAAGCACAGCCATTATGCAAACTTTTTTTTTTGAAAACTCAGGTATACTTAAAGTGAGAAATCTCATAAATGATGAGTCCACGTGTGCCAATTTTCTTCAGCTGAAATCTGCAATTCCACAGAAATCATTGTGTATTACATTTAGACTTTCATTTGGATTGTGCTGTGGTTTTACAGTAGAGTTAACTTCTAACGGGGTGAAATCAACTGTGAAAATCTTCTACAAATCCACAACATAATACACATGTTGCAGATTTGAAAATCCCCATCCACATGTATTGAAGTGAAATTTTTTCACAGCAAATCTGCATCTTATTGTTCATTTTGTCTTTAATGCAGGGGGTAGTATCATAATTTTTAGGTATAACCATTGTACTCTCCTGTCTCATTTAGCAGTTTGATATATGCATCATATGTAAAACCAGTAATATAAATTTGTTACACTCCTGATGATACTTAGTTGTCATAATCCATATGTTTAATTTAGCAATACAGATAGACTAATAGCCGGATATAACATGTTTAGCTAAAAGGTTTAGAGATTCACTTACCAGGATATGTAACAGAATCCCAGCCAGACTGTAACCCTAGATATTCTGCAAAAAAAAAAAAAAAAAGGATACTTTGGTTACAGTTTCAGTTATGGTTAAAAAGGTTGTCTGCTTTATTTTATATTGATGACCTATCCCTTAGTTCATCAGTATCAGATTGGCAGAGGGGCCAACTCCCGGCACCGCTGCTGATCAACTGTTTGAAGAGAAAGCAGTGCTTGGGCTAATGCTGCCTTCTCCTAATTGTTTACCTGCTCGCCACTGCAACTGCACTGCAGATGGAATTACAACTACGCCACCCCATTCACTTCAATGGGACGGCTACTTCCAATTTCAAGTTGTTATCCAATTTCACAAACAGCCCCCCCATGTGCCGGGCCCCTCAGAGGGAATGTACTTACCCCGGTTCCTGCGCCGCTCCTGGTCCCTGCACCGCTGCTTCTCCCTGTACATGGATGAAAACATCCGGTGTCGGGGGGAGCAGCCAGTGGCAGGCAGGGACGGGGACCAGCCTCCCTAGCGTCACCCGCGATGTGAAATTGGATAAACCCTTTAAGAAAATAGGAGGGAGCCACCTCATTTAAGTGAATGGGACAGCGGAGTTGTAAATATAACTGTTCACCACTACAGCTGTGACAGCGAGCAAGTAAACAGTAAAGAGAATGCAGCGTTAGTGGTCTTACACATTCAGTGCATAAAGGGTTTGTCCCACGAAAAATAATCAACATTTTTTTCAAACCAGCACTTAGATCTAAATACGTTTGTAACTGCATGTCATTAAAAAATTAGAATAGCCACTGAATTATTCAATAAAAACCTATCTGTATAGCCTGTTTAAGGATAAGACATATTTATCAAAAAACGTGCGACATTTGATAAATGTGGCATAGAGTACTCCAACACAGACGTAAGCAAAACTCCTTAAACCTAGCACGTTTTCCTAGAAAAGCTTCTCCAGTTTTCCTACTCCACCCTGCTATTGGAGTGAGATTGTGACTTTTTTTTTGCAACGTTTAAAAAAAGTCTCAATGATAACTCTGGAGTGAAACTGATTAACATAGCTGACCAAGCCCACTTTCCACCCACATTTCAAAACTGCAGTAAGTGGTATAAAAATGCAAAAAGTCCCCAAATTTTTGCCTAAGTAAGTGCAAAAAAGCCCTACTTTGCCCTACCAGAATTCGGGAGTGAAGGCATGATAAATTGGGCACATGGTGTATTTTTAGACCAAAGAAGAATCAGGTCTCAGAATACTGTATGCTAAAAACAGTGAACTCTAAACTCTCTACTGAACAGAAAAAGATATCACTAGAGTGCACTTGAACAAGCAGAGCAAAATGGTGACATTTCTGAACTGTGTACTCGTGAAGGTTCATTCTAGTCTATATTTGGTGTTTTTTTATAACTGGCTCAGAATGATATAAAGCAATAATATAAGGGCTATTCACCTTACTGTTTCACCACCACACCAGTTCTGAGTCTTGCGGGGTCCCACACTGGTCTTTCTTCTCCCACATGACCATGAAAGAAATGCCCGCTCGGCCAGTCACTGGCCGCAAAAACGGGTTCCGTAGTTCCGTGATCCGTGTCCGTTTTTTCTTCCGTGGGTCTTCCTTGATTTTTGGAGGATACACGAACATGAAGGAAAGTAAAAAAAAAGTCGTTTTGGTGTCCGCCTGGCCGTGCGGAGCAAAACGGATCCGTCCTGACTTACAATGCAAGTCAATGGGGACGGATCCGTTTGACGTAGACACAATATGGTGCAATTGCAAACGGATCCGTCCCCAATTGACTATCAATGTAAAGTCAGGAGTCCCTATTATACCATCGGATCTGAGTTTTCTCCAATCCGATGGTATATTTTAACTTGAAGCGTCCCCATCACCATGGAAACGCCTCTATGTTAGAATATACCATCGGATTTGAGTTATATCGTGAAAACTCAGATCCGACAGTATAGTCTAACACAGAGGCGTTCCCATAGTGATGGGGACGCTTAAAGTTAGAATATACTAAGAACTGTGTACATGACTGCCACCTGCTGCCTGGCAGCACCCGATCTCTTACAGGGGGCTGTGATCCGCACAATTAACCCCTCAGGTGCCACACCTGAGGGGTTAATTGGGCGTATCATAGCCACCTGTAAGAGATCAGGTGCTGCCAGGCAGGAGGGGGCAGACCCCCCTCCCTCCCCAGTTTTAAATTCATTGGTGGCCAGAGAGGGCCCCCCTCCCTCCCTCCCCTGTATTACATTCATTGGTGGCCACTGCGGCCCCCTCTCCTCCCCTCCTAATTAAAATCCCCCCCCATCATTGGTGGCAGTGGAGAGTTCCAATCCGAGTCCCAGTTTAATTGCTGGGGCTCCGATCGGTAACCATGGCAACCAGGACGCTACTGCAATCCTGGCTGCCATGGTTACTTAGCAATTTTAGAAGCATTATACTTACCTGCGCTGTCTGTGACTGGCCGGGCGCTCCTCCTACTGGTAAGTGAAAGGTCTGTGCAGCACATTGCTTATAGCACAGACCTGTCACTTACCAGTAGGAGGAGCGCCCAGCCGGTCACAGACAGCGCAGGTAAGTATAATGCTTCTAAAATTGCTAAGTAACCATGGCAGCCAGGACTGCAGTAGCGTCCTGGTTGCCATGGTTACCGATCGGAGTCCCAGCGATTAAACTGGGACTCCGATCGGAACTCTCCGCTGCCACCAATGATGGGGGGGGATATTTTAATTAGGGGGGGAGAGGGGAGGCCGCGCACTGGCTACCAATGAATGTAATACAGGGGAGGGAGGGGAAGGCCGCACTGTCCACCAATGAATGTAATACAGGGGAGGGAGGGAGGGGGGCCTCACTGGCCACCAATGAATTTAATACTGGGGAGGGAGGGGGGGCCACACTGGCCACCAATGAATGTAATACAGGGGAGGGAGGGGGGCCGCACTGGCTACCAATGAATGTAATACAGGGGAGGGAGGGGGGGCCGCACTGGCTACCAATGAATGTAATACAGGGGAGGGAGGGGGGGCCGCACTGGCCACCAATGAATGTAATACAGGGGAGGGAGGGAGGGAGGGAGGGAGGGAGGGGGGGCCGCGCTGGCCACCAATGAATTTAATACAGGGGAGGGAGGGAGGGGGGCCGCACTGGCCACCAATGAATTTAAAAATGGGGAGGGAGGGGGGTCTGCCCCCTCCTGCCTGGCAGCACCTGATCTCTTACAGGGGGCTATGATACGCACAATTAACCCCTCAGGTGCGGCACCTGAGGGTTTAATTGTGCGGATCGCAGCCCCCTGTATGAGATCAGGTGCTGCCAGGGAGCAGGGGGCAGTCATGTACACAGTTTTTAGTATATTCTAACTTGAAGCGTTCCCATAGTGACCTGAGGGTTTAATTGTGCGGATCGCAGCCCCCTGTATGAGATCAGGTGCTGCCAGGGAGCAGGGGGCAGTCATGTACACAGTTTTTAGTATATTCTAACTTGAAGCGTCCCCATCACTATGGGAACGCCTCTGTGTTAGAATATACTGTCGGATCTGAGTTTTCACAAAGTGAAAACTCAGATCTAAAAAAGCTTTTATGCAGACGGATCTGCGGATCCGTCTGTGTGAAAGTAGCCTACAGACACGGATCACGGACGCGGGTGACAATCTTGTGTGCATCCGTGTTTTTTCACGGACCCATTGACTTGAATGGGTCCGTGAACCGTTGTCAGTCAAAAAAATAGGACAGGTCATATTTTTTTGATGGACAGGAAACACGGATCACGGACGCGGATGAACAACGGTGCATTTTCCGAGTTTTTGAAAGTCAATGGGTCCGCAAAAAATCACGGAAAATGGAACAACGGACACGGATGCACACAACGGTCGTGTGCATGAGGCCTTAGCTGCATTTCCTGTGCGTTGAGGTGGAATCAGGAAGTGGAGACAGGAAAGGAGCGGTAAGAGTCAGAGTTGTAGTCAGAAATGTTAAGGTGAGTAGCCTATATTTTATTGTGTTACCCTGTCATTGTCCACTCAACCCCTTTTAAGGTTACTCATTTCTTGCATAACCTAAGTGAAAATCAGAGTCAGGATATTTGAACCACATGGTATACTGGTAAATAAAAAAGCAATTTGGGTCTCTGTTCCAACAGCTAGAAGCGAATAAATGGTAAAAACTAGATAAGGGGACATATGGAATTTCAGAGTGTCAAGGCAAGCCAACAGAATTCGGAGACCCTGGATTACTTGTGGATAAAAAAATTTTACACATGTTTATAATGGTGTGATTTTGGTGTTGCTTTGTCCATTGCTTTTTGTATACTTATTTCACCCATGTTTGTATATGAAAGTGAAAATTCTAAAAGTTCAGTATCTACCCCGGGTCCAAACAGGAGCAAGTTCAATCTCTGATATCTTGACACTTACCTTTGACAAGCACATTAGCAAAAGAAGTTGCCTGCCCAAAACTATTAGTAGCCACAACACTATAGTCAGCAGAGTCTTCCATGGAACATCTGTTGAGGACAAATGAAAATTACAGTCATTGATGTAGTATGGTACAATTAATTTCTAATTATGGGCTTATTCACACAACAAGAATGAAGGAACAAACACCAGCGGCTCAACACCTCACCTTTAATGGATGAGGTGCTCACCTAGAGCGGCCCACCCTTAGGCCTAGAAAAATGTAAAATGTATATATGAAAGTAGGGGCGCACTACAAATGGGAGTACTAAATCCACTAAGTGGATGTAATTTATTAAAAGACACAATTTAAAAAATATACACATAAAATAGTACAATAGGCGACGTGGTATGGGGCGACGTGGTATAATGTCCAGCACATAAACCCCAAAAATCCTATACTAGCTGTATCATCCCTTATTTTATATCCACTAAGAATGCTTCTAGGATCGTCCCGCTAAGGCAAAAGTCATTCAGGTGGTAACTACAACCTGCCGATATGATGTATGCAGGTGACTGTGACACTATGGAGGACTGCATCAATATTACATTCAAAATCCAGGTATAGTCCAGTACTTACTTAGATGAAATCAATAAACAGTCACTGGTACCTTAAGGGCTGCTGCCGCAGCTATGCCTGCAAGTGCACAAACACCAGGCTGCACTCCTGAATAGGAGCTGGGTCTTACCCTTCTTCACTGCGTGGTAGCAGCGCTGGTTCCAGGCGGCCGCACACCAGCGGCGTCCCACGTGATGTGCTAGACCCCTACATGGCGTCCCACGTGACCTGGTTGCTCCAGAGATCGGCTGGAACTGAAGTGACGTCACTGGTACGCGCCGATTTTTTCAGATCGAATATCTTCAAATTTTCCGTCTTTCTCAGATTTTTCAGTTCTTTCGATTTTTCATTTAGATAATGATTTTGTCTCGCCTTAGTTCATGAGACATATGCTCACTCTTTACGCCAGACGCGTTTCGAGGTGCTGTACCTCTTCCTCAGTGGCCAACTGAGTGAGCGCTTCCCCGTTCTTTTACAGGGGCTGGTGTTCCCATAATGCTCCGCTTTCCTAAGCTGTGTTGAAACTCCGAAGTGGAGTGGAATCCCCAAATTAGTATATATATTCCCTAACTGTGAAACAGAGTGTGCCTATATCCAACGCATGTAAGTATAACTAAAATCCTATATCTTTCATGTATAGCACCGCATAAAAACATTAACACATTAATAAAATTATAAATATATATTAGGAATTTATGAAAATAGTGCCAATTACGCAACAATATATGCGCAGGGTCATACCACATAGAAAACGCATGCGTTACCTCCATCCATAAATTCTAACATGGAACCTCTTATAGGATATAAGGGCTATTAATCGTATAGTCATCTCATAAAGTGTATCGATTTAATACAATCGTATCCCCTCATTTCTCGAATAATTCACACGTGATGGATTAACATTGACAGCTCGATATTATCGAGAGAATATCGAGAAAGATTAACAATGGAGTACATTGAAGGATTCTATCAAAGGAATAAATCAAGGAATTGTGTATAGTGAAGGAGCTGTCTGCTAGGGAGGGGAGATCGGAATGTCGATGAACGACCAGACTCCGATGTTCCGTCACCACCAGGCAACTCCCCCATACCTTCATAGAAATCCGAAAACCTCCATTTTGGCGTTTAGGCCCCTTGGAATCATTGTGTCAAACTCAAAGATCCTTTGAGATTCTTGTCTCGACATATGTGCTATGTGATTTCCACCTCTCCAAGATTCTCTGACTTTCTCCAACGCCATGAATCTTAGACCAGTGGGATCACAGTTATGCATCAATTTAAAATGTCTTGACAACAAATGTGTATCCAATCCCTTCTTAATGTTTGACATATGCTCTGCTACCCTCTTCTTGAGAATTCTTTTGGTTCTTCCTATATACTGCTTTCTACATTTACATTCAAGCATGTATATGATATCAGTAGAATCACAGACATTGTAGAATCAGACATTCCTGTATATATCCAACCTGAAGGAATTGAATACAGACTGCGCTTGGATAGTTTTCTTAGGGAAGGCAGTAATCCTACAATTGGCACATCTGCCGCACCTAAAAAAGCCTTTTATTGCCAGCCAACTGTTTTTGCTCTGCGTCTCATTTTTCCTTCTTTTCACTGTTGGGGCTACTTTGCCTGCCAGATTTCCTGCTCTGGTGTAGGTGATATTTGGAGCTTCACTTAAAACAGGACCTATCCATTTATCGTTCAATAGATGGCCCCAATGCCTCTTTATAGTTTTATATCCCTCTATACAGTGATCAATCATAGACAGGGGGTTCAGGTGTTGCAGGAACAACTGTCGGTGGATGGGGGTCCAGCCAGCGAACAGTTGTCGTTCATATTGGATGGAGTCACATACATACTGACTCATAATTATATTTCATTTGAGCAGCAATTTTATGTTCAGTGCACCGGTACCGCCATGGGCACCAGATTCGCCCCCAGCTATGCCAATCTTTTTTTGGCGCAGTGGGAAAGAGAAGTCATCACGCCCCAAGCTGGGGACGAGTCTGCTGCTATGGCGTAGATATATCGACGACATCTTGTTTGTCTGGCGGGATTCACCAGAGTCGCTAGATTAGTTTCTAAAAAACATCAATATTAACGACCGGAACTTGGTGTTTAGCCCTAGTATAAGTAAGAAAAGGGTGGAATTCCTTGATTTGGAGATTTGTGTACAAGCGGACAAACTATGTTGTAACACATTCTTCAAACCAGTCACTAGGAACAGTTTCATCAGGTTCTCAAGTTGCCATCTGCCATTCTGGTTGACTAATGTCCCTACCAGTCAATTCCGTCTATTGAAACGGAATTGTACCGAGGACTGTAAATTTGAAAATGAAGCAGAATGTTTAAAACTACAATTCCTGGAGAGGGACTATCCAGCGCCGTGGATAGACAACTCATTACTTAAGGTGAAGAAAATGGAAAGGGAAGAGTTCTTCACTGAGAGGGTCCCCCAACAACAGGATGAAACTCTGAGATTAGTTTTACCATTTAACTCTCAGTATAAGACAATGGAGAAAATTAT
Source organism: Bufo bufo (assembly GCF_905171765.1). Classification (NCBI taxonomy): domain Eukaryota; kingdom Metazoa; phylum Chordata; class Amphibia; order Anura; family Bufonidae; genus Bufo; species Bufo bufo. Next base: position 354,570,936 of record NC_053391.1, on the reverse strand, counting down.
AAAGAGGCATTGGGGCCATCTATTGAACGATAAATGGATAGGTCCTGTTTTAAGTGAAGCTCCAAAGATCACCTACACCAGAGCAGGAAATCTGGCAGGCAAAGTAGCCCCAACAGTGAAAAGAAGGAAAAATGAGACGCAGAGCAAAAACAGTTGGCTGGCAATAAAAGGCTTTTTTAGGTGCGGTAGATGTGCCAATTGTAGGATTACTGCCTTCCCTAAGAAAACTATCCAAGCGCAGTCTGTATCCAATTCCTTCAGGTTGGATATATACAGGAATGTCTGATTCTACAATGTCTGTGATTCTACTGATATCATATACATGCTTGAATGTAAATGTAGAAAGCAGTGTATAGGAAGAACCAAAAGAACTCTCAAGAAGAGGGTAGCAGAGCATATGTCAAACATTAAGAAGGGATTGGATACACATTCGTTGTCAAGACATTTTAAATTGATGCATAACTGTGATCTCACTGGTCTAAGATTCATGGCGTTGGAGAAAGTCAGAGAATCTTGGAGAGGTGGAAATCACATAGCACATATGTCGAGACAAGAATCTCAAAGGATCTTTGAGTTTGACACAATGATTCCAAGGGGCCTAAACGCCAAAATGGAGGTTTTCGGATTTCTATGAAGGTATGGGGGAGTTGCCTGGTGGTGACGGGACATCGGAGTCTGGTCGTTCATCGACATTCCGATCTCCCCTCCCTACCAGACAGCTCCTTCACTATACACAATTCCTCGATTTATTCCTTCGATAGAGTCCTTCGATGTACTCCATTGTTAATCTTTCTCGATATTCTCTCGATAATTTTGAGTTGTCGATGTTAATCCATCATGTGTGAATTATTCGAGAAATGAGGGGATACGATTGTATTAAATCGATTATGAGATGACTATACGATTAATCGCCCTTATATCCTATAAGAGGTTCCATGTTAGAATTTATGGATGGAGGTATCGCATGCGTTTTCTATGCGGTATGACCCTGCACAGATATTGTTGCGTAATTGGCGCTATTTTCATAAATTCTTAATATATATTTATAATTTTATTAATGTGTTAATGTTTTTATGCGGTGCTTTACATGAAAGATATAGGATTTTAGTTATATTTACATGCGTTGGATATAGGCGCACTCTGTTTCACAGTTAGGGAATATATATACTAATTTGGGGATTCCACTCCACTTCGGAGTTTCAACACAGCTTAGGAAAGCGGAGCATTATGGGAACACCAGCCCCTGTAAAAGAACGGGGAAGCGCTCACTCAGTTGGCCAAAGAGTGAGCGTATGTCTCATGAACTAAGGAGAGACAAAATCACTATCTAAATGAAAAATCGAAAGAACTGAAAAATCAGAGAAAGACGGAAAATTCAAAGATATTCGATCTGAAAAAATCATTGCGTACCAGTGACGTCACTTGAGTTCCAGCCGATCTCTGGAGCAACCAGGTCACGTGGGACGCCACGTAGGGGTCTAGCACACCACGTGGGACGCCGTTGGTGTGCGCCCGCCTGGAACCAGCGCTGCTACCACGCAGTGAAGAAGGGTAAGACCCAGCTCCTATTCAGGAGTGCAGCCTGGTATTTGTGCACTTGCAGGCATAGCTGCAGCAGCAGCCCTTAAGGTACCAGTGACTGTTTATTGATTTCATCTAAGTACGTACTGGACTATACCTGGATTTTGAATGTAATATTGATACAGTCCTCCATAGTGTCACAGTCACCTGCATACATCATATCGGCAGGTTGTAGTTACCACCTGAATGACTTTTGCCTTAGCGGGACGATCCTTAGCGGGACGATTCCGGTATTCTGAATGCCGGATCCGGCACTAATACATTCCTATGGGAAAAAATGCCTGATCAGGCATTCAGGCAAGTCTTCAGTTTTTTTAGCCGGAGATAAAACCGTAGCATGCTACGGTTTTCTCTTTTGCCTGATCAGTCAAAACGACTGAACTGAAGACATCCTGATGCAAACTGAACGGATTACTCTCCATTCAGAATGCATGGGGACATACCTGATCAGTTATTTTCCGGTATAGAGCCCCTGTGACGGAACTCTATGCCGGAAAAGAACAACGCAAGTGTGAAAGTAGCCTTAGTTGTCTACTTATTTTTCTTGAATTTTCATTTTCTCTTATCTTGGCTGACATTTTTTGGTTCAACATACAATGGCCCTGGAAACAAGGTTAGTTAGTGGTCTGTAGTTAGTGGCCAGATAGCCTGCCTACTTTTACACTCCGTTTGTGTGATCCGTTCAGGGCTCTCACAAGCGGTCCAAAATGGATCAGTTTGCATTCGAATGCATTCTGAATGGAAAAGGATCCGCTCAGAATGCATCAGTTTGCATCAGTTCCAGGGCTCGAGTCCTGCTGGAACGTGTGGGAACTGCGTTCCTGCACTTTTTTCATAGCAGGAACACCATTCCCTTTCAGGGCCGCCCGTCTTTAACGCCGGGCAAAAGGACCAGGAAGCGGTGAAGGCTTTGTACTCACCGCTTCCTGGTCCTCTGTAGGTAATGCTTGAAGTTAAAATATACCATCAGATTGGAGAAAACTCTGATCCGATGGTATATTCTAAATCCGAGGCGTTCCCATGGTGATCATGTATTGTAGCTTGTTTGTACCTTTTATATATGTGCTATGCTTGGTTTTACCTAAATATGCAGTACGCACTATACCTTGTCATATAACTCTTTGTATGTGCTATGTTTGGTCACACCTATTATATTAGGTATGTGCTATCTATATTTACAGGTAAAACAAGGCATAGTACTATAAAGGATATATATACAGTGGATATAAAAAGTCTACACACCCCTGTTAAAATGTCAGGTTTCTGTGATGAGACAAAGATAAATCATTTCAGAACTTTTTCCACCTTTAATGTGACCTAATGTGTAGAAGGCTTGCATAGTAAAGTATCAATTTTCGCAGATGACACTAAACTGTGTAAAGTAATTTACACTGAACAGGACAGTATACTACTACAGAGGGATCTGGATAGATTGGAGGCTTGGGCAGATAAGTGGCAGATGAGGTTTAACACTGACAAATGTAAAGTTATGCACATGGGAAGGAATAATGCACCCGTACATACTAAATGATAAAACACTCGGTAACACTGACATGGAAAAGGATCTAGGAATTTTAATAAACAGCAAACTAAACTTCAAAAACCAGTGTCAGGCAGCTGCTGCTAAGACCAATAAGATAATGGGTTGCATCAGAAGGGGCATAGATGCCCGTGATAAGAACATAGTCCTACCACTTTACAAATCGCTAGTCAGACCACACATGGAGTACTGTGTACAGTTCTGGGCTCCTGTGAACAAGGCAGACATAGCAGAGCTGGAGAGGGTCCAGAGGAGGGCAACTAAAGTAATAACTGGAATGGGGCAACCAGGGCCGGGCCGACACAGAGGCTGGGGAGGCTCCAGCCTCAGGGCGCAGGCCAGCTCCCCAGTCTCTGGGCGGCCGTCGCTACTGCTGCCACGATTAATGCCGGGCTGCCTGGAGGACGGAGGGAGTAGTGAGCACTTGGCACTGACTTACGTGCTCCCTCCATGCTCCGCCTCCTGGCTCGGCCGCTCCGCTGGTCTCTGCTGTCTGCTCAGTCGACGCTTACTGGCTGCGTACAGCGCGCGCACTTTGACCTGACGCGCTGTACGCAGTCAGGTCACATGTGCACAGCGCCCTCTGGAGACCAGGAGCAGCGCGGGCCGGGCAGCAGCAGCAGGCAACAGCACACCGGGCACCTGCTCTGGCAACTGGCATCTCCAGGAGTCCAGGCCAGGGTGTAGAGGTGAGCGGAGCTGCGGAGCTGGCCTGTAGACTAGTGTATATTATATTACCGTTATGTACAGTGCGGCCACTCAATACTAGACTCAGTTACTGTAATGATCATGGCATCCATTCCTAGCATTATAAGAGCCATCACTTTCTCAGATTACAGAGTGGTGCCAGTGTGCCACTGCCAGGTTATAACATGCCAATGCCAGGTTATAACATGCCAATGCCAGCCTGATGACAGTCATCACTTTCTCAGATTACAGAGTGGGCAATGCTGCCCAGCTGATGGTGCCAGGTTATAACATGCCAATGCCAGGATTGCCAGCATTGCCCACTCTGTAATCTGAGAAAGTGATGGCTCTAAATATAATGCTGGGAATGGATGCCATTATTATAGTAACTGTATGCTCTGACTGTGTATTACTTCTCAGTGCACTGCCCAGTTTATTCTCAGTGCTGCTTCCTTTGACATTGGCATATGGCTAGGATATGTCGGCGCCGGCCACTCATGCTACACTGTCATCAGGCTGGCATGTTATAACCTGGCACCATCAGCTGGTCAGCATTGTCCACTCTGTAATCTGAGAAAGTGATGGCTCTAAATAATTTAGAGCCATCACTTTCTCAGATTACAGAGTGGGCAATGCTGCCCAGCTGATGGTGCCAGGTTATAACATGCCAATGCCAGCCTGATGACAGTGTACTACACTGTCATCAGGCTGGCATTGGCATGTTATAACCTGGCACCATCAGCTGGGCAGCATTGCCCACTCTGTAATCTGAGAAAGTGATGACTGTCATCAGGCTGGCATTGGCATGTTATAACCTGGCACCATCAGCATGGCAGCATTGCCCACTCTGTAATCTGAGAAACTGATGGCTCTAAATATAATGCTGGGAATGGATGCCATCATTACAGTAACTGTATGCTCTGTGACTGTGTATTACTTCTCAGTGCACTGCCCAGTTTATTCTCAGTGCTGCTTCCTTTGACATTGGCATATGGCTAGGATATGTCGTCCATGACTGTGATAAGACAATCATTTACAAAAAAAGGTGATTTACAGTGTAAATCTGTGGTCGTCGACGACGCTTGCCTGACTGGCTGAGTACAGCGCGCACTTTGACCTGACGCGCTGTACACAGTCAGGTCACATGTGCGCCCTCTGGAGACCAGGAGCAGCGCCGGCAGAAGCAGGCAGCAGCACAGCACTGTGTCATAAAGATAATATTCTTTTCCGTCTGATCTGAGGTCTGATGGGGTTCTGGATGGGGTAAAATTACAAGGAACGCCCCGGGGGGGGGGGGGGGGGGGGGCGCACTTGGGCAGCTCAGCCTCTGTTGGTGGTGGACCTTGTCCCAGCCCTGGGGGCAACTACAGTACCCTGAAAGATTATCAAAATTAGGGTTATTCACTTTAGAAAAAAGACGACTGAGGGGAGATCTAATTAATATGTATAAATATATCAGGGATCAGTACAGAGATTTATCCCATCATCTATTTATCCCAGGACTGTGACTGTGACGAGGGGACATCCTCTGCATCTGGAGGAAAGAAGGTTTGTACACAAACATAAAAAAGGATTCTTTACGGTAAGAGCAGTGAGACTATGGAACTCTCTGCCTGAGGAGGTGGTGATGGGGAGTACAATAAAGGAATTCAAGAGGGGCCTGGATGTATTTCTGGAGCGTAATAATATTACAGGCTATAGATAATAGAGAGGGGTCGTTGATCCAGGGAGTTATTCTGATTGCCTGATTGGAGTCGGGAAGGAATTTTTTATTCCCCTAAAGTGGGGAAAATTGGCTTCTACCTCTCAGGTTTTTTTTTTTTGCCTTCCTCTGGATCAACTTGCAGGATAACAGGCCGAACTGGATGGACAAATGTCTTTTTTCGGCCTTATGTACTATGTCACTATGTTATAAACTGTACCACTCAATTGAAAAACAAACTGAAATCTTTTAAGAAAACAAAAAAACTAAAATAATGTGGTTGCATAAGTCTGCCCACCCTCTTATAACTGGGGATGTAGCTGTGTTTAGAATTAAGCAATCACATTCCAAATCATGTTAAATAAGAGTCAGCATACACCTGCCATCATTTAAAGTCCCTCTGATTAACCCCAAATAAAGTTCAGCTGCTCTAGTTGGTCCACAGAGAGCTTCTAAAACATCAGAGGGATCTCATTGTTAAAAGGTATCAGTCAGGAGAAACGCACAAAAGAATTTCCAAGGCATTAGATATACCATGGAACACAGTGAAGACAGTCACCATCAAGTGGAGAAAATATGACACAACAGTGACATTCTCACACGAATAAATAATGATGTGTACGTTCACTGAATATATGTTAATTACTGCCTGAAGAACGTATTTAAAAGAAAATAATAAATCATTTATTAATCTCAGGTTAAAACGGAAATAAATCTGTATATCACTATGCGTGACTATCAGGCTCCAAACCCAGGTGAGGTGGTATAGGAATTGATTATATCCACCACCCAACCAGAAGTCTGGACTAAATCCCTGTACCAGCTAGCACGTTGGTGCCAATATTTACTGGAGAGGGAGTCAGGACACGGTTTTTGTATTTAAATCAGGCCCAGGTATATGGTTGGAGCAGTCCTATCTAGCATGAGTTATAGAGCAGCTATGAGTGAAAAATAAGCTGGGTGCCGAAGCAGACCAGCATAAAGCATCCACACAGTGTAGTATGAATTGTGGACGCTCACTCAGCCGCCTATAACAACCTCACCAATCGTGCAATAAAGCACTGGGTCTAGATATCAGACTGCATTCACACCAGCCAGTCAGCTAGTAATGCTGCTTGGCATTGGATCAACACCCTGCCTGAGGAACCGTGTCCTGATTCAAGATCAACGGCTCAACGCGTTTCAATGTGGAACATTAAGCAAAATATCATCAGGAGCGATAATCTCTAGAGGTAGCCTGTAGGGCAAAAGTACATAGCCTCACACTGTTGCGTGTTAAGGCTCCGGCGCTGTAGTGGCCATACGCGGCCGCTCGAACGCCGGGATGATATCAGGTAAGCTCCGCCTATGCGAGGGGGTGTGCGCTGGTCCCGCGCGAATAGTCGGCAGGCGCGTCATCCAACACACGCCTCCTGCTCCGCCCAGAACCCACGTCATAGCACACACCTCCCTGCCAGCGCAAGCAGGCGCTCGTGTATGGGAGGAATCGATAATTGCGGCTCACATCATGTCACATAAACGCCTGGCTCCGGTGTCAGTATAATCGGCAATCCCAGCAGGTAACAGAGTAGTATTATGTGCACACAGTATGAATCATAAAACTATATGTAGGGAAGAAACACAACTCCAAATTAAACCGCATGTCTCCATATTATGCAGGTCAATCAAAATCCCTATGCATTGTAGCTATACCAAACAAAATAATCAAGATGGAATAAAGGGAAGATGAGCAAAAGGAGAATGTCAGTATATATTCAGTATATGCATGGACAACAACATCCATGCACATATCCATAGATATGGACTATATCTGGTCTAAATGAAGCAAGCATATGAGATCGCCTCATTTAGACCTTTAGGCTGGATGGTCGTCCTGGACCAGGATAAATACCGTATCATTTGTCTCAGACTCCTGGAGGATAAAAAGACCTACAACATTTTGGGCTCTGACCCTACACCTACATTTAGGGCCCAACTCGTGACAATCTTAAGTGATGCAATGGAGGAGAGACTTATTAGTAAGGCAGAGTATGAATATTTACTACCTAAATTCCCTGTCCTTGCTACATTTTATAGTCTGCCCAAGCTACATATGCAGGGCCCTCTCCTGAAAGGCAGACCCATTGTCTCGGGCATAGGCAGCCTCACTGCAAATATTAGTACGTATGTAGACATCATCCTGCGTCCATTTGTAGTGAGTCTGCCTTCTTATGCCCGTGATACAATGGATGTGCTACAGCGACTGGATGGCATCTATTGCGATGAGGGTGTTTGGCTGGCGAGCTTGGACGTGGAGGCCCTATACACCTCCATACCCCATGATTTGGGGTGTGAGGCGGTGGGGACGTTCCTCCTCCAAAGGGGTGATCATTGTCGTCGCCATAATGCCTTCATCATGCAACTCTTGAACATTATACATGTAGATTGGAACCACGTCTATATGTAACCGATGGACGATCAGGTATGGATAGTCCAATGTCTGGATCCGACTGGAGGATGGACCAATGATGGTAGAATCGGTGTTAGTCCTAGCTTTAGGGACCAATAATTCGCCCCGATTCGCACTCATAGCATGATGATATGCCTTCTTCAAATGCGAATGTTGGGGCACAGGGACTGCCCATCGCAACCCCCCTGAGCTGGTGGTACATGCGTTGATCAAAGAGAAAGATATTACGTGTCAGAATAAAGTTCAAGAGTTGCATGATGAAGGCATTATGGCGACGACAATGATCACCCCTTTGGAGGAGGAACGTCCCCACCGCCTCACACCCCAAATCATGGGGTATGGAGGTGTATAGGGCCTCCACGTCCAAGCTCGCCAGCCAAACACCCTCATCGCAATAGATGCCATCCAGTCGCTGTAGCACATCCATTGTATCACGGGCATAAGAAGGCAGACTCACTACAAATGGACGCAGGATGATGTCTACATACGTACTAATATTTGCAGTGAGGCTGCCTATGCCCGAGACAATGGGTCTGCCTTTCAGGAGAGGGCCCTGCTTATGTAGCTTGGGCAGACTATAAAATGTAGCAAGGACAGGGAATTTAGGTAGTAAATATTCATACTCTGCCTTACTAATAAGTCTCTCCTCCATTGCATCACTTAAGATTGTCACGAGTTGGGCCCTAAATGTAGGTGTAGGGTCAGAGCCCAAAATGTTGTAGGTCTTTTTATCCTCCAGGAGTCTGAGACAAATGATACGGTATTTATCCTGGTCCAGGACGACCATCCAGCCTAAAGGTCTAAATGAGGCGATCTCATATGCTTGCTTCATTTAGACCAGATATAGTCCATATCTATGAATATGTGCATGGATGTTGTTGTCCATGCATATACTGAATATATACTGACATTCTCCTTTTGCTCATCTTCCCTTTATTCCATCTTGATTATTTTGTTTGGTATAGCTACAATGCATAGGGATTTTGATTGACCTGCATAATATGGAGACATGCGGTTTAATTTGGAGTTGTGTTTCTTCCCTACATATAGTTTTATGATTCATACTGTGTGCACATAATACTACTCTGTTACCTGCTGGGATTGCCGATTATACTGACACCGGAGCCAGGCGTTTATGTGACATGATGTGAGCCGCAATTATCGATTCCTCCCATACACGAGCGCCTGCTTGCGCTGGCAGGGAGGTGTGTGCTATGACGTGGGTTCTGGGCGGAGCAGGAGGCGTGTGTTGGATGACGCGCCTGCCGACTATTCGCGCGGGACCAGCGCACACCCCCTCTCATAGGCGGAGCTTACCTGATATCATCCCGGCGTTCGAGCGGCCGCGTATGGCCACTACAGCGCCGGAGCCTTAACACGCAACAGTGTGAGGCTATGTACTTTTGCCCTACAGGCTACCTCTAGAGATTATCGCTCCTGATGATATGTGGCTTAATGTTCCACATTGAAACGCGTTGAGCCGTTGATCTTGAATCAGGACACGGTTCCTCAGGCAGGGTGTTGATCCAATGCCAAGCAGCATTACTAGCTGACTGGCTGGTGTGAATGCAGTCTGATATCTAGACCCAGTGCTTTATTGCACGATTGGTGAGGTTGTTATAGGCGGCTGAGTGAGCGTCCACAATTCATACTACACTGTGTGGATGCTCTATGCTGGTCTGCTTCGGCACCCAGCTTATTTTTCACTCATAGCTGCTCTATAACTCATGCTAGATAGGACTGCTCCAACCATACACCTGGGCCTGATTTAAATACAAAAACCGTGTCCTGACTCCCTCTCCAGTAAATATTGGCACCAACGTGCTAGCTGGTACAGTGATTTAGTCCAGACTTCTGGTTGGGTGGTGGATATAATCAATTCCTATACCACCTCACCTGGGTTTGGAGCCTGATAGTCACGCATAGTGATATACAGATTTATTTCCGTTTTAACCTGAGATTAATAAACGATTTATTATTTTCTTTTAAATACGTTCTTCAGGCAGTAATTAACAACAGTGACATTACCAAGAACTGGACGTCCCTCCAAAATTTATGAAAAGACAAGAAGAAAACTGGTCTGGGAGGCTACCAAGAGGCCTACAGCAACATTAAAGGAGCTGCAGGAATATCTGACAAGTACTGGCTGTGTGGTACATGTGACAATAATCTCCTGTATTCTTCATATGTCTGGGCTATGGGGTAGAGTGGCAAGGTGAAAGCCTTTTCCTACAAAAAAAAAACATCCAAGCCAGGATACATTTTGAAAAAACACATCTGAAGTCTCCCAAAAGCACGTGGGAAAAGATGTTATGGTCTGATGAAACCAAGGTTGAACTTTTTGGCCATAATTCCAAAAGATATGTTAGGCGCAAAAACAACACTGCACATCACCAAAAGAATACCATACCCACAATGAAGCATGGTGGTGGCAGCATCATGCTTTGGGGCTGTTTTTCTTCAGCTGGAACTGGGGCCTTAGATAAGCTAGAGGAAATTATGAACAGTTCCAAATACCCGTCAATATTGGCACAAAACCTTCAGGCTTTTGCTAGAAAGCTGAACATGAAGAGGAACTTCATCTTTCAGCATGACAACGACCCAAAGCATACATCCAAATCAACAAAGGAATGGCTTCACCAGAAGAAGATTAAAGTTTTGTAATGGCCCAACCAGAGTCCAGACCTGAATCCGATTGAAAATCTGTGGGGTGATCTGAAGAGGGCTGTGCACAGGAGATGCCTTCAAAATCTGAAAGATTTTGAGTGTTTTTGCAAAGAAGATTGGGCAAATCTTGCCAAGTCAAAATGTGCCATGCTGATAGACTCATACCCAAAAAGACTGAGTGCTGTAATAAAATCAAAAGGTACTTCAACAAAGTACTAGTTTAAGGGTGTGCACACTTATGCAACCATATTATTTTATTTTTATATTTTTTTTCTTCCTCTACCTAAAAGAATTCCATTTGTTTTTCAATTGAGTTGTACAGTTTATAGGTCACATTAAAGGTGGAAAAAGTTCTGAAATGATTTATCTTTGTCTCATTTTTTTACATCACAGAAACCTGACATTTTAACAGGGGTGTGTAGACTTTTTATATCCACTATATATATATATATATATATATATATACAGTACAGACCAAAAGTTTGGACACACCTTCTCATTCGAAGAGTTTTCTTTATTTTCATGACTATGAAAATTGTAGATTCACACTGAAGGCATCAAAACTATGAATTAACAGATGTGGAATTATATTCATAACAAACAAGTGTGAAACAACTGAAAATATGTCATATTCTAGGTTCTTCAAAGTAGCCACCTTTTGCTTTGATTACTGCTTTGCACACTCTTGGCATTCTCTTGATGAGCTTCAAGAGGTAGTCCCCTGAAATGGTTTTCACGTCACAGGTGTGCCCTGTCAGATTTAATAAGTGGGATTTCTTGCCTTATAGATGGGGTTGGGACCATCAGTTGCGTTGAGGAGAAGTCAGGTGGATACACAGCTGATAGTCCTACTGAATTTCAATTTCTCTGCTTTTAAAATAGAAAGTGATACCTCATAAAATATTTATTACTTGACATTCCCCATATGTCTACTTTATGTTGGCATCATTTTGGAAATGTCATTTTATTTTTTTAAGACGTTAGAAGGCTTAGAAGTTTAGAAGCAATTCTTCAAATTTTTAAGAAAATTGCCAAAACCCACTTTTTAAGGACCAGTTCAGGTCTGAAGTCACTTTGTGGGGCCTACATAGTGGATACCCCCATAAATGATCCCATTGTAGAAACTACACCCCTCAAGTTACTTAAAACCGATTTTACAAACTTTGTTAACCCTTTAGGCCAGGGGTGTCAAACTCAAATTCATCGGGGGCCGCATCAGCAGTTTGGTCCCCCTCAAAGGGCCGGTCCCGGCCTGACCTGCAAGCGCTGACTGGGGTCACATAGCATTATACTGATTCATGATGCTATGTGACCCTTACAGTTCTGGAACGTGTTGGATAACACTGACATAATGCTGTCAGTGTTATCCAACACATTCCAGAACTGTAAGGGTTACCGTATTTTTCGCCCTATAAGACGCACCGGCCCATAAGACGCACCTAGGTTTTTGAGGAGGAAAATAAGAAAAAAAAAATTTGAACCAAAAGGTGTGCTTTTGGTGGGTTTTGAACTAATTGTGGTCTGTGGGTGGCACTGTTATGGGGGATCTGTGGATGGCACTGTTATGGGGGATCTGTGGATGGCACTGTTATGGGGGATCTGTGGATGGCACTGTTATGGGGGATCTGTGGATGGCACTGTTATGGGGGATCTGTGGGTGACGCACTGTTATGGGGGATCTGTGGGTGACGCACTGGTATGGGGGATCTGTGGGTGACGCACTGGTATGGGGGATCTGTGGGTGACACACTGTTATGGGGGATCTGTGGGTGACACTTATGGGGGATCTGTGGTGACACTTATGGGGGATCTGTGGGTGACACTTATGGGGGATCTGTGGTGACACTTATGGGGGATCTGTGGTGACACTTATGGGGGATCTGTGGGTGACACTTATGGGGGATCTGTGGTGACACTTATGGGGGATCTGTGGTGACACTTATGGGGGATCTGTGGTGACACTTATGGGGGATCTGTGGTGACACTTATGGGGGATCTGTGGTGACACTTATGGGGGATCTGTGGTGACACTTATGGGGGATCTGTGGTGACACTTATGGGGGATCTGAGGTGACACTTATGGGGGATCTGTGGGTGACACTTATGGGGGATCTGTGGGTGACACTTATGGGGGATCTGTGGGTGACACTTATGGGGGATCTGTGGGTGACACTTATGGGGGGGATCTGTGGGTGACACATATATAGCATCTTATGCTATGTGTCATCCACAGATCCCCTCCATAAGTGTCCCTGTAGTGTGAATGACCCCCAATACACGGGCTAGGGGCCGGCATCTGCTTTTATTATGTCAGCGGGGCCCGTGCAGTGACTATTCTACTACACGGGCCCCGCTCACTGTATAATCCTATGTCTAATAGTTAATTGTAATTGTATGTAATCGCATAAGGAGCGCTGGGTATTACGGTACTTACAACTACAAGCGCTCGCCGCTCGGTAGGTAGCAGAGAGGAGGCAGGAGGCAGGCCAGGAGGAGAGGCGCTGGCAGCGTGAGTCATACGTCACGCGCCTGCTTCATTCATAAAGTGGGCGGCGCAGGCGCGTGACGTATGACTCACACTGCCAGCGCCCGTCCTCCCAGCCTGCCTCCTCTCGGCGAGCGCTTGTATCTGTAAGTACCGGTAATACACAGCGCTCCTTATGCGATACACCCGATACAGGAGCCAGGAGGAGCGGGGGCCGCCTGCGGCTACGCGGGCCACATGACGAGGTCTGGCGGGCCGGATTCGGCCCGCGGGCCTTGTGTTTGACACCCGTGCTTTAGGCGTTCCACAAGAATTAAAGGAAAATGGAGATCAAATTTAAAAATTTCACTTTTTTGGCAGATTTTCCATTTTTATCAAATTTTTTCTTTAATACATCGATGGTTAACAGCCAAACAAAACTCAATATTTATTACCCAGATTCTGCGGTTTACAGAAACACCCCACATGTGGTCATAAACTGCTGTATGGGCACACGACAGGGCGCAGAAGAAAAGGAACTCCAAATGGTTTTTAGATGCCATGTGCCATTAGAAGCCCCCTGATGCACCCTTACAGTAGAAACTCCCAAGAAGTGATCCCATTTTGGAAACTAGGGGATAAGGTGCCAGTTTAATTGCTACTATTTTTGGGTACATATGATTTTTTGATCATTCATTTTAACACTTTATGGGGCAAGGTGACCAATAATACCTAATATGTATACTTTTTCTTATTTATTAAAGTTTTACACAATAATAGCATTTTTGAAACAAAAAAAATATGTTTTAATGTGTCCATGTTCTGAGAGCTATAGTTTTTTTATTTTTTGACAGATTTTCTTATGTAGGGGCTCATTTTTTGCGGGATGAGGTGACGGTTTTATTGGTACCATTGTGTGGGACATACCCATTTTTGATCACTTGGTGTTGCAGTTTTTGTGATGTAAGGTGACAAAAATTGCTTGTTTTGACACAGTTTTTTTTTTTTTACGGTGTTCACCCGAGGGGTTAGGTCATGTGATATTTTTATAGAGCTGGTTTTTACGGACGCGGCAATACCTAATATGTATACTTTTTTTTATTTGTTTCACTTTAACACAATAATAGCATTTTTGAAACCAAAAAAATTATGTTTTAGTGTCTCCATGTTCTAAGAGCTATAGTTTTTTTTATTTTTTGAGAGATTTTCTTATGTAGGGGCTCATTTTTTGCAGGATGAGGTGACGGTTTTATTGGTACCATTTTGTGGGACATACGCGTTTTTGATCACTTGGTGTTACAGTTTTTGTGATGTAAGGTGACAAAAATTGCTTGTTTTGATACAGTTTTTTTTTTTTTCACCCGAGGGGTTAGGACATGTGATATTTTTATAGAGCTGGTTTTTACGGACGCGGCAATACCAAATATGTCTATTTTATTTAATTTTTTCTATTTTTAACAGTTTTTTTTATTCCTTACTTGGGGAATTTTTTTTTTTACATGTGAAACCTTTTTTTTATTTTATTTTTTCAACCCTTTATTTTTTTATTTTTTATTTTACACTTTTCGTCCCCCATAAGGTCATACAAGACCTCTGGGGGACATTTACTTCACTTTTTTTCATTTTTTTTTTCACTGTTGATTTCTCCTGTAACTGGGGCTGACATAGTACAGCCTCAGTGCAGGGCTGATCGAGGTCTCTAAAAGACCTCACACAGCTCCTGCACTCTCCGGTCACGGCGGTCACATGACCGCCGGGCCAGAACAGGAAGCGCATATCGCTTCCTGCTCTGCATACACAGCACTCGGTGAGCGCTGTGTATGCAGCGATCTAGAAGGCAGGGACACCTGGGCACTGTCCCTGCCTTCTCTAAGGGTTGCCCTGCTGTCACTGACAGCGGGCAACCCGATCAGTAGCTGCACGATTAGCGTGCAGCTGCAGTTTCTGAACGGACGTTCTGGAACGTCCATTCAGAAATAGAGATCCACCTCCCGGACGTTTATATCCTATGGGCGGATGGGAGGTGGTTAAGAAATGAAGGTCAGTCAGTCAGCCGAAAAATTGGGAAAACTTTGAAAGTAAGGGCTATTTGACCATAAAGGAGAGAGTGATGTGGTGCTGCGCCAGATGACCTGGCCTCCACAGTCACCGGACCTGAACCCAATCGAGATGGTTTGGGGTGAGCTGGACCGCAGAGTGAAGGCAAAAGGGCCAACAAGTGCTAAGCATCTCTGGGAACTCCTTCAAGACTGTTGGAAGACCATTTCAGGGGACTACCTCTTGAAGCTCATCAAGAGAATGCCAAGAGTGTGCAAAGCAGTAATCAAAGCAAAAGGTGGCTACTTTGAAGAACCTAGAATATGACATATTTTCAGTTGTTTCACACTTGTTTGTTATGTATATAATTCCACATGTGTTAATTCATAGTTTTGATGCCTTCATAGTCATGAAAATAAAGAAAACTCTTTGAATGAGAAGGGGTGTCCAAACTTTTGGTCTGTACTATATATATATATTGTAAGGGATCTCTCTCTCACAGGGGGTCGGCCATGACAGTCTTCTCAACAAACAGGGGGTTTTCAAGCTCAAACAGTGCTTTATTTGTCACACAGCACATCAACCTTCCAAGTTTGGCATCCTCTTTTCATCAGGCGTTGCTGGGCACCCCAAAACTAAGGCTTTCTCAGCCCTGTGGCCCCCCAACCCTCCTGGCTGGGACTTCTGCAGGCTTCATTTCCAATTCCCCCACTCTCACACACTGAGGATTGATTTACCCCTCAGTGATTATCCTAGCTGGCCTCACCTCAGTGGACTAGGGGTATGGACTGACAGATATATATATATATATATACAGTAAATCCAGAAAATGGACGGCACTCCAGTCAGATGAAAAAAATTGTGATTCCTTTATTCAACCATCCGGTGCAACGTTTCGGCTCCAAATGAGCCTTTTTCAAGCATATATATATATATATATATATATATATATATATATATAGTGACACAGTGATAGGTTTGGTGTGGAAAAACAAGTATTTTCCTCCAAGCATGTGCTGCTGGGCTGATTTGCAGCCAGGTGAGGTCAAATAGGACCTCATAGGCCCAGTACCGAAGTCCGTCGGAGGGCATCAACACATCTTAGTCATTCTAGACTACGCCACTCGGTACCCGGAGGCGGTGCCACTGCGACATACCTCCGCCAAACTCATAGCTAAAGAGTTAATGGAGATGTTTTCCCGAGTAGGACTACCTAAAGAAGTTCTGACCGACCAAGAGACCCCTTTTATGTCCAAGGTGATGAGGGAACTCTGTAAGTTGTTGCACATAAAACAACTATGGACGTCCGTTTACCATCCGCAAACGGACGGTCCGGTAGAACGGTTTAACCAAACATTAAAAAATATGTTGAAAAAGGTAGTGTCTAAAGATGGGAAGGAAAGGGACCTCCTGCTGCCCTATCTCATGTTCGCAGTGCGAGAGGTACCCCAGGCCTCTACTGGGTTCTCGCCCTTCGAACTGCTATATGGCAGACACCATTGCGATCTCTTGGACGTGGCCAAAGAGGCGTGGGAACAACAATCCACTCCACATAAAAGTGTCATTGAGTACGTTACCCAAATGCAAGATCGGATAGAGACAGTGTTGCCTCTTGTTAGGGAGCATATGGAGGCAGCTCAGCGAGCCCAGAGTCGGGTCTATAATCAGCAGGCTTGGGTCCGGATCTTTAACCCGAGTGATCGGGTTTTGGTTCTGATGCCGACTGTGGACAGTAAGTTCCTGGCTAGGTGGCAGGGGCCCTACAAGGTACTCAAGAAAATTAGAGATGTAAACTACAAGATACACCAGCCAGGGCGGTGAAAGCCGGAGCAGGTTTACCATGTGAATTTACTCAAACCGTGGAAAGATAGGGAAACCTGTACAGAAGACAGCCCGCGGCCGGGTTTTCTAGGAGAAGAGGTACCGGCCCCTCTGTCTGATGCAAGAGAGACGGCTGCCACAGTAAAAATTGCTGACAGGCTCTCCTCTAAACAGATTCAGGAGGCTAGGGAGTTCGTTAGTCAAACACGGATGTGTTCTCGGACCTCCCTGGATGCACTTCCATAATTCAGCATGACATTGTCACTGAGCCTCAGGCAAAAGTCTGATTAAAACCATACTGGTTATCCGAGGCTCGGCGACGTGCAGTTAATGTTGCAGCTAGACGTCATTGAGGAGTCAAAAAGTGAGTGGGCCAGTCCTATAGTATTGATACCCAAGCCGGACGGGACTTTGCGCTTTTGTAACGACTTTCGAAAACTTAACGAGGTTTCCAAATTCGATGCGTATCCCATGCCCTGGGTGGATGAGCTCATCGAGAGGTTAGGACAAGCCCGGTAATTTTCTGTTTTGGACCTCACGAAAAGGTACAGGCAGGTGCCCTTAACGGAGGTTGCCAAAGAGAAAACTGTCTTCATCATGCCTGAGGGGCTGTATCAATATAAGGTCTTACCATTTGGTCTGCATGGCGCCCCTGCCACTTTTCAGCGACTAATAGACATTGTGCTTCGTCCACATCGTCGTTACGCTTCGGCTTACCTGGACGATATTGTCATCCACAGTACCGACTGGGAAAGTCACCTCCCTTCAGAAAGCTGGCCTAACCGCTAACCCAAAAAAATATGCGATAGGTTTAGAAGAGACTAAGTACCTGGGGTATGTCATTGGGCGTGGAGTCATCAAACCCCAAGTGAACAAAATAGAGGAGATACGGAATTGGCCCTGACCTGTCACCACTAGGCAAATAAAGTCATTCCTGGGAATGGTGGGCTGTTACATGAGGTTTGTTCCCCACTTTGCTACTCTAGCCGCACTCTTGAAGGGACACAAGTCAATGATGGTTCGCTGGGATTATCCGGCAGAAGAGGCTTTCTCCGCTTTGAAGTCAGCCCTGTGCGGGTCCCCAGTTTTGGTGACGCCCGACTTCAAAGAGGAGTTTATAGTGCAGAACGATGCATCCGAAGTAGGCCTAGGTGCTGTATTGTCTCAGGAAGTCAACGGGGAGGAGCATCCCATCGTCTTCCTCAGCTGTAAGCTCACCCCAGCCGAGACCCGGTATAGTATAGTGGAGAGAGAGTGCTAAAATCTCTCTGCTATTATTTATTGGGGAGAAAATTCCACCTGGTGACTGACCACTCCCCTCTCAAGTAGATGAGCCAAGGCCAAGGACAGAAATGCCCGGGTCACCCGATGGTTTCTCTCCCTACAAAACTTTAAGTTTTCGGTGGAACACCAGGCAGGCCGGTTACAGGTAAACACGGATGCCCTGTCCCGGGTACACTGTCTGGCGTGTGTTCACCCCCTCAGGGTTGAACAAAGGAAGGGGGGGTATGTGACACAGTGATAGGTTTGGTCTGATAAAACTGATATTTTCCTCCCAGCATGTGCTGCTGGGCTGATTTACAGCCAGGTGAGGTCAAATACCGGACTGTATTTTCAGTGCCGGTCCGAGTTTTGGCAGCACCTGGGTGTCCTTAAATAGGCAGCTGGGCTCAGAAGCCAGGTCTCTGTATTGGGACTTGGGAGCCTTGTGTCTGGATGAAGGCTTGCTACCTGTTTGGAGTCAAAACAGGTTGGTGCTGTTATGGTCAAGAACTCTTTGAGGCAGGATTGCCGCATGATGTGAATTACCACCAACACGGCAAGGTGGTTGTGCTTGTTTTGTCACTTGCTTGTTTTGTCACTTGCCTAAAGTGTGAATAAAACACTGAACAGTTTGATCCAAAGAACTTGTTGTTGCCTCTCTACTGCGTCAGCTAATCCTGTCTACCAGAGCGAAGTCCCACCATATATATATAGATATATATAAAGATACAACCAGACATTTTATACATATACAGATGTAAGAAGGTATATTACACATATATAAAGGTACAACCTGTTATAGTCTATACAGAATACATACATGTGTTCAACCAGACACAGCAGGGGTGGGGAACATACTGACCGCGGCTCCCTACCCCCTGGTAGAGCATATAGTGCAAATACTAATCACCGCTTCCAATATGGAAGCGGTCATTAGTATGTGGGAGGCACAGGAAGGTGAGAACAGGGCTGTGCTGGCTGTACTCAGCTTACCTGTTCTTCTTCCGGGCCCCGCTCTGTGTCCTAAGACATACAAATTTGCACTACGACCTGATGCTGTGCACTGTCAGGTCACAGTACAGCTTGGCGGGAAGAAGACCAGGGAGGGTGAGTGAATCTGCCGACTGGCAGCCCCATCCGGCACTGGAAACCTCAGATCTGAGGTCTGATCTGAAGAAGTGCAGGCTGGGGTGGGGGGGGGGGGGGGGACTAATTGAGACTGGAGGGGGGAGCTGATGGGGCTGATCTGAGGCTGGGGGGTCTGATGGGGGCTGATCTGAGGCTAATGGAGGGTGGGGAGCAGGCTCGGACTGGCCCACAGGGGTACAGGGGAATCCCCTGGTGGGCCCCTGAGCAAGGTGGGCCCCTAGTCTCCCACCCCCTGCACAAGTGGCACATAACACAGTAGACTTACTGCACTACATATATATATATATATATATATATATATATATACACTGCTCAAAAAAATAAAGGGAACACTTAAACAACACAATGTAACTCCAAGTCAATCACACTTCTGTGAAATCAAACTGTCCACTTAGGAAGCAACACTGAGTGACAATCAATTTCACATGCTGTTGTGCAAATGGGATAGACAACAGGTGGAAATTATAGGCAATTAGCAAGACACCCCCAATAAAGGAGTGGTTCTGCAGGTGGTGACCACAGATCACTTCTCAGTTCCTATGCTTCCTGGCTGATGTTTTGGTCACTTTTGAATGCTGGCGGTGCTTTCACTCTAGTGGTAGCATGAGACGGAGTCTACAACCCACACAAGTGGCTCAGGTAGTGCAGCTTATCCAGGATGGCACATCAATGCGAGCTGTGGCAAGAAGGTTTGCTGTGTTTGTCAGCGTAGTGTCCAGAGCATGGAGGCGCTACCAGGAGACAGGCCAGTACATCAGGAGACGTGGAGGAGGCCGTAGGAGGGCAACAACCCAGCAGCAGGACCGCTACCTCCGCCTTTGTTCAAGGAGGAACAGGAGGAGCACTGCCAGAGCCCTGCAAAATGACCTCCAGCAGGCCACAAATGTGCATGTGTCTGCTCAAGCGGTCAGAAACATGAGGGTGATATGAGGGCCCGACGTCCACAGGTGGGGGTTGTGCTTATAGCCCAACACCGTGCAGGACGTTTGGCATTTTCCAGAGAACACCAATATTGGCAAATTCGCCACTGGCGCCCTGTGCTCTTCGCAGATGAAAGCAGGTTCACACTGAGCACATGTGACAGACGTGACAGAGTCTTGAGACGCCGTGGAGAACGTTCTGCTGCCTGCAACATCCTCCAGCATGAACGGTTTGGCATTGGGTCAGTAATGGTGTGGGGTGGCATTTCTTTGGAGGGCCGCACAGCCCTCCATGTGCTCGCCAGAGGTAGCCTGACTGCCATTAGGTACCGAGATGAGATCCTCAGACCCCTTGTGAGACCATATGCTGGTGCGGTTGGCCCTGGGTTCCTCCTAATGCAAGACAATGCTAGACCTCATGTGGCTGGAGTGTGTCAGCAGTTCCTGCAAGACGAAGGCATTGATTCTATGGACTGGCCCGCCCATTCCCCAGACCTGAATCCAATTGAGCACATCTGGGACATCATGTCTCGCTCTATCCACCAACGTCACGTTGCACCACAGACTGTCCAGGAGTTGGCAGATGCTTTAGTCCAGGTCTGGGAAGAGATCCCTCAGGAGACCGTCCGCCACCTCATCAGGAGCATGCACAGGCGTTGTAGGGAGGTCATACAGGCACGTGGAGGCCACACACACTACTGAGCCTCATTTTGACTTGTTTTAAGGACATTACATCAAAGTTGGATCAGCCTGTAGTGTGTTTTTCCACTTTAATTTTGAGGGTGACTCCAAATCCAGACCTCCATGGGTTGAAAAATTTGATTTCCATTTTTAAATTTTTGTGTGATTTTGTTGTCAGCACATTCAACTATGTAAAGAACAAAGTATTTCAGAAGAATATTTAATTAATTCAGATCTAGGATGTGTTATTTTTGTGTTCCCTTTATTTTTTTGAGCAGTGTATATTCAATGTACAGCACCTCAACCAGCCTATGTTCATATAAAAAACTTGTTAAAATATTTATTAGATTTGAATGAATCCGTACGGTGGGCCCCCAAAATTAATTTTACTGGTGGGCCCTAGGTTCCCCAGTCCAACACTGGGGGGGAGGGTCTGATGGGGGGCTGATTTAAGGCTGATGGAGACTTTAGGGGTCTGATCTGAGGCTAATCGAGACTAGGAAGGGTCTGATGGGGGTTTGATCAGAGGCTGGGGGGTCTGATGGGGATGTGATCTGAGGCGGATATAGGCTGGGGAGTCTGATGGGAGGCTGATCTGAGGCTAATGGAGGCTGGGGAGGGTCTGATGGGGGTCTGATCTGAGGCTGAGGAGTCTGATGGGGGTCTGATGCTAGGCCTATGGAGATTTGGGGGTCTAATGGGGGCTGATCTGAGGCTAATGGTGGCTAGGAAGGGTCTGATGGGGGTGTGATCTGAGGCTGATGTAGGCTGGGGAGTTTGACTGGAGGCTGATTTGAGGCTGATGGAGGTGGGGGGAGGGTAGATCTGAGGCTGAGAAAAGGATAAAGGCAGAGACAAGGACAGTGGCAGGGAGGGTTAAAGTTGGGTGAACCCCTCTCTAGACCCCCCTGGGATGAGCTTGGCTGCTATAATGCCAAATAAAGAAATAAAGAGCTGATTACATAACATTTTCAACTTAAAAAGTAGACTGCTATATTTGGCCAAAATGGCGCCTGTACTATATATAGTACAGGTGCCATTTTGTTCTGCAAGAATACAGCTCTCTGGATTTTTTTTTATTGAATCACAATTTCTGTAACTTACCCTAAGTCAATTATATAAATATAGCAGTCAAATTTTTAAGTTGAGAATTTTGTATGGCCTGTGAACGATGTTACAAATATCCAAATGGCCCTTTGTAGCAAAAAGCTTCCCCACATCTGATGTATCACATTATCCCTATTCCCACGGACAAGTTTTTCCAAATCCTAAAAATACCTTACATTATTGTAATCCTTAACATACCTCAAAGTTTCCCGTCATAGACTATGATGGTATATGCTTCTGATATGCTACTGCTTTCTGATTAATGTGGGTCTGCCTGCTGGGACCCCCAGGGCCTCTAGGTTACTTTTTCCTACACAACAATGCTACGGACAACTGGCAGACTGAGGTCTCCCCATAAAGGCAAGTTTTTATTGCTTAAAGGAAATTTAAAATGAGCGCAGTGTAATATATAGTTCAGTTTTGTGTACATTGCATTCTAAAATACACGGGTTCTTGTAGCTGTGGAGTAGCCCTAGACACCCCCCCCCCCCCCAATCCAACACTGATTGGAAGAAACATTTGAGCTACTCATAGTGCAACTTGTGGAAGAAGAAAATACTAGTATTCTGGCTGAAAAATTATAATTTTATTGCTTGTAAAACAGCATACATTGTATTACTGAGATTGCCCTCTAGATGGCAGCATAAATCAAGGTTCTTCAGAGTGCTTTCACATCAATATCACACATATCAGCTGGTTAATATATCCAGACATACAATTCCACTAAATTACACTGAAGATCCAAAATATCTTACAGCAACTTTACATTATCCGACTTTAATTTTTTGAAAAGTGGAACAGGTGCTTCAAAAATATGATTCTCATTCTGAACACCATATTTCCCAATGTATTTACACCAAGAAACTGTCAAAAATACATTGATAAATCTCCTGCTTCTCTTCTATTACAAAGCTAGCTGACTGCCTACACAGCTACCAGTAGGGGGAGATCAGTGAATAGGAAATAATACAACTACCTGGAAGATACACTTTGTATTGAGCTCCCCCTAGAGGCGGTTGTTTGAAAATGCAGTGTTTTCATATAGAAGATAAGAGCAAGTTCCGTGTGTGAGAATTTCTTGACGCTTTGTGGTAACAAATAAATTTTTGCTGCAAAAAAATACATAATCACCTCATCCATTTGATTTAGGAGCGGCTGTCACGGCCCTATTGATTGAAGAAAACGCGCCAATTCTCACGCCCACTGATGTGTGAAATCACCACGTCATCACTCTGGACGGGCATGGTGATGTCATCAGCGATGACATCACTGTGCCTGCCCAGCGTGATGACGTGGTGACTTCATCACGCCAGCGCAACCAAGAATTGGCACGTTTTCTTCAACCAAGATGGCCGCTAAAGGCTCTCCGTGATCGAATGGATGAGCTGAGTATGTATATATTTTGTTTTAACCCCTGATTAACCCGCTGATAGACTGAATGGGACAAATCAAATTTCTTGTCAAAGTTCGGCAAAGCAGCCGAATCGAATTTTTTAAAACTTCGCTCATCACTAATGACCATAGAGACTATAGCTGCAGCAAGTGAGATTGTTAATTTAGGTTTCTGCATCTGTGCAGACTCCATAGATTAGGCATACAGTGCACAGGAAATACCTATAGAAACTAGAATGGGAACACGCATGTATGGTAAATGAGCAGTTCCTAGTGCATGTAATGCTTTCACATCACCGCTATTATTGTGCGGGATTCTGCAAAGAACTGGCAGGAACAGAGCCTAACAGATCCCATTGACTATAATGGGATCTGTTAGGTTTCCGTTCGGGGGAACGTCTTTTTACCAGAGAAAAAAGTCCTGCATGCAGGACTTTTCTCTCTGCTACTTTTGACAAATTCCGTGACAGAATCCCCAAACAGAGCTTCCAACACAGATGTGAAAGCAGCCTAAGCCAGACTTTGACCCAGTTGATATTCTACAGTTTTAACTCTACATTTGTTTTATTTGCAAAATCTTCCTTTAGCATACACTTCTGAACGATTTATAAGAACCTCCTTGTGGTACTGGACATGTATTCAGCAGTGTCCTTTCTTAATTGCATAGTGATGGAATTAACACTGAGCGGCAGCTGATTGTACTTCTAGGGTAGGACAGAGCTCAATGACAGTGGTAAGAGTACTAGCACTTACAATAGGAACTTATTAGCTTCCTTATATTGGTCTCCATGTATAGAATAAAGGGCACCCATCCCATGTCTCTTTCTCCACAAGGACAGCTGTGATAAAGGAGAAGTTGTATGGACCTGCAGTAAAGCATATGTTTTACCATACAGCTGTATGGGAGATAGGAAGAGCTGAGAGAGCCCTTGGCTTCCGTATCTCCCATAACAGTTGTAGCCCCTTCAGTTTAACATTTATCACCTATTCAGTGGATTGGATTTCTTTCAGTCCTGTGCCAACTCTTGCTGATGGAAATACTCCACATACTGCAGAGGGTCAGCCATGGAAATCATGTAACTACTAAAATTACTGAACCATGCTTGTGGCTGGTGGCCATGATTCCACAACTGGATGTTCTCTCAATCCACAGTTACTTGTTTGACCATTTGCTTATGACCAGTTTGCAAACTCCCAAAATACTTAAGTTAAAAGGGATTACTTTACCTGCGTATCTCCAAGGTAAGCAAGCCAAATTCATTAAGGATTTTATATTTTCCAGGGGGTGATGTTTTCAAGTCAATAGGCTTCCCATTCTTGAACCTGTAAAGACAGTCCCAGAAGCACATTAAAGGGCGTACAATAAACTTCTACATATGGTTGTTAGAAATCCCATATTTTACTTCTCTTGATTGTATGTACTAATCCTAGGTTGCTGGCTTAAAAAGGAATTCTGACATGATACTAGCATAGCTAGAAAGGTGTTCTGGTAGGACATGTGCGCCAGGTACTTAGTGCAAAGGGGGTCGCCAGAGAGCTTGGTCAGGGTATGTAGGGTATCTTTAGTCCTGAGTTAAGGAAAGCCTAGATACACCTCTGTAGGTACTTTTCAGAAGTTGCCACCACCACTTTCAAAAACAGATGGGCTTTATAGGTTTATAAAGTGCTGGAAACTCTTAGGAATGTCATCTATTGTATCAGAGGCTACAGAATTTTAAGGAGTTGTCCAAAATTAGAAAAAAAGGGACTGTTTTTTCCCAAGTAACAGTGCCACTTTTGATTACCCTCTATATTGCATTGTAGCTAAGCCTTATAAGCCTTATAGGATGAGATGCAAAAGCAGACAGACACAGTCCATGGAATTGCCTGGAATTGATGACAAAATTCATAGTAATTGAGTTTCTGTGCAATTAAAGATCCAAAGCATTAAGCAGAAAATTCATCCACGTGTCAGGTGACATGTAAAGTTAAGTGATTTTTTTTTTTTTTAAAACAATAGCTAGTCTGTTATCGGATTTGATATGGAGAGTGAAAAAACCGAGGATAAGACCACAAATATTGCAGATTCATGAGAAAGAGGGTGGATTATCAGTTCCGGATATGGAACTCTACTTTAACTCTGGCCACATCAAAAATATGATAATATGGATTTATTCGCAAAGATATAAGACCATGCTAACAGGGATTAATAAAAGGTTGGATAACTGTAGCATCTTTCAAGTAGTCGAAGCTGGTATTTTGGCACAACAGCAAGCTAGCAAAATACCGTTATTTGAGCTAATGGTTAAGGTTTGGAAGGAAACAAAAAAGCTTTGGCTTCAAAATGAAATTCATTCAGACACCTTATTGTGGAACAACGCGCAATTTATAGAACTAAAAACAATTGAACAGAATATTTGGGCAAAATACTGAATTTTCAAATTGGGCCAGGTATGGAAAGAGGGAGATATAATCGCATAAAAAGATCTCAAAAATAAATATGAAATGGGTAATAAAGATTTGAGGCTCTATTACTTACAACTGAAACAAGCAACGAACGATGTTGGGAAAAGGAACACAAATTGCTGCCCTCCCACGACCCTTGGATAATATCACCAAATTAACGGCAGGGGGGAAATTAGTTTCCAGAATATATGAATGCCTGTTACATCAAAAGGCTAAGGGAAAAGCAGTCACTACCTTAATGCATAAATGGCAAAATGTCTTAAATCCCCAACCGGCAAAGTTTTGGGAATCGGCTATACAGGCAAAAAATTTAGTCTTAAAGAACTGATCCCATAGAATTACTCAATTTAATATACTATATTGTCTATATTATCCTCCCAAGATTTTAATAAAATGCTACAATTCTAAAGAATTTAGTTGCCAAAAATGTGGGGAAATAAGTGTAGACCAGGGATGCTCAACCTGCGGCCCTCCAGCTGTCGCAAAACTACAACTCCCAGCATGCCCTAATAGCTGTAGGCTGTCCAAGCTTGCTGGGAGTTGTAGTTTTGCAACAGTTGGAGGCCCGCAGGTTGGGCATGACTGGTGTAGACTATGTTTATATCCTCTGGACATGTATAAAGACTCGGGAATTCTGGGAAAAGGTATATGAAAAAATAGAAAAGTGTCACTTGTTCAGAGTTCCTGAGTACTTTAAAACATTCTGGGGGTAATAGATAAAATAGATACTCCTGATCATCGAGATATAGCATCTAAGGCCTCTTTCACTCGGGCGTCATGTTTTTGGCCCAGATAATGCGCGATTTTTCAGCGCGAGTTCAAAACGGCATGTTTGGTACCCAAACCCGAACTTCTTCATAGAAGTTCGGGTTTGGGATCGGGGTTGTGTAGATTGTATTATTTTCCCTTATAACATGGTTATAAGGGAAAATAATAGCATTCTTAATACAGAATGCATAGTACAATAGGGCTGGAGGGGTTAAAAAATAAATAAATAATAATTTAACTCACCTTAATCCACTTGCTCGCGCAGTCCAGCTTCTCTTCTGTCTTCTTCTTTGCTGTGTACAGGAAAAGGATCTGTGGTGACGTCACTCCGGTCATCACATGGTCCATCACATAATCTTTTACCATGATGATGGATCATGTGATGGACCATGTGATGACTGGAGTGACGTCACCACAGGTCCTTTTCCTGTACACAGCAAAGAAGAAGACAGAAGAGATGCTGGCTGCGCGAGCAAGTGGATTAAGGTGAGTTAATTTTTTTTTTTTTTTTTTTTAACCCCTCCAGCCCTATTGTACTATGCATTCTGTATTAAGAATGCTATTATTTTCCCTTATAACCATGTTATAAGGGAAAATAATAATGATCGGGTCTCCATCCCGATCGTCTCCTAGCAACCGTGCGTGAAAATAGCACCGCATCCGCACTTGCTTGCGGATGCTTGCGATTTGCACGCAGCCCCATTCACTTCTACAGGGCCTGCGTTGCGTGATAAACACACAATATAGAGCATGCTGCGATTTTCACGCAATGCATAAGTGATGCATAAAAATCACCGCTCATGTGCACAGCCCCATAGAAATGAATGGGTCCGGATTTAGTGCGGATGCAATGCGTTCACCTCCCGCATTGCACCCGCGCGGAAAACTCACCCATGTGAACTCAGCCTAAACGCTTATTTCAGGCCAGAAAATGTATTGTTAGACACTGGGGAGATAGCGTTGCGCCCACGGTCAAGGAATGGGAAAACCCTTTTAGAACTTCGCTTGCTAGAGAAGAATTCCACCTGGCAACTAATAAGAAAAAACATAGATTTGCCAGAATGTGGCGGACATGGTTAAAATAGTTGTTGTTCTCGGGGGTGTTGGCTGTGGGCCTGGGGGGGAGGAGAGGAGGGGGTTGTTTAATTTAAAATTTTTATTTTTCCTCCCAGAGAGGAAACATGCAGTGGGTAAAGGGAGGGTGGGAAGAGGAATGTAAATGATATGTATGTTGATTATAATGTAAATTAATAATCAAAGGATTGTTGAAGATTTTGTAAGAAGTATTTGTAAAAAAGAAAGAAAGGAATGAAGACTATTAAAAAATAAAAAAAATAAAAATAGACATGTAAAGTTAAGTGTTAGTACGGCCAGAGGTTAATATTCAACGGTTTGGTCCATGGGACCTTCCTCAGTATTTAAAGGGGTTATCCAATACTATAAACTGCCCCCACCATGTGCCAGGCCCCTCACAGGGAATATACTTACCCCACTCCCCGTGCCGCTCCCGGTCCCCGCACCACCGCTGCTGCTTCTCCCTGTGCGAGGATAAAAAACATCCGGTGTCGGGGGGGAGCAGTCAATGGCAGGCGGGGACGGGGACGAGCCTCCCTAGCATCGCGTGTGACGCTAGGGGGAGAAGTATATTCCCTGTGAGGAGCCCGGCAAATGGGGGGCAGTTTATAGTATTGGATAACCCCTTTAAGGCTATGGTGAGATGTAGAAAGTCAGCTTGGGCCTGGAGTGGTGACTGCAGGGAAAAAGAATAGCTGGACAGGGGGCGTAGCCTTTAGGGGAGGCGCCCATGACGGGGGCTTGGTTCAGGGAGACCCCTTAGAATGGGGATAGGTCAGTTCAGGTAAAGG
Source organism: Bufo bufo (assembly GCF_905171765.1). Lineage (NCBI taxonomy): Eukaryota > Metazoa > Chordata > Amphibia > Anura > Bufonidae > Bufo > Bufo bufo. The sequence continues at coordinate 354,542,398 of NC_053391.1, read as the reverse complement.
GGGGCGGGGTATGAGGGGTTAAATAGATAGGAGAAGGAGTGGGGGGTAGCAATTTTGGTTAGGATTTGCATGAGAGCGGTCACCATGGATCAGCTAGAGGCAATCATGGGGCAGTTGAGAGCAGCAGCGGCCATCCACGGCACTGGGTGGGTGCAGGAATCTGTTCAGGAGCTGCTGAGGGGGGTGGCTGGGGCACCTGTAACTCCCCAGCCATCTATACACCGGCCGATGCGGACCAGGCTGCCGGCGCGCTTCAGCCCTGACCAGTCTCCCCCCAGGGCTCAGCGCCGCATAAGGAGCCCCTCCAGGGACCCTCCGCTCCTGCAGGAGGCAGGGCGCACTCCTGCCCGCACGCCCAGGAGTGGGAGGAATCCTGTCTGAAGGCGGAGCTCGCGTGGGGGCTGGGCCCGGTCTCCACATCCACGCGATTCACTCAACAGGGAGTCCGGAGCTGGTTCAGCGGGCCCTCTCCATGGTCCTGATGGTGAGAGGGCCTCTCAGCGGGGTCAAGATGGCCCTAGCAATGGGGCTGCTGCAGGATGCGAGGCGGGAGGCAGCAGTCCCTTAGCAACACTTCAGGAGGAGACGGCAGGCCACGCCCCCTTGAAGTCTCTAGTGAAGACAGCAGGGAGACTGTCCCTGGTTGCATCACGGCCAGGGGACAGCTTCTGGGAGCCATTTCAGCAGGATCGGCGCAGAGGACTGGACTGCAGGAATCCGGATCAGCGGCTGATGGGGTCACAGCACCCAGGCAGCCAGGTGAGGCTCATTGGGGAATGTTAGCGCAGGTGGTGGCGGGTTTGGGAAATGGGGGGGTGGGGACCCTTCCGCAGATTTAGGTAGAGGTTTGGGGCAGTTACTAGGGGGGTTGGCGGGTTTGTTGTCGAGTTGGGGCATGGGCGGTTTGTCACCTTTGCCGGCATGGGGGGTTGGGGGTGGTTCTGGTGGGCCTGGGGGTTCAGCGGGGGCCCAGGTGAGTTTGGGTGGTAACACGGCGTCTGTGCAAATGCAGGCGGGGGGTTCAGCCGCGGGGCACCTGGAGCGGTTAGATGATAAGGCAAAAGGGGAGGTGTACGAAGCCCCTCTGGGGGCGCATTTGAAACAGGAGGTGAGGGAGCGGATTTGGAAGGGGGAGTATGTGGATATTTATTCCCTGCTTCCCCTGGAAAGGTTTAATTTGGATAGGGCAAGGAAGGATGAGGGGAAAAAGGAGGAGGAGAAGAGGAGGCATCGATTAATACCGCAAAAGTTTGTCAATTGACTGCAAGAATTCGCAATTTTGGCGAGCGTGATCGGGGAGAAGTCGCCGGACAATTGTTCTGGGCTGTTTTGTTATATGGATGCGATTGGGGAGGCTTACCGGACATACAGGGGGCTTGCATGCTTAAGGTATGATGAGCAATTTAGGCAACGAAAGGCGGTGCGTCCGGATATCAGTTGGGACCACAAAGATATTGCTTTGTGGTTAAAGGTGACGGCACCATCTAGCTCGGGTGAGCCCTTTCGGGGAAATCCGGAGAGGGGGGTCAATCCGCTTTCGTGTCGGCTTCAGCAAAGGGATTGTGTTTTCTTTTCAATGAAGGGTGGTGCAAGTTCGGAGTCAAGTGCAAGTTCAAGCACGAATGCTCCACTTGCGGGGGATCCCACGGAGAGTCGCGGTGCTTCAAGGGAGGTAGACAAAGGAGTGATCCCCATGGCAAAGGGGGAGACGCCAGTGCGGCTTGGAAGGATGGAACCCTTTCTAAATAAGTATCCTGATGCGGGGGCGGCACGACTATTGAGGGAAGGTTTTTTGTTGGGTTTTAGGATTCCATTTGTTCCGTCGGGGGCTGTGTTGGTTAGAAAGAATTTGAAGTCGGCCAGGAAGCACCCAGAGATTGTTAAGAAAAAGCTATTAAAGGAGGTCAACCGGTCCGTTTTTGGAGCCACCGGTGGCGGACCTGCGCGTTTCGCCGCTGGGGGTGGTTCTAAAAAAGGAAAAAAATTAATTTTGCCTTATTCATCATCTGTATTTTCCAAAAGAGTCATCGGTCAATGATGGTATAGATCCGGCTTTATGCTCGGTGGTTTATACCTCATTTGACGTGACAGTAACATGGGTACAGCGGTTCGGAAATGGGACGTTTTTGGCAAAGACGGATATTGAGGCAGCATTTCGAATACTGCCAGTGCATCCGGACAGCCTCCATTTGTTGGAGTGTTTTTGGGAGGGCGGGTTTTTCGTTGATCGATGCTTGCCTATGGGCTGCTCGTTATCATGTGCTTACTTCGAGGCGTTTAGTACGTTCCTGGAGTGGGCGGTAAAATACACGTCCGGATGTGAGTCTCTGATTCATTATCTGGATGATTTCTTGTGTATTGGACCGCCAGATTCACGCTGTTGTTCCTTGCTGCTGCGCACGCTAGAGTGTATGTTCAAGGAGTTTGGGATCCCTTTAGCGGCAGAAAAGACCGTAGGGCCGACCACGGAGTTAAGCTTTCTGGGGATTGTGATAGATACCGTGCGGATGGAGTGTCGGTTACCGTTGGACAAGTTAGCGAATTTGAAGGAGGAGGTGGGGAGGGCTCAGAGGTCGCGGAAGATTAGGTTATGTCAGCTCCAGTCTCTCCTAGGTAAGCTTAACTTTGCTTGCAGGATTATGCCCATGGAGAGGGTTTTCTGTAGAAGGCTGGCCGGGGCAACGGCTGGGATTGTCTCGCCTATGCTTTTTGTACGGTTGGGGAGGGAATTACGGGAGGATTTGCGGGTTTGGGGCTCTTTTCTTGATCAGTACAATGGTTGTTCGTAGGGGACACAGTGGAGTCGTTCGATTTTGAGCTTTATTCAAATGCGGCTGGAGGTGGTGGGTATGGGGTGTACTGTGGTGGGCACTGGTGCGCGGGAGGTGGGCATCGGCTTGGGTAGATGGTGGTTGGGAGTAGAATATGGCTCTGTTGGAGCTTTTCCCCATTGTGGCTGCAGTATTGCTGTGGGGGGAAGTGTTTCGGGACAAAAAGGAGAGGTTCCACTGCGATAACTTGGGAGTGGTTAATGCAATTAACGGGCTGTCGGCTTCGTCCCCTTTGGTGGTACGGCTACTTCAGCGTTTGGTTTTGGAGTGCTTATCCATCAATGCATGGGTGGTGGTGGTGCATGTACCCGGGGTTGACAACTGTATTGCTGACGCTCTCTCGTTCGCAGTGGGACCGTTTCCGGCGGTTGGCTCCAGAGGCGGAGGAGGAGGGGCTGGGCTGCCCGAGTTGTCTGTGGGAGCTGCTGGTGGAGCAGTGGCGGGGCTGATCCGAGCATCTTTGGCGCCCGGTACGTGGGGGTTGTATATGAAGGCTTGGAAGTGTTGGGAGGATTGGTGTGTTAGGCTGGGCGTGATGGACGAGGACATGGAGGTTCCGGTTCTGTTGTTCTTAGGCCATTGCAAGGAGGAGGGGTGGGCGGTGAGTAAAATCAATGGTTATGTGGCCGGGTTGGCATTCGGTTTTAGATTGAGGCGGATAAAAGATTTCACAAAATGTTTTTTGGTGGCGCGGGCGTTAAAAGGCTGGCGTAGGTTGCGTGACGTCCAGTGTCTTTTGAGTTGTTGGTGCGGTTGGGGGTGCAGTTGGGGCAAGTGTGCAGTTCGGAGTGGGAGGAGCGGTTATTTCAATTGGCCTTCTCGATAGCCTTTTTCGGGGCGCTGCGTTTGGGTGAGTTAGTTGCCCCATCGGTCGGGCTGGTGGTTTGAGGGGGGAGGATGTGAATTTGTTTCCAGATAGAGTAGATTTCCTTATTCGTAGTTCGAAGACGGACAGGGAGGGTAGAGGGCGCCGGGTAGTACTCTTTGGGATATCTGGGTGCATAATGTGTCCAGTGCGCTGTTTGCAGGTGTTTGGTTTGGTCGGTAAGGGCGGGGTTGCGCCTTTACTGGTGCATGCAGATGGTTTGTTCTTGTCCAGGTATCAGTTTATAGTAGTTTTTAGGAAATGTTTGGGTCAGTTAGGGTTAAGCCAGGAGGAATACTCAGGCCACTCGTTCAGAATAGGTCCCGCTACTGAGGCAGCGAGGTGGGGGTTAGGGGATGAGGTGATTAAGAGGATAGGTTGCTGGGAGTCGATTCGTTTCAGGTCGTACGTTCATATGGATAGAGTGTGAGGTTACCTAAGGATTGGTTATTGTGCCTGTTCTTCCTTGCCTCTTGTTGTTTAGTTTTCTCATTTCAGGTGCTGGGTCGGCTCTCGTATGGATTTTGGGACATTCCTTTGTATTCTGGGAGCTGATCGGGCGGCGGCCCAGCCGGATGGTCGGCAACTTGGTTTTAGTCGTTCGGAGGCTTTGGTAAGGTGGATTGGTAGACAGGGAATGCCCGAGTTTCACAGGTTTGTTCGGCAGGACAGGGCCCCGGATGTGCTAGTTTTGCACGTGGGGGGGAATGATTTGGGTGCACGCCCATTCCGTGAGCTGGTAAGGGACGTGAAGTTTGACTTCTTGAGGTTATGGTCGCTGTTCCCTGGAATGGTTACAGTATGGTCGGACATAGTTCCAAGGCAGAAGTGGAGGGGGGCCTGGTCAGTGGAGGGTGTTAATAGAGCCCGGGTTAAAGTTAACCGTGCTATAGGGCGTTTTATGGCAAGAAATGTCGCGGTGGTGGTGAGGCACTCTGAGTTGGAAAAGGGCATTGGGGCCTTTAGGCGGTCGGATGGGGTGCACTTAAATGCAGGTGAAATCGAGGTGGCTTTGAGAGTTTGGAAGGACGTGCAGTCTTAAGGGGTCAAGGCTGCGCATCAGAAATGTTAGCCGCCACCATTGTAACCCTGCCAAAACCAGGCAAGGCACAGGATAAACCCCAAAATTTCAGACCCATCTCTCTTTTGAATACGGACGTTAAAATATACGCCAAAGCACTAGCTAACAGGCTCTCAAAGATCCTTCCATCACTAGTGGCTATAGACCAAGTGGGATTTGTCAAAGGGAGACAACTTACAGATAATACGAGAAGGCCGCTGAATATCCTAGACCACATAATTCGTCATAACGTTTTTCATCACGCTGGATGCCGAGAAGGCGTTTGACTGCCTAAATTGGTCGTATGCCTTCTCGGTCCTTGAGCGTATGGGCCTGGGGAAGACTTTATTACAGCTATTAGGGCACTATATTCGGTTCCCATAGCGAAAGTTTTTGTAAACGGAGCAGTGTCAGCTAATTTCTCAATCACTAACGGAACCCGCCAAGGCTGTCCACTGTCTCCACAAATTTTTGTTTTGGCTATTGAACCCCTGGCACAGGCTATCAGGCTACACCCTGACATCACGGGTATCAAGTTTGGGAACAAACAGCACTGCATATCTCTTTATGCAGATGACATTCTGCTGTCCCTATCCTCTCCTCAGTCATCATTGGAATCTGCTTTGCTTCTTATAGAACAATTTGGGCGTATATCATATTATAAGATGAATGAGAACAAGTCTCAACTCCTCCCCTTTAATATTCCACCACTCCAACTGGCTCAATTACGGTCTAAATTCCAATTAGACTGGCAATCCACATATATTAAATACCTGGGCATCAACATTACCTCATCTATCCTTTTACTGTTTCAACATAACTATCTTCCCCTTTTAGAAACTATTAAAGAAGATATCTCTACTTATGGCAGATACGAGATATTCTGGGTGGGTCACATTGCGACCTTTCAGATGATGACTCTGCCTAAGCTCTTGTTCATTTTTCGCACGGTCCCCATCAAAGTGCCTTCCCACTTCTTTAATAAAGCACAAAGCCTTCTCAACTCCTTTATCTGGGCAGGACGTAAACCAAGGACATCCTCAACAATATTATGCAAAACCAAACGAGGAGGAGGACTAGGTCTACCAAAGCTAGAAGACTATTTCTTGGCAACACAAGTTAACCTCTTCTTCGGTTGGTGGATGGGTGATACCTCTATCCCGTGGATCCAAATGGAGTCCTTCCTAGCTCACCCAATACATTTAAGATCACTCTTAATTGACCGCCTTAATCCATCCCCGACCAAGCTCTCCGACCTTCCCTACCTTTTAGAAAGTACCATACAACATTGGCGCACATTTCACAGTAGGAGCGCACATGCGACCATCAATGCAGCATCCGTGTCCCCCCTGCAATTGTTAGAACTAAAGCTCCCTGATACAAAACTCCCCTCTTGGAGGTCCCACGGCCTTCTTTGGATATCACAATTGTACAACGAAGGTCAGGTTAGATTACAGAACTCCAACAAGAATTTGATCTACCGCATACAGATTTTTACAAATACCTGCAAATACGCCATCTATTACAATCCCAGAAACCATGTGCATTAACGGCCAATAGGCAACTGTTTGAGCTATGGGGATCCCCAACTCTACCCTCAAAAAAACAGAGTCTTAGAGTGTTATACCTGAGCCTGGGAGACAAACACATCTTTAAAAAAAAAAATGACTCCCTTTTTAGCTTGGGATAAGGAACTCAATAATCAGATCCCAATATCCAGCTGGATACCGGCCCTAGGATTCATTTCAACTACCTTCATAAGTACTACCTTGTATGAAGCAGCTATCAAAACATGTCTGAGGTGGTACTTGACTCCTGATAGGCTGAGCAAAATATTTCCTGGAACTTCCGACATATGCTGGCGCATTGTGGAGTCAAAGGTACACTCCTGCACACTTTATGGTCCTGTCCCAAGTTAACCAGCTTATGGATTAGCATATTTGTCCTGGCCTCCAAATTTTGTGGAATAAACCTTGAACCCTCGCCCTATTGGGCTCTCATGTTCATGGATATGCATGTCATCCCTAGGTCCCACAGGATCCCTATAGCTCACCTATTCATAGCTACTAAGCTCAATATTCCGAGACACTGGAAGTCAACAGTGATCCCGTCCCTGTCAGAGACGATCCTCCGGGTGCAACAAAATTGCATCTTTGAAAAAATGATGGCATATAGGAACCAGAATTTGAGAAGATTCCACTCTCATTGGCAAGGATGGCTTGAATTCAGACCTGCCATTCCCCTAACAGATACCGCAATTGATCAAGACAACACATGTGACTAGTAGTGATATTAGTAATGTTATAACTGTTTAAGGTTATGTTTACTACCTTTTACTTGAATATCCATTACTCTTTATTAATAACAATATTGTACACAGTTGCAAGGCTTAGACTTATTTCTCTTGTAACCACTAGGCTTATGTAAGGTATGATGCTATATACTTTGTCTCTTTCCAATGCCGGATTGTTGTCAACTGTGTTTTGCCATTGTTTCTACTATCGATTTATTCATAAATCTCAATAAAAATAAATGAAAAAAACAAAAAAAGGGTAAGTATTTTATTGTTTTAAAGCTCTCTGAGCCTAAATATACTCGACAACCCCTTTAAAAGGGTTGTGCCTTAAACTACTTTACACGCTAAAGTTTATTTTCTCCAATAAAAATCTAGTTGCCATTCCCCTTGGATTTTTTTTATTTACCTCGTTTCCAGTTTTCTCTTATCCCTCATGACTTAATCCTACTTGGTTGTCATGTGTCTGCTGTCCCATCATGCCTTAGGGCAGTGAGATGTGTCCTAACATCAGCAGGACATGTGACACTAACCACCCTCCTTGTTCTTACCAATGACATTTGAGTGTCCTATTTTACAAGCTCCAATACAGGACATAATCTATAACAGCTGAATATCAAAACAGCCAGTTTGATAAATGGTGGTATTTGATATAACAGTGATATCTGTTGGGTGAGATACATTTATATAAGTGGCACAACCCCTTTAATGCATCAGGTGATATTATTTTTGAAGGACACATTGCAGTACCCTAGAAAAGGGTTACTGTAAAAGGGTAATTGCTATGCTGTTATATTGTTAAGTGAAATATTGTAATGTTTTGTATTTGTATACCTAATAGCATTGTATGGACAGTTTAGGGTTAACAACCTTGACTCATCCTTTTAGGTTGCAAGGAGATGGCAGTAGAGAGTATAGTTCTGCCTGAAAGCAATGAGAACTAATGTGCAAGCTCTTCGAGACTTCTACAGCAAAGGAAACAACTTTATCATCAAAGTGCTCCAGAGAAAAGAAAATCAGAAGGTCCAGAATCAGCAAGGCCATGCATTGGAGTCAGCCAGAAAGTTATTGTGCATGTTTATGTTAGAGAGACCTTACTGCTGTCAGAGGGAATACTCCTAATGCATGTTGCCACACTTTGAGTCGTATCTTAAAGCGGTTATCCAAGACTTAAAAAGACCTCAGAGAATGGCTGACCCACAGTGGGTTTCATATTTATCTGGTCCTCGCCGGGTTCAACATCCAATCACTGTCTTGTTACATGCTGCACGGGTGACAGGTCACCACTGCGTCCAGTGATTGGCTGCAGTAGTCACATGGCGCTCGTCAGAGGGATGTTGATGTTACGGAGCTGCATCGATGGCCGGGGAGCAATGCAACAGGAACCCAGTGATCGAGACCAGGTAAGTATAAACCTCTCTGCAGGTCAGCCACTCTCTAAGGTCTTTTTAAATCTTGGATAACCCCATTAACTCTGCACCTCTCATGTCGGGAATTGCAGAAAAAGTAAACAAGAAGCTCATTGCTGCGTATGGTTCTGTTAAGAGACTTTAGAGAGAGAGAGAGAGAGACAGAGTACTAAAACCTCTATTGCTACTGTCTATACATTGATGTTGGGGAGGAACTGCATTGTGATCTACTTGGAACTGTGCCTTGTTACTGCTGAATTTACTACTACTCCTATTCTGTACTTTAGTAAAGAGAGACTTATTTATTTATATCAAGTGGCCTGGTTACTGACTCCACCACTCGCTGGCCACTCCAGCTGCCCTCCTACCTTGCACCCAGACACCTAACACCAAGGGTCCCCTAAATACCACCAGGTAGGAGGCCCAATATCAGGGTGTGCCCAGAGGTAAGAAAGGGTACACACTTCTGTCACTGCTCGGCCCTAAGGAGTACCAGTGAGTATTGCCACTGTGATCTATGGGTACAATTTTCACCACTCCCATCCTCCATCCGCTCCTCCTGGGCTCGCTATGACAACACTTATCTGACATGTTGCAGCATAAAGGAAAATGGGGGAACATACTGTGACATATTTACACCCTCATGCCTGTCTCTACTTCAGTTGTCAGATCTCAGTATGGGCTAAAGAAAAATTCCCATGTAAAACCTTCTGATAAAATTAGGAGTGTTCAGATGGTTACTTTTTCCCAGTAAATCAGAAGCTTTGGCAATTCGATTCAGATGAAACAGACAAAAACACACTAATTTTATATTTAAAATTCAGTACAATAGTGAGGGTCATGGGGCATGGTTAACACAAGCCAGCCATTTTAGAGTCTTACATGGACCATGTAGTTAGGTAGATTTGATAACTGGGTATAAAGTCAGGACTTCTCATTAGGGACAGGATAGGGTCAGGTAGTGTACTCTACAGCCAGGGCTGGGACTGTTCATAACTTCATGTGTTGCACTGTGCAAGATGAGCTTTTAGAGAGACAGTACTCTTTATGTGCAGGATCTAGGCTTTTGTGCAACACTTATCCAGTTTATAAGTGAGTCAACAGCAGAGTGTACTGTATATTTTTGTCACAGCCACGGGATGTCCAGTTGCATCTGTTCCCCCCCCCCCCCCCAAAACCTGTTTCAATTCTTCTACTGTTTATAAGTGTGCAAAGAACTTAAATGGAACCTGTCATCACCTTTATGCTGTCCATACTAACGGCGGAATAAAGTAGAGACAGGCGAGTTTATTTCCGCGGTCTGTCATTTATAAGTTAATAGTAAGTGGTTGCTGAGAACCAACATCACAATCATTGCAGACTGGGCCTGGAAAAGAGTCACGACCACCTGAGAAGAGTCCTGGTTATTCATAAAATCCTGCTCTCCTGCCGATGATTGACCGTCTTCTACCTAGTTTTCTCCCTTTCTCTCTCGGAGAGAACTTCCAATAATCAGCAGATGGGCGAGAGAGCAGGAGATTAGGAATAACCAGGACTCTTCTCAGGTAGATTTGACTCTTTTCAGGGCCTGGGCTGCAATCATTATGATGCTGGTTCTTAGCAACCACTTACTTTTAGCTCATGAGTGACACACAGCTGAAATCAGCATTTTTGTCACTGTTTTATACTGCTCTCAGTGAGGTCAGCATAAAGTTGATGACAGGTTCCCTTTAAATAAGTATATTTTAGTGCATCAACAGCAGTGTATATGTTTAGTCACAGCCAGGGGATGCCCAATTGTGCCTTTCCCAAACACCTGTTGCAAATTTTCTACGATTAATAAATGTACAAATGAGCAGATGTTAGTGCATTACCAACAGCATATATTTTGGTTGCAGGGGTTGTCCAATTGTGCCCCTTTCCCAAAAATCTGTGGAAATATTCAGAACAAGCCTACGTTTTTTCTGATACTAACATGTTTGTATAAATACCATCAGGTATCTAACCCCAGTAAGGGACTATTTTTTGGTACCTTTGTAATTTTAAAAAGCATGACAAATCTGACAGTGTGGTATGTTTTTAATCATGTGTTTACGCAAGTCAATATATGTCAGTGTCATTCTGACATTATTTTCTATAGCTGTCTTTGCGTTAAAGACCTTGAAATGGGAGAAGGAAAAAAAAGAGAGTGTCATACACTAATATTTAGGCCAATTGGAGCACTTTTGATTTGGGTTGAATTTACTTGTACCTGAATCAAATTTTCTGACCGATTCTTTAGAATCAGAGTCCAAAACTACCGTAATTTCTAGACATACTCTCATCCCTACTGTTTTTCTCTCCTTATAGTTTCCCTAATAGGAGTGTGTGTCTAATATAGGGAAAACACATACATAATGCTGCCTTACCACTGGACGGTTGGTTTAGGTGTCCCCATCACAGTGCAGACCAGCGTGACAGACATTCTTTCCCACACACAATGTGCCCTGAGGGGTATCCAGAACATTGGTGCACGTCTTCCACATAACTCTCTGAATTCTTTATTCTGTCTGGATTTTATTTCAGCCTACATACAATAAACAGTCATAATATATCAGATTCTAATATGTATTACAATTAAAAATATACAAATTACATAAACATACAGTACGTAGAAGTTCAGTAAATGAGACTAACCTTTAATCTACCTTGTGTCTAAAAGCCAGTTCAAAGGGGTTTTCTGGGAATACCATACTGATGACCGAAGGGTAGGTTATCAGTTTTTGTTTGGTGGAGGTCCAACTCCTGGAACCCCAGCCAATCAGCTGTTTGAAAAAGCTGCGGTGCTCCAGTGAGCACTGCAGCATCTTCCTAGGTCAATCACTCCACATTCATTGGTCACTTTGCAGCTCAGTCCGATTCAAATGAATGGGCGTGGACTGCTATGCAAAGCATGGCCACTATACAAAGTATGGCCTCATGCACACGACCGTTGTGTGTTTTGTGGTCCGCAAACCGTGGATCCGCAAAACACGGATGGCGTCCGTGTGCGTTACGCAATTTTGCGGAATGGCACGGACAGCCTTTAATATAACTACCTATTCTTGTCCGCAAAGCGCGAACAAGAATAGGACATGTTATATTTTTTTTGCGGGCCACAGAACGGAGCAACGGATGTGGACAGCACACGGAGTGCTGTCCGCATCTTTTGCGGCCCCATTGAAGTGAATGGGTCTGCATCCGAGCCGCCAAAACTGCATGAATGGGTCCACGATCTGCAAGCGGCTGCCCCACGGTCTGTGCCAGACATTGAGGACCGCAGTTTGCAGTCCGCAGCACAGGCACGGAGCCCTTACATTCATGTGCATGTAGCCTTAGTCTTTGCAGTCTTACTCAATTAAAGGGGTTGTCTGACTGGTATTTTTTTAAACAAAGGGTTAGAATGTTTTAACCCCTTAAGGACCCTGCCATTTTTCACCTTAACCCCTTCAGGACACAGCCTTATTTCACCTTAAGGACCAGGCCATTTTTTGCAAATCTGACGTGTCACTTTATGTAGTAATAACTTTAAAACACTTTTACTTATCCAGGCCATTCTGAGATTGTTTTCTCGTCACATATTGTACTTCATGACAGTGGTAAATTTGAGTCAAAATATTTCATTTTTATTTAGAAAACAATTCAAAATTTACCAAAAATTTGGAAAAATTTCCAATTTTCTAAATTTCTATTTCTCCGCTTTTAAAACAAATAGTGATACCTCCTAAAATATTTATTACTTTACATTTCCCATATGTCTACTTCATGTTTGGATAATTTTGTAAATTACATTTTCTTTTTTTGGGATGTCAGAAGGCTTAGAAGTTTAGAAGCAAATCTTGAAAATTTTCAGAAAATTTCCAAAACCCACTTTTTAAGGACCAGTTCAGGTCTGAAGTCACTTTGTGAGGCTTACATAATAGAAACCACACATAAATGACCCCATTTTAGAAACTGCACCCTTTAAGGTATTCAAAACTGATTTTACAAACTTTGTTAACCCTTTAGGTGTTTCACAAGAATTAAAGGAAAATGTAGATGAAATTTCAGAATTTTCTATTTTAATCCATTATTTTCTGCTAACAAAGCAAAGGTTAACAGCCAAACAAAACTCAATATTTATTGCCCTGATTCTGTAGTTTACATAAACACCACATATGTGGTCGTAAACTGCCTTATGTAGTGTATCATTTTTTTCATTATGAGATGCCGGTTTGATTGGTACTATTTTAGGGTGCATATGACTTTTTTATCGCTTGGTATTACACTTTTTGTGATGTAAGGTGACAAAAAATGGCTTTTTTGACACAGTTTTTATTAATTTTATTTTTACGGTGTTTAGCTGAGGGGTTAGGTCATGTGATATTTTTATACAGCAGGTTCTTACGGACGCGGCGATACCTAATATGTATACTTTTTTATTTATTTATTTAAGTTTGACACAATAACAGCATTTTTGAAACAAAGAAAAATCATGTTTTAGGGCTCATGCACACAAACGTTTTTTGCGTTCCGCATTTTGATTCTGTATATGGTCCGTATACGGAACCATTCATTTCAATGGGTCCGCAAAAGATTTTTTTGGAGATTGTCTTAGGTAGAGTCTCATTTTTTACGGGATGAGATGACAGTTTGGCACTATTTTGGGGTGCATATGACTTTTTGATTGCTTGCTATTACACTTTTTGTGATGTAAGGTGACAAAAAATGGCTTTTTTTACACCGTTTTTATTTAATTTCTTTTACGGTGTTCACCTGAGAGGTTAGGTCATGTGGCATTTTTATAGAGCCGGTCGATACGGACGCGGCGATACGTAATATGTGTACTTTTTACTTTATTTTGGGAAAAGGACGATTATTTCTTTTTTTTACCAATTTTTTTTTTCTAAAACATTTTTTTTCACTTTCTTTTTTGACCCACTCTGGGACTTCAACTTTTGTGGGTCTGATCCCCTTTACAATGCATTACAATACTTCTGTATTGTAATGCATTGGCTGTAAGTGTATTACTCAATGTACTCAGCTTCCTGCCTTTTAGTCACAGGTCACACAGCACTAGGGAAGGGGTATAGGTGTCTGAGGGGGACTAAGTGCAGCTGATGGGGTAACTGCAGCTGAGGGAGAAGGGCAGGCACAGCTCACTGGTCACACAGCTCCCCAAACATCAGGGGGCTCTAATGAAGTGCTATAGATGTGTGAGGGGGACTGAAGGGGTTAACTCTGCAGCTGAGGGGGAAGGGCAGGCTTATCCACCGCTCTGATCTCAGCACTGGAGACAGCTACACCTTCCCCTGCCACCGCTGCGAGGGGGGGGGTGTTGAGGGGGAATGTCAGGCTGCAGCTGCAATTTCCTCGGCAATTAGGAGTGTACTGCTGAGGATATATAGCACACGATCTCGATCTCCTCAGCACTGTCACAGTAATGAAAAAACTGAGGCGATCGGAATTGAAATAGGCGCCTTTAGCTGTGATTGGTCAGTCTGGATTGACTGACCAATCACAGCCATCGTCAGACGGGGACAGCTATGACTGGCTCTGTCATAGGTGTTGTGACCAATCATCTGTCTGTAACAGCTATTGTCACTATCCTGACACTGTTGGGGTCATTTATCAAACTGGTGTAAAGTAGAAATGGCTTAGTTGCCCATAGCAACCAATCAGATTCCACCTTTCATTTTCCAAAGGGGCTGTGAAAAATGAAAGGAGGAATCTGATTGGTTGCTATGGGCAACTAAGCCAGTTCTACTTTACACCAGTTTGATAAATGACCCCCTATGTGTGTTTACTCACAGTGACAGTTTGACTGCAGGACCAGAATGCTTGTCCTAGTGCCTGAAGTACCTGCAAGTTAGGACGAGCATTCTGGTCCAAGGTCCTGAAGGTGTTAAGGATAAAAAAGTAATACCTCACTGTTTTCCTGCTGATCCTATTATAATGCTTCCTTGGTCCCATACTGGTTTCTACTTCCTGTTTCCTCTTGATATGGAAATGTGAGCGCTAAGCAAATAGCAATGACTCTCCTCTTCCAGTGATCCGCTCAGCAGTCACATTGCCAGGAAGTAGAAACCAGCAATGGGACCTGGGACCTGTTACATGTTATTACATTGTAGAGGCTCCTAGCCCAATAGGGGATTATTATTTGCAATAGGCAATTAAAAGTCTTAGCAGAATACTTACTTTTTCACGCAAGGCTCTACGATCTGCTCTAACACGCAATGATCTGCAAGCTTGAAGTACCTTGATTTCTAACTTCTCCATATTGTTTCTAAAACCAACATGCTTCTGTCCTCTTGTTTCCAGCCACAAGTCTGTAGAATTCGACTTTATTCTGTTATCTCTGTGGAAGCATTCATTATTGATCAGTAGCTTCCCATGCTCATATTTAGTTGCACCATATAAAAAGCACATCTGCCTATATACAATTCTATTCTACCGTACATGTAACAGATAGTAGTTACATGAGTAGTCAGAACATACCGTGTAATACATATGAGCAGCTCAGAGACATTATTAATAAATCAGGCCTAAGATTAAAATGCACTTCTGGATTGAAGATATAACAACTAAGCAATGGTATGGTGGCCATTTTCTCCTACATATTTAAGTACTGGGGGTGTTGCCTCTGTCACTACAGCAGAAGGAAAGTCACAGCAAGCACATGAGAGAAATTCCACTATTCACACTACAACAAGTCATCATTGTGTAAATTTAGTTATGCATTGATTGGTTTACTATCAAAACTTGCCAAGTGTTCTATTTTCCTATAGTGCATGTGAGCATCCCTTACAAGGCATATGGACACTGTCAGACTGGACTTCCTAGGGCCCACCAGAGGAAATTATTCTCGAGGGCCAACCTCTATATGATCAATAAAGTTTATAGGTTTTGAATCACAGATATAAACCCTAGTAGCAAGTGATTGGCTCCAAAGACAGCCAAATGGGGTTTTTCTCCTGGATCTTTGGGACCCATTAAGGTATCATAGCCTGGCCCACCAGAGAATTTTATGATACTCTGGTGTACTACTCCAACCCTGCTTATAGATTAGATAAGGGTCTGTATTACCAACCTGCAGGCATTCTGCTGAATGGTGCCTTTGCGACTCACTATATTCTCCCTTATAAGCAATATCAGAAGGGGAGAATACTTCCCTAGTATGGAATGTGTTGGAGAACGACACATTTTTCCCACAAATTCATATAAATCTATGAGAAAAAAAACTGCCTCAGATATCTAGGCGGCACATGGAGTTAAAGTAAGGATTTCTTGAAGTCTATGATTACATGTTTGTAACGTGGCCATGAGCAAGAACGGTCTTCTGGGACAATATTGCTGACTTCCGTATTTCTAATCTTCCTTAGGTTTTGTAGTATGATATAATGATTTGAACTATGTCTTCAAGAAAAAAAAACTGGATCATTAGTTGATGATTAATATTCCACTTAACAAAATAAACCAATTTTTTAACATATCACAAGAATAACAAAGAATGATGTACTTACAATGTAGATCTCAATGTTTGTTCTGCTCTGGCTATTGAAAAGTCTATGGAGGAAACCGGTATGTCGAGAAGTTCTTCCTCACTGAGAGAGATAAAATGGAAACATTATTTTATCTCTTCAACTTCTTATATATTGTGTGTATTATAATATATTGTACAGGGTGGGCCATTTATATGGATACGCCTTAATAAAATGGGAATGGTTGGTGATATTAACTTCCTGTTTGTGGCACATTAGTATATGTGAGGAGGGAAACTTTTCAAGATGGGTGGTGACCATGGCGGCAATTTTGAAGTCGGCCATTTTGAATCCAACTTTTGTTTTTTCAATAGGAAGAGTGTCATGTGACACATCAAACTTATTGGGAATTTCACACGAAAAACAATGGTGTGCTTGGTTTTAACGTAACTTTATTCTTTCATGAGTTATTTACAAGTTTCTCTTTGTTTACAGCCATTGACATGTCGCCAAGGTTAACACGTGAGGAGCGGATAGAAATTGTGTTGATGTCTGGTGAACGCAGTAACCGGGTCATTGCAGCAGATTTCAATACAAGACACCCTACGAGACCACCCATCTCCCATGCTACTGTTAGCAAACTGCTTGCTAAGTTTCGTGAATCTGGTTCAGTGTTGGATTTGCCAAAATGTGGACGCATGCAATCTGTCTCTAATGAAGAAACATCAGTGGCTGTCCTAGCTTCATTCAGCAAGAGCCCACAGCGTAGCACTTGCCGCATGTCACTGGAGAGTGGCATTAGTCGAACATCCCTTTGGCGGATATTAGCTACTCACAAATGGCACCCTTACAAACTCCAGCTACTGCAGCTCCTCAACGAGGATGACCCAGATCGGCGCACTGAATTTGCAGAATGGGCAAAACAAAAATTGGAACAGGACCCTCAGTTTATGCAGAAGATTTTGTTCAGTGATGAGGCAAACTTTTATGTGAACGGTGAAGTTAACAAACAAAACCACCGCTATTGGTCTGACACTAACCCACATTGGATAGATCCCTCCAAGACTGTTGGAACATAAAAATTTATGGTATGGTGTGGTATATGGGGTACAAAGATTGTGGGGCCATTATTCATCAATGGAAACCTCAAGGCCACTGGATATGCGAAATTGATACATGATGATGTGTCTCCCTCTTTATGCACTGAAGCTGCCACGTTCCCTGAGTTTTTCCAGCAAGATGGTTCACCACCACATTATGGGTGTCAGGTCCGAGCATTCCTAGATGAACAGTTTCCTGGAAAGTGGATTGGTCGTCGTGGGCCAGTTGAATGGCCCCCAAGCTCTCCCGATCTGACCCCCTTAGACTTTTATCTTTGGGGTCATCTGAAGGCAATTGTCTATGCTGTGAAGATACGAGATGTGCAGCACCTGAAACTACGGATACTGGAAGCCTGTGCTAGCATTTCTCCTGCGGTGTTGCTATCAGTGTGTGAAGAGTGGGAGAAGAGGGTTGCATTGACAATCCAACACAATGGGCAGCACATTGAACACATTTTATAAGTGGTCAGAAACTTGTAAATAATTCATGAAAGAATAAAGTTACGTTAAAACTATGAACAAAATGACTGGGCACACCTAAGGATACTTAGTTGCTAATGTTTATTAGATAAAAGGACAATAAATGTAGTAGAGTAAATATTCTACAATATAAACTTGCGACAGTAAAATTATGTGGCAACACTTCATATAAAATTCTGTATGTTTGTAGTTGACGTGCGCATTTAATCACTATCGTAATGGGATAGCATCTGTGACTAAAAGCTGCACTTCAGATACAAAATGGAAATACGTAAATAGATGAAATTAATCCATAGAAGACGACCTCGTATAAAAGCAACAATGTATATAAGTGAAATATAATATAACATAGACCAATAAAATTTAAATATAAGTGTTGGTCTTGATAAAAGTAAGAACCGCAAATAGAAGGTAAAAATGCAATATTATATATTCTCCTAAGATATGTGGACTAAAAAGTAGAGATTCACTGTCCTGGAAAAATCATGAAGTTCCAGGTAAGGCAGGTGTCAGTTCAATATATCAAAAACGGACCCTGACAGGACAAAAGTGCAGTTTATAGTGAATGGTGTCTTACACCGTAGGTGACTCAGCGGCGTCCCGCTTTCAGTCAGAGAGGGATCCCTTAGAAAGATGGTAAACAAGTTTCGGAACAGTCTTACCGGTTTTTGGAGGTTCCTCACGTGTGGAAGGAGCCTCAGCTGTCTATCGGAACTTTGCTGTTTTCCGCTGTAATCAGGTAGAACCCCCGATAGATGTTTTGGGTCACCTGTTAGTTATTAGTTTGCTGCACGCGGTCCCGCTTGTAACACGCGGTTGCGATGTCGCAGCTCCCGATGAGCAGTTTCAGACCAGCTTTATAAAGACGGTGTAGACTTGTTCCTCAATAGAGTCGGTGTGGTGCACTCACACAAAGTAGAGCTTGGGGGGTCAGACCAGACGCGTTTCGGGGCTAAGGTATCCCCTTCTTCAGTGGCTATCCGACCTCCCCAAAAGACCTTTCTTTTATGCTCCACGAAGGAGCTTTGCAAAACCCGGTTCGTGTTCTGATACCGGAAGTCCTGTAGAAGTGATTGTTCCATCAAACATTATATATTTTCTTTTCCGATATGGTAAAGCAGCTTGTTTTGTTCCATTTCTTTCAACCATTAGTTATGTATGTCCACTTCTATAAATATCATATTTAGTTATTGTGTTAAATAGCATTAAAATAACCTTGCGGTTCACTTGCGGTTTATTTTAAATCTATGTTGAGACTGCAGAACCTACTAAACAAATAGTGTCTGCATGTATAAAAATACAAATACAAGGAAAACGTTCCATAAACATTACCAGTACATATATAAATATCTATATAAAAAATGTATTAAAAATAAAAGTATATTAAAAAAGACAGCAATATGATTACATAAAACTTGCATAAAAATTCATAAAACTCAAAAATTCCATAGAAAAAATTCTCCATATAAAAATTTAATTTTTTCATATATAAAAATTTTTTTCATATATAAAAAAATTTTTTCAAAAAATTCATAAAACTTTTTTTAAACATTTTTTTATTCTTTATGTATGAAGGAATTTTTCATTATTTCATTAACTCACAAGACTGAGGCAGTGGCGAATGGAGTCGATAGATGTAACCTGTTAGAGGACTGCCGTCGAGGGGGAGCCAGCCGGGGCTTATTAGCTATTCGGCAAAGCTCACCCTCAAAGGCAGGACCCAACCATCAATCACAAAAAGCCAAAGAGTTCACATTCTGCATTTAAGCCGTCCGGAATCATGGTCTCCATTTCAAAGATTCTCTGCGTTTCTAATCTTGACATTCTGCTGATGTGATTACCTTTTCTCCAGCTTTTTGGAACCTTATCTATGGCTGCAAATTTTAAATTAGATGGGTCACTATTATGCGCCATTTTAAAGTGTCTAGAAAGAGAGTGGGTATCTACACCCTTTTTAATATTTGATATATGTTCAGAAAGACGTTTTTTAAGCATTCTTTTAGTCCTGCCTATGTATTGGCGTTTGCAGGGGCATTCTATCATGTAGATAACATTCTCTGTACTACAGGTTAAAAATTCTCTTATAGTGTGTTTGTGTCCATTTGTGGTCGCAATTACTTCTTTTGTTTGTTTTGTGAAGGATGTTAGTTTGCAATTGCCGCATTGGCCACACCTGAAAAAGCCCTTAAGATCCATCCATTTTTGTATTGATGAGGTATTAACTCGTTGTTCGTCTTCCTTAACTGTGGGTGCTATTTTGTTTCCCAAAGTTGGTGCTTTAGTGAAGACGATTAGGGGTTTTATTGGGATTATTGAACCTATAGTTTTTTCTTTTTTAATAATATCCCAGTGTTTATTTATAATCTTTTTTATTTTATTGTGTTCACTACTATAAGGTAATATTATTTTCACTTGCTTATCCATTTGTCCTTTCTGATTTTTAGTTTTATCTTCAAAAAATTCCTTTCTATCCATTTTAGTGACTTTATTTAGTGCCACATTTAGAATTTCTTCTGGATATTCTTTTTTTAAAAATTCCAATTTCATTTTTTCAGCCTCAATTTCAAATTGATCCTTCATTGTGCAGTTGCGTCTCAACCTTTGGAATTGGCCCTGCGGAATGTTGGTAAGCCAACTCGGTAAGTGGCAGCCGTTAAATAAAATATAACTATTCCGCGTTGAGGGCTTAATGAATGTACAGGTTTTAAGTACCTTGTCTTCTACATAAATTTTTAAATCCAAAAATTCCAAGGTTTCTTTGCTATTTGTTCCAGAAAATTTGAGATTAAAATTATTATTATTGATATCTTCTAAAAACTGATTAAGTGATTCGGGGCCTGATTTCCAGATAAAAAACACATCATCGATGTATCTTTGCCAGAGCACCAGGTCCGTCCCCAGTTTGGGGGCCACAAGTTGCTCTTCCCAATCGGCCATAAATAAATTAGCATAACTGGGGGCGAACCTGGTGCCCATGGCAGTGCCCCGAATCTGCAAGTAAAAGGATCCATTAAAATAAAAATAATTATGATTTAATATAAAATTAATACCCTCGATTAAAAAGTCTATCTGTATATCTGTTAGTCTACCTTCTGTAGTTAGTTGTTTTTTTATTGCTTTTTTACCTTGTTCATGGTCTATGACCGTATATAGGGATTGTACGTCTAGAGAGCCCATTATCCAATGGTTTTCAAATTGCATATTTTCTATTTTCTTTATTATTTGCGTTGTATCTTTGACATATGAAGGTGTATTTTTCACTTTGGTTTGAAGTAGAGTGTCAATATACATAGAAAGATTTGCAGTTAATGACTCAATCCCTGAAATAATCGGACGTCCGGGGGGATTTGATTTATCTTTATGAATTTTCGGGATGCAATAAAAGGCCGGGATTCTGGGGTATTTATTTAAAACAAAATCATATTCTTCTTTATTTAAAATACCGCTGTCCATTCCTTTTTTACAAAGGTTACTTAAATTAATATAAAATTGATCAGTTGGATCATTTTTTAAAAGTTGATATGTACTGGTATCCGCCAGTTGACGCAGGCATTCTGCATTATACTTTTCAGTATCTTGAATCACTATGGAACCGCCTTTGTCCGCTGGACGGATTATTATATTGTTTTCTTTTTGTAATTGTTTAAGTGCTATGGTTTCTTTTTGTGTTAAATTATTCCGTTTATATTTCACATTGCTTTTGATCTTTTTTACATCCCTCATAACACATTCTTTGAATGTTATCAGCTCTTGGCTGAGTTCATTTCTCGGATATTTCTTTGATTTATTTTTCAAAGAAGTGTGTATGATTGGGTCTTGGATTGTGGGCAAATTGATTTCTCGGCTTATTGGGTTTTTTAAGAAATATTTTTTTAGACATAATTTCCTTATGAATTTCTCCACTCCAATAAAAGTTTCAAACTTATTGAGTGGTTTTGTAGGTGCAAACTTTAAACCTTTATTAAGGAGTTGTTTTTGTGTGTCTGATAGGGTTACTGAACTTAAATTAATAATTGCATCATTTGTGATTATGGGTGATGTCTGTAGTGATAGTGTCCTTTTTCTCCTTGTTCCTCTTCGTGTCTTCCCCTTTCTGTGTCGTAATGTCTCACCCTGTGTATGTGATTGTGATTGTGATATTCGTCCTGTGAGTTGTGTCTCCTCATATTTGGGGTTTTGTGTATCTGTGATGCATTCTGATTTTTGTTTCTCAGATTGTATTGATGGTCTATATGTGTGTTTTTCTGTGTGGTTTGTGTTCTCAGTGGTGGTGATCTGTGTCTTATACGTGAACGGTGGTGTGGGGGAGTGCGGTCTAAAAAATGATTAGTTTCTTCTAGTGTTTCAAATCTATTATATGTGGGAATGTTGAAGTGGTCATTTCTTGTTAATTCTTGTTCAGTCGTATCTATTTCATTTGTCGTGTTGCTGATTGCTATTATTGTTGGTACATGTTCAGCACCTCTGAACAAGAAATGACCACTTCAACATTCCCACATATAATAGATTTGAAACACTAGAAGAAACTAATCATTTTTTAGACCGCACTCCCCCACACCACCGTTCACGTATAAGACACAGATCACCACCACTGAGAACACAAACCACACAGAAAAACACACATATAGACCATCAATACAATCTGAGAAACAAAAATCAGAATGCATCACAGATACACAAAACCCCAAATATGAGGAGACACAACTCACAGGACGAATATCACAATCACAATCACATACACAGGGTGAGACATTACGACACAGAAAGGGGAAGACACGAAGAGGAACAAGGAGAAAAAGGACACTATCACTACAGACATCACCCATAATCACAAATGATGCAATTATTAATTTAAGTTCAGTAACCCTATCAGACACACAAAAACAACTCCTTAATAAAGGTTTAAAGTTTGCACCTACAAAACCACTCAATAAGTTTGAAACTTTTATTGGAGTGGAGAAATTCATAAGGAAATTATGTCTAAAAAAATATTTCTTAAAAAACCCAATAAGCCGAGAAATCAATTTGCCCACAATCCAAGACCCAATCATACACACTTCTTTGAAAAATAAATCAAAGAAATATCCGAGAAATGAACTCAGCCAAGAGCTGATAACATTCAAAGAATGTGTTATGAGGGATGTAAAAAAGATCAAAAGCAATGTGAAATATAAACGGAATAATTTAACACAAAAAGAAACCATAGCACTTAAACAATTACAAAAAGAAAACAATATAATAATCCGTCCAGCGGACAAAGGCGGTTCCATAGTGATTCAAGATACTGAAAAGTATAATGCAGAATGCCTGCGTCAACTGGCGGATACCAGTACATATCAACTTTTAAAAAATGATCCAACTGATCAATTTTATATTAATTTAAGTAACCTTTGTAAAAAAGGAATGGACAGCGGTATTTTAAATAAAGAAGAATATGATTTTGTTTTAAATAAATACCCCAGAATCCCGGCCTTTTATTGCATCCCGAAAATTCATAAAGATAAATCAAATCCCCCCGGACGTCCGATTATTTCAGGGATTGAGTCATTAACTGCAAATCTTTCTATGTATATTGACACTCTACTTCAAACCAAAGTGAAAAATACACCTTCATATGTCAAAGATACAACGCAAATAATAAAGAAAATAGAAAATATGCAATTTGAAAACCATTGGATAATGGGCTCTCTAGACGTACAATCCCTATATACGGTCATAGACCATGAACAAGGTAAAAAAGCAATAAAAAAACAACTAACTACAGAAGGTAGACTAACAGATATACAGATAGACTTTTTAATCGAGGGTATTAATTTTATATTAAATCATAATTATTTTTATTTTAATGGATCCTTTTACTTGCAGATTCGGGGCACTGCCATGGGCACCAGGTTCGCCCCCAGTTATGCTAATTTATTTATGGCCGATTGGGAAGAGCAACTTGTGGCCCCCAAACTGGGGACGGACCTGGTGCTCTGGCAAAGATACATCGATGATGTGTTTTTTATCTGGAAATCAGGCCCCGAATCACTTAATCAGTTTTTAGAAGATATCAATAATAATAATTTTAATCTCAAATTTTCTGGAACAAATAGCAAAGAAACCTTGGAATTTTTGGATTTAAAAATTTATGTAGAAGACAAGGTACTTAAAACCTGTACATTCATTAAGCCCTCAACGCGGAATAGTTATATTTTATTTAACAGCTGCCACTTACCGAGTTGGCTTACCAACATTCCGCAGGGCCAATTCCAAAGGTTGAGACGCAACTGCACAATGAAGGATCAATTTGAAATTGAGGCTGAAAAAATGAAATTGGAATTTTTAAAAAAAGAATATCCAGAAGAAATTCTAAATGTGGCACTAAATAAAGTCACTAAAATGGATAGAAAGGAATTTTTTGAAGATAAAACTAAAAATCAGAAAGGACAAATGGATAAGCAAGTGAAAATAATATTACCTTATAGTAGTGAACACAATAAAATAAAAAAGATTATAAATAAACACTGGGATATTATTAAAAAAGAAAAAACTATAGGTTCAATAATCCCAATAAAACCCCTAATCGTCTTCACTAAAGCACCAACTTTGGGAAACAAAATAGCACCCACAGTTAAGGAAGACGAACAACGAGTTAATACCTCATCAATACAAAAATGGATGGATCTTAAGGGCTTTTTCAGGTGTGGCCAATGCGGCAATTGCAAACTAACATCCTTCACAAAACAAACAAAAGAAGTAATTGCGACCACAAATGGACACAAACACACTATAAGAGAATTTTTAACCTGTAGTACAGAGAATGTTATCTACATGATAGAATGCCCCTGCAA
This sequence comes from Bufo bufo, assembly GCF_905171765.1. Taxonomy (NCBI): domain Eukaryota; kingdom Metazoa; phylum Chordata; class Amphibia; order Anura; family Bufonidae; genus Bufo; species Bufo bufo. Next base: position 354,518,070 of record NC_053391.1, on the reverse strand, counting down.
ACGCCAATACATAGGCAGGACTAAAAGAATGCTTAAAAAACGTCTTTCTGAACATATATCAAATATTAAAAAGGGTGTAGATACCCACTCTCTTTCTAGACACTTTAAAATGGCGCATAATAGTGACCCATCTAATTTAAAATTTGCAGCCATAGATAAGGTTCCAAAAAGCTGGAGAAAAGGTAATCACATCAGCAGAATGTCAAGATTAGAAACGCAGAGAATCTTTGAAATGGAGACCATGATTCCGGACGGCTTAAATGCAGAATGTGAACTCTTTGGCTTTTTGTGATTGATGGTTGGGTCCTGCCTTTGAGGGTGAGCTTTGCCGAATAGCTAATAAGCCCCGGCTGGCTCCCCCTCGACGGCAGTCCTCTAACAGGTTACATCTATCGACTCCATTCGCCACTGCCTCAGTCTTGTGAGTTAATGAAATAATGAAAAATTCCTTCATACATAAAGAATAAAAAAATGTTTAAAAAAGTTTTATGAATTTTTTGAAAAAATTTTTTTATATATGAAAAAAATTTTTATATATGAAAAAATTAAATTTTTATATGGAGAATTTTTTCTATGGAATTTTTGAGTTTTATGAATTTTTATGCAAGTTTTATGTAATCATATTGCTGTCTTTTTTAATATACTTTTATTTTTAATACATTTTTTTTATAGATATTTATATATGTACTGGTAATGTTTATGGAACGTTTTCCTTGTATTTGTATTTTTATACATGCAGACACTATTTGTTTAGTAGGTTCTGCAGTCTCAACATAGATTTAAAATAAACCGCAAGTGAACCGCAAGGTTATTTTAATGCTATTTAACACAATAACTAAATATGATATTTATAGAAGTGGACATACATAACTAATGGTTGAAAGAAATGGAACAAAACAAGCTGCTTTACCATATCGGAAAAGAAAATATATAATGTTTGATGGAACAATCACTTCTACAGGACTTCCGGTATCAGAACACGAACCGGGTTTTGCAAAGCTCCTTCGTGGAGCATAAAAGAAAGGTCTTTTGGGGAGGTCGGATAGCCACTGAAGAAGGGGATACCTTAGCCCCGAAACGCGTCTGGTCTGACCCCCCAAGCTCTACTTTGTGTGAGTGCACCACACCGACTCTATTGAGGAACAAGTCTACACCGTCTTTATAAAGCTGGTCTGAAACTGCTCATCGGGAGCTGCGACATCGCAACCGCGTGTTACAAGCGGGACCGCGTGCAGCAAACTAATAACTAACAGGTGACCCAAAACATCTATCGGGGGTTCTACCTGATTACAGCGGAAAACAGCAAAGTTCCGATAGACAGCTGAGGCTCCTTCCACACGTGAGGAACCTCCAAAAACCGGTAAGACTGTTTCCGAAACTTGTTTACCATCTTTCTAAGGGATCCCTCTCTGACTGAAAGCGGGACGCCGCTGAGTCACCTACGGTGTAAGACACCATTCACTATAAACTGCACTTTTGTCCTGTCAGGGTCCGTTTTTGATATATTGAACTGACACCTGCCTTACCTGGAACTTCATGATTTTTCCAGGACAGTGAATCTCTACTTTTTAGTCCACATATCTTAGGAGAATATATAATATTGCATTTTTACCTTCTATTTGCGGTTCTTACTTTTATCAAGACCAACACTTATATTTAAATTTTATTGGTCTATGTTATATTATATTTCACTTATATACATTGTTGCTTTTATACGAGGTCGTCTTCTATGGATTAATTTCATCTATTTACGTATTTCCATTTTGTATCTGAAGTGCAGCTTTTAGTCACAGATGCTATCCCATTACGATAGTGATTAAATGCGCACGTCAACTACAAACATACAGAATTTTATATGAAGTGTTGCCAAGATTAGAGATGAGCGAATTTCACATTTTGAAATTCGTTCAAGCTTTGTTTACTGGTAAAAGGTGAATTGCATTATGGATTCCGTTACCACGGATCATAACGCAATTCTATGACAGAATGCATAATGGAATGCCTTTAGAGGACTCCCCTGCATAACGGAAACAGGACGGATCCGTTATGCAGCCCATAGACTTCTATTATGACGGAATGAATAACGGAATGCCTCTAAATGCATTCCATTATGCATTCCGTCATAGAATTGCGTTATTGTCCGTCGTAACGGCATCCATAACGCAATTCACCTTTTACCAGTCCGCTCATCTCTAATTAAGATTGCATTAGTCCAAATCTGTGTAACTTAAGGCTTGTTCCCATCTTGGTTGGAGGCTCTGTTCGGGGCACATTCCACCAAACAGAGTGCATAAAAAAAGTCCTCCATGAATTTTTTTTGCCAAAAAAAGCACACATCTGAATGGAAACAGAATGGACTCCATCATAGTCAATTGTGTCTGTTTGGTTCCATTTGTTTCAGTTACGTACCGACTCTGGTACTTCCATTATTTTTGTTGTTCTGCTCCTCTAACAGAACATAGACGACAATTGCTACCACTGATCTGAGCACTGTCTTATTTTTGCCTGTTAACATTGATGACTGACAGTGGATACTATTGTAGAAATGAGATTTGCACACTGAAGCTTCTAATTACGGTGCCTGTTGAGAACTTGGCAGTCAAAAAGGTCCAACTTGTAAATCAGGAACAATAGAAAAAGAAGTGCATGGCTGCAATTTCACCAGGGTCTGGTATTCACCAGAACTTTTCACAGGGTCTGGTATACAAAGTGCTAAGACATAATAAGCGAAGGAGTGCTTCATAGGGCGAAAAGATCTGAACACAAAACTGGTGGAAGACATCAGAGAGCAATAGCTTAAATGCACCCCTTAATTAGTTGTGCAAGGACACAGCTCTCAATTCGCATAAAACAGTTTTGGACACACATCTGGTAGCCCCATGGTTGATTTTGGTGGCAAGTTGCTCCACTAAACTGTCAGTCTGTCCTCCTGCACCTTTGTAGTAATTGTTCACTTCTCACATGAATAGCACGTGGTGCTCCACAATTTCCACAGTGCTTATTTCCAATGGTGCTATTTGTCCCATTTGTCAACAGTTCACAAACTACGTAGTTTCCAAAATACTGACACCCCTTGGCCCGCAAGCCAATAATCATCCATTTTTGCAACTCTGATAAATCGCCCCTTTTACCCATGACAGCAACCAACGAAGGATATATGTGCAGACAGCCTATCTCACACTCTATATACTCTCCAAGCCAGCTCTCGAAACGTGACTTCCTTCATGAGCAACGTACTGACAACATCTAAAGTAGGAAGTTGTCATATTGATGTGTATCTATCTATCTATCTGTCTATCTTTATATCTATCTGTCTGTTTTTCTATCTTTCTTCTTTCTATTTATCACATTGTGTATCTATCTCTTGTATCTGTCTACTGTATACATTGTAGGAAGGAGCAAGGGACTGTCGTTGACGGAAGGTATGTGTCACCGAGGTTCCTGGCCTCGGTGGAGTAAGAGCCAGTTTTCATGTGTCAGCAGCAGTTGCTGTTTGACACCTTACTATTTAGTATAGCTGTAATAGCTGATCCAGGATGGCTCTTACTGGGAGTAGTCAAAGTGCTGAGTGGGTGACTACTCCCCACGTTCCAGGCTGGGTTTTGAGAGGCCTATAAAAAAAGGTGGTGGTGAAGATCTATCTCTGGCAATATCTGTGGGATCTGAGCCTTGTGCCAGGCAGGAGGCCTGAATCCGGGAGGATTGCTCTGTCCTGTGCTATGCCGACCGGGTGTGGATTAACACCCAGGATAAAAGGTGACAGTGTTTTTTGTATGAACTGTCTAGGTGTGAATGAACACCAAAACTGCAAATGGTCTGTTGTACAGTTTTGTTGCTATAAGTGTGAATAAAACACTGAAGTTTTTGAGTAACAAACTGTTTTTTGCCTCTATACTGTGTCCGCTTGTCCTGTCTACCAGAGCGAATCTCCACACTATGTATCTACTGTATGTCTCTATCTAGTAACTTCACTGTTTTTAGATTCTCAACAATTTCTGTTTCCCATCTCCTTCACTTCATCCGAGGCATGATAGGAGATATCACTCTGTTGAGAAGTTAGCATTTATAGTTTTAGGTACACTGGATCTGCAGCTAAGTGTTGGAAACTATTTTAATACTAAAGAGTTTTTCCAGGACCCTGATATTGATGCTCCTGATACTGATTGATACCAGGGGCTTGGAAAATCCCTGTCAGCAATGATAAGGACTGTCCTTGTTATGTTATTCTCTGTGGCTCCTTGTAAATATGAAAGCTGTATAATAAGCAGGATAGAAGAACTATTTATAACTTCCATCATTTGGCAAAGAATTTAGACAATATAGTGAATTATAAGGGAAACAGATGGATCTATTACAACATTCAAGCCACTTGAAGTGCAGATGAGGCTATTCTTGCCATGCATGACAAATATACTATTTAATTACTATAATTCTGAACACCCAACTGTTCCTTTTACATGGGCCAACTGTGCAGGCAATTATCGGAAGCGAACTGTTCGTTCCCAATAATTGCCTGATCTTGAGCAGAGATGAGAGCTGCGTTTACATGCAGCAATCTCCTCTGCTGTACAGGGATGAGTGATTGCTACTCCCTTTTACACAGGGCAATTATTGTAAACAAATATTCCCAGGAACACTTCTTCCCAATAGTTGTCCCAATTGTCGGCCTGTGTAAAGGGACCTTTACTTTGTCAGGAAGTGGGAGACTTAAAACTACAGTAAGTTTCCTTGGTTGTGACATTTTGCCACATATTTCCACAGTTCTACAAGCCCCTAAGGTCACTTCACTGTGTTTGCTGTACTAAGAATCAAGAAAATACATTACAAAAGTGCTCTCTAGATGGTACTTAACTCTGTCAACCTGAAGCAAATGTATAGCTATGAAAATACTTCCTGCTGGAGATGCAGACACCATACAGGCACCTTCTTAGATATTTGGGGGAATCTGTTCTTTTTGGCAACAGATCTTTAATAACTTAAAGGATTTGTCCCACAAATAATATTCTACAGTTTTCAAACCAGCACCTGGATCTGAATACTTTTGTAATTGCATGTAATTAAAAATATTGTATCGCTACTGAGTTATTCAGTTAAATGTATATTTATAGTGCCACTTAATTTCTTATTTCTTTGACCTGCTCACTGAGAAGGCCGCACATGCTCAGTTTCATCTTTTAACTGCCTCCTGAGCTGTGATAGGGAGAGCATAGACAGGCCCCCTTAGCTGCATTGGAAAATACACTCCCTTGAGCTGCCAGCCTGATATAAATCTAGCAGAGCAATGAATGGGGAGATTTCTGGATCCATGTGAGGTACAGGGCTGGTTCTAGCTTTGTTAGAAAGAGACTATCATGTACTATATGAAGTCTGATTTTCATTTTCTACATTATTCATGGGATAAACCCTTTAAACAAAATTTGCACCAATAAAATACCATCCTTCCCAGAAATAGTGCTCATTGTTAGTGATGGACGAACATCGGCCGGGACGGTTTGCGAACGCGATTGAATGTTCGCGATCCGCAAGTTCGCGGCTGGCCCCATTCACTTTAATGGCAGGCATAGAAACATAGAATGTGTCGGCAGATAAGAACCATTTGGCCCATCTAGTCTGCCCAATATACTGAATACTATGAATAGCCCCTGGCCCTATCTTATATGAAGGATGGCCTTATGCCTATCCCATACATGCTTAAACTCCGTCACTGTATTTGCAGCTACCACTTCTGCAGGAAGGCTATTCCATGCATCCACTACTCTCTCAGTAAAGTAATACTTCCTGATATTACTTTTAAACCTTTGCCCCTCTAATTTAAAACTATGTCCTCTTATAGCAGTTTTTCTTCTTTTAAATATTCTCTCCTCTTTTACCTTGTTGATTCCCTTTATGTATTTAAAAGTTTCTATCATATCCCCTCTGTCTCTTCTTTCTTCCAAGCTATACATGTTAAGGTCCTTTAATCTTTCATGGTAAGTTTTATCCTGCAATCCATGTACCAGTTTAGTAGCTCTTCTCTGAACTCTCTCCAAAGTATCAATATCCTTCTGGAGATATGGTCTCCAGTACTGAGCACAATACTCCAAATGAGGTCTCACTAGTGCTCTGTAGAGCGGCATGAGCACCTGAAGATATCCCTCAAAATGAAAATAAATAAAATTATTAAAGTTAAGCAAAAAGCATAGATGTGGTAGGCAATAACAAGTGCTCGGCGGCACCAAATCAGAAACCATATGTCCTACCACAATCCGGGGGGTTCCAGTGCACATCGATGAATTCCGGAGGGAAAGCAAAAAACATCAATCCCTGGGCTAGATGATGATGTGGTATTGAAGGACAGGGTGGGCAAAGAACTGTCCCTGATATTGCCCTACAGGGGGGTGCTATTCTGGCCCTGATAGCCTAACCACGGAGCACCCGCCCTGATAAGAGCGACCCCGTCCGGAACCTTACCCTATATAAAAATTGCCCTAGTAAGCCCCTAGCCCCTGACTTCCAGGTGATCACTACAACAGGGTCGCAAGAAGCGTGTGGAAAAACCAAGGCGCAAAATAACTGCCCATGAACTGAGAAAGGTCAAGCGTGCAGCTGCCAAGATGCCACTTGCCACCAGTTTGGCCATATTTCAGAGCTGCAACATCACTGGAGTGCCCAAAAGCACAAGGTGTGCAATACTCAGAGACATGGCCAAGGTAAGAAAGGCTGAAAGACGACCACCACTGAACAAGACACACAAGCTGAAACGTCAAGACTGGGCCAAGAAATATCTCAAGACTGATTTTTCTAAGGTTTTATGGACTGATGAAATGAGAGTGAGTCTTGATGGGCCAGATGGATGGGCCCGTGGCTGGATTGGTAAAGGGCAGAGAGCTCCAGTCCGACTCAGACGCCAGCAAGGTGGAGGTGGAGTACTGGTTTGGGCTGGTATCATCAAAGATGAGCTTGTGGGGCCTTTTCGGGTTGAGGATGGAGTCAAGCTCAACTCCCAGTCCTACTGCCAGTTTCTGGAAGACACCTTCTTCAAGCAGTGGTACAGGAAGAAGTCTGCATCCTTCAAGAAAAACATGATTTTCATGCAGGACAATGCTCCATCACACGCGTCCAAGTACTCCACAGCGTGGCTGGCAAGAAAGGGTATAAAAGAAGAAAATCTAATGACATGGCCTCCTTATTCACCTGATCTGAACCCCATTGAGAACCTGTGGTCCATCATCAAATGTGAGATTTACAAGGAGGGAAAACAGTACACCTCTCTGAACAGTGTCTGGGAGGCTGTGGTTGCTGCTGCACGCAATGTTGATGGTGAACAGATCAAAACACTGACAGAATCCATGGATGGCAGGCTTTTGAGTGTCCTTGCAAAGAAAGGTGGCTATATTGGTCACTGATTTGTTTTTGTTTTGTTCTTGAATGTCAGAAATGTATATTTGTGAATGTTGAGATGTTATATTGGTTTCACTGGTAAAAATAAATAATTGAAATGGGTATATATTAGTTTTTTGTTAAGTTATAGATCCATCTATGTGTTTTTGACTCATTATAAAAATATATTATAAGTATATCGCACCTATCGATAGCACACCTATACCAGAACACCTATACCAGTCCTTAAAAGGGCTTTTGCGGCCCTATTAGCTAGCGTTTGGTGTCCCTAACAGTCTGTCCCTGCTCCACACAGCAACCTCTCCCTACACTGGCAAAACACTGAATGTAAAATGGCGGCCAGATCAGGTTCATGTCCATGTGCTGAAATTTCTTTATTGGCTATCCTGTACCACCTGATGGATGTGTCATGGGTCAAAGTTCTTCACAATGTAAAAGAATATGGCGGGCGCGAATATCTCCATATGTTCGCATGTTCAGCGAAACGACTGCCTGGCGAACCGCAAGGCCATCTCTACTCATTGTTTCCGATTAATATGCCTAAAGGGTCCCTGGACTCTGATGACATATATATTAATGCCAAGAATGACCTAGACCTATCTTGACCCAGGTATAAAGTATGTATTAAAACTTCACTTTTAATTCGACATAATGATAAAACGGCTGTGAGCCATAACAAACAATTAAAACACTTTGTGTCCACCCCAAAAAGTGTACGACTTAGTTGCTGCCAGGGTGAGGGAGATGTGCACTATCTCCTATTCACCACAACTATATCTGCAGAGCTTGAACATAGGGGGGCAACATTTGGATAGATTAATGTAAGCAAACTACCTGTAGTTGCCTGCCAAAACTGATTAAGTGGAATAGGTGACTGTGCTCCTACACACAAACGTTCACAGCACAGCACACTTGTCTGACACTACGTCAGTAGCTGTCAAGACGCATTCACACACTGTACACACGCTGTTAAGCGCTCCACCTAGCTCAAAATCTTGCTATATTGAATGAAATGTCCTACACAAGGACTTCTAAGCTAATAAGCAACATTGGAGTGGACAACAATTGTTAAAAACAATCAACTGCGCCCCAACATGTTTCACCAGATCACTGGCTTTTTCAGGGGTTTTGGGCAGAATGCGTGTGTGCAGTGTGTGAATGCCGTAGTGTCAGACAAGTGTGCTGTGCTGTGAACGTTTGTGTGTAGGAGCACAGTCACCTATTCCATTTAATCAGTTTTTGCAGGTAACTACAGGAAGTTTGCTTACATTAAAGGGGTTCTGTACTTTGTTTAAACTGATGATCCATAGATCATCAGCTTCTGATCGGCGGGGGTCTGACAACCGGGACCCCCGCCGATCAGTTGTTTGAGAAGGCAGCGGCGCTCCAGCAGCGCCGCGGCCTTCTCACTGTTTACCGCTGTCTGAGTGACGTCACGACTAGTATCACTGGCCTGGGCGCGGACACCTGGGTCAAGACAGGTATACGCCATTCTTGGCATTAATATATATGTGTATACAAATATCTTTACCCAGGTTAGGTCCCCTCCCCCTTTTTTGTAAACGATGGACTCTAATAAGGACCTTATTGGTGGCAGCATACCTTCTAATCACTATCCAATGAAAATGAACAGAAACTACCTCCATTGAATTAACAAAATTTAGGAAATTGCTCTCTCATTGGGAACTCGTATATTCTTACAGATTTGGAGTAGATGTGCAGTGGCAATGTTTGGCCAACACTATTCTGGGCTTCATAGACACTGTTGTGGTGCCCTCTGGAGGGGATGCTAAGGCATATTGCACCCTTGCCTTAGTTTGCAGTAATCCAGTGTACTTCTTTACTGGAGAAACTCAAGTGCAAAACGATACAGAGAATGCACTGAGCTGGCTTCTCCAGTCTTCCCTCTTGTAGCAGAAGGTTTTTTGCCAAGGAAGATCTAATGCAAAGCTATTCCTCTCTTCCTCATAAGGCCGGTACTCTGACCAAAAGGCTGTTGGCTCAGGGGCTGTGACTCAATCATCCGGCTGGCTCCTTGGTCAAAGCACTGGAGACCCAAAGTTTGTGGCAGAATATCCCCTAGCTTAGCATCTTCTTCTGGTCACATTTGCAATCCGGCCAAGACTGTCCTGCTAAACACTGGTCCCTATGTGCAGACAACTAGGCGCTCTGGCTGTTGTAGTTGCAGTGTCCCACTACCCTCATAAGTACTGTAAAGTTGTCGTGTTATGCTTTGTATGCTGTATACAGTTGTAATAAAAAGTATGTGAACCCTTAGGAATGATATGGATTTCTGCACAAATTGGTCATAAAATCTGATCTGATCTTCATCTAAGTCACAACAATAGACAATCACAGTCTGCTTAAACTAATAACTAATAATTAAATGTTAGCATGTTTTTATTTAACACACCATGTAAACATTCACAGTGCAGGTGGAAAAAGTATGTGAACCCCTAGACTAATGACATCTCCAAGAGCTAATTGGAGTGAGGTGTCAGCAAACTGGAGTCCAATCAATCAGATGAGATTAGAGGTGTTGGTTACAGCTGCCCTACCCTATAAAAAACACACACCAGTTCTGGGTTTGCTTTTCACAAGAAGCAATGCTTGATGTGAATGATACCTCGCACAAAAGAGCTCTCAGAAGACCCACGATTAAGAATTGTTGACTTGCATAAAGCTGGAAAGGGTTATAAAAGTATCTCCAAAAGTCTTGCTGTTCATTAGACCATGGTAAGACAAATTGTCTATAAATGGAGAAGGTTCAGCACTGCTGCTACTCTCCCTAGGAGTGGCTGTCCTGTAAAGATGACTGCAAGAGCACAGCGCAGACTGCTCAATGAGGTGAAGAAGAATCCTAGAGCGTCAGCTAAAGACTTACAAAAGTCTCTGGCATATGCTAACATCCCTGTTAGCGAATCTATGATATGTAAAACACTAAACAAGAATGGATTTCATAGGGGGATACCACAGAGGAAGCCACTGCTGTCCAAAAAAACATTGCTGCACGTTTACAGTATGCACAAGAGCACCTGGATGTTCCACAGCAGTACTAGCAAAATGTTCTGTGGACAGATGAAACCAAAGTTGAGTTGTTTGGAAGATACACACAACACTATGTGTGGAGAAAAAGAGGCACAGCACACCAACATCAAAACCTCATCCCAACTGTGAAGTATGGTGGTGGGGGTATCATGGTTTGGGGCTGCTTTGCTGCATCAGGGCCTGGACGGATTGCTATCATCGAAGGAAAAATTAATTCCCAAGTTTATCAAGATATTTTGCAGGAGAACTTAAGGATGTCTGTCCACCAACTGAAGCTCAACAGAAGATGGGTGTTGCAACAGGACAACGACCCAAAGCATAGAAGTAAATCAACAACAGAATGGCTTGAACAGAAGAAAATACGCCTTCGGGAGTGGCCCAGTCAGAGTCCTGACCTCAACCCGATTGAGATGCTGTGCAATGACCTCAAGAAAGCCATTCACACCAGACATCCCAAGAATATTGCTCAACTAAAACAGTTCTGTAAAGAGGAATGGTCAAGAATTACTCCTGACCGTTCTGCACGTCTGATCTGCAACTACAGGAAAAGTTTGGTTAAAATTATTGCTGCCAAAGGAGGTTGTGGCAAACCCAGCCACTGTATATTGTCATTCCTGTATGTACGATGTTATTGCATATGTGTATGCCACTTTAAAGAACCAAGCGTATATATGGTTTATGTAATATGGTTCAGGTGGGCTGTAACGTTCCTATGCTGGCTGCATGAAAACCGCCAGCATTCATGCAATTGTATGCTGTTATGTGAGGGGACCCAGATAGCTAATTGTATTGTATTTGTGTATTCTGAGCGGCATTCACCTAATGATATGCCCTCAGACTTGAGCTATCTGGGATATGTTAATGTCTGTGTTTGCTGGGGGGGTGTGACATTGTGTGTTTGGGTGGGGATTCCTGTCCTGTTGTCTCTCTGTGTGTATTGGCGATGTCCTTTGTCCTGAGAGATAATTGAATTACTTCTCGGTTGTCTCCAGGACAGAGGATATTGTGTATTCGTCTGTCTGTGATGATTGCATCAACCCAGTGTGAGGTAATTCTATCACGGACAGAGGGGAGGATTTTGTGTGGGAGTGTCTGAGTGTATTGTACGTGGTTATTGGCTGTTTTTACAAAACCCTGGGGTGGTAACTTTGTTGGAAGATGTGTATAAAATGCTTGTGTGTTAAAATAAAGGGAGTTCCTGTTTTAACCCTCAAAGTGAAGTGTCGTCTCATTCTTGGGGGAGGATTTATTGCATGCTGTCCCAGTTTGACTGCTAGGAGTGAAAACCTATTCGTATGGTTCCTATTCAACTGTCTACAGCATTCAGAGGCTTGAAGAGGATTTATAGGCTTCTTCGGTTCGGTAAATGTGGTGTCTGCCAGAGTGCTTGGAAACCTCAGGAAAACGCTAGGAGCATCGTCAACGGAGGTACCCAGTCGGAGTGCCAGGTGATCCGTTACAGAGGTTCAATCAGTTATTAAATCCAAGGGTTCACATACTTTTTCCACCTGCACTGTGAATGTTTACATGGTGTGTTCAATAAAAACATGGTAACATTTAATTCTTTGTGTGTTATTAGTTTAAGCAGACTGTGATTGTCTATTGTTGTGACTTAGATGAAGATCAGATCACATTTTATGAACAATTTCTGCAGAAATCCATATCATTCCAAAGGGTTCACATACTTTTTCTTGCAACTGTATAACCTGTTTTATGCTGCAATGCATCTTTATGCATTATCCCTGCCTACAGGTGTGTCAGATTGCATTACACTGAGCCTACCACTAGGGGGAGACAACACATCCCATATATATACAGTCAGGTCCATAAATATTGGGACATGGACACATTTCTAACATTTTTGGCTCTATACACCACCACAATGGATTTAAAATGTAATGAACAAGATATGCTTTATCTTCAGACTGTCAGCTTTAATTCGAGGGTATTTACATACAAATCAGGTGAACGATGTAGGAATTACAACCATTTGCATATGTGCCTCCCACTTGTTAAGGGACCAAACGTAATGGGACAATTGGCTTCTCAGCTGTTCCATGGCCAGGTGTGTGTTATTCCCTCATTATTCCAATTACAATGAGCAGATAAAAGGTCCAGAGTTCATTTCAAGTGTGCTATTTGCATTTGGAATCTGTTGCTGTCAACTCTCAAGATGAGATCCAAAGAGCTGTCACTATCAGTGAAGCAAGCCATCATTAGGCTGAAAAAACACAACAAACCCATCAGAGAGATAGCAAATACATTAGGCGTGGCCAAAACAACTGTTTGGAACATTCTTAAAAAGAAGGAATGCACCGGTGAGCTCAGCAACACCAAAATACCCGGAAGACCACGGAAAACAACTGTGGTGGATGAACGAAGAATTCTTTCCCTGGTAAAGAAAACACCCTTCACAATAGTTGGCCAGATCAAAAACACTCTCCAGGAGGTAGGTGTATGTGTGTCAAAGTCAACAATCAAGAGAAGACTTCACCAGAGTTAATACAGAGGGTTCACTAGAAGATGCAAACCATTGGTGAGCCTCAAAAACAGGAGGGCCAGATTAGAGTTTGCCAAACAACATCAAAAAAAGCCTTCACAGTTCTGGAACAACATCCTATGGACAGATGAGATCAAGATCAACTTGTACCCGAGTGATGGGAAGAGAAGAGTATGGTGAAGGAAAGGAATTGCTCATGAATCATGAGCAGTTCCTTTCCTTCACCATACTCTTCATGATCCTAAGCATACCACCTCATCAGTGAAGCATGGTGGTGGTAGTGTCATGGTGTGGGCATGTATGGCTGCCAATGGAACAGGTTCTCTTGTATTTATTGATGATGTGACTGCTGACAAAAGCAGCAAGATGAATTCTGAAGTGTTTCGGGCAATATTATCTGCTCATATTCAGTCAAATGCTTCAGAACTCATTGGACGGTGCTTCACAGTGCAGATGGACAATGACCCAAAGCATACAGCAAAAGCAACCAAATAGTTTTTTAAGGGAAAGAAGTGGAATTTTATGCAATGGCCACGTCAATCACCTGACCTGAATCCGATTGAGCATGAATTTCACTTGCTGAAGTCAAAACTGAAGGGGAAATGCCCCAAGAACAAGCAGGAAGTGAAGACAGTTGCAGTAGAGACCTGGCAGAGCATCACCAGGGATGAAACCCAGCGTTTGGTGATGTCTATGTGTTCCAGACTTCAGGCTGTAATTGACTGCAAAGGATTTGCAACTAAGTATTAAAAAGTGAAAGTTTGATTTATGATTTTTATTCTGTTCCATTACTTTTGGTCCCTTAACAAGTGGGAGGCACATATGCAAACTGTTGTAATTCCTACACCGTTCACCTGATTTGGATGTAAATACCCTCAAATTAAAGCTGACAGTCTGCAGTTAAAGCACATCTTGTTCGTTTCATTTCAAATCCATTGTGGTGGTGTATAGAGCCAAAAATGTTAGAATTGTGTTGATGTCCCAATATTTATGGACCTGACTGTATATAGCGCAGCTCAGGCCTAGTCTTGGCTGTTGTTTTTTAGTCTTAGCTCTCAGTCTGGAGTCTTCATCCCTGAGCTGAAGTGGTCCGCATACTCAAAAGGATATTAATCCAAAAATCACTAAAGAAACAGACACCCAAAGGGTTACGGCCATCGCGATACGCGCCTTAGGACCTTCGAAGTCAAAAGTGAAGGATTTACCGGCCTTCGGCAGCCTCACTAACCTGCACTGGGATAACAGGGACCAGCATAAAAGTCCTCTACTAGTAAGCATAAAACTGATATCATTAATAGCCTGAGAGATAGACATCACACCTAAGCAGTGGACCTCTTGCAGCCTCACCTCTGTCCATCTTAGAGAGACTGTTTTCTATATGGATGTGACTGTTACTAGGAGCAACGTTCAGTAAAAGTTCTAAGTTGGATTGCACCATCCTTGTCTCAGTCTTCAGTTCCTCAATTAACACTACAGTAAATGGTTGTACCACCACAAAAGGTACTGGCGTCACGACTACAAGGGACCTTGCCATAGGCACATTAATACAGCCCATCAAGGGCACCTCGAACCACCATCTGGCCTTTGTCCCTTACACCAGAGTGTGCCCCAGAGAATTCCTGTGCCGTTCTCCTCTTCACTTGTGCAGGCCTGCCCAGGGACGACGTAACCGTGAGTAACCAGAACTGTATTTACCTCGGCCTACCTAATGCTCACACCGTGACCTCACGTGTAATTCCCCTGTTGGGGTGGCACAGCATAGTTTTATACAGATTCGAACTGTAGTGAAAGATTCTAACTGTAGTGAAAAACAATGTTACAGTTCAAGACTGCCATAGAATTGTATTACACAAAACTTTCACTGTGTCTGGCTTTTCCCTCTAAAACTTTGCTATTCATAGTCGATTATGACTGCAGTGGAACATTACTGGCTTCTCAGTGCACATGCTGGAAATTTTTTTATTTTTTTTTGTGTGAACTGGCTGTGCATTAACCCTTTCCACAATTCAGTACAAATACAGTGCAAATGAACAGGATATATCAAATAAAATAAAATTCAACAGCATAAGTGCAAATAACGGCATAATCACAGTGCAAGTTAACCCTTCAGAGTACACTAAAGTACTGAGTTGATGGCTTTGCATTGCAGTAATAGGGGCAAAAGTCCACAAACCTCCAGACTCCAAAGTATACTCACTCCAGGGCACTACATATATGGCCAGAACTATTCCTCTCTCTGGTGCATGCGCAAACTCCTGAATTCATCTCATCAACACATGCGCAAGGGAGAGGAAGAATTCTGGTTCTGTCCACAGCCCCCTTCATCCTGGGCTACAGAAGTGACATCTCCATCCATCAACCAGACGTGGAAGCCTGGTAAAGGACATTAGCGAAAGCAGGATTTTAGGAGGAAGAACATCTCTGGTTTCACGAACAGCTGATCCATGCAGTTTCAAGACGGTAAGTCTATTTGAAACTTTCTTCCACAGGCAAGATTTAAGCAATTAAAGTCGGTTTGCCGGGGCCCACTGGGTCATTTAAAACCCCTTTAAGACTCATTCCTGTCATTATAAGTGGGGAGATAATCTGGTATTCATCTTTTTCTCACCATGGTTTAGTCAGTAGTACTTTATCATCATTCTGCTCTTGTTGTAGTAGAAATTACCTTTCTATGCACTGGCATCCTGTGAGCATCACTGGCCTTCAGCCAATCTGACAGGATCCCGGACATTAAGGAAGGATCCACATGGCAATAGCAGCATTGTCCCATTTAGATTTAGTCTTTATCACTGGGCTGAGATTGATTTCTGCCCAGTGATTAAGATACTACTTTTAGCTTTAGTTTTGGAGGGAAAATTTCCCGCCTCTTTTTTGTGGGTCACTGGGCAGAATGGTTATTCCGCCCAGTGATAGCCAAAATTGGTTAAAGTAATGGGCCTATTGTGTTCCAGGGCCCCAGGTAGGGCTACCTGGACTCTGATAACAGGTACCTAAATGGTGGAGGAGGTTAGGATTGGGGCTATAATTGTCCTGGCTCTACAGGCTGTCTTGTCTTTTGTCTGCACCAGCCTGTGGAGCTGGATCTTTGTGCCCCCACCCGCCCTTCCTTAATAAGATTTTATGGTCATTGGCCTGTTGTGGGTGGTTTGACATATGTCATCCTGTGTAAAAGGATGGACTCTGAAGTTGTTGTTATTGATGGTTTGAGTCTGAGTTTATGGCTAAGCTATGAAAAATGTTGCTGGTTGATGGTTTTAATATTATACCGGCCTTCTGAGGAAGAGAGGAATAGCTTTGCACTGGATCTTCCTTGGCAAAGAACCTTCTGCTACCAGAGGGAAGACTGGAGAAGCTGACGTTAGGAGGTGGGCTAAGGATAATAAGTGGAACGATCCGACTCTCCATAGCCAGTTTTGTCAGGGGTTATCAGAGAGGCTTAAGGACACTTTGGCCTTTCATGAAACTCCTGTATCTCTGGAGGCTGCTATGTCTCTTGCATACGCATTGATAGATGCCTGAGAGAGAGATCTAGGGTCCCCTACTCTCAGGACGTACTATCACATGATGTATCGTCCTCCTCTGACACTTTGGGTGAATATACTCCTGACTTTAGGTCTGGGGACGAACCCTTGCAGTTAGGGGAGCTACTCCTGGATCCACTTTTAAGCATACTGGTCACAAGAAGGAATTGTGTTTTTTCTGCGGACAGGAGGGAAATTTTATCGGAGTATGTCCATACATTCAGCGTAAAAAAAAAGGGACGTTTAATTCCCATCTGACTCTTGGAGGGGTGATAGGAGAGTCAGAAAATGAGCATTTGTCTTTGACTGGTAGTACCCAATTTCTCCTGACTGCTGAGGTGGCGCTAAAGTAAATAACTGTGGGGATTGAGGTGTTTATCAACAGCGGGGCAGTGGTGAACCTGGTTGATGCTCAGTTCGTCCGTATGCATGGGTTGTCACCGAGTGCATTAGAGAAAAATATTTTCATTTTTGCTATTGATTCTGCACCTCTGACTCAGAAGTGTTTATTGCAAGTGGTGCATGATTTCAGATTAAGAATGGGTGACTTTCATCAGGAATTTATCTTGTGTTTTGTGTTGGAGGGTCTCCCTGCTCCGGTGGTCCTGGGTTTGCTGTGGTTGAGCAAGCACAATCCAACCATCGATTGGCAAGCTAGACAGATTCTGGATTGGGGTGATTGTTGCGTTGACAATTGTCTTAATACATCTTTTTCTGTTTTAACTACTAAGACCTTGCCTTCATTTATATCTGATTTTGCCAACGTATTTTCTGAGAGTGGATATCGGGATTTACCTCCACATCGGGAATATGATTGTCCTATCAATCTTATTCCCGGAGCTAAATTGCCCAAATCTAGGTTGTATAACCTTTTTGGACCTGAAAGACTGGCCATGAGAGAGTATATTACTAAGAGTTTGGCTAAAGGACACATAAGACCTTCCAAATCCCCAGTGGCAGCAGTGGGTTTTTTTTTGTTAAAAAAAAAAAGACGGAGGTCTTAGGCCATGTCTGGATTTCCGTGAACTCAATCGGATTACTGTCTGTGATCCTTACCCCCTTCCTTTGATTCCTGATTTGTTTAACCAGATTGTTGGTGCCAAGGTGTTCTCTAAGTTGGACTTAAAGGGGTTGTTCAAGTTATAGTTATTGATGACCTATCCTCAGGATAGGTCATCAATATCAGATCGGCTGGGGTCCAACACCCGGCACCCCCGCCGATCAGCTGTTTAAAGAGAAGGTGCACGCCGTGCCAGCGCTGCCTCCTCTTCATTGTTTACCTGCTCGCCGTTGCATCTGCAGCGGTGAGCAGGTGTAATTACACCCAAGCCATCCCATTCATTTCAATAGTACGGATCGCTTCTATACACTTGTCGCTCACGCGCCTTCTCTTTAAACAGCTGATCGGCGGGGGTGCCGGGGGTCGGACCCCAGCCGGTCTGATATTGATGACCTATCCTGAGGATAGGTCATCAATAAATATAACTTGGACAACCCCTTTAAGGGGGGCATATAATCTGCTCAGGATCAAGGAAGGGGATGAATGGAAGACGTCTTTCAATACTCCTGAGGGTCACTCTGAGAATCTGGTCATGCCTTTTGGGTTGACCAATGCTCCTGCGGTTCTCCAGCATTTTGTGAATAACATTTTTCATCACCTGTTGGGGAGGTTTGTAGTCGTGTATTTGGATGACATACTAATTTATTCTCCAGACATGGAGATACATCAGGATCACGTTAGACAGGTGTTGCAGATCCTAAGGGATAATAAATTGTATGCAAAATTAGAGAAGTGTGTTTTTGCTGTACACGAGGTGCAATTTTTGGGATACCAGTTGTTTCCGGAGAAAGTCCGTGCACTTTCCTGTGTATGAACTTGCCTACCTTTGGGGTCTGTTCATACTGGTAGTTAGTCAGGGCTTTGGTTAGGGTTTTTACTAGGAGGTGTCCATATTCCTTCCCTAATTTTCAGGCCTTATTTCCTTTATCCTTTCCTTCCTATGTTCGCTGTGGGGTTTTCCTCCAACATTAGAGCGTGACACAGGGAGGGACAGTTAATATACTGGCGGAAGTTCCCATAGGGAGATAGGAGATGTAGGCAGGCATCATAGTTTGACCACTGAGGGATACATCTTCATCATTTCATTTGTTAACATTCACTAACATGGGAGTCCTCTGCTCCTCCTCACCCCTACAACTTTGAATGGAGCAAATGCATGCATGCTGCCAATCCTTTCTGACTCTATAGCATTGACAGAAACATGCAAAATCATGTTTTTGATGTACCTGAGGCACTTTGTCTCAAGATAAGATTATTTTATTTTGTAAAATGTATATTTAATGTATACCAAATAATATAAAGCAATATAACGTCATATAATATTGCTGATGCACATCTGTAGTCTTCTAGGATTGTCATAGTTTTCCACATACATCGGATAGGTAATCTAAGACATTTTCCTTCAAGGACCAATAAAGGACCAATAAATCTGTTTTAATGAGGACAGTTTTTCCATGCCAATAAGGATTAAAGCCTATGTAATTCTATCATGGTATGCAAACATTTTTAGATACTTGGCATTACATCTACATTCTAGAGCAGTACATGGAGGGTGAGAAGAGTGACAGGTGATGATTAAAACTAACCCTTTGTGAACAGTATTGACCTCACAACTGCTTAGAAAATGCTAACAAAACTGGGAAGATATTTGGTAGAACTGACTATACATACAGAATAAACCACGGACATCACTAACTAATGAGAAGTTAGAAACAGCACCACTCTTGTCCATAGTATTGTGACTCAACCCTATAACCCCTTGAATACTTACTGTTGCAAAGTTAAAAGTTTGAGAGTGACTTTCAATCATTTATCTTTTCTAATGATGTGCATAAATCAATAGTGCAGGCAAATATACAGTAACAAACTTTGTAATATATCTTATCAGAGAAAAATGCCTTGTTCTTCATTTATCAGCTGTTTTCTTGCTCCATAGACATAAATATTAAAATACATATATTTTTTTAAAATAATAATCATTTTTTCCCCAAAGGTTTTTACTTTTTAAAAAGTATTAAAACATAACAAAAATCTATAAGAATTTGATATCATTGTAATCATACTGACCCTGAAAATGAAGTTAACATGTCAGCTTTAAGGGTGTATTAGACTCCAGATTTTCAGGCAGATGATCGCTAATGAGTGTTCCTATTAGCGATCATCTGGAAGTCTAAGGCCCCTTGCAGACGAGCGTTCCTCCAGCAGCGAGTCCGCATCGCAGAACCCGGCCTGACATCCTATCGCTGCCGGGAGTCACATAGCATTATATTGATTTATGATGCTATGTAACCCTCACAGCAGGGGCGTCGTTAGGTCAAAACATTCGGGGCTTGAGCCCCGGATGTTTTGACCAGTGCCCCAAATGTTATGCTGGCAGGGCCGGCCGGCGCTCTGTCTCTCCTGCGCGACACCGGCCCCGCCGCTTTAACTCTAAAAAACTGTAATCCTAATCCGCCTGGCGCCTGCCCTGCAGACTTAACTTTTAACTTGAAATCAGCCGCAACCGCCCGCTCATCTCTGACTAGATTCTTACTGCAGCTCCGGTAACAGCAGACAGTGAGGGCGGCACTTGCTCACTGACGTCAGGATCCTGCTCCTCCCACTAGGCGGCGCAGGCGCGTGACGTCAGTGAGTGATCACCGCCCGCACTGCCTGCTGTTACCGGAGCTGACTAGCTGAGCCTGAGACTGAGTAAGACTAGAGATGAGCGCTGAATCTGATTTATAAAGTTAAAATTGCACTTGCAGGATACGGATGGATTACAGTTTAAAATGTTAATGTACAGTTGAACACTCCTGTGAGCGGCAGGGAGGGGGATCTGTGGATGGCACTGTTATGGGGAGGGGGATCTGTGGTGGATGGCACTGTTATAGGGAGGGGATCTGTGGATGGCACTGTTATAGGGAGGGGGATCTGTGGATGGCACTGCTATGGAGGGGGATCTGTGGATGGCACTGTTATGGAGGGGGATCTGTGGATGGCACTGTTATGGAGGGGGATCTGTGGATGGCACTGTTATGGAGGGGGATCTGTGGATGGCACTGTTATAGGGAGGGGGATCTGTGGATGGCACTGTTATGGATGATCTGTGGGGTTGCCCAGACGGCTAGGCCCTTCACCTTCACTGTAGTAATTAACCCCATTCAGCAGTCCCCCATTCACTGAAGGGGGACTACTGAAAGGGGTTAATAAATACTATTAAGGCCCCCCCCCCCGTGGCGATGACGGCGTGGCTTCATGGAATGGGGGCCTGGCTTCACGTGGGCTCTTGCTCCGGATGTCTTCAGACCTTAGCAACGCCCCTGGCTTACAGTTCTGGAATGTATTGGATAAGACTGGTAGCATTATGCCAGTGTTATCTAGTACATTCCAGAACTGTAAGGGTTACATAGCATCATAAATCAATATAATGCTGTGTGACCCCTGGCAGCGATTGGAGTTCAGGCCGAGTGCTGCGATGCGGACTCACTGCGGGAGGAACACTCGTCTGCAAGGGGTCTAATACTGCCTCCAAATACCCAATAAATGAGCTCATTCATCTGACAATTGTGATTTTTCAGCATGTTTAAAAATCACAATGGTGCCTGCCGCAGATAGCGCTGTGTAAAAGCGATCTGCCACCGCCACACTGGTCCCATGCATGGAGATGAGCGATGGCATAGTGATTACTCCTCCCCATGCAACGGAGGACATCACTGCTTGTAATAGCTGCGGTGTCCTCTGCTAGCTATCTGACGATTGCCGTGAGGGAACGCTTCCCTCCCGACAATCGTCTGCGGCATCAGGGTGTCTAATACACTTTGCTGTCTAATACACTGTAAAAATGAAACCCATAAAACAATGGCACAATTGCATTTTCTTTCCAATTCCACCCCATTTAGATTTTTTCCAGCTTCCCACTAGATCATATAAAATATTAAGTGAAACCATTAGAAAGTACAACCTGTCCTGCAACTTAACTATATGAACAGAAAAATACATATCTATGGCTCCTGAAAAACAGAGGGGGAAAAAGAAAGTGAAATATTTTTTTTTTTAAATGGCTGCATCGGGAAGGGGTTAAAAGCAGTTGTTTGGTTGAAATACTTTTTTCAAACACTCTGTTAGGGAATTCAGAGTTAGTTGAGAGAAGTTGCCGTTCAGGATTATACTTATTAGCCAGTGTGAAAAGTGGCTACACAGGAGCAGGGGTATCCATGCAGGGGTACACCACCAATGAGGCGAGGTGAGGCGATTGCCTCAGGCAGCACCAGGTAGGGGGAAGAGGGGTCAGCGGATTTTCTGTTTCTGCAGTATAGTATTGGGAAGCACAGTGGGCACAGTATGTGGTGCTGTATTACCCTTTATGTTTTGTAGCTCTGTATGTAATGTTTTCCAAGTATGTCTTTAACAGTAGGACTGGAGGGAAGTGGTTAAGGAATTGGCTTTGGATGGGGGGGGGGGGGGGGTGGGGTTGGGTTGCCATTTGAGTTTTCGCCTCAGGCAGCAGAAAGGCTAGGTGCACCTCTGCATCCATGGCCTACAGATACAGCCTGTGGTGGTGCCATAGTGGAAATTTCTACTTGCTGCTTGATTCTCTCACTGATTAGTGAGCTTCCAGCCAGCAGCAAACACACAGTGTTAAGTTTTTTTTATCACGTTTTGCTGTACCAGACAATCCCCTCTAAATGAAGCCTAAGTCCTCTTTCACACGTTAGTAAATCATGGATGTGTGCTGTCCATGAATGCGGATTACCCATGCACATTATAGTCTGTAGGTCCGTGAAAAAAACACAGACGTAACATGAATGCTATCCGTGGCTGGTCTGTGGTTTTCACGGATCGTTGCAAGGAGATGCTCTATAAATTCATTTTCATCCTAGCAGTGTCCATGGAATACAGATGACACACGGAGGGCAAAAAAACGGACACAGATTCCTCAAGAACATCTTTATGAACGAACGGATGACTATCTCATCACAGATGTCGTCATTGACATGGATGTTTAAATGAAGCTAACTAGTACTTTTATATTTTGATAGGCCCCCCTATGTAGCCCATGAACCTTTAAAATGTACTAAAAGTGTATGTTACAAAGTGATTTACTGTTCCTAGAAGGGTCACCTGAATATAAGGTATCACAGGGTATCATGTTGCTGGTACATCTGGTTCCTAATGCCAGGTCCATCTGGTCTCACCTTTAGGGGTATAGCCCCATGCAGCGACTGCAATGTGGCCGAGAAACCCACTCACAATCAAACATATTTTATGTAACCCTTAATTGTAACCCTTAATTATTACAATGATCCAGCCTCACAAGTGTGCTAAGAACTGGGTGTATCTGTTTAATGATAGACTGACCTTGTTCTAAATTTCTTCTTGGTAGTTGCTGTTTCCATTTGAAGTTTCCGCTTGTTTTGCTCAGACTCCTCTTCTTCTCTGTGGACATATCTAATAGTCTTCTCCATCTCAGACACAGACTTCTCAAGGTATCTAGAAAGCAAGAAGGATGTCTGTCTGCTCTGTAGTTTCAAATTTTAATTCAGTGTATAGCCATATATGTGTTAATGCTATAGGGTCCATATGTTCCTCAGAAGTAAAGTCATCACACAGTAAACATCAGCATTTTGCTAAAAGTATGATTTATTAATAAAATATACACATTAATAAGTATTTGACTTTGAAAAAAATAAAAAATTGTCTTTACTAAATCATTTATTACTCCTTGGCTGGCTGCTAGGTGTGTTTTATGCCTCACACCCACTGGATGAGGCTTGACAATAATAATAGTGAGGGATGCTAATATGTCTACTAGCATATAAGGACAGATGCTAAATGATTTATTATAAGTGGGTCGAACAGGGATGTGACCATTAATGAATATTCATAATGATCCTTTTTAACCCCTTAAGGACTCAGCCCTATTTCACCTTAAGGACTTGGCCATTTTTTGCAAATCTGACCAGTGTCACTTTAAGTGCTCATAACTTTAAAACGCTTTGACTTACCCAGGCCATTCTGAGATTGTTTTTTCGTCACATATTGTACTTCATGACACTGCTAAAATTGGGTCAAAAAAGTTAATTTTTTTGCATAAAAAAATAAAATTTTTACCGAAAATTTTGAAAAATTAGCAAATTTCAAAGTTTCAGTTTCTCTACCTCTGTAATACATAGTAATACCCCCAAAAATTGTGATGACTTTACATTCCCCATATGTCTACTTCATGTTTGTAGCATTTTGGGAATGATATTTTATTTTTTGGGGATGTTACAAGGCTTAGAAGTTTAGAAGCAAATTTTGAAATTTTCACAAATCTTCAAAATCCCACTTTTTATGGACCAGTTCAGATTTGAAGTCATATTGTGAGGCTTAGATAATAGAAACCTCCCAAAAATGACCCCATTCTAGAAACTACACCCCTCAAGGTATTCAAAACAGTTTTTTCAAACTGTATTAACCCTTTAGGTCTTCCACAAGAGTTAATGGCAGATGGAGAAACAATTTAGAAATTTCAATTTTTTGGAAAATTTTCCAATATAATCAATTTTTTCCAGGAGTAAAACAGGGGTTAACTGCCAAACAAAACTCAAAATGGGTTGCCCTGATTCTGTAGTTTGCAAAAACACCCCATATGTGGTCGTAAACTACTGTTTGGCCAAACGGGAGCACATAGAAGGAGGGGAACACCATATGGGTTTTGGAAGGCAGATTTTGCAGGACTGGTTTTGTTTATACCATGTCCCATTTGAAGCCCCCTGTTGCACCCCTAGAATAGAAATTTCAAAAAAGTGACTCCATCTAAGAAAGTACACCCCTCAAGGTATTCAAAACTGGGTTTACAAACTTTGTTAACCCTTTAGGTGCTCCACAAGAGTTATTGGCAGATGGAGAAACAATTTAGAAATTTCAATTTTTTTGAAAATTTTCCAATATAATACATTTTTTCCAGGAGTAAAACAGGGGTTAACTGCCAAACAAAACTCAAAATGGGTTGCCCTGATTCTGTAGTTTGCAAAAACACCCCAAATGTGGTCGTAAACTACTGTTTGGCCAAACGGGAGCACATAGAAGGAGGGGAACACCATATGGGTTTTGGAAGGCAGATTTTGCAGGACTGGTTTCGTTTATACCATGTCCCATTTGAAGCCCCCTGTTGCACCCCTAGAATAGAAATTTCAAAAAAGTGACTCCATCTAAGAAAGTACACCCCTCAAGGTATTCAAAACTGGGTTTACAAACTTTGTTAACCCTTTAGGTGTTCCACAAGAATTATTGACAGATGGAGAAACAATTTAGAAATTTCTATTTTTTGGAAAATTTTCCAATATATAATATTCCAGGAGTAAACCAAGGGTTAACTGCCAAACAAAACTTAAAATGGGTTGCCCTGATTCTGTAGTTTGCAGAAACACCCCATATGTGGTCGTAAACTACTATTTGGCTAAACGGCAGGACATAGAAGAAGGGGAACGTCATATGGTTTTTGGAAGGCAGATTTTGCTGGACTGGTTTATTTACACCATGTACCCTTTCAAGCCCCCTGATGCACCCCTAGAGTAGAAACTCCATAAAAGTGACCCTATCTAGGAAACTACGGGATAAGGTGGTTGTTGTTTTGGGACTATTTTAGGGGTAAATATGATTTTTGGTTGCTCTATATTACTCTTTTTTGAGGCAATGTAACAAAAAAAATTTTTTAAAAATTGTTTCTACATTCGCTATTTAGTTTTGTGGAACACCTAAAGGGTTAACATAGTTTGTAAAGTAACTTTTGAATACCTTGAGGGGTGTAGTTTCTTAGATGGGGTCACTTTTTTGGAGTTTCTAGTCTAGGCTACATCAGGGGGGGCTTCTAATGGGACATGGTGTCAAAAAAAAAACTGTCCATCAAAATCTGCCTTCCAGAAACCGTATGGAGTTCCCTTCGTTCTATGCCCTGCCGTGCGGCTATATAGCCATTTACGACCACATATGGGGTGTTTCTGCAAACTACAGAATCAGGGCCATAAATATTGAGTTTTGTTTGGCTGTTAACCCTTGCTTTATTACCGGCAAAAAGGATTCAAATGGAAATTTTGCCCAAAAATGGGTGTTTTGGCACCGTTTTTATTTTATATTTTTAACACCGTTCATCCGAGGCGTTTGGTCAAAAGTTATTTTTATAGCGACGACTTTTACGCACGCGACGATGCCCAATATGTATGGCTCTCAGACTTTGGAGACACTAAGCAGGCATCCTAAAAACTGCGGCCCTCCAGATGTTGTAAAACTACAATTCCCACCATGCCCTGCTGATGGCTGTAGGTTGTCTGGGCATGCTGGGAGTTATAGTTTTGCAACATCTGGAGGGCCGCAGTTTGAGGATGCCTGCTCTAAAACTAATATTTTTTTGGGGAAAAAAAATTGTTTCCGTGTCTCCAAAGTCTGAGAGCCATAGTTTTTTATGTTCTCTAGTGGACTGTTGGGGATTATAAAAATTTAGTACTCCATGGAAGTGTGATACTCCCTGAAGAAATTGATAATGCAGAGGCCCGGATGATCGGGGCACGTGTCACATTGAGTAGTGGTGTCCTTCCGTATCCCCCTCTTGTGACACACTCTGCATCTTTTTTGGGTTCGTCCCTTCTTTCCAGTATGGGGGACCACACCTGGAAAGTGTTGGCCAGGGACGATCCGGGCGCCTCCAATTCCCGAGGTACTCCGGCCTGCTCTTTCCCGGTCCGAAAAGATCAGGTCTTTGAGGACTGCCTCATAGAATTGGAGGAATGTCCCTGTGCTGCCAGCGCTTCGGGATAGTACAAAAGAGTTGTACATGGCAACGTGTACCAAGTAGACCGCAACTTTTTTGTACCATGCCCGGGTTTTGCGCATGGCATTATATGGCTTGAGGACTTGATCAGAGAGATCAACTCCTCCCATATACCGATTGTAGTCGACGATACAATCGGGCTTGAGGACCGTTGCCGCGGTACCTCGCACAGGGACTGGGGTGGTGCTGTTACCGTGGATTGTGGACAGCATAAGGACATCCCTCTTGTCCTTATATCTGACCAGCAACAGGTTTCCACTGGTAAGTGCACGGGTCTCACCCCTGGGGATAGGTACCTGGAGGGGGTGGGCAGGGAGGCCGCGTTGATTTTTCCGCACGGTCCCACAAGCGAACGTGGATCTGGCGGCAAGGGACCTGAACAAGGGAATGCTGGTATAAAAGTTGTCCACGTACAAGTGGTAACCGTTATCCAGCAGTGGGTACATAAGGTCCCACACGAGTTTCCCGGTAACACCCAGAGTGGGGGGACATTCTGGGGGTTGAATCCTGGAATCTCGCCCCTCGTACACACAAAATTTGTAAGTGAACCCTGAGGTACTCTCACAAATTTTGTATAGCTTCACGCCATACCTCGCCCGCTTTGTGGGAATATATTGGCGGAAACTGAGTCTCCCCTTGAACGCAACGAGAGACTCATCAACCGCGACCTCCCTTCCAGGTACGTAGGCCTGCTGAAATGTGGCCCCAAAGTGATCGATGACCGGCCGTATCTTATACAGCCGGTCATAGGCAGGATCACCTCGGGGTGGACATGCTGCATTATCGGAATAATGCAGACATTTCCGGATGGCCTCAAACCGGGGACGTGTCATAATCATACTGTACAGTGGGGTCTGGTATAGGACGTCCCCACTCCAGTATTGTCTGACACTGGGTTTTTGGACTAGACCCATATGCAGCACGAGGCCCCAAAATGTCCTCATCTCGGCTGCACTGACCGGCGTCCAGCCACCGGGTCTAGCCAAAAATGAGCCTGGGTTTTGAGCGACGAACTGTTGGGCGTACAGATTCGTCTGCTCCACCATCAGATTCACCAGTGGGTTACTGAAAAAAAAACTAAAATAGTCAATTTCAGTAAACCCCACTGTGGGAATCTGGATTCCAGGATTGCCAGCAAAATCCGGAATCTCAGGCTCAAAGTCCACTGGGGGACACCAGCTAAGTTCATCGGCAGGGGGCTCCGGTGGACTTATTTGGTGGGCCGGGAAACCAGTACGAACCCCAGGGCGGCTCGTACTAGGGTGGGCCACAGGATCCCTAGCATGTGGCAGGGGGGGGGGTCTGGGGTCTGATAGATGGATCAGAAAGAAAGAAAAGTTTAGTGTAAAAGCTTTTTTTGTTCTTCTAACTTTTCCCTTCTTTCCCTTCCTAACGGTGCCTCTCCCTCACTGACCCTAACCTACCTGGGTGGCGATGGGTGCAGGAGGGTGATGGATTACGATTAGGGGGACTCAGGAGCTGGACGCTGGACGGTGCTGCACGGTCAGGGTGCTGGACAGGAAGAGGAGGGGAGAGAGGAGCGCAGGAAGTTTGAATCTCGCGCCTCTCTCCCCTGCACCAATCAGCACCCTGGACAGCGGCGTTCAGCACCAGGGCCAGCACCGCCTCTCCAAATCCTCGGACTGCGATAGGTGCTGTATAATTACGCCACCGATCGCAGTCTTTTTCCGGTTCATCGGGTCACAGGACACCCGAATGGACCGGAAACGCAGAAAACCGCAGGTCTGAATTGACCTGCGGTTTTCTGCGATCGTCGATACGGGGGGGTCAAATGACCCCCCCCTGCATTGTTACGGGATGCCGGCTGAATGATTTCAGCCGAAATCCCGTTCCGATTAACCCCCGCTTCGCCGGAATAGCAAATTAAAGCCATGACGTACCGGTACGTCATGGGTCCTTAAGGATTCGGGAACCATGCCGTACCGGTACGTCCTAAGTCCTTAAGGGGTTAAGATACACGGCTGTAATTAAAGAATATCAAGGGATTATACACAGGAGTATGTGACATTAGTAATATCATAAGTGATAGCCAGCCTGGCTTTACCAAGGACAGAAGTTGTCAAACTAACCTGATTTATGAAGTGATGAGCAGAAGTCTGTAAGGTGCGGCAGCTTTGGATATATTGGACTTTTGGACTTTGCAAAGGTGTTTGACACTGTCCCTCATAATGGGTAAAATAGGGTCTATATTTTGCAACTGGGCAGTAAACTGGATTAAGGATCGTATCCCAAGATTGCAGATAAATGATTCTTAAGGTCCCTTTACACATGGGGCGTAGCTATAGGGTAAGCAGGGGAAGCAGCTGCTTTAGGGCCCAAACCCACAAGGGACCCCCTCAGGAGGAAGACAAAGATTTTATTGTCAGGGTTGCTTCAACGGTATTATACAATGACATTATATAGAGACGCACTGTAGGAAATGGCTGGCCTCATCTGACAGCTCTATCTTGACTAGCCACAGGAGTGAGGGTGGCACAAGAGTTGGGGGTTGCAAAGAAGTTGCTGGGGGGCCCCGTTCAAAAATTTGCTGTGGGGCCCAGTCAGTTGTAGTTATGCCACTATGATGCACGTTCATTGGGTGAAAGCATTGTTGGGGCACAACCAAAACCATTGTTTCTGGGCAGCAGATGGTTATGTGTAAAGAGAGATCTGCTGCCCAGAAACTAAGAATCTATTTGGGAAAAAGTGATCATTGTAGCCATTGCTTATCCTCATACAGTGAAGGTGATTGCTGCATGTAAAAGCAGCTCTCGCCTCCTCTGACAAGAAAGCAATTGTCATGAATGAATGAATGCTTTGTAACATCAGTCAGTGTAAAGGGGAATTTACTCTGAATGATGACAAGTTAGAAATAGTGTATTCCAAGGTTCAGTGTTGGATCCACTATTTTCCTACTTATTTATTAATGATAAAGAATGGGATTAATAGTTTTAATTTTTGTACACTACATAAGGCTTTTATTGTTTTTTTTTAGTGTCAATTTGGTCATCTCATCATTAAAGGGGTATCCCCATGTTAGACATTGGCATTTCCAGTGGATATGTCATATGTATTTAATAGATGTGGGTCCCACCTATGGGACCTGCAGCCATCTCGTGAACCGGGGAGTAGCAGGATAGGACTGGATTGGTAGGTATGCTTTTGCACGGTTCCCTCCGTTTACTTCTATGAAAGTCATGGAAACAGCCCAGTACGGCTTGCAGGATGGGGTTTTAGGAAGATAGGTGGAGACTCAGAGGTGGGATATGCAATTACGTGTAACCACCCTTTCACTCCTGACATCAGAAGAAATATGTGAATATTTAGATAGGTTAACAAGTCAACATACAACTTTACAGTACTTTGTTCCACTGACAGGTCTATGCAAATCATATCAAGTAATAATTAAATATGATTGTCTATCTATTCAGTGTGATTGCCTACTGTCTCCTATACCTCTATGTGGTAAATGCTTGGTGTCTGTTTTATAATCCTTAGGATGAAATAAATCTGTCTGTGGTATCACTAGCTGGCATGGTATCTTAGCTTTACATATTGTTTTGCTTGGGTACCAGTTCAAACCCAGACCTTTTTAGCTTTTTTTGCTTACTAGTGGAATTCAGTTTGATATATTACTTGGAGTCAATGGTTTGTTACCTGGTCGATAAACAGAAGCCATTCGCCTTTCCCTAATATTTTATGTGTTGCCTTTTCCCTCTTGAATTGTACTCTAGTATGCATCTACATTTGCAATGTTCTCCTAATACATTCTTACATTCAGTAAGCAGTACTACAAAATACTAACTACTTCTATTCCTTAGCTTGTACCTATGTTTGCGTCTTTCAGTTTATGTCTACATATTAAACTCCCCACAGTTTAACAAACTATGGTAATTTAATATTTTCTAGATCCTTAGAATTATCACTATAAAGAGACAATGTATGGATGTATAAGCCCAAAAATATATAAAACTAAAATAATATTGAAAAGTGATTACTCACGATTATTGCTGTGTCTGTTCAAGAACGTGTTGCTCAGAAAGAATAACCACAGTCCCCTATCTCGGCTGGTGACATCAGAGGGACACTTAAAAAAGGGGCTGATTATAAGCAATATAAAAATAGCTGCTCTTTGAGAGATGAACCTTGTAAACTATGATCCCAAACAATCTCTGGTTTACTTTCAACAAAAGTCTCAGTACATAGTGCATCTTCTATTTTGTACCAGGATGAGAGAATACACTATGGGTGTATAAATATACTAGGGATTAAGATGGATTTAAGAAAGGCCATTGGGAGGGAGTTGGATTAAGTTCTGGACACTGACATTTAAAAAGAACAAAGATGAAACTATCTCATTTAATTAAAGTTATGGTTGAACCTCAAAATGTTCTCCCATCTATTTAAACAGCTGTATATAGATGCATAGTATGTCCCCATGATATGTTACTATAGAACTATTTATGTATACTAAGGCACATACATTTATGAATACTTCATAAACAATGCACCATTCCATTGTTATCTAGGAATTTGATATTGATGACCTATCTTTAGGCAGCCTGGCAGCTACTCTCACCAGAACTCCGGTCAGTGCTGCAGTCTCTTCACAGCTCACTAAGCACAGTGCCGTACATTGTATAGTGTCTGTGCTTGGTATGGCAGCTCTGCCCCATTCACTTGAATGGGACCGAGCTGTGTCTAAGCCACATGACCAATGTATGTTGATGTCACTGGCCTAGGAAGAGACTTAAAGGCTATGTACACCTTCCGAGGCAATTTTTTTAATGATTGCATTTTACTCATTTTTGGCTAAAAATCTTTTTTTCAATTGGTCTTTATTAAGAATATTGAGCTGTTCTGTCACAAAGGGTTAACTGTTTTTCTATCTGTGTGACTGGTCTTTTCACTTTCACTTTGTGCTGTTCATCTAATAAACCTATAATGAGCTATAATGAGTGTTTAGGAGGTCAGAAGGCAGAGATAAGGAGTCCGTCAGCTCTTGGTCAGACGAAAAAGACAGAAAATCCAAAGGGTTCTACTAGAGCATCGTAGGATTCAATTTTTTTAATAAAGAACAATTTAAAAAATATTTTTAGCTCAAAATGAGTATGATGCAAAGAGAAAAATGCCCCCAAAGGTGTACATAGCCCTTAAGTGCTCACAGAGCACTGCAGCCTCTTCTTACACCTGATCCAACCCTCGGGATCTCATCTGATAGCATACTGATGATCTATCCTAAAGAAAGGTCATCAATATCAATATCCCAGATAACCCCTTTATGTAAAAACAAAAAATCCCCCAACTATGTAATGTTGAATGCGAGGGTGAGTGACAGAGATTAACCCTTTAAGGGGTTGCCCCAAGGATAGACCATCACCATCTAATGAGCAGGGGTCCAACATACCTGGTGATCAGCTGTTCTGCTGTAGCTCCAGCACTGCAGAAGTCTACACCAGAACTACATAGCTCTGTCAGTTGAGCAGTGGATAGAGCTGGTTACTGCAGCACTGTTCCCATGTTCAGCCCTTTGGTGAAGTCAAGGGCCGCACTTAAGGCTTCCACGAAATGTCATATTGACTGCCTCTAGTTTAGCCCTTATATTTTTGCATAGAAGGTACAATACTTTCATCTAAGAGATGGATTTCAGAGCCTCCATGATGCTTTGCAGTTAACACTTATGAGCACTCAGCTATGCAGCTGTTACTACTCTAGGCTTGTCTTTCTTTCAGACCCTAAGACAAGAAGTAGATTTTTGACAGCTGCCATTGGCATATTAGTTTTTACAGATCTAATTTCTTTGTTCCTACTTTTCTCTCAGTTGGCAGCAAGTCAAGGTGAAACAACTCACCCCTTGTCATTGCTCTCACTATGCTTGGTATTGTCTCATTGGTTTCAGCCAGATTTGTAGGGCTTTCACTGATTGAGATCATTTACTCAGCTGTTTCTGTATCACCCCTTCACTATAATGGTATCATTTAAACATGCCTGCCTCTCTCTCAGGAGAAGATTGACCACACCTGGTCTATGGAACTGCCAGGATTCAAAAGGTCAGGCTCTCTCCAATCAGAAATACTGTATATAATAGGTGGCACAGAAAAAATATACGGATCAGAGGTTTACCTGAGCCTGATACAGAGGAAAATCTGTACGACACATTGGGAGATCTCTTCAATATTGATATCGCCGTTTGCTCCCTTGTCTCGTTCTCACAACCGAAAACGACCGCCAGAAGTACAATCGGGAAATCCTTGGTGTAGTGTGCATCGATGTGTGCGCAATTCCTCCAAAATAACATCACAGAGACGTTCTCAAGTAGGATCCAATAATGTGCCTGCCTCCAACAGCTAGGCAAGGTTTATTTATACCAGAAGATGGAAGGCGGTCTTACAATCATGACCAATGGAGAGACAGGTT
Source organism: Bufo bufo (assembly GCF_905171765.1). NCBI lineage: Eukaryota > Metazoa > Chordata > Amphibia > Anura > Bufonidae > Bufo > Bufo bufo. Next base: position 354,485,353 of record NC_053391.1, on the reverse strand, counting down.
ATGGTATGAAGTGATTGGCTGGAAGGCGGTCTTACAATCATGACCAATGGAGAGACAGGTTATGGTATGAAGTGATTGGCTGGAAGGCGGTCTTACAATCATGACCAATGGAGAGACAGGTTATGGTATGAAGTGATTGGCTGGAAAGCGGTCTTACAATCATGACCAATGGAGAGACAGGTTATGGTATGAAGTGATTGGCTGGCGAAGATGTGAATGATCGCGCAAACTTATGTTCGCGCGTTCGCACACTTATTCGAGCCCTTTCCGTTGCCACGCTTATCCTCGTGGATGAAGAAACCTTTGTTCGATGGTCCCCATCCCTCCCGCCAAAGCCGGCGCCATGACACTAGTATCCTGCAGTAATACCAGGCCGGGCACAAATCAGCTACAGGTCGGGAAGACCAGACCATCGTGCAAAAGTTTCTGCGCGATGCGAATGCGAACGAATCTGCGCATCTCCATAGGATAGATGGCGACCATACGGCGAACAATAATTTTTCCACAACAGTTTTCCCCTTTTTCACCATATGTCGTCATTTCAGCGGCTCCCTAACACTACAATCACTCAAACCAGACCTCTAAAGGGAATAAACATGTAAAGGGGAACATGCTACACTACAGATTAACTAACAAGAAGAACCTGGCCTATCATTCTTGGGCCTCTTTAGTTGTTTGACCACGATGTCCGGCAAGGGTGGTGACAGTGAAAAGTCTCTAAAGTGTAGTGGCGTCGCTACAGGCGGGCGAGGGGGGGGGGCAATTGCCCCCCCTATGTTATTCTTTGCCTCCCCCAGGTGCCCCTCCCGCTGATTCCCCCAAAGCAGGCCGGTGAATACTAATGAGTGCTTCCATTATGGAAGCGCTCATTAGTACCGAAGGACCAGGAAGTGGTAAACGCTCTGTACTTACCACTTCCTGGTCCTCCGCTGTCGGCTGTGCAGGGCTGCGAACAGCGTGAGGGCGCTTTGTGACCTCACGCTGTGCGTGCCAGTTCAGAGCACAGTCGACTGAGGAGAGAGAAAATTGCAGGCGGTGTCCAGGAGCAGGAGAGGTAAGTGGTTTTTTATTTTATAAAAAATGTGGCTGCTGGGGGCATAATAGGGGCTAATCATGAGAGGCATAATGGGGGCTAATTGAAGGCATAATAGGGGCTAATTAGAGGCATATGGGGGCTAATTAGAGGCATATGGGGCTAATTAGAGGCATATGGGGCTAATGAGGCATATGGGGGCTAATGAGGCATATGGGGGCTGATGATGCATAATGGGTGGGTAATGAGGCATATGGGGGCTAATAATGCATAATAGGGGCTAATAAGAGGCATCATGGGGGTTAATGAGAGACACAATGGGGGCTAATTAGACTATTAGAGGCATATGGGGGCTAATGAGGCATATGGGGGCTAATATGGCATATGGGGGCTAATAAGGCATATGGGCGCTAATAAGAGGCATTTGGGCGCTAATAAGAGGCATAATGGGGGCTAATTAGGCATATGGGAGCTAATTAGGCATATGGGGCTAATAAGAGGCATAATGTGGGCTAATGAGGCATAATGGCTTATAATGGGGGCTAATGAGGCATATGGGAGCTAATTAGGCATATGGGAGCTAATGAGGCATATGGGGGCTAATAAGAGGCATAATGTGGGCTAATGAGGCATAATGGCTTATAATGGGGGCTAATGAGGCATAAGGGCTGATATGGGGGCTAATGAGAGGCATGGGGGCTGATATGGGGGTAATAAGAGGCATAATGGGGGCTAATAAGAGGAATAATGGGGGCTAATGAGACATAAGGGCTTATAATGGGGGCTAATGAGGCATAAGGGCTGATATGGGGGCTAATGAGAGGCATGGGGGATGATATGGGGGTGATAAGAGGCATAATGGGGGCTAATAAGAGGAATAATGGGGGCTAATGAGGCATAAGGGCTTATAATGGGGGCTAATGAGGCATAAGGGCTGATATGGGGGCTAATGAGAGGCATGGGGGCTGATATGGGAGTGATGAGAAACAGAAAGAAGGGGAAAGAATCCGCGGAAGCAAGCAGAGGACGGCACAGCAGACGACTGAATAGCTTCTTTTGTAAGTAAATTGTTTTATTATAAATGTATCCCTGCATACCGCAATTCTCTCGTATTTTGTAATCTTATTTATATATACTTATTTTGTTTCCCCCCCCCCATTTTTGACTGTGGTATCTTTGTGCCCCCCCCCCTATATATTGTTCCTAGAGTCGCCACTGCTAAAGTGTCTCTAATGAAGAAAGGCCTTCAAAAGGAAGGGTGACTCTCCATGACGGTTCCTTAAAATGCGGTGGTTCTTCTTGGGTTGGTCCTCCTGGAGTAAGAATCCGGTTGCTCCCGGGCGATGGTTCTCTGCGATCATAACGTGGTCCTCTGAACGGCTCCTCGCGACTCGATTCATCAAACAGCAGGTCATTCTCACCGCCACATAGAAAAGAAATAGAAAGCACAGCAGTAACAAGACATACACTCCTATTTCCTTAAGCCACGATCCTATAGAAAACAACATATCACCGAAGCCCCCCAGACCTTTAAAGGGGTTCCAACCTTCATCGGCAATCACACGTGCTTGCTTCTGTAACGCCTTAACTCTATCTAGATGGGCCTGAACCTTGTCACCAGTATCTTCCACCCGGGTGCAGCAATCCTCCCCGATGAATTCACAGAAACCCCCCTTTTCAGCTAAAAGATAGTCGAGAGCCATCTTCTCCTGGAGGACAAGAGTTTTTAATTGTTGCTGTTCGGAGGAGACTTCTCTCATGGCTTCGACTGTCTCATTGAACATCTCATCCACTATGGTAGAAAATTTGTTCAGCTGCTTCATAAGTTCTATACCCCATCCGGTCCATGCCGGAAACCATGCCCAAGCACGGTCCCCTGCAGAGAACAGCTCCCTCCTAGTCCTTCTTCCCATACTCACCCTCCTCTGCACCATCAGATCCTCGTTACCATCAGCAATGTAGGAGGCGGGGACTAACCTGACTAAGGAGCATGACCCTCTAGCATTGGTGGGAATGACTCTGTAAGCAGCCTGCCCACACAAGAAGTAATAGGGCCCAGTTAGAGAGACACAAAGGTCATTAGGGTTCCGGTTACGGGAGTTGAGCAACAGCTGGATGGATAAAGGGATTGCTGCACCGTCCTTAATGTCACACCCTCCCCCCCAGCAGATATAGTCGTGTCTGGTGGTTAGGTTGTTACGGTCAGGGATTTTATGGTCGATCTGGACAGTGATCTCAGATGGGCATTCGGTCCGACCCATGGACTTAGCTCCAAATCCAGAGCTGATATTAAAACAAATCTGGGGTCGCCCTAATTGACCGGATACCCACACGGGTCTACTAAGCCTACTACAAGTCTCAGGGCTGAAATCAAGACCATAAGTGACATTACCATCTAAGAATGTATGGTTGAACTCTATGGATAGGTGACACTCCACAGATTTACCTAAAGGGTTGATTTTTATCATGCCCACCCTGATGTTATAAAGGGCATGAACTGCCGCCATGGCCGGGAGGCTCTGACCCGGAGGTGGTTTGGAGCACACCCAGCAGTTGGATCTATTTGCCATCTTTGCTAAATGCAAATGCATTCTAAATAACAAATTCGGATGTGACTCCTCATAACATTTTCCAAAGTGCATTAGACAGAAAGAATAAAGGAATACGAGGTACCTGATCATTGCGCTTTGTGGTCCAGTAGCTTCTTGCAATGGCTGGCGTGGATCCACCCGTTACGTTCCTCGACCTTGGGGGAGGTTGGTGTCATCAGCAGCACCTGGAATGGCCCAAGAAATCTCGGCTCTAGTCCCGTCCTCGGATGTTTCTTTAGCACGACCCAATCACCTGTTTGACTAGAATGAACACTGGTTATTGAGTCTGGGTCCAGGAGAGACTCCCAAATCCGGTGGTGGACATCGGGTGATAACCCGTGGGGCTGCCTGGGGGCATCCCTGATGGAATAAAGGGTTACAGCGGAACATTCAGGCCATGGATCGGCCGTGATTTTTACCTTCTTTGCAAAAATCTGACCCAAGTAACTGTCAAAGAAAAGGCAGTCGTGATGGTTCTCAACGTAATTCCCTACTAGGTTAGAAAATTGATTGACAGCTGAGAGGATAGAATGGTTAGTAAAAAGTTTGAAGATTGTTGTTTTCTGCACCACTTCCCCCCCTTCTCATCATCCTTAAAACCAGGACGAAGAGAAGCTGGATTCAACATGGTGCATCGTCTTTCCCTGGCTTCTATTGGACTCCGTAGCTTTAGTTGGACGGGGGTACACGACAGTGTTAGTTCGCACTGTCTGGGACTTTTGAATGCCCTGTTGCTGGAGATCGATGGATTCGTGCAGCCACAGTTCTTCTTTCTGGAGGAAACCATGGCTTTGGAGTCTAGTGGGGAATTCACAGACTAACTTTTTCACAAATCCAGACCTCAAAGGTCCCTTCTTTGGGGATGGTCCACTCTGAACCTACAGTCCATTGGTGCCAATCTTTGAGGGGCTTAACAACTCCTCCTCCATAGATAGATTTCATGTGCTGCTTGGCTGTCCTATACTCAGAAGTGGTACCCTTCTGTTCCCTAGATTTCCCTACACCTATGCTCGAGCCTTCTAAAAGTATTTGCGTCCACCTACAGTGTCCTGCGACACACGCCTGGACAGCTGCTACCCCCCTTTGTTCGCCTCTGAGTTGCCCTAGGATTTCTGGCACCGACACACAGACTCCGTTCACCCTAGTTAGACCTCAGGAAAAGGAGTAGCAGCGTGAGGAAAAGGGCTCTCGCCGACACACAGCGGCCCTCAGAGTCTCCTAATGAAATATACCAGCCTCGGTTTTGGCTCTGAATAGTGACCTGACCACAGGATAGGGCTTCCAATTGACCTGGAGTGGAATGTGCGCACAGGAAACACACAGTACTCCTGTGGGGAAAGGGGCTACTCACACAGCTATTGCTATGCTCGGCTGATATATACCACCTTGTCTCCTTAAAAAAAAGCTCATCAACTCACTTTCCTTTGCCGATATGATTCTATATAGTCAAGCTGAACAGCACATGAAGCCCTTTTTGCAGTGACTGATCAAAAACCTCTCGCTCAGCAGCAACCCTTGAATTCAGACAGTAGTTCCCACACAATATCATGAGACCCCCCAGTACTCCCAACCAAATCTACAGAGAAGAGAGAGGGAAAGAAAGAGAGAGAGAGAGAAAGAGAAAAGCGCCAAAATATGAAAAAAAGAAAAACTGAATAATAGACTAAAAATAAAAATGGGTTAGTAAAAGAAAACGTAGAAGACTTCAGTTACAGGAAGTCTTGCTATATACATTGAGATTCAGTAAATGTTAACTTAAAACCAAACCTCACATACAAAAAAAAAAAAAAAAACTTTGGAAAACATACAACTGTATAGGACTGAATTAACAAATCAATGTCTTGGAGGGTTCACCTCAAACCGTGAAAAATAGCAGGAGAATTTCTACCCACCCAGTCATTGAAATGTCAATTTGCCCAGCCCCAAACCAGCTTCATATTCATTTTACCAAAGAGGCAGGATTTACCATTACAAGGTCCCAAAACTGTTTTTTGTTTTTTTTTAGGGGAAGGGAAAAATCTATTTAAATTAGGTCTTAGAGTTCCTCCATTTTCTGTAAATACAAACATTAAAATGGCTTACAAAGACCTTAATTTACCCTTCTCTGGCACACCTGCTGAATTCCAGGAACTGATCTCTTTCCTCTCTAAGCTTCACATTTTCACAGTTCATATTGGGATTTAAAATCTGCTTCATTGATCAATGACCTTGGCTGTCCCTGGGTTCTATGCCTTTGCAAAGAACCATGTCTGGGACCATATACATACCCCAAACCTAAACCCCAAACTCGCCCTGTTTACAGACTCCAGACCAGATCCCAAAGTACCCTTTACAGACCTCAGACCAGGCATTATGCTGTTAACCTTTCTCTGTTCCTGTGCTTCTTTCCACTTGCAGTCAGGATGTGAGAAGGAACTGACAGAGGTGGGCATTTCAGGCACCACAAGTTTTGTTAGCTCTTCCTGAGGTTCCTCAGACATTCTGGGAGAGTTATAAGTACCCTTTACAGACCTCAGACCCATCATTATACTATTAATCTTTCTCTGTTCCTACGTTTTCTTCCACTTGGTATCAGGATGTTAGCAGGACATGGCAGAGGTGAGTATATGAGACACCGCAAGATATGTTAGCTCTTTGGGAGTCGCTCAGACATTCTGGGAGAGTTATAAGAACTATTTACAGTCCTCAGACCAGGCCTTATTCCATTATCCTTTCTCTGTTCCTACGCATGCTTCCACTTGGTTACAGGATGTTAGCAGGACCTGGCAGAAGTGGGTATGTGGGCCACCGCAAGATTTGTTAGCTCTTCCTGGAGTCCCTCAGACATTCTGTGAGAGCAATATAGAATAAAGGTCCCAGCAATCGAGTTTTGCAGTATATTTGTTTCTTGTTTATTCAAACTTCATAGCAAGTACAATCGCTTTGCAGGACGCACTTTCAACCCACCCACATTTTTTTCCACTGCATAAACAAACAATATGCTAATATCACATATATTTAAGTTTACTTTAGGCTTGATTCAGATGACCATTCTGAATTGTGCCTTCAAAACATGGACATATCTGCATGTCTGTATGATGTCTGGATGTGTCCCTTTTTTCCAGAGCCATTCATTTGAATTAATGAGTCTTGGAAAACGGACAAGAATGGTGGGTGCTGAAAAACTGAATGTGAATTGCACAGTTTATTTTAATGGGTCTGTGTGCTATGTGGGTGCAGTCCAGATAGCAATCATACGGAAATTACTACTATCTAAAATAGGCCTTATGGTTTGAGAAGTACTGCTCTGGAGAACTATATTTTGAAAGTGTAAATAATGGTAACATAGTGAATGAGGCAGCCCTGCCAACTGCAATAGAGTCTGTCACCAAGATACTCTGTAGATGGCAGGCACATGCTAGAAATTCATTGCTGGTGACAGTGTGGTATAGCAGGTGAAAGGGATTATCACAGAATACCAGCACCCATACCAGTATCGCCTGCCAAATTATTCTATGAGCTCAGACCCGGAATTTATCGTAGAATAAACTATGCAGCTATTAAGCCATATTTCAACATTTTACAACTTACCCATGAATGCTTCCTTCCCTTTAGTATACTGTATATCACATATCACTTGTTATATGTTTTATATACTAAATGTTGTTCATTATGCCAATAGCCTTAAAGAGGTTGTCTTATCTGGAACATTTATGGCATGTCATTAGGATGTGCCATAAATGTCAGATAGAAGCAGGTGCTAGAACCCACACCTGTCTCAAGAACGGCGACACTGAAATTAAGGAAAACACTCAGTTCACTGATATGGGACTTCCAAAAATAGCTGAGCAAGTATGGTTGACTGGAGAGCAAACTGCACAAGCACAGTCACCTCTCAATTCACTACTGTGGGACTGGTGATAATAGCCGAACCAGTACTCAACAATTTTTGAAACTTCTGTAATAGTGAATGGAGGGTGGCTGCCAGTGGCGTAGCTAGAAATGACTGGACCCCACAGCATATTTTTGAATGGGGCCCCCCTCCCCCAGTAATTTTTTTGCAACCCCTTCCTTTCATGCTGCCCCCAATGCTGTGGCTAGTAAAGATCACTCTCTCAGACCAGGCCCGGCAGCTGTTCCATCCGTCTATACTGCCACTGTATATAATTTTATTGTGTAATACTGTTGAGGGGGCCCTGACAAAATCTTTTAGTCCTCCGCCTCCTGGATGGGCCCCTTCTGGGTCAGGGCCCCAAAGCAGCCGCTTCCCCTGCTTCCCCTATAGCTACGCCCCTGGTAGCTGCACATGTACGGTGTGCTCTCCCTTTTCTTCGTAGCCAATAGAAATAGGAGTGGGACCACACTTATCTGACATTTATGGCATATCCTAGTGATATGCTACAAATTTTGAGATGGGAAAAGCCTTTAAAGAGCCAGGGAAGGAAACAAAATACATGGAGTATCTTAAAAAATATATATTCAGAAAATCATGCACACCTTCTTTTTTTTTTTGCAAAAAAAAGTTGTATATGGGCGTTATCTTACAGTAGATAGCTCAACTCCTCTGTCTTTATTACATGTGGCTTGCTGATCAGAGACCACTTTCAGTATGTCAGGTTCCCTTTTAAAACTAGCTGCAAGCAGACATCCTACAGCTTGTAAGATAAAGAAAAGTATCAGTAAGTGCCCAGTGCTCAAGATAAACATAATAATTTGGTCGTCAGGCTTGCTGTTTGCCTTGTTACATGGCGAAAGGAAACCTTAATTACTTGCAAAAAAATAACTACTACTTAGGCCTCATGCACACGACCGTTGTTTTATTCCGTGTCTGTTGTTCCGTTTTTCGTGATTTTCTGCAGACCCATTGACTTTCAATTGGTCCGTTGAAAACTCGGCTAATGCACCGTTTGCCATCCGCGTCCGTGATCCGTAGTTCCAGTCCGTCAGAAAAATATAACCTGTCCTATTTTTTTCACGGAAAACGGTTCGCGGACCTATTCAAGTCAATGGGACCGTGAAAAAACGCGGAGGCACACAAGATTGGCGTCCGCGTCCATTTTTTTCCTATCATTTGCATGGCAAACTTGACTTAGATTTTTTTTTACTTTCCTTCATGTCTGGTGATCCTCCAAAAATAAAGGAAGACACACGGAAACTAAAACGGAAATGGATCACGGAACAACGGAACCCACTTTTGCGGAACGGAACACAACAACGGTCGTGTGCATGAGGCCTTATAAAGTATGTCTCCAATTTTAACTGGTCCTTTTTTTTTATGTATTTAGTTCTCAAGAATTATAAGGGTCACAGAACTTCTGTATATTTCAGGTTTTCTTTTCAATTCATTGCATGCATATAGTACAACAATATTATAACTAGAGATGAGCAAATTGAAAAAAAATTTGGTTCTATTCGAATTTATTTGCGGCGAATTGCGCTAAAAAACAGCTATTTCCTGGCTGCAGAGAGCCTTTATAGTGGTGTAGAACACTGTGCAGTAACACGCATAGGGAGTCTGCTTTGGTAGTGAAATAATACTGCGAGTCCGTATGACATGCAGATGACAGGCGTCGCTCTTAGAATCACTGCACACTTCACTTATTTGGGCAGTCACGGGGCCAAAACTGACCAAATATCTATGAACTCAGCCTTATAGGTCGATGTTAGCGTCAATAAGAAGCACACTCCTTTTACACCGTCGTCAGCTGATTCCACATAGAGGTCTACAGAACCTGTTCTATTAAACGCTTATACAAGTAGAGCCCCCCGACAGAGTGGAGAGGGTGTCAGCAGTAAGTTTGTGTTGACGTCACAGATTATTTTGCCCTTCCTCTGATCCGTCAGAGCAATAACCCCCAAAAAACATGCTCTGTTGAGCATCTGCCTTCACTTGGTCAGCATTTGGTCAGTAATCCATCAATATTGCTAATGCCAAAAAAAACAGGAGTGGATCCAAAACACAGATGGCCAAGTCAACCATTCAAGAACCACTGGGTTGCTGGTCAAGACACGACTGCTAGATGACACCGGGAGCTCAGGCCTCTGGCTGCGACTCCTGCTGCCATGCCCCCTTATCTGAAGCGACCTGTGCCTGCGCCAGAAACATTTAGGCCTCTGCCACTCCCCTGTGAAAGGCCTGGCATATCTCTGTCTGACATACTGTTAGATCAGATAAATAAATAAAAATGAAATTACAACACCCCGAAAAAGTTAAATTGTCTCACTTCACCACACAACGGCTAATAAGCCCTTTTTTCCCCACTAATACACGCCAAAAAGGGCTGTAATTTTCTCACTTCACCCCACAACGGCAAATACTTTTTTTGTGCCACTAATACACGCAAAAAGGGGCATTAGAACATATAACTGCACCTCTGAATGGCATATATATTTATTTTCCACTTATACACACCACAAAAGGCTTTAGAACATATAACTGCACCGCTGAACGGCAAATATATTTTTATTTGCCCGTAATACACGACAAAAGGGCTTTAGAACATATAACTGCACCACTGAACAGCAAATATATTTTTCTTTTGCCACTAATACACAACAAAAAGGGCTTTAGAACATATAACTGCACCGGTGAAAGGCAAATATATTTTTCTTTTGCCACTAATACACGACAAAAAAGGGCTTTAGAACATATAACTGCACCGCTGAACAGCAAATATATTTATCTTTTGCTACTAATACACGACAAAAAGGGCTTTAGAACATATAACTGCACCACTGAACGGCAAATATATTTTTCTTTTCCTACTAATACATGACAAAAAGGCCTTTAGAGCATATAACTGCACCGCTGAACAGCAAATATATTTATCTTTTGCTACTAATACACGACAAAAAGGGCTTTAGAACATATAAATGCACTGCTGAACGGCAAATACATTTTTTTTGTGCCACTAATACACGCAAAAAAGGGCTGTAATTTTTGCACTTCACCACACAACTAATAAGCCCTTTTTTCCCACTAATACAAGCAAGAAAATGCTTTAGAACATATAACTGCACAGCACAAGGGCAAATAAAATGTAGAAATATTTCCTTGTAATAAACCCTGTTAATGGCTGTATCCAACAGCACTTGCACTCCAATAACAAGAACGGTTTGCTGGAATTACAGAACTGTATAATGGCAATTTGGATCCCCAGTCAGTGCAGCATGGTGTAATAGGATTGTTCCTATTTCTCAGGCTGTAACCTCCCCTACTGAACCCTGTTCTACATAAATGCTGTGGAATGATTCCACCCTATCCTTTCCCTACACCTTAAATAATCTTTCCCTCAACTTGTAAATAGTTTTTTTTAGCACAATGAAGTCTTTCCTAGCGCCTGCTGACATCTCTACCTGCAGTAAGTACACTGGAAAATGTCAGAATCCAAGATGGCTGAGGCTATTTCTAGGGCTGTGACATCACAGGGCTGGCTGGCTGCCGATTGGCTGCATGCATGGCATTATGGGTGATCCCATGTTCCCAGAGTACCTTGCTCCATGTCCTCACACGGGCAGCAGCCATTTTAGGAAAAAATGCGATTAGTTAGCGTGAGGAATTGCGGATTCGGTGTGAATCGAATTTTTCCTGAAATTCGGATCAAATTCCACTTAGTCAACTTCGATTCGCTCATCTCTAATTATAACTATCATATTAAATGTTCTCCAATCACAGTAGTTATTTAAAGGGTTAACCCAGCAATTTTACATTTATTTTATAAACAGTATAACATGAAGGGGCTTTCCTAGAGTATAATATTGATGACCTATCCTCAGGAATTCAAAGGTGCTCACAAAAGGACACGTCAGCCCGGTTACTAATTCAATAAATTTGTGGCACACTTCTTGAGGATGCAAATTGTCACATTTATTATCCAAGGGATAAAACCTTTTGCTATCCAATAAATGTGGTTTAATTTGCATACTCAAGAAGTTTATTGAATTACTATCCTTAGTATGGGTCATCGGTATGAGGTGGGGGTCTGACTCCTGGCACCACTTCAGATCAGCTGTTTGAAGAGGCTATAGTGCCCGAGGAGTATTGTGGCCTCTTTCTAAAGCCCATCATGTCACGTTCATCAGTCACGTGGTTCTTAACTGAGTGGGCTCAGGCTGCAACGCCAAGCACAGCCACTATGCAGTGTATGATACTGCATACCGTTCAAACAACTGATTGGTGGGTGTGCCAGGAGAGTCAGACCACCCCCGATCTGATATTGATGACTGACCCCCAATGATAGGTCATCAATAGTATGCCCTGGGAAAACCCTTTAAAAAAAGAAGTAAAATACTCTCACCAATCCCCTTCCACTACCGTTTCCACATTGCTCCAGTCCCTGTTAATCTTTGCTTTGTGATCCCGCCTTGACATGCTGTGGTGCTCACTGCTATGGCGAGTGAGTAGCACTGAAATAGCATCAGTGGGGAATAGGTAAGGGTGACTATATGTTTTTCTTTTTTTTTAACCCATGAACCATATATAACAAAAAAAATAGCTCTGGACAACCCCTTTAAGGGCTGTTTCACACGAGCGGATGCCGTGCGTGACATCCGCTCCGTGAATGACAGCCAAGACCCGATGCAGACTGCAGAAGCACGGAGCATTAACATGATTGATAATGCTCCGTGCCTCTCTGTGATCTCTTTACTACGAAATCACAGTGAGATAAAGTTGTCACTGTGATTTCGTAGTAAAGAGATCACAAAGAGGCACGGAGCATTATCAATCATGTTAATGCTCCGTGCTTCTGCAGTCTGCATCGGGTCTTGGCTGTCATTCATGGAGCGGATGTCACGCACGGCATCCGCTCGTGTGAAACAGCCCTAAGGGTTGCTTCTCTTTCTGTGATGACCTTTTCTTCATGATGTTAACAAGTCTCTGGAACATGTTACAGAATGCATTGCTTTTTGTAAGGACTTGTTCTGTCCAAAGTATCTGGTGCGGAATTCTCTACAGGATACGGTAGCATGTACAAATTACCACCTTGTCCAAAGAAACTTTGTTGCAAGTTCTGTTCTTCCATCTGGTTACTTAGAAAACCATCAAAGTTTAAGTCATCTGATAGTAAAACCGGTGGATGTTCCTCAGTTTGGTCTATCTGTGCAGTAAAATCCCTATCATCTCTTACCGTAACACTTGATAATAATCCCATAGATGTTATGTTTTTCAGAACAGTATTTGACTCTTTGCTAAGTAAATTGGAGAACAGATCAAATTGGAAGCCATTATCAATACATGCAGTGGACATGTCACCATCAAAGACTACAGAAGGTTGAAGAGTATTTATCTGGAAGTCTTCTTCAGGGTCATCATAATAAATGTTGCTGCAAGGATCTTGGGTAGTGTTTTGGAGGTATGCCACATTACTACTTGTCCTGTCGAACACCTTTCCATAATGTACTGAGGAGACTAAGCTGCTGTCATTATTCTGAGGGCTATATGACTCCTGTGTGTCCACTGCAGAATCCTGTCCTGGTGTGATAGCCCCATGTGATTGACTTGCATACATGTGCAGTTGTGAGTTTCCAGGTATTTCTTTATTTCTTGATGTCTCTTGATGTATTTGGTAAAAGTTTTGCATAAATATAGCTGGAAAAAATCCCACAGTAAGGGAACTGATCACCTTATCCTTTGGCAGCACCAACAAAGGAAGGGTTGTAGATTTTGTGAAAACCTGTATAATGAGCACATGTCATGTTATTTTAATTCATAAAATCTTCAGAATCAATGTTGATGCATCAGCAATATTTGTGAAGGTTAAGTGAAGCTGTACTACACATGTAATATGCTAAGACAGGGGTGCACAACCTGCGGCCTGGGGCCACATGCGGCCTTCAGTACCATTCTGTGTGGCCCCCAACCATATGGCAACAGACATGTATGTCTATGTCTTGTGGCTGCTCACATGTATCTTTCATGTATTCTCCCATTAGATGGGAGTACTAGAAGTGTAACTAGACATTTATGGTATATACTGTATGTTCACTATGCCATAAATATAGTATTTCAGTTGGTAATACCCCTTTATGTTTTATTTTCGACCCTTGGAATTGGTTCAGGCTGACAATGTGGCCCCCAACCAGAAAAGGTTGTGCATCCCTGTGCTAAGACATTGGCTCATCTTTTTAATTATTGTTGTTTATTCATGACATAATATATGGAAGATGCATACTCCCCATCATCATAGATTGTATGCAGTCTTTTCAGGCTGGGGTTCTACATTCAGCTTTTTTATGCAGTTTTGATGTGAAAGCCAGAAGTGGATGAATGGGTGCAGCACTGCAGTAACTAGACATGGCCACTAAATATTGGCCAAGCTGTGCAGGTTTGATGTCTGGTCCCGATCTGATATTGATCACCTATCCTAAGGATAGATTATTAATCAGCACTGAACAACCCCTATTTGGCCTGCAACATTCAAAACGCAAACATTTTTGGACTGTATTATTAGATGTTATAGGTTCTGTAGTTTTTAAAAATTATATTTTTTATAGAACTTAATGAATATAAAAGTTTAATCATTAGTAATGAGAGTAATAGAGCATTGGTGCCTGCCTACAGTTAAACAACACTTGTCTACATTCAGGGAGATAAAAAAGTCATGGTGGGCTGGATAGTTTTTAGGGTCCTGAATTAGTTGCTGTGGTTTCATGTTTATATCTTTATTCGTGGGAACCATTGCGTACATGAAACATGAACTACCTGAAGGAAAGCATTTGAAATGGAAAAAATATTTGAAAATTACACACCAGATGTATTAAGGCAAATTCTTCATGAGATGCACCTGCTTTTCTACTCAAGGAATTACAAATATGTAGATTAGTTTGTTGAATAAAGTGATAGCTTGGGAACAGAACAAAATTCTGCTCTAGGGCCCACATGCCATTAGTCACTCCTTTGGCTGCTACCTACCTCCTTTTACTATTCGTTTACTCGCTTGAACCAATTGAACATGAAGGCAAGCAATAACATCGCCCAAGAAAATTACAGTCCATGTAGACCCAACAGACGACCTTAACATTAAACTAACCCTATCGGTCCAGTTAAATATGTTGATTCTTCACTGAAAATCATTCAAAAGTCATTCCTATGCTTATCCATATGTGGAAAAAGCTGAATAATAAAGCTAATATTAAAAACATGTCCTAAGATATGCCTCAATGTGTTCTGTGTCCCTCATACAGCGCACCATTATCATGTCTTTTACTGTTAGGACCATGTCAACAAGATGTCAATCCCCCAGTAGGTGCCTTTTTACAGTTTATAACTAGAGCTATGTGGTGCATTTATCAAACTCATACTCCAGTTTTCCAGTGTCAAAAAGTTGCACATTTCTGCCCAAAACCTCACACTTGCGCAACAATTTGTGACTTCCTGAGAGTTTGTTGCCACATTCTCCAATTTTCAAAAACAGTTCACAGCTCCTACTTGCATACATTTCAGTTCTAGCTCACAGATGATGTGCACTTATCAATAACTGATGCACAGCTGACACCAGTAGGGCAGAGATTAGGGCTGGCGTACAAAACATAAAACCAGCATTTCATATTCCAGCCTCAAGTGTCCTGCTGTGTTCCCTAAATTACCAACAAAACTTAACGTTTTTTTCCGAGATCAGACTAGTGATGGCCTATCCTCAGTTTTAGGCAACTGTAATGCTGCTGCATTTTTCGCACCCATATTACGACTGCAATACCTGCACTTCCCCTATGTTGATTCTAGTTTTCGTTCAGGAGAACTGCAGGAGGACTCATTATTGAGTTTGTAAAATAGACTTAAGTGTGCATTACAGCTTTCTGAAACATCTATCAAGCTACAGTCCTCCGTTTCTGTATTTATATTCTGGACCAGCTGCAGTCTATGTTTCAAAATGATGGTAGTTGCTTCGTCGGTGTCCTGATAAAGCTGTATGTAGAATGAATATGTTTTGTAACTCGAATAAAAAAATAGTATAAACCAGCGACTCAACCTATAGACCGAACAGATGTGGGTGCTCACCTCTCGGTCCACCCAGACCGCACGATAGACAGAAATAGTAGTAGATAAATGAGGGGCACTCCGTATAAGGGAACAAGAGACGGCAAATAAAGACTGGTTATTGTGTATGTATTTTATTGTATTATTACATGGATGTTTTTATTGTGACTGTTTGATGCAATGTCTTTTATTTAAGATTAAATAACCAGTCTTTATTTGCCGTCTCTTGTTCCCTTAAACGGAGTGCCCCTCATTTATCTACTACTATTTATGTTTTGTAACTCCTTGTGGAAAATGTGGCCTTGAACTTTACACTGATCCTTGCTTGACCGTAGGTATTGAAAATGAAACACTGCATGGTTTGCTTTGCTTGTTTTTTTTTTAAGACGGGGAAACACATGGATGTTTAGTAGGTATGGCTCAAAAGTAAGATAAATAGAAATCCTGAATGCAAAAAGACCAGTTTTACTAGTTCATTGTAAAGAACGTATATTTGACCTGCATTTCAAAAAAATCAAAAAGATCTTGTCTTGATTTGTGAAATGGAGAATGTGACTTGTGGTTTTCAAAGCTGAAGTATCGCGAAAAAATGCCCTGGTGTGCTGGTCTTCTGGGTTAATGTCAATGCATGAACCTGCTACCTGCTGAGCTGAATACTGTCATCCATCCCATGGATTAGCAGCCTTCTCTAACAGTAAAAAGCACAAAAAAGGTGTTGCATGTGAGTGACACAAAGGGGGTAATTTATCATAGACCTGCATTTTATGCTGGTCTCTAATATCCCTTGCACTGCCAGAGGATGTACCTAATTTATGGTGAGGAGCAGGCCTAGTCATAAATCAGGTGCATCGCCCAAAAGTCTGTGTGCTTCAAGCTGCCATAATGTTTAGTCTTTTTTTATGCAAGAAAACTAGTGTAAAAGAAGATAAATGTGATGGGTCTTTTGGCCCCTCCCCCTTCCTGCTCTCACCATGCCCTCTATTTGGTAAGTGGCAAGGGTGGTATAGAAACGCCAATTGTGCCTACATTTAGATGAGATGACGTTTCAAAAATTGCAGACAGTGACTTTTCTAGCCCAGGAAATTAGCATGGGGGAATGATACATTCCCCTCAGAGTTCTGCATACCACTTCAAGAAAAGTTGTTGTTTTTTATTATTAGTACATTTACTAGTATTACTTTAACCTGTTCCATAAGTGTAGTGCTACCTCCAGTGTTATGCGTATATCATGAAAGTTGTGCATGATTTGGTCATTTATTTAACCAATGTCACCAGATTTGTCTGCGTTTCTTATGATTTCACCAGTATTACCACAGAGCTTCATGTCTAATAAAAAATGTTTGTATAACAAGTAACACAGATCCATAGTACAGTAAATACATAATTTTAGGTCTCTGCTGTATACTCACTAGAGAATTTGGTGTTTGTACTTGCTGTTTTATGTATTTACAGCTGAACAAAAGTAACCCAGTACCCAAGACAATGACAAAAACAGCAACCAGACTGGCAATAAGTGTGACAAATGAATAATCTGCAAATAGAAAACATATACATATTAAAATAACATCATAATTAAAATATAGAGTTTCTCTGTACACATTTGTACTATTTATATAGTTGAAAGTAGCATAGCATATTACTTTATACTTACTATTACATATTAGTTATACTTACTATTAAAGTGTAACCCCTTTTTTAAATAAAAGTGTAAATCAGGCGATTTTGTTACATTTTTCTATATATTTTATTAGGGCATTTAGCATTCTGATGTATTTAAATTGTGCCGGAGCAGCAGAGAAAATCCATATTCAGTGACTCCAGGTCCTTTACAGGGTAAAGAGACAGATTGTCCTGAGAAAACAAATGCACCCAATGTTTCAGTCCATTAGCTTTTTCTATAAATGTTTTCTCTTGGTGATCTCTAATCAGGATCCAAAAAAAAAAGAGATCTGGGATCGGATGGACTCACATATGAATTTTTATCATAAATATAGGGAGGTTGTTTTTCCCTGCCTTCTGAAGGTATTTACTGAGGCAAAAGAGGACAGTACTCCTCCGGAATCTATGACAGAGGCTGTAATAGTATTAATATTGAAAAAAGGTAAAGATCCTTTAGATATGAGTTCATATAGGTCGATATCTTTGCTAAACACAGATGTTAAGCTTTTTTCAAGGATTATCACGACTAGGTTGTCTAAAGTTATTTAATCTATTATACCATCCTGACCAAAATGGGTTTATTCCTAATAAGGGTACTCTTTTTGCCAATATTCAGTCGTCCCGCGCTCCATCCTGTATTTGGATGCCTCAAAGGCCATCAACAGGGTAGAGTGGAGATTCCTGTGGAGGGTATTAGAGAAGATGGGATTTGGTATTAAGTTCATAAATATGGTTAAGCTTCTCTATAAATCCCCTAAGGTGAGATTGAATATTAATTAAGCTTACAAGGTGTATTCCCTTTGAGAGAGGCACTCGTCAAGGATGTCTACTCTCTCCATTATTATTTGATATTTATATAGAGCCCCTTGCTGTTAGGGTCAGGCAGGATCCTGGGATTGAAGGTTTTGGGACATTGGGAACAGAAGATCGTATTTCTTTATATTAAGATAATGTTCTATTTTTTATATAACATACTAACACCACACTTTTGAGGGTTATTCAAGTTGTTAACTCTTTTGGTGAAGTCTCGCACCTTGATATCAATTGGTCCAAAGCTATTCTTTTATCTCTAGACAGATTAGAACCCTTTACTGAGGAGTTGATTAGCAATTTGAGGATCTCTGATTCATTTGAATATTTAGGGATCCCATTGATAACAAAATTGAGATCTAAAATAAATATATGGCTTCGACTCCCGTTATCTAGAGCCGACAGAATATCTTTGGTGAAGATGGTGATTCTGCCCCAACTACTGTATACCCTTAGGAACTTCCCAGTATGGATTGAATATACAGGTGAAACTTGAAAAATTTGAATATCGTGCAAAGTTCATTTATTTCAGTAATGCAACTTAAAAGGTGAAACTAACATATGAGATAGACTCCTTACATGCAAAGCAAGATATTTCAAGCCTTTATTTGTTATAATTTGGATGATTATGGCTTACAGCTTATGAAACCCCAAAGTCACAATCTCAGGTACCCTTTGCTCAGGGGGTATGGATTAATTAGCTGACTAGAGTGACACTTTGAGCCTAGAATATTTAACCTTTTCACAAAATTCTAATTTTAAGCTGTATTAATGCAATTCCGTTTAATTTGCATTACTGCAAATTAAACGGAATTGCACAATATTCAAATTTTTCGAGTTTCACCTGTAGATTCCTTAAATTCACTCAGAGAATTATTAATTATCTATTTTGGGGGAGAAAACAAGTGAGGCTTAAATTGGAGCATTTCTACAAGCCGATGGAACAGGGAGGATTAAATCCTTCCCTGTTTCAAGGGATTATAGCATCACAGCTATGGCTGTATTATGAATAGGAGAAGAGCGCACTTTGTAGAACTTTAGAGAAGAATTCTCCACATGATAATATATATTGCTGCCACACACAATAGTCCTTAAAAGGACTTTTGGGTCTCTAACAAGTTTTGGCAATTTAGCGCAGGTTACGCTAAAAATATATATTGCTGCCACACACAACAATAGTCCTTAAAAGGACTTTTGCGCTACATCTCCTGTAACGTTTGCATATCCGAAATATCTGTTACATTCAGTCTAATTTTGTTGCTGCTGGTGGCAGCCACATTACCTGCGCTACATCTCCTGTATAACGTTTGCCCATCCTAAATATCAGTGACATTAATTCAGTGTAATTTTTTATTAGCCGCTGGTGACAGCGACATTACTTGCGCTTTGCCTCCTGTTTAAAGTGTGTACATCCTGACTATCAGTGACATTCATTCAGTGTCATTTTTTATTAGGCAGTGGTGACAGCGACATTACTTGCGATATACCTCTTGTTTAACGTGTGTGCATCCTAAATATCAGTGACATTCATTCAGTGTCATTTTTTATTACGCGGTGGTGACAGCGACATTACTTGCACTATACCTCCTGTTTAACGCGTGCGCATCCTAAATATCAGTGACATTCATTCAGTGTCATTTTTTATTAGGTGGTGGTGACAGCGACATTACTTGCGCTATACTTCTTGTTTAACGTGTGCGCATCCTAAAAATATCTGTGACATTATGTGTACTTTATTTGCGCATACAGTTACAAAACCTGCGCTACTGTACGTGTGACATACTTGCAAGCATATATACCATTTAATATGTGCAAGGTGAGCAGTAAGGGATGGGGAAGTGGCCGTGCTGCTGATGGTGCACGCAGAAGCCGTGGCCCTGGGCGCGGTGAAACTGTGCCTGCTGCCAGAGAACAAGAAACACACTCATCCACGATACCTAGCTTTATGTCCCAGTTTGCAGGGCGGCGCAGGACACCACTCTCGAAGTCCGACCAGTGCGACCAGGTGGTCGGTTGGATTGCAGCAGATAATGCTTCCAGTCAGTTAGCACCACCCTATCTTCCACAAAGTTCAGTCTCAGTAGCAAAGAGTCTGGTCAACAGAATCCTCACCCTGATACTCCTTCCACCCACCATGGAGAGTCTTGGCAAACAAATGATCCCACACTTGGATATTCCGAGATGCTGTTTTTATCGCCATTCCTTAATTTGGGCCTCTCGCCAAGCCCGCTTAAAGAGGGGCATGAGGAGATCTTGTGCCCTGATTCCCAAACTCTGGAGCATCCACAGTCAGAAGAAAATGATGGTAGGGAATGGCAATTAGTATCTCAAGAGGTTCATGATGAGGATGAGACACAGTTGTCAATAACTGAGGTTGTTGTTAGGTCAACAAGTCAGGAGGATGACCAGAGTGAGGAAGTGGAAGAGGAGGTTCTGGACGATGAAGTCACTGACCCAACCTGGGAAGGTGGCAAGCTGAGCGAGGACAGCAGTACAGAGTGGAGGGATCCGCAGCACCGCAACAGGCTGGAAAAGGCAGTGGGATGGCAAAAGGGAGAAAGCGGGCCACAACAAACAGGCCCGCAACTGTTCCCCGGAGCACCCCCTTGCAGCAATCTCCATTGCCAAGGTGTAGGTGTTCCGCAGTCTGGCGCTTTTTTGAGGAGAGTGCGGACGATAAAAAATTGTCATTTGCAACCTGTGCCGTACCAAATTGAGCAGGGTGTTAACACTAGCAACCTCACCACCACCAGCATGATCCGCCACATGGCATCAAAGCACCCTAATAGGTGGGCCGAACGCCTGGGTCCATAACCAGCATCTGTGGGTCACACCACTGCCTCCTCTTTCCCTGTGTTATGTGCTGGCCAATCCCCTGTCCAAGACGCAGGCCTGGATGCCTCCCGCCATGCACCTGGACCTTCGCAAGCACCATCAGCTAGCACATCCACTTCTGTGTCCCAGCGCAGAGTACAGATGTCTATACCTCAGGCCTTTGAACGAAAACGCAAATACCCAGCCACCAACCCACAGACCATAGCACTAAATGCGCACCTTTCCAAATTGCTGGCCCTGGAAATGTTGCCATTTAGGCTTGCGGACACTGAAGCTTTTCCGCAGCCTGATGGCGGCGGCTGTCCCGCAGTACTCGTATGCCCTCGCCGCTCACAGATGGTGAGCGGTGATAACGCTATTATCAGCATAACCATCCCACTTCTGTGTCTACTCAAACGCTTTGCATGTGGAAGAGGTGGAAATGGGGGAAGAAAGTACACAGGGTGATAGCCAGACCACCCTCAGTTCGTCTTCTCAGCGCGAATTGGATGATGATGAGGAGGAGGAGGAGGAGGAGGAGCAGGAGACGGTAGCCTCCGCTACAGAGGGTAGTACAATGGAAGTTTTATTCCATCTGTTCAGCATGGATGGGTAGAAGAGGAGGAAGAGGATGAGGAGATTGAGAGTCATCCTCCTGATGAGGACAGTGAAGTCTTGTCTGGCACACATGGCTGACTTTATATACAGGTTGTATCGGAGTGCCTCTTCCTTGTAATTTTTGGCAGCACTTGCACTTTATATACAAGTAAATATACAGGAAAGAATGTTTCCTAACAATTTTTCCTCTAAAATTGATTTTATCTTCGGTTTTGTGCTTATTATTGTCAGTCTGTAAAAGTGGCGTACTACTCGGACAACATCGTTCCCAGCAGCAATCTGGGAGTCCAAGATCCAGACATCCTCCCCATGCTGTTCACGAACCATTTCAGTGGTGTTTCCATCAATTTCTGACCTTTTCCTATGAACCAGACACCCTCCCCTCTTCAGAGCAGGGGGTGCCTGGTTTCATGCTCGGGTTCTCACTTTGACTTCCACTACTCGGTATGATAACCAGACACCGGTGGGAATGGGGGGGATACCTTGTGCATTTGGTATTGCTGCAGCAGACAGACTGAAGACAAGTTGTTCCTCTAGCCTGTACAGGACCCATATTCAGCATCTACTGAGAGCTGATAGACAGTCTATAACGGTTTTCCCAAGCAACAGTAGGTTGCTGTTGGCATAGGGGTTGTTTATGCACATCCTAATAAATTGTATTGAAAAAATTAATAACAGTCTTGCCCTACAATTTCCCTTAAAAAACAAGCAAGAAACAATACAACAGTTTTGTGGAGAAACTAGTGCAAAGGAAAACTGGCTTACTTGTCCATAGCAACCAAACAGATTCCACCCTTCATTTTTAAGAGCTCCTTTGGATAATGAAAGGTTCGATCCGATTGGTGGCTATGGTCAACTAAGAGCAGCTTTCATTTGCACCAGTTTTGATAAATCTCCCCCTATAACTGTAAGTGGCCTCTCCTCTCACCCTTATTTCCCTTGAGAGATAAATATTTCAACTGTACTTGTCACTCATCATTTTGCATAAAAAATAGTACCTGTGCATATATGAAACTTTTTAATATACTTTATTAGAAGGTGGAGAGAGGAGGACAGAGAATGATACTACAGACCGGTCCCCCTACAGAGGGCACTGTAGGGGGACATTAGGCATTCGTATTACTACTGGGGGCTCTATAGAAGTGACTTATAGAGCCACCTTATTTCTACTAAGAGCACTATGGGGGTCTAATTACTACTGAGGGGTCTGTAGAGAGCTTTATTACCACTGGGGGAACAATAGGGGGGTCTTATGTCTACTGGGGGCTCTGTGAGGGCATTGTTCATACTGGAGGGCTCTTTTACAAATGGAGACACTCTTGAGGAGCATTATCTCTGGGGGGGGGGGGCACTGTAGAGGGCAGTATTACTAATAAGGGCATTCTAGAAGGGAATTACTATTGGTGGGACTTTGAGGAGCACTATTACTATGGGGGGCAGTCATTTTTTTTCAGGGTAGTATTTGGGGGTATTGGGGAGCACAGCCAGCAGCAGGATAAGACTGTTGTGTCTCCAGGTTGGGGGATGATGATAGAAAAGTGAGGAAGGTAAGATGTCTGTGTGTCAAACTCTGCAGAGAAGAGGCACAGCTGATAGAAGTTGCCCGGACCGAATGGAGACGATGACGACAGAGAAGATGTACATCAGAGGAGATGTCACCTGGGAGGCACTGGATGTGAGAGGTATGTGCTGCTGTATAGCAGGTACAGTAAAATGTCTTTAGAGTATATGGAGGGGTGGTGGGGGTCGACTTAAAGAATTGGGGCATATGCATTAAGGCTTGGGCCCCGGGTCTTTTGAAACCCTCACAATGCCCCTGCTAAAGACTCTCTGTTATAGTCGGTGTGTGATTTAAGGTGTAAGAGAGGAGAGGGCGCAGCAGTATGGATGCATCTGAGAGTACACATAGCTCTCACATCACACCTAGAAGTGTCTGCTTACTTACCAAGGATGGTGATGAGATAAAATGTCCATTTAGAAATTCAGCAGAGGGAAGCAACATACCCCAGATATCCAAGTTAGAGCTAATTGCTCTTTGTGTAACAATAAGTACTTTTTTAAATAAATGAGTAATCAGAAATTTACATTTTATTTAAATCTGGGTTTTATTATAAACATATTTGTCTTTCTGCCTACTTCTCAGATAACTGCTCCCCAGCCTCTTGCTTGGCCTGCCCTGTAAGCCCCTTGTGTCATCTAGTGTGCTGGCCGAGATCCCGCCAGCGCATGCCCGGCGGTGAACTGCGCACTCACGGGATCTCGGCCAGCACACTGGATGACGCAAGGGGCTTACAGGGCAGGCCAAGCAAGAGGCTGGGGAAGAGTTATCTGAGAAGAAGGCAGAGCAGACTGGGCAGTTACAGCCCGAACACCACCCCTGGGCACTTGCGACCCCTTATTTGCATATGAATAAAACTGTGTTTTTACTGCTGGTCAATGTCAGAACAAAAGAACAAAGGTACCATTCGACTCATGTACATTTATGCTATAGTGCTTGGAAGCAGTGTATAGGATGAAATTGTGGTGGCAGACTCCCTTTAACCACCTCCGGACCGCTGTACGCAGATTCGCGTTCCGGAGGTGGCAGCGCTGCGCACAGTCACGCATATACGCGTCATCTCGCGAGACGCGAGATTTCGCTCCAAGCCGGCCCGCGCATGCGCATCGCGGGCCGGCAAAAGTTAAAGAACAAGTTCGTCACCAGCCTGCCAGCAACGATCATTGGCTGGCAGGCTGGCGATTTTTAAAAAATCCAATCACAAGCCATATAACAGATCATATTAGTAAATATGATCTGTTATATGGCTTCTCTGCTCCTCTGCTGGTCCTTTTCGTCGGTTGGATCCAGCAGAGAAGCAGACATCACTGTGAGTACACCAAACACTTCACTGTAGCCCCTGATCACCCCCCTGCACCCCAATTAACCCTTTGATCACCCCTTTGATCGCCCCTGTCAATCACCAGTGAAAGGAAAAAAAGTGATCAGTGTAAACTGTCACTTTTTTTTTTTCACTAGTATTGGCTGTTAGGTTTTAGGGATAGTTTAGGCCCCTTGGTTAGGTAGTTAGCGTCAGTTAGCGCCCACCCCACCGCACCGCAGTCACTTTTATTCGCTGATTAGCGTATCGCTAATCAGCATTTGTACTTTTATAGTATCTGTAAGTGATCAAAACTGATCACGGTCAGATCTATAATAGTATTAGTGTCACTTTAGTTCGCCCTCCACCCAAAACGCAGTGTTTGCCCGATCAGGCCTGATCGGTCGCCCACACGTGCGTTCACCCACGCCCGCCCCACCGCAGTGACAAAAAATATATATTTTTTGATCACTGCACATTCATTTTACACGCACTGCGGCGATAAAAAAATCAGTTTTGATATTTTTTATCAACCGCAGCGGCCTCCGGTACTTCGCTAGCCTCCCCTTTGTAAGACAGGCTTGCTTTTTTTTTTGGGTAGTCTCAGGGAATACCCCTAAATTTAGTAGTCCAAAATGTCAAACAGGGGGTATTCTTCTGAAGAGGCCTACAGGATTCTGACCCAGTCGGATGAGGAATGGGAACCCTCATCTGACGAATCTAGCGGGTCAGAATATGAACCTGTGGAAAGCAGTGGCTCTCTGACCCAAAGTTCGGACGAGGAGGTGGAGGTCCCTGGCAGCACCAGGCGTACCCGGCCCCGTGTCGCTAGACCACAGGTTATGCAGGATCCGCTTCAAGAGCAGCAGAGTGGGGCTGTCGCTGCCGGATCACGTGGTGAGGCATACACCAGCAGCGCAGCCCTCCCTGGACCTAGTACCAGCACTGCCGTACAACATGGTGACGTGGCGAGCACCAGAAGGGCAGTTGAAGCTGGTACGGTGGCACGTGCACTAGTTACCCCGTCGCAGCCACCGCGCAGACAGGCCCGTAGAGCCCCTAGAATCCCTGAGGTGCTGGCAAACCCTGATTGGCAGTCACCAACTTCAGCCGCACCTGTAGTTCCCCCTTTCACCGCCCAGTCTGGAGTTCGGGTTGAGACGGCTCAAATCGGTTCGGCCCTGGGATTTTTTGAGCTGTTCTTGACTGCGGAGCTCTTGGACTTAGTCGTGGCAGAGACCAACCAGTATGCCACACAATTTATATCCGCCAACCCGGGAAGCTTTTATGCCCAGCCTTTCCGGTGGAAACCAGTCCAAGTTTCCGAAATTAAATTTTTTTTGGGCCTTCTCCTCAACATGGGCCTGACAAAAAAGCATGAATTGCGGTCATATTGGTCAACGCACCCGATTCATCACATGCCCATGTTCTCTGCTGCTATGTCCAGGGCACGATTTGAGGCCATCCTCCGTTTCCTGCATTTTAGCGACAACACCACCTCCCGTCCCAGAGGCCACCCAGCTTTTGACCGGCTCCACAAAATTCGGCCCCTCATAGACCATTTCAACCAGAAATTTGCAGATTTGTATACCCCCGAGCAAAACATCTGCGTAGACGAGTCCCTAATACATTTTACCGGGCGCCTTGGCTTCAAACAGTACATCCCAAGCAAGCGTGCCCGGTATGGGGTCAAATTGTATAAGCTCTGTGAAAGGGCCACAGGCTATACCCACAAATTTCGTGTCTATGAGGGAAAAGATCAGACCCTGGAGCCGGTCGGTTGCCCTGACTACCTGGGGAGCAGTGGGAAGACAGTCTGGGACTTGGTGTCACCCTTATTCGGCAAGGGGTACCATCTTTATGTGGACAATTTTTACACAAGTGTGGCCCTCTTTAGGCATTTGTTTCTAGAACGGATTTGCGCCTGTGGCACCGCGCGAACTAGTCGCGTGGGCTTCCCCCAACGGCTTGTAACCACCCGTCTTGCAAGGGGGGAGAGGGCTGCCTTGTGTAACGAAGAACTGCTCGCGGTGAAATGGAGAGACAAGCGTGACGTTTACATGCTCTCCTCCATTCACGCAGACACGACAATCCAAATTGAGCGAGCAACCCGTGTCATTGAAAAGCCCCTCTGTGTCCACGACTATAATGCGCTCATGGGAGGGGTGGACTTCAATGACCAGATGTTGTCTCCGTATTTAGTTTCCCGCAGAACCAGACGCTGGTATAAGAAGGTGTCTGTATATTTAATTCAATTGGCGCTGTACAATAGTTTTGTTCTCTACAGTAAGGCTGGGAGAACACGATCTTTCCTCAAATTCCAGGAAGAGATCATCGAGAACCTCCTTTACCCAGGAGGTTCCGTGGCCCCATCCCCCAGTGTAGTTAGCCGTCTACACGAGCGACATTTCCCCAGTGTCGTTCCTGGTACCTCAACCCAACCGTCACCCCGAAAAAGATGTCGTGTCTGTAGCAGGAGTGGAATAAGGCGTGACACCCGCTATTTCTGTCCTGACTGTCCGGACCACCCTGCCCTATGCTATGGAGAGTGTTTCCGGAAGTACCACACACAGGTACACCTAGCATAGGGATTGCATCTCACAGGACAGGCACACAGGGCTATTAGGGCCCTTTTACTCTCAGCTGCTGCAAACCTCTCCTTTCACCTGGGATAAAGTGCATAACGTACTTCGCCACATCTTTGGGCGATTTGCGCTTTGCACATTGTCCCATGGGGAAGGAGAGGTTTGTTCTATAAAGGTAAAAAAAACTAAACAAAAAAAAAATTACCGGTAAGTAAAAAAGTTTAAAAAGTTTAAAAAAGTTAATATGTTCTGTTCTAAAGTTAATAAAGTTATTGCTTTGCGGCCTGGTTTTTTCTTTTTTGTTTTGTTTTTTTTACCTTCCAGGTGGACCAACCGATCGACCAGCTGCAGCACTGATGTGCATTCGGACAGAAGCATTGCGCTGCTGTCAGATTACACGCAAGTCGGTGTATGCGGCGCTGCAAGACGAGATTTCTCCTCTGCAGTAAAAGATATGTTTGCCGAGGCATATGAGCTGAGGAGGTGGCGGTGTTCATATACTTTGGCAAACACTTCGTATATATAAAAAAAAAAATCCCGGCAATGATTTATTCATCCACATCGATTGATGTGAATGGAGAAATCTGGTTTGCCAGGGCATACGAGCTGAAGTGGGTATGGATGTTGGGCGGAGCTCCTATGTCCTGGCAGACGCCTTTCCCCTCCTTTTTCTTTTTTTGGCAGAGATTTTTTCATCCACATTGATCGATGCGAATGAAGAAATCTGTGCCGTTCATTTTTTTCTTTCAGCCCAGAGGCTGAACGGAAAAAAAAAATCTCATTACCTGTATGCTCAATATAAGGAGAATAGCAGAAACTCCTAATGCTGGGCATACATGTAATGATTGCGGAGACCCTCAAATGCCAGGGCAGTACAAACACCCCACAAATAACACCATTTTGGAAAGAAGACACCCCAAGGTATTCGCTGAGGGGCATATTGAGTCCATGAAAGATTGAAATTTTTGTCCCAAGTTAGCGGAAAGGGAGACTTTGTGAGAACTAAATCCAAAAAATCAATTTCCGCTAACTTGTGCCAAAATTTTTTTTTTTCAATGAACTCGCCATGCCCCTCATTGAATACCTTGGGGTGTCTTCTTTCCAAAATGGGGTCACATGTGGGGTATTTATACTGCCCTGGCATTTTAGGGGCCCCAAAGCGTGAGAAGAAGTCTGGTATCCAAATGTCTAAAAATGCCCTCCTAAAAGGAATTTGGGCCCCTTTGCCCACCTAGGCTGCAAAAAAGTGTCACACATGTGGTATCTCCGTATTCAGCAGAAGTTGGGGAATATGTTTTGGGGTGTCTTTTTACATATACCCATGCTGGATGAGATAAATATCTTGGTCAAATGCCAACTTTGTATAAAAAAAATGGGAAAAGTTGTCTTTTGCCAAGATATTTCTCTCACCCAGCATGGGTATATGTAAAATGACACCCCAAAACACATTCCCCACCTTCTCCTGAGTACGGAGATACCAGATGTGTGACACTTTTTTGCAGCCTAGGTGGGCAAAGGGGCCCACATTCCAAAGAGCACCTTTCAGATTTCACAGGTCATTTACCTACTTACCAGACATTAGGGCCCCTGGAAAATGCCAGGGCAGTATAACTACCCCACAAGTGACCCCATTTTGGAAAGAAGACACCCCAAGGTATTCCGTGAGGGGCATGGCAAGTTCCTAGAATTTTTTATTTTTTGTCACAAGTTAGTGGAAAATGATGATTTTTTTTTTTTTTTTCATACAAAGTCTCCTATTCCACTAACTTGTGACAACATTTTTTTTTTTCCATGAACTCACTATGCCCATCAGCGAATACCTTGGGGTCTCTTCTTTCCAAAATGGGGTCACTTGTGGGGTAGTTATACTGCCCTGGCATTCTAGGGGCCCAAATGTGTGGTAAGGAGTTTGAAATCAAATTCAGTAAAAAATGACCTGTGAAATCCGAAAGGTGCTCTTTGGAATATGGGCCCCTTTGCCCACCTAGGCTGCAAAAAAGTGTCACACATCTGGTATCTCCGTACTCAGGAGAAGGTGGGGAATGTGTTTTGGGGTGTCATTTTATATATACCCATGCTGGGTGAGAGAAATATCTTGGCAAAAGACAACTTTTCCCATTTTTTTATACAAAGTTGTCATTTGACCAAGATATTTATCTCACCCAGCATGGGTATATGTAAAAAGACACCCCAAAACACATTCCTCAACTTCTCCTGAGTACGGGGATACCAGATGTGTGACACTTTTTTGCAGCCTAGGTGGGCAAAGGGGCCCATATTCCAAAGAGCACCTTTCGGATTTCACAGGTCATTTTTTACTGAATTTGATTTCAAACTCCTTACCACACATTTGGGCCCCTAGAATGCCAGAGCAGTATAACTACCCCACAAGTGACCCCATTTTGGAAAGAAGAGACCCCAAGGTATTCGCTGATGGGCATAGTGAGTTCATGGAAGTTTTTATTTTTTGTCACAAGTTAGTGGAATATGAGACTTTGTATGAAAAAAAAAAAAAAAAAAATCATCATTTTCCACTAACTTGTGACAAAAAATAATAAATTCTAGGAACTCGCCATGCCCCTCACGGAATACCTTGGTGTGTCTTCTTTCCAAAATGGGGTCACTTGTGGGGTAGTTATACTGCCCTGGCATTCTAGGGGCCCAAATGTGTGGTAAGGAGTTTGAAATCAAATTCAGTAAAAAATGACCTGTGAAATCCGAAAGGTGCTCTTTGGAATATGGGCCCCTTTGCCCACCTAGGCTGCAAAAAAGTGTCACACATCTGGTATCTCCGTACTCAGGAGAAGGTGGGGAATGTGTTTTGGGGTGTCATTTTATATATACCCATGCTGGGTGAGAGAAATATCTTGGCAAAAGACAACTTTTCCCATTTTTTTTATACAAAGTTGTCATTTGACCAAGATATTTATCTCACCCAGCATGGGTATATGTAAAAAGACACCCCAAAACACATTCCGCAACTTCTCCTGAGTACGGGGATACCAGATGTGTGACACTTTTTTGCAGCCTAGGTGGGCAAAGGGGCCCATATTCCAAAGAGCACCTTTCGGATTTCACAGGTCATTTTTTACTGAATTTGATTTCAAACTCCTTACCACACATTTGGGCCCCTAGAATGCCAGGGCAGTATAACTACCCCACAAGTGACCCCATTTTGGAAAGAAGAGACCCCAAGGTATTCGCTGATGGGCATAGTGAGTTCATGGAAGTTTTTATTTTTTGTCACAAGTTAGTGGAATATGAGACTTTGTATGAAAAAAAAAAAAAAAAAATCATCATTTTCCACTAACTTGTGACAAAAAAAAAAAAATTCTAGGAACTCGCCATGCCCCTCACGGAATACCTTGGGGTGTCTTCTTTCCAAAATGGGGTCACTTGTGGGGTAGTTATACTGCCCTGGTATTCTAGGGGCCCAAATGTGTGGTAAGGAGTTTGAAATCAAATTCAGTAAAAAATTACCAGTGAAATCCGAAAGGTGCTCTTTGGAATATGGGCCCCTTTGCCCACCTAGGCTGCAAAAAAGTGTCACACATCTGGTATCTCCGTACTCAGGAGAAGGTGGGGAATGTGTTTTGGGGTGTCATTTTATATATACCCATGCTGGGTGAGAGAAATATCTTGGCAAAAGACAACTTTTCCCATTTTTTTATACAAAGTTGTCATTTGACCAAGATATTTATCTCACCCAGCATGGGTATATGTAAAAAGACACCCCAAAACACATTCCGCAACTTCTCCTGAGTACGGGGATACCAGATGTGTTACACTTTTTTGCAGCCTAGGTGGGCAAAGGGGCCCATATTCCAAAGAGCACCTTTCGGATTTCACAGGTCATTTTTTACTGAATTTGATTTCAAACTCCTTACCACACATTTGGGCCCCTAGAATGCCAGGGCAGTATAACTACCCCACAAGTGACCCCATTTTGGAAAGAAGAGACCCCAAGGTATTCGCTGATGGGCATAGTGAGTTCATGGAAGTTTTTATTTTTTGTCACAAGTTAGTGGAATATGAGACTTTGTATGAAAAAAAAAAAAAAAATAAATCATCATTTTCCACTAACTTGTGACAAAAAATAAAAAATTCTAGGAACTCGCCATGCCCCTCACGGAATACCTTGGGGTGTCTTCTTTCCAAAATGGGGTCACTTGTGGGGTAGTTATACTGCCCTGGTATTCTAGGGGCCCAAATGTGTGGTAAGGAGTTTGAAATCAAATTCAGTAAAAAATTACCAGTGAAATCCGAAAGGTGCTCTTTGGAATATGGGCCCCTTTGCCCACCTAGGCTGCAAAAAAGTGTCACACATCTGGTATCTCCGTACTCAGGAGAAGGTGGGGAATGTGTTTTGGGGTGTCATTTTATATATACCCATGCTGGGTGAGAGAAATATCTTGGCAAAAGACAACTTTTCCCATTTTTTTATACAAAGTTGTCATTTGACCAAGATATTTATCTCACCCAGCATGGGTATATGTAAAAAGACACCCCAAAACACATTCCGCAACTTCTCCTGAGTACGGGGATACCAGATGTGTGACACTTTTTTGCAGCCTAGGTGGGCAAAGGGGCCCATATTCCAAAGAGCACCTTTCGGATTTCACAGGTCATTTTTTACTGAATTTGATTTCAAACTCCTTACCACACATTTGGGCCCCTAGAATGCCAGGGCAGTATAACTACCCCACAAGTGACCCCATTTTGGAAAGAAGAGACCCCAAGGTATTCGCTGATGGGCATAGTGAGTTCATGGAAGTTTTTATTTTTTGTCACAAGTTAGTGGAATATGAGACTTTGTATGAAAAAAAAAAAAAAAAAAATCATCATTTTCCACTAACTTGTGACAAAAAATAAAAAATTCTAGGAACTCGCCATGCCCCTCACGGAATACCTTGGGGTGTCTTCTTTCCAAAATGGGGTCACTTGTGGGGTAGTTATACTGCCCTGGTATTCTAGGGGCCCAAATGTGTGGTAAGGAGTTTGAAATCAAATTCAGTAAAAAATTACCAGTGAAATCCGAAAGGTGCT
Source organism: Bufo bufo (assembly GCF_905171765.1). Lineage (NCBI taxonomy): Eukaryota > Metazoa > Chordata > Amphibia > Anura > Bufonidae > Bufo > Bufo bufo. The sequence continues at coordinate 354,453,383 of NC_053391.1, read as the reverse complement.
CTTTGGAATATGGGCCCCTTTGCCCACCTAGGCTGCAAAAAAGTGTCACACATCTGGTATCCCCGTACTCAGGAGAAGTTGAGGAATGTGTTTTGGGGTGTCTTTTTACATATACCCATGCTGGGTGAGATAAATATCTTGGTCAAATGACAACTTTGTATAAAAAAATGGGAAAAGTTGTCTTTTGCCAAGATATTTCTCTCACCCAGCATGGGTATATATAAAATGACACCCCAAAACACATTCCCCACCTTCTCCTGAGTACGGAGATACCAGATGTGTGACACTTTTTTGCAGCCTAGGTGGGCAAAGGGGCCCATATTCCAAAGAGCACCTTTCGGATTTCACAGGTCATTTTTTACTGAATTTGATTTCAAACTCCTTACCACACATTTGGGCCCCTAGAATGCCAGGGCAGTATAACTACCCCACAAGTGACCCCATTTTGGAAAGAAGAGACCCCAAGGAATTCGCTGATGGGCATAGTGAGTTTATAGAAGTTTTTTTTTTTTGTCACAAGTTAGTGGAATATGAGACTTTGTAAGAAAAAAAAAAAATCATCATTTTCCGCTAACTTGTGACAAAAAATAAAAAGTTCTATGAACTCACTATGCCCATCTGCGAATACCTTAGGGTGTGTACTTTCCGAAATGGGGTCATTTGTGGGGTGTTTGTACTGTCTGGGCATTGTAGAACCTCAGGAAACATGACAGGTGCTCAGAAAGTCAGAGCTGCTTCAAAAAGTGGAAATTCACATTTTTGTACCATAGTTTGTAAACGCTATAACTTTTACCCAAACCATTTTTTTTTTACCCAAACATTTTTTTTTTATCAAAGACATGTAGAACTATAAATTTAGAGCAAAATTTCTATATGGATGTCTTTTTTTTTTTGCAAAATTTTACAACTGAAAGTGAAAAATGTCATTTTTTTGCAAAAAAATCGTTAAATTTCGATTAATAACAAAAAAAGTAAAAATGTCAGCAGCAATGAAATACCACCAAATGAAAGCTCTATTAGTGAGAAGAAAAGGAGGTAAAATTCATTTGGGTGGTAAGTTGCATGACCGAGCAATAAACGGTGAAAGTAGTGTAGGTCAGAAGTGTAAAAAGTGGCCTGGTCTTTCAGGGTGTTTAAGCACTGGGGGCTGAGGTGGTTAATATGTTACTTTTATTTGCAAATATATTGCAATCTTCACACTGGCCAAAGGTACATAAATACTAGACCGAAATGTCTTGTTTTCTGAAGGTCACTTTTCAGCTTTACTGTATAGACTAGGGGATGGTTAGCAAAGTTATCACTAGTGTTGAGCGAATTGAAGTATACAAAGTGGACTTTGATCCGAATTTCAGGGAAACATTTTTAACTGCGAAGCCGAATTTCCTTGTGCTTCGTGGTAACGAATCAATTTTTCCTGAAATGGGGGGGGGGGGGGGGGGGGGAATCAAACTCACCTCATCCATCTGATTGATAGAGGCCATCGCAGCCATCTGGATTGAAGATCCAGTGTGAAAGGTGATGTCATCACACACCGCACAGGATTTTTCCTTGGATCTTCAATCAAGATGGTCGCAGTGGCCTCTATGCGATCAAATGAATGAGGTGATTTTATTTTTTTTCTCACTGGATTAATCCCTGAAAGCCACAATGTGTATCTCAGATGCCACGATCAGCGATGAACATGACGTCTGGGGGATTCGATGACAGGGGGTGGTGCAATCGCCATTCCCCATCATTGCGCCCGCTAATTACAAAGAAATACACATTTTAAATTCGGCGAAACAGCCAAATCAAATTTTTAAGAACTTTGCTCATCTTTAGTTATCACATTATTGACACCTCTTATTGTACTGCTAGAGGTCTAGCTTTTTCCAAAGGTGCACTAAAAAACAAAAAGGTAAAATCTGAGCTATGGGCAACAAAGTCAGTTTACTTTACACCAGGTTTGATAAATTTCCTCCAGCATTTTCTGTCCCTTTCAAATGATGATAAATGAGCTGTGATTTGTGCAATGCTGAAGCTCAGGCCTTTTTTCTACCACATTTGTATCGGTATCAAAGAAATGTAAACACATAATATTTTTAGGTGAGGCATATAGCCTCAGGTGAAAGACTGTTATTAATATAAGAATTAAAGGTTAAGGACACCTTTGGGGACATATTTAAAATTATTGCATTTTACATGTTTTCACCTTTTAAGTATTTTTATACAGGTGAAACTCAAAAAATTAGAATATCGTGCAAAGTTAATTTATTTCAGTAATGCAACTTAAAAGGTGAAACTAACATATGATATAGACTCATTACATGCAAAGTGAGATATTTCAAGTCTTTATTTGTTATAATTTGGATCATTATGGCTTACAGCTTATGAAACCCCAAAGTCACAATTTTGAGGTACCCTTTGCTCAGGGGGTATGGATTAATTAGCTAACTAGAGTGTGACACTTTCAGCCTAGAATATTTTCACAATATTCAAATTTTAAGTTGCATTAATGCAACTCCTTTTAAGTTGCATTACTGAAATAAATGAACTTTTGCACGATATTCTAATTTTTCGAGTTTCACCTGTAATTTCTCGTTCAGTCTTTATTAAAAATACTAGCAGAAGGACCCGGCTTTGCATGGGTATATTTAATCTATTTCATTTAATGTTTGTGTGTGTCGTTAAAAGATATCGACAGTATCCCCCATAACAGTGACCTCTACAGCACCCCGCCCCTTTAACAGTAAACTCCACAGTCCCCCATCCCTTATCACTGACCCCCCACAGTGCCCTGCCACTTTAAAATGGGACCTTCACAGCAGCCCATCCCCTTAACTTTGACCTTCGCAGCACCCCACTCCCTTAAAAGTGATCTCCTCAGGGGCCCGCCCCCTTAACAGTGACCTCCACAGTATCCTGCTGCCTTAACAGTGACCTCCACAGCAGTTGCCCCTTTATTAGTGGCATATGAACAGAAGAAAAAGTTCTAGCATCCAGGATAAAATGTTGCCAACTGCTTTATTAAACTTTGGTTACATTCCAATTAAACAGACATGATCTCCCTCCACCGCTCGGTTAACATGTTTCGAACCAACCTGGTTCTTACTCATATTCAGGTTATGAGTAAGAACCAGGTTGGTTCGAAACATGTCAACCGAGCGGTGGAGGGAGATCATGTCTGTTTAAGGCTTCTTTCACACAGGCGTCACGTTTTGGCTCAGGATGCGTCCCTGGTGCATTGCGGCAAACCCACGTGGGTAGGTACGCAATTGCAGTCAGTTTTGCACTTCGTTCAGACTTTATCGCGCGAGTGCAATGTGTTTTGCACGCGCGTGATAAAAAACTGAATGTGGTACCCAGACCCGAACGTCTTCACTGAAGTTCAGGTTTGGGTTCAAGGTTGTGTAGATGTAATTATTTTCCCTTATAACATGGTTATAATGGAAAATAATAGCATTCTTAATACAGAATGCTTAGTAAAATAGGGCTGGAGGGGTTAAAAAAATAAAATAATAATTTAACTCACCTTAATCCACTTCTCTTCTGTCTTCTTTCTTCAGGACCTGGGTAAAGGACCTTTGATGACCTCCCTGCGCTAATCACATGGTCCATCACATGATCTATCACCATGGTGATGGATCATGTGACGGACCATGTGATGAGTGCAGTGACGTCACCACAGGTCCTTTTCCTCAAAGAAGAAGAAAGAAGAGAAGCCGGGCTGCGCGAACAAGTGGATCAGGTGAGTTAAATTAATTTTTTTTTTTTTTTAACCCCTCCAGCCCTATTTTACTAAGCATTCTGTATTAAGAATGCTATCCCTTATAACCATGTTATAAGGGAAAATAATAATGATCGGGTCTCCATCCCGATCGTCTCCTAGCAACCGTGCGTAAAAATCGCACAGCATCCACTCTTGCTTGTGGATGCTTACCATTTTCACGCAGCCCCATTCACTTCTATAGGGCCTGCGTTGCGCGAAAAACGCACAAGTGATGCGTGAAAATTACCGCTCATGTGCACAGCCCCATAGAAATGAATGGGTCCGGATTCAGTGCGGGTGCAATGCGTTTACCTCACGCATTGCACCTGCGCGGAAATCTGAGAAAGAGGCCTTATTGGAATGTAACCGAAGTTTAATAAAGAAGTTGGCAACATTTTATCCTGGATGCTGGAACTTTTTCTTCTGTTCATACGCCAAGGACCGGTCCAGTCTGTTCCGTGCAGAAGGATTTCATGGTGTGCTGGAATATTTTTCTTTATTTGATTTTAATAGTGGCACCTGCCCCCTTAACAGTGACCTCCACAGTGTCCGCACCTTTAACAGTGACCTCCACAGCGCCTGTCAGGCGACATTTTGTCCCAACAATTTTTATAATGATAGTCTATGGTGTCGCACTGCAACATGTGACATGCTGCGACTGCGACGTGACAGTTGCAAAAAATCCATCCAAGATGGATTCTTCTGCGACTGTTGCGTCGCAGCATGTCGCATGTCGTCGTGTAGCCCTAGCCTAAAGCTGACCTACAGCAGTGAAGAAAAATGGCTGGGCTGTTATGGAAACCTGGAGTAAAACTGTGTCTATGTGGAGACTAAGGGCCTGCAAGCTTCGATTGGCTGATAAGGGACATGTGACCGTGTGTATGGCAGTTAGGATATGAAGAGAAAGACTTGCAGGCTTGTATTGGCTAATGCAGGTAATTTTTTGGCAATATCTCAGGAACGGTACGTCCTAGAGAGCTGTGACCCCCACACAATTTCTATCCAGGTAGCAAGGGATGTGTATACCAAGTTTAGTTGAAATCGATGGTTGCGTTTTTGAGTGATCGCGGAACATACATACATACACACACACATATATATACGTCCTTCTTTATATATATAGATTCAAAAGCTTCTATTCTACTACCTTCAGTTTCACTGCATCTGCAAACTGTTGCTTCTTCTCAGTGAAATCCGTCAGTTTTACTACATTTAACTAAAGACTTTTTTACTTTACCGTTAAAGAGTATGCAATCTGTGTAGGGGAAGTGATTATGATTATTTTTGCAAGATACTACTGATTTTGTATTTTTTTTACAAAAATTTACTTAAAAACAGGCTCTGAGGTTGTCCCTTATTCGTCTTCGGAGCTCAGTGCAGTACTGGAGGCTAAAGATGCTCTCGGTTCACAACTAAATACAGAACTGTCCTGCTGCGCTCACTGCCTCATTCCTATATAGCGCTGACAGGGTGTGTGTGCTCTGTTTTTCCCAGCATGCTCATTAAAGGGGTTATCCAGTATGTACAACAGCCCCCCCCCCCATGTGCCGGGCCCCTCCGTGGGAATATACTTACCCCGCTCCCCGCGTCGCTCCTGGTCCCCGCACTGCCGCTGCTGCTTCTCCCTGTACACGGATGAAAACATCCAGTGTCGGGGGGGAGCAGCCAACGGCAGGCAGGAATGAGCCTCTCTAGCGTCACCCACAGTGCTAGGGAGGCTCGTCCCCGTCTGCCATTGGCTGGTCCCCTCCCCGACACCGGATGTTTTCATCCATGTACAGGGAGAAGCATCAGCGGCGGTGCAGATGTTTTATGTGGAACAGAAAACCGTTTATCAGCAGTACATTGCACCTTATAAACAGGGATGTGCTGACAACAAACAATGAATCTGTATGGGGGCATATGGGCATTGGTTGTCTTCATTACATAACCCATTTTACCTAGTTCTATTTAGAACTGATCAGTTGAATACATTCTGCCTCTGTTTTATACTCAGAAATTAAAATTAAGAATTGCAATTATTTATCTACAAAGGAGAAGGTTACCTTGAGTTACGCCTACCATTTAAATTACAACAAATACGTTTTGAAAAGAATTACAGTGTTTACCTGGAAGTGTTCTCACCACAAAATATTGTATATCACTTTTTCTCTCGTTACCAACCAAAATGTATACATTTCCATTATATTCCATGTCAGGAGACAAACCAGACACTTCAAACGTTCTGTCTGTCTGGGTTTTTTGCCACTGAAATGTTCCATAAAAAGAAGGTAGGGCTTAGATTCATAATGTATCAAACAACAACTCTAGCCACATTAGTCACCAGTAGTCGCCAATAACAAACCAAACTGTAATGATCAGTGGGTATGGAACCATTGTATCAAACAACTGGTTTGTCTTTGGGCTAAACCTAAAGGCATTATCCTGGCAGTCCTCTGAAATTCACCCTTTAACCCCTATACCAGGGATGGCCAACCTAAGGCTCTCCAGATGTTGCAAAACTACAACTCCCAGCATGCCCAGACTGCCTACAGCTAGCAGCCTACAGCAGGGCATGGTGGGAGTTGTAGTTTTACAACAGCTGGAGAGCTGCAGTGTTGTCCATGCCTGCCCTATACAGTGATCTTGACTATGTGCAAATCCATGAAACAATCCAAAGGTCAGGGCAAGCAGCACAGGGTCAGTATGGTGATCAGGCAGAAGTTGGCACAAAGGCAGACAAGCATAGTATAGCAACTTTGGAGGATCTAGCAAGCTCAGGCAGTGAGTAAGACAAACAGCTCAGCATATATAACAGAGCTGAATAACACATGAAAGCAGCTGCACACAGAACAAAATAAAGATTAACCCTTACAATACTGCAGAATGAAGTTAGGTTTAATGAAAAATATCTCCAATAGACACACAGGACACACAGGTGCCTGGACCTGCTGCTGAAGTTCTGGAACTGGAAAGAAACAGGGTCAGGGGAACAGCGCCTGTGCTCACCCAAAGTAGCAGGACAGGGGTCGGCACGGGCTGCCGGTGCGACACAAACTGAATTGGAAGGTGCCCATTGGTATATTATATCTGATGACAAGTAGTGAATAAAAAGTGGAAAACATAGATAGGCTTCTTAACTTTCTTGAGTTATGAAAATGAAGGCAAAACACTAATGAAAGGTTGATGCTATTTCACCGGATTCTGCCATAAACATGCATGCACGGCTAAAAATGCATGTTTATTTAAATGGGGAGTGTGGAGAAGATTGCTTCCAAAAATGGCTTTAAGTCCCATGGGAACAAAGGACGAGGCATGTTAGAATCCAACATACCTGATCTTTTTTTCCCTGAACAGTCGACAGAACACAATACACATGAGACTATTGCCCATCCTGTCGAGTTTAGAAGGTTCAGTTGACTTTTATCTTGTGTATAATCAGCTATAGTGTCCTGAAATTGATTATACTGAGACAAAAGCAGTTGAAGAAAATTGTTCAAAAACTGTCTTTATTAAAGGGGTTGTCCCATGCATCTGGATCTGGATCTCAGCATCTGGATCTGAATACTTTTGTAATTGTATGTAATTAAAAATTAAGTATAGCCACTGAGTTATTCAATAAAATGTATCTGTAGCGCCACCTGCTTTTTGTTCTTTTTAGTATTTTTTAGTCCACCTCAGCAACGTTGCTGAGGTGGTTGCACATGCTCAGTTCTGACCTCTAACTGCCACCAGCTGTAGCTACTGTTAGAAACTGTGACAGTTAGGGTGCCTTCACACGCAGCACATTTTTTGGCAGAAAATTCCTCGACTGCAAATCAGTTCCATTCACCTTGCAGAAATCCATGTGCTTGCAGCCCATTCAAATGAATGGAACTGATTTTCAGTCATGGAATTTTCTGCTGCTAAATCTGCTGCATGTAAAGGCACCCCTACAGAGACAGAGCAGCAGCAAAAAGGCCACACCCAGAGAAAGGACATGCCCTTGAGCTGTGATAGGTAGATAGCTGCAACAGAAGGGACACACCCCCTGAGCAAGGACATGCCCCCTGAGCCACCAGTTTGAAGTAAATCAAGCAAAGCAATTAGAGCAATGAATTAGGAGATCTCTGGATCTATGTGAGGTGCAGGGCTAGTTCTAGCTTTGTTAGAAAGAGATTGTCATGTACTATATGATGTCTGATTTTCATTCAACTTAAAAAATTATTTACGAAGGTAGCACGCTTACAGCTTTTTTGGCTGGCTTTTTAGGTCTATTAGGCTACAGTGTAACATAGTATCATAGTTTATTAGGCTGAAAAAAGCCCTCTGTCCATCCAGCTCAGCCTGTTATCCTGCAAGTTGATCCAGAGGAAGGCAAAAAAAAAAACAACTTTGAGGTAGAAGGCAATTTTCCTCACTTTAGGGGGAAAAAATCCCTTCCCGAATATAATTTTTTTTTAAAAAAATATAATGAAATAAAAAATATTAAAGAAAATATATAATGTAATAATTTGTACCATGACTGCAGTGGCTGTAAAGAGTATTAGATTGCCAATCAAAAAATAAAACTGCCAATATATTAATAAATACAAAAATATTGGCATTTTTCTATTCTGTTGTTTTTGAATAAATGACCAGGAAGATCAGCAATGTTCAGTTAGTTTCTCAGAAAGGGGGGTGGTTAAACTGTCACTTCTAAGTTGGGCTCTACTATGTTGATTGCATTATGTACATTGTATATGAAGCAGGACGTAATACCATGTAAGTTGGACTTGACAGAGCATGTGAAACACCCATTGGCCAACTCATCACTTCTTCCCACTAGGAGGTCAAAAAATGCACATTGCTAGAAATTGTAAAATGAAAATGTTCCTTTCAGAATTTTGCAATTATCCCTTTAAGGTAAAAACACAACTTACTATGTCTTTTTTCTCAGAATTGAAAAAGTTCAAGTTGTACTCAAAATTATCATTTTTGTAAAGATCTTCCACTGTCACTGGCTGCTTGTCTCTGCCCCTTATTGGTACAGGAGGAGTTGGAACAAAAAGTGTTATTGAGTTCACATGCTGAATATAGTTTAATTTTGGTAAAATCAGATATGCTGTAAAGAGAAGCAAAAACAAAAAAAGTTAGTATAACATTAAAACATAGAGAACTATCTATTATATTGGAAATGTATTAATGAAGTAGCCAAAAAGTCACATAGCTTTATAAAATCTTTACTGTAAATGCATCGAGACTACAGGGGAAAGATGTTTTATTGGAAGGCTGAAAAGCACCAAACATGCTGATAATGGAATCTAAACAGCAATCTTCTAGGAAGATATCTGTTGGTCGTCTTTATTTTTATAAGGAGATGGGTATAAGACACCACTGGGGGAAGTAGTGTCAGGGCTGCCATCAGGAATTTTCACAGCCTCATACAGGCAAGCTGTATGGGTCCCACCCCCAAGCCTGCCCTCCGACTCTTCTCACATTCATAGCCATAACAACCCACAACACTTTTTTGTGTCAGGCCATTTTGCCATACACATAAGTAAGATTTTAAGGTCTATCTACTTTTATTATGAGTTAAGTAAAGTAATAAAAATTACACCATTTTTATTCACTTTTTTGCTGATCACCATAAGGGATACCAAACACTTTATTGTGATATTTAATAATAGGTATGTTACAAAAACACATTTATTGTAATGGTTTTTGCGCCGTTATTTTTTCTTTTGCTCCCTTACTGGTGTAGATTTAAGCTGTTTTTTCCGCCAAATAAACTGGTGTGAAAAATGATTAACGAGATTGGCCTGCCGGCGCGGCGTAAGCGGGGAAATGATGCAAATTTTACCGCACAAATGGAATGCAACAAAATTTGCAACCTATTTATGCCACAAAAGTGGCATAAATAGATTAATAAATGTCCCCCTTAACTTTTAATTCAGGTTTTCTTTTACTATAAAAAAGCTGGGAAGTAAAAGTTACATTTTTAAATGTCTTAACCTTTACTAAACAATTTATTTTATAGGCCTCTGGTGGTTATTAAACCCAGGACCTTTTATATAGCAGGCTTACCACTGCACTATAGTTATACTGTAGTTATTTTTCCATGCTTAAAATGCTACTAAATTGTATTACTGAAGGGTTGTGGAACCGCGCTGCTCTGGACTGTGTCTCCCGATAAACGTGGATGGTATAGGGTGAGCCCCTTTTCCCAGCACCCAAAGGATCCAATCCTCCACAGATCTCCTCTTCTAAGGGTTCAAATGGGATAGGCAGAATAGTGGAGCACCCTTTGCAATCTTTTGTTAAAAGGTTTTATTATACTCACAAGAGTTGGTAGACAAAAAGCATGTAATACAAATATCAGTTCCTGACGTTCTGATATTTGTATTACATGCTTTTTGTCTACCAACTCTTGTGAGTATAATAAAACCTTTTAACAAAAAACTGCAAAGGGTGCTTCACTATTCTGCCTATCCCATTTGAACCCTTAGAAGAGGAGATCTGTGGAGGATTGGATCCTTTGGGTGCTGGGAAAAGGGGCTCACCCTATACCATCCACGTTTATCGGGAGACACAGTCCAGAGCAGCGCGGTTCCACAACCCTTCATATTGTACCTATCAGTGTGCACGACCTACCACACTACTCCGGGACCAGCAGCAGTGCAAGTAATTGTTCGTGTTGGGACACAGGACTGACTTTTCTTTCTTCTTTTTTTTGCAACTAAATTGTATTACTGTTTTCTTCAAAGGCATAATATTACATAGTATAAAGAGTATCATGGTTTAGTACCTTTTTAGACAAATAGGGGCACATTTATTAAGACCAGCATTTTAGACACTGGTTATAATAAGCCCTATAGCTGGCGGTGGATCTCTGAAATAATAAAGAGGCGCTGACCTCTACATAACTTCAGCGCATCCAGCGCTGATTCTAAATGTAAGACAGCTTACTTGCTGTCTTGCATTTAGACCATTTTCTATGCCTAAACCAGGCGTAGAAAATGATAAATGAGACAGGCTTGCCGGCCCATGCCCTTTCCAGTGCACGCCACGCCCACTATTTTAGACCTGGCGTGAGCGGGTAAGGTCGCAGATTCTGCTGCACCATGGCATGCAACATAATCTGCGCCAGATATACCCCACAAAAGTGGGGTATATCTGGTCATAAATGACCCCCTTATAATCCAATTTTTTATACAGTAGAGTAGTTGTTTCGTGGTAAACTTGCTTCCTGCCCTATATAAGGAGTTTCAGTTACCACCATATATGTAATCATTATTGTCATCTGGAGACATAGAATCATAGGAATAAAAATGAAGTTGTTTGGGGAGACCTGTGCAACAATTTCTTTTGTAACTTTATAGCAGAAAAATATTACTTTCCAGATTTTTTTTTATGGTAAAAGTTACATTTTTCTTCAAAAGTTATTGTTAGAAAAAATAATGGACCAAAAACGATTACAATAAATGCGTTTTTGGAGCATACCTACTATTAGATATTACAAGACAGTATTTGGTATCCCTGTAATCATAAAAAACCCTAAAGTATAGTTAAACATTATTTATGACTGATAAACAGCATAAATAAAAATTGTGCAATTCTTTCAACTTCATTTCAGTAATACTATTTATTTAATTTTCAGTCTGTGAAGAAACCAACAATACTATTTGGTAGCTTTTTAAGCACAAAAAACTTAATCTTACAACAGAACAGGTCTGTAGTGTAGTTGTGAATCGGCTGCCTGCCATACAAAAGGTGAAGGGTTCAATTCTCACAGGAGACCTGTAAAATAATTTATTTGGTAAGGGTCTCTGTGCCAGGAGAGGGCCCCTTACCCAGCTTAATTAGCATTCACTGAAGATAATATTAAAGAGGATATTAGAGACCCCAAGTTCCTGGCCTGGGCCTATGACTGCAGTACTGCCTTGATGGCAGCCCTAGACATGATAAAAATGTCAAATATTTTTTCTGTTGAACTGCCCTCATATGAATTATTCTGTTAGCTGATCCTGCCAAAATCATAGGGTGCAGCTGACATTAAACTAATGTTTATGGCCAATTATTTCCCTAGAGTTTATATTCTTCTCAGTAATTCAATCAAGTTACTAATATGGTATGAACCTTGAAGGGGTTGTCCTGCCATATGTATTGATGACTTGTCGTCAGTTCAGCTGTTTGGATAGACGACGGTGCTCCACGTGAGTGCTCCACTGCTCATTACACTATGCATCGTCTACTGTGGAGTGGTGGCGTAGTGTAATTACCAGTACTTGCTCTATTCAAGTAAATGGAGTGAGTACTTGTCACAAGACGACTTGCAGTGTAATGAAGAGAAGCAGCGCTCGCATGAAGCGCTGCTTCATCTTCAAACAGCTGATAGGTGGATTGCCGGATGTCAGACCCGCCAATCGGATATTGATTACCTTTCCTGAGGATAGGTCATCAATATAAGGTAAGATGTGAAAAATGACCCCCATTTAGTAGGCCACCAGGAACAACCACAGAAAATAACAGCAAGATTAGGATATGGTGGGATTAAATTAAATACTGTGAAGTTTAAGGGTGTTTCCAGCAAATACAAATTACTGGTACTATAAAATCAGCTGACAATGGTTGACGATGACCTCAATGGCTGAGGCAGGTCATTGCAGTGGACTGTGATTGTCTGACCAGTCATTTCTTGTGTGTTGAAAGGGACCAGAAAGCAGAGATCAGTGAGTAACTCAACCAGCATCTGAACAGGAGTGGCAGGGGATCAGTGAGGTGAATGGTGTTTTTTTTGTACACCATTGTGAACTGGTTTAAAAGTAGTTTTTATTTGCTGGACAACCCCTATACTCAACTTCTGAAATAGAACTTTTTGCATTCTCTTATTACTTTGCCGATTCCTTCTATTTTAAAAAGTCTGAACACGTTTAAGAAAGGGTAGCATTTATCTTTAGATAATACAGGGTTACTTGTTTCTGCCCCTCTGTATTGTATCTTGATCCAGAAATCTACTTGATTGATAGCAAGAGATACTGGCACATGACAGCTATAAACATATTTAAAATATGTGTGGGTGGCATGACCGCTATCTTGGCCTCATAAAGCTGGCACAGGCATAACACATTTGCACAATACAACCAATAAGCTGTACATACAGTAATTTAGATAGGTAGTCTGTTCTGTGCAAAATGTATAGTATAAAGGGGTTTTCTGAGATACAGATATTAATGATCTATCCTCAGCATAGGTCATCTATATCAGATTGGTTGGGGTCAACATAAGAAATACCGGTATGTTTGAATCTGTTTTTATAGTGCACATGGCACGTCAATTATTATATTGGATCACGTCACAAGGACATGTTCTGTCATATGGTTCAATTAGTTCACTGGATTGCTTAACTTGTATTATATGTGATACATTATTTTTACACTAAACAGCTATAAGGAAGGAAGGACCATTGCATTAGAACTGAATAAAGGTGTGAAAACTGTAATATAGATTGATTTGATCTAAACACCTAATAGATGCTGAAATTCCACTTCATATTGCTTGGACACTATACAGAGTGGAGGCTAAAGGCTCCATATACTGTGTAGTTTATGGCTCTCTTGTACTGCACTTGATGAATGGGAGCTGAGCTGCAGTACACTGGCATGGCCACTACACAGTTTATGGCACTGTCTGCTTCCAGCTCAGTACACTGTATAGTTTCCGGTACTGGTGGCTGCCCGAAACAGCTAATCAGTGGGTGTACCCTGAGTATAGATCTTCAATATCTAAGTCCCTAAAACCCCTTTTAAGTTCATTTAGACATCATCAGCATTACAGTATAAAGTAACATCAAGGAAAACTCTATTGCAATTTATGAAGGAATGTCATGAAATATTAAGTTCATATTGTATGTATATATATATTTCACACATCTCTTAGAAATACTCACTGTCATCTCTCGGGTTCAGTCTTTTTGATATGAACCAGTCAGAGGTACAATTTGTGGACACTGCCTTGACTCTCCCAAAGTACTGGTTTGCCATGAAGTCTTCTTCATCACCAACTATTGCATGTGTCAAATTACAGTAAACCCTGGTGATATTTTGACAATCAGGAAGCAGCAACCATTCTGTTTGCCCGTATCTACATAAATATGAGGAGAATGCTTAGAAACTCCAGCCAGGACCCAGTCTGCAGCAGGCATTGTCTCTATCCAGGAGACTTCAGAAAACTAAAATGTATTCAAATCGATAGAGTAAAAATCCTTTAACCAAGCATCAATAGGATCTAAGAGGTGTTATATTACGAAATATTTATGAATTATTGGACAAGTATAATACTGGAAGCACATATAAGGCTACTTTCACATCTGTGCTTTCCCTTTCTGCTATTGAGATCTGTCATAGGATCTTAATAGCGGGGGAAATACTTCCATTTTGTCCCTATTCATTGTCAATGGGAACAAAACTGAACTGAACTGAACTAAACGGAATGCACCAGAATTCATTCCGTTCCGTTTGGTTGCAAGCAGCGTTTTTCTGTCCGCGATGTGGTGCGGATCAAGCAGGATCCATCATGACACACAATGTAAGTCAATGGGGACTGATCCGATTTCTCTGACACAATAGAAAACGGATCCGTCCCCCATTGACTTTCAATGATTTTAGAGATGGATTCGTCATGGCTATTTTAAAGATATTACAACCGGATACATTCATAACGGATGCAGATGGTTGTATTATCATGACGGAAGCGTTTTTGCTGATCAGTGACGGTCCAAAATAAAATATTCATGTAAATTCTGTTATTAGGCTTTCTAAAAGGCTATTTCTGCTGTTTACTCTCAGGTCTTGAGAAGTTCTGTATTATTGGTGACAGGGGGTAGGGGGTAGCTATTGGGGGTGCAAAGGTAGTAGTCACACCTGGGCTTTGATGCCTAAGTTTGCACTCTGGCACATTCATGAGAAGACACCAGTATTATAAATAATACATACTAGAGGGGCTCTCTGCACATTTTGCACTGGGCCCCAGGAGCATCAAGTTACACCGCTGTATATTATTCTACAGTTCTGTGCTGGACGCAAGTGGTAGATTATCAGATTATTGGATGATGGTTTAAAGGTGGCTCGGGTAACAGTTACACCTGGACCCTGGACCTGATAAGGAGACACTAGTATTAGTGGAACATGGTGAGGGGCTGTTACACATTTCATATTATTGAATGCTGTTTTAAAGGATAATCTTAGAAGAAGATTTATTATGCAGAGAATTTTTTAAGTCAGGTTTACAGGGGTCTGAGTTACCATAATTTGTGTCAAATGTATCAAACTTACCAGGATGTTTGATATATTTGATGCATCTTTAATAGTGTTGAGCGCGAATATTCGAATTGCGAATTTTTTTCTCGAATATCGCAATTTCGAGATTTCGCGAATATTTAGAATATTGTTCTATATATTCGCGAAATAGAATATTCGTTTTTTTTCTTTTTTTTTTTTATTATATTTTTTTCTTTCCCACTTCCCTAAAGTTGTTCTTACCTGTCCTTTGGATTCCTGGCTTCCTGGCTGCTCCAGTCAGTGGCGCTTTCAACTTACTGCTATATTCCATATTAGCTAAATTACAATCTAATCTATATGTGTATTTTACGAAATTTCGCAATAGTCGCAATTGCGATGCGAGTAATATAACACGAAATATTCGCATGAAGATTTCAACTTAGCACTGCTATACTCCATATTCTAGCCTAATATGGAATATAGCTGTGCTAAGTTAGCACTGCTATATTCCATATTAGGCTAGAATATGGAGTATAGCTGTGCTAAGTTGAAATCTTCATGCGAATATTTCGTGTTATATTAGTCGCATCGCAATTTAATATAACGCATCGAGTAATATAACAAGAAATATTCGCATGAAGATTTCAACTTAGCACTGCTATACTCCATATTCTAGCCTAATATGGAATATAGCTGTGCTAAGTTAGCACTGCTATATTCCATATTAGGCTAGAATATGGAGTATAGCTGTGCTAAGTTGAAATCTTCATGCGAATATTTCGTGTTATATTAGTCGCATCGCAATTTAATATAACGCATCGAGTAATATAACACGAAATATTCGCATGAAGATTTCAACTTAGCACTGCTATACTCCATATTCTAGCCTAATATGGAATATAGCTGTGCTAAGTTAGCACTGCTATATTCCATATTAGGCTAGAATATGGAGTGTAGCTGTGCTAAGTTGAAATCTTCATGCGAATATTTCGTGTTATATTAGTCGCATCGCAATTTCGACTTTTTCAAATGTTCTTAATATTGCTCTAACTTCGTCTTTTAGAAATTTCGTAATATTGCTCTAACTTCGTCTCTTAGAATATTACGAATATTCTAAAAGACGAAGTTAGAGCAATATTACGAAATTTCGTAAAATACACATATAGATTGTAATTTAGCTAATATAGTGCTATAATCCCTTTTTTTTCCTGTAATTTTTTTTGCCTCTTCTGAACTTAAGTTTTGTAAAATATGTACACTATTAAAAATTATTACTATAGCAGTATATTAGCTTAAATACAATCTATGTGTATTTTACGAAATTTCGTAATATTGCTCTAACTTCATCTTTTAGAATATTACGAATATTCTAAAAGACGAAGTTAGAGCAATATTAAGAACATTTGCAAAAGTCGAAATTGCGATGCGAGTAATATAACACGAAATAGTCGCATGAAGATTTCAATTTAGCACAGCTATATTCCATATTCTAGCCTAATATGGAATATAGCAGTGCTAACTTAACACAGCTATATTCCATATTAGGCTAGAATATGGAATATAGCAGTGCTAAGTTTAAATCTTCATGCGACTATTTCGTGTTATATTACTCGCATCGCAATTTCGACTTTTGCAAATGTTCTTAATATTGCTCTAACTTCGTCTTTTAGAATATTCGTAATATTCTAAGAGACGAAGTTAGAGCAATATTACGAAATTTCGTAATATACACATATTAGCCTAGCCATAGTCATTAGCATAGGAACGTTGCCTTATACTATCAAGATAAATTTTCGCAATATGCGAAAAATAATTTCGCGATAATTGGAATAATTGCGAATATTCGATTTCGACGAATATAACACGAATATTCATGCGAATATTCGCGAAATATCGCGAAACCGAATATGGCACCTCCCGCTCATCACTAATCTTTAAGTCTAACACTTCTGTCTTGAGATGTTACTCCACTTTCTATGCCACCTCTTTATTGGAGTCAGATTGTAACTGTGATTTTTTTTAAAAGTCAGAGTTAATAAATCTGGCATAAGCTTAACAGGCTAACCATGTCCACTCTCCCACCCACTTTTTAAAACTATGGTTAGCGGTATAAAAATGCAAAATGGTGCAACATTTTTACTAACTAAGATCAAAAATCCCCACAGCCCTATTTTGTGACTTTTTAAAGTCAGAATTGTGGAGTGAGGACATGATGAATTTCCCCCTTGGTATTTAAAAAATAATCGAATGTGCACATTTTTAAGTAGTACTATAAATGTTTATTCTTGCAAGAAAACGTTTAATTGATATGCTTATTTTATGTAATTAAATCTTGGTATTTTTTTGTTTTGTTCTATAGTCATATTTCCTTGTCCACAAGCAATAACAGTGAGAATCAGGGCTTGTTCACACGGCCGTTGTGCGGCTGTTCCGTGCATTGGGGACCGCAATTTGCAGGCCTCAATTCACAGGCAACATCCGTGCTGCGGCCGGGACGGATCCAGACCCATTCAACTAAAACATGTTTTATTTTTTTTTGCGGTGCGGATGCACGCCCAGAAACACCACGGAAGCACTCGGGCCTGTGCCTGTGTATTGCGGACCCACCGTATGCAAGCCGCAATACCGCCACGGGCACACAACGGCCATGTGCAAGAGGCCTTAAGCAGATAACTTGAACATGAATGGTCATAACAGAAAGGTTATGAGCTCAAAATAAATTAGAATATCAATTTATCACTCCCAGAAATGTAACCCTCAAAAAAGTTGCATATTTTTGCACAAAACACAATAATATGCAACTTTTTGTGATTTTACATTGCTCACTGCACTTCTGGCATAAATACACAAATGAAGATGCACAAAATGTATCAAACATCAGGGAAAGTTTGATAAATTTGGCAGATATTACCTCAACATATACTCATATGGATTAGAGTACATACAGGTGAAACTCGAAAAATTTGAATATCGTGCAAAGTTAATTTATTTCAGTAATGCAACTTAAAAGGTGAAACTTACATATGAGATAGACTGATTACATGCAAAGCGAGATATTTCAAGCCTTTATTTGTTATAATTTGGATGATTATGGCTTATAGCTTATGAAACCCCAAAGTCACAATCTCAGGTACCCTTTGCTCAGGGGGTATGGATTAATTAGCTGACTAGAGTTTAAGCTGCATTAAAGGGGTTGTCCGGGATTGAGGACATTGCTCTAATAGTACAAGTGTGGCATACACATTACATCCAAGAATATAGTACCTTTGGCACAGATTTCTGTGGCCCCGTTTTTATCTTTGAAATTCATGGCCGGAAGTTACTGGTTTCTTCTCCTCATTGACGTACCGGGTCCCTTGCAGGCAAGCAAAGCTTTCTCTTCCGCTGCTCAGTGAGCCCGGTGACGTCACTGGCAGCAAATGAATGGAGGTGAATATTGATGAGGGGCGGAGTTACAGTGGCTGGCCGACATCCTGCTAAGCCCCGCCCCTTGGCAACCCACTAAGCCCCGCCCCTCCAATCCGGTGAGCTTCAGAATGAATAGAGGTGAATATTGATGAGGGGGCGGAGTTACAGCGGAGCAGAGAGACAGCTGTACCCACCTGATGCTGCGCTGCCCCAGGACCCAGAGGGCAGTGCAGCCGGAAGTCAGGTAAAGATAAACAGATATATAAACAATGAGTGGGGGACCTTTGGAGCCCCATAGAAGTGGCGAAAATAGATGAAAATATATGGAGGCCTTTATTTAGATGTACATTGTCAGTAAACGTGTTTTTTTTTTAAATATTTGGTCCCGGACAACCCCTTTAATGCAATTCTTTTTAATTTGCATTACTGAAATAAATGGACTTTTGGACGATATTCTAATTTTTCGAGTTTCACCTGTATAGATATGATATAGAGATCTGTTAATCTGTGAAAATGTGCCATTTTTACGTTTTACCAATTTCCTATTATGTTATTGTAGTTTTACCATGTAAGATCTTGGAAGATAAAAAAGAGATTTAGGCCTCTTTCACACTACCGTTTTTTTTTCTGTTTATGAGCTGTTTTTTGCGTTCCGTATACGTCCGTATACCCAACCATTAATTTCAATGGTTCCGCTAAAAAAAAAACGGAATGTACTCTGTATGCATTCCGTTTCCGTAATTCCGTTTTTCCATTCCGTTCAAAGATAGAACATGTGCTATTATTGCCCGCAAATCACATTCCGTGGCTCTATTCAAGTCAATGAGTCTGCAAACAAAATGGAACACATACGGAAATGCATCCGTCTGTCTTCCGTATCCGTTCCGTTTTTGCGGAACCATCTATTGAAAATTTTATGCCCAGCCCAATTTTTTCTATGTAATTACTGTATACTGTATAATCCATACGGAAAAACAGAACAGAAAACGAAAACAAAAACGGAACAACGAATCCGTGAAAAATGGACCGCAAAACACTGAAAAAGCCATACAGTTGTGTGAAAGAGGCCTTAGCCAAGTGCTAACAAGGCAAGTTTCAGATTTGTTCACCTAAAAAATGATGGCCTGTGTACACCAGTTTTTGTTGTGAACAGTGTTACTGAAATTATGCCAAATTTGACGTTTTAGCACCAAAACTTGCGACTTTTCTTGATCATCACTAAATTAGAAAAGTGACAAGTAAAGTGGAAGTGGCCTCCAAAGAGATACTTGAAATTTTACATCTGCTGAGATCCAAAATAAATTTAAAGGGAGTGTGTCAGCAGTTTTGTTTCATGCAATAGGCTAGGACACGGGACAGGAAGTAATACAGTCCTGATCAAAAGTTTAAGACCACTTGAAAAATGGTAAAAAATCTTATTTTACATTGTTGGATCCTAACAAGGTTCCAAGTAGAGCTTCAACATGCAACAAGAAGAAATGAGAGTGAGACAAAACATTTTTTGAGCATTCAATTAATTGAAAATAACGATTAAACTGAAACAGGCTGTTTTTCAGCTGATCAAAAGTTTAGGACCACATGCCTTTAAAAGGCCAAATCTGTGCAAAGATGTGGATTCATTGTCATTTTCTGTCAGGTAGTCACACGTTGTGATGGCAAAGGCAAAAAAACTCCCTTTTTGAACGTGGTCGGGTTGTTGAACTGCATAAGCAGGGTCTCTCACAGCGCGCCATCGCTGCTGAGGTGGGACGCAGTAAGACAGTCATTTGGAATTTCTTAAATGATCCTGAGGGTTATGGAACAAAAAAGTCAAGTGGAAGACCCAAAATAATTTCGCCAGCACTGAGCCGGAGGATCCAATTGGCTGTCCGTCAAGACACTGGACGATCCTCGACCCAAATTAAGGCCCTTACTGGTGCTGACTGCAGCCCCATAACCATCGGACGGCATCTGAGACTGAAGGGCTTCGAAAACAAAAAACTTCTTCAAAGACCTGGTCTCCTTGAACACCACAGAACTGCTTGTTTGGACTTTGCAAGAGAGCACCAAACATGGGACATTCAAGGGTGGAAGAAAGTTTTATTCTCTGATGAGAAAAAATGTAACCTTGATGGTCCTGATGGCTTCCAACATTACTGGCATGACAAGCAGATCCCACCTGAGATGTTTTCTACGCGCCACAGTGGAGGGGGCGCCATAATGGTCTGGGGTGCTTTTTCCTTCAGTGGAACAATGGAGGTTCAGGAAGTGCAGGGTCGTCAAACGGCCGCTGGCTATGTCCAGATGTTGCAGAGAGCCTTCCTCATGACTGAGGGCCCTCGTCTGTGTGGTAACGACTGGGTTTTTCAACAGGACAATGCTACATACAGTACACAATGCCCGCAGAACAAGGGACTTCTGTCAGGAGAATAACATCACTCTTTTGGCCCATCCTGCGTGTTCCCCTGATCTAAATCCAATTGAGAACCTTTGGGGATGGATGGCAAGGGAAGTTTACAAAAATGGATAACAGTTCCAGACAGTAGATGGCGTTTGTGTGGCCGTCTTCACCACTTGGAGAAATCTTCCCACTCACCTCATGCAAACGCTTGCATCAAGCATGCCGAAACAAATTTTTGAAGTGATCAACAAGAACGGCGGAGCTACTCATTACTGAGTTCGTGTTTGGAAGTTGGATTTCTGTTTTGGGGGGGTTTAGTTTTTTTTTGGAGGTGTGGTCCTAAACTTTTGATCAGATGAAAAACAGCCTGTTTCAGTTTATTCATTGTTTTCATTAAATTGAATGCTCAAAAAATGTTTTGTCTCACTCCCATTTCTTCTTGTTGCATGTTGAAGCTCTACTTGGAACCTTGTTAAGATCCAGCCATGCTAAATATGATTTTTTGCCATTTTTCAAGTGGTCTTAAACTTTTGATCAGGACTGTACATACCTTTGTCCTTGCGTTTAATCACCGTAGTGCTGAGCAATTTACTTTTAATCTTGTGAGCGCCACTCCCGAAATAGCACCGACGGTGGGCATGCAGGTTAAAGTGCTTCAGGCTCAGTGTTTGAACTGCTCAAACTACACAGTCCCTTCCCTCCCTGCTGTGAGTGATGGCTGTGTCCAACCCAAAAATTGCTACAGCCTTCACTCACAGTAGTAGGGGGCTCAAACACTGAGCCTGAAGCACTCTACGGGCTCATGCACATGACCGTATGCCCTCCGAGACATACGGTCCACAAGCAGGTAGGTTACTATGATGCTGTGCGCATCGGGCGACCCGCGGGGCTATTGTCCCGCACTCATAATATCATATCACAGAAGGCTGTGGCGATCGCAGTCAGTGCCTTCTCAAACAGCTGATAGGCAGGGGTCCCATGTGTCTGACCCCCACCGATCAGGTACTGATGACCAATCCATAAAATAGATCATCAGTATTAAAGTCTTGGAAACCCTTTTAAATCTCACAGGAACCACTCCTGGAAGTGCTGTGATAGCAGGCTTAGGGCTCATGCGCATGATGTATGCCGCTCCAGGACATATGGCCCGCTCGTGGACCACATGTCTCGGAGGGCATACGGTCCTGTGCGTGAGCCCTAAGCCTGCCATCACAGCACTTCCAGGAGCGGTTCCTGTGAGATTTAAAAGGGTTTCCAATACTTTAATACTGATGACCTTTTTTATGGATTGGTAATCAGTACCTGATAGGCAGGGGTCCCATGTGTCGGACCCCTACCGATCAGCTGTTTGAGAAGGCACCGACTGCGATCGCCGCGGCCTTCTGTTTACTAACCAAGCACAGCGCCATACCTTGTATAGTCTGTACTTGGTATCGCAGCTCAGCCTCATTCACTTCTATAGAGCTGAGCGTCTAGGCCATGTAACCAATGAATTTGTCATCAAATGGCCTAGGAAAAGCTGGAGAAGGGTGCAGCGCTACTGCAAGCGTCACTGCCTTCTCAAACAGCTCATTGATGGGGGTCCCGGGTGTTGGACCCCCACTGATCAGATACTGGTGACCTATCCAGAGGATAGGTCATCAGTATCAAAGTCTCAGAAACCCGTTTAAAGTTCACTTTCTCAACGATATGGTGATTGAAAGCAGGGACAGAGGTATCTATAACCTCCTGTCACCTACCTCTAGCTATGTTGGTTAGCCAACTCATTTAAGTTAACAAATATTAACTTACCGTTTGTATTGGACATTGAATGATATATCTGGTACTAAATCATATTTGCTCCAGTGCAATATGTATTCAAAATTTCTTGCAGTAAAGGTCACATTGTATTTAGAGATGTTCAGGCAGCTGTGACAAACATGCACTGGAATAAAAATATTAATAATAATAAAATTAAAATAATATAAACCACTAATAGACAATTTTGGCATTAAGGGCTCTGTATTTTTTTTGTCTTATCACATTCTGAAGCCGTTTTGTGAGCCAAACACAGGATTGGAGAAAAAACAGAGAAGAAGTATCAGGCTTTCTTTTATACCTTTACTTTCTTTTTAAATCCACTTCTGTTTTTTGCTCAAGAAACTGCAAAAAATATATGTTTTACCAACCTTACATAAGTATTCTCATCTAGAAGTGGTGCTTATATAGGAAAGGAGCAGATACAAGATGTGTAGCCTCACAGAGTGCCTACAACTTCGTAATTCAAAACGGTAGGGGCTCTTTGTGCCATCATATTCTATAGCATATGACTTCGCCACGTGCACAAGGTGTGTTTAAGTGCCGTGTGAAATATGAAAATAATGCAAAATCTCAAAGAGTTTTTGGAAAACCTCATAATTTTGACATAATTTTATAATGATCATGTTGAAAACCTATTATTCAACCCACATTCATACACAAGTTAACAGTCAATCAAACACAACATTTATTAGATAGCCTAAAGATTAACCTACTACTACATTTAAAAAAATACATACAAATGTTAATTTTCAGATCATTTTTTTTAACATAAAATTAATTGACTAAATCAAATAAAAATATTGCAGTGTATCAGTTTGCAGATTATTACAAAGCCATTTATCAAGTGTGGTGAGTCCATTAAACCCCAAATGAGAGCCATTATCTGTGAATTGAAAAAACATGAATTTTCTGCTGCCTACCAAAATTCAACTGCCTCGAACCATCAATATTTCCTGTTTCCCATGAAACAAATAGCTACACCCGTGCATGTCACCGTACAACTAATCCCTGTGTGAGTGTGCTGTCCAATCAGGACACAGCGCTCCAAACGGACACAGCGCTACACACAAGTTTCCCTGCAGCCTGACTGACCATAGATACCTCTGAGGCCACAGTTCCCCCGCCGCCGTCCGATCCTGCCACAGCTCCCCTGCCGCCGTCCGCTCCTGCCACAGTTCCCCCGCCACCGTCTGCTCCTCTCTCGGCTCAGGAGATGCAGAGCGCGCAGAAACCCCCCCTCATCCTTTTCAGGATTGCAGAGCGGCAGCGGGCAGAGTGTTAGCTGTAATGTCCAGCTAACACTCTGCTTAAAACGGCCGACATCGGTGCTGGCACCCATGTCAGCCGTTTAACCCCTTCCATGCCATGGTGCATGGACCGCTGCATGGAGGGGCTAACCATCAGGCCACTGCTCTGCCTGGGCAGCGGCCAGATACTTGAAGGGTTAATGCCCCCCTGCACACACACCCCCACCTTTAAGATGCCAAGATGCAGAGCGCGCAGCACCCCCCCCCCCCCTTTCAGGATGGCAGAGCTGCAGCTAACACTCTGCTTGAAATGCTGGCACCGATGTCTGATGTTTAACCCCTTCCATGCAGTGGTCCTTAGGGACTGCTGTATGGAGGGGCTAACCATTGGGCGGCTGCTCTGCATGCTTGAAGGGTAAACTGAGGGAGGGAGCTCCCTCCCCCGTTGGGACGCTACGCAGTGGCATCGTCCCGATGGTTACCATGGCAACCTGCTGCCTTTACAGGCATCTGGATTGCTGTGGTATATCTAAGTCTGATCAAGCTCCTGCTAAAGGCAGGAGCCTGATCAGGTTTAGGTCTCTTGCACACGACTGTATGGCTTTTTCAGTATTTTGCGGAGGGCAAAATTGCAATTCCATCATAGTTTTTCTTTTTCTTTTTTTATGGTGTTCACCATGCGGTAAAAGTAACATGATCCTTTTAAAGATCAGGTCCTTACGGACGCGACAATACTAAGCATTTTTAGTGTTTTTTAGGCTCAGTGTTTGAACTGCTCAAACTGCACAAACTTCCCTTCCTGCTGTGAGTGATAACTGTGTCCAACCCAAAAATTGCTACAGCCTTCACTCACAGTAGTAGGGGGCTCAAACACTGAGCCTGAAGCACTCTAAGGGCTCATGCACACGACCATATGTCCTCTGAGACATACGGTCCGCGAGCGGGCCATATGTCCTGGAGCGGCAAACATTGTGCGCACGGGAGCGCACAGCATCATAGGTTACTATGATGCTGTGCACATCGGGCCGCCCACGGGGCTATTGTCCCGCACTCATAATATCATACAAGTGCGGGACAATAGTCCCGCCGGCGGCCCGATGTGCACAGCATCATAGTAACCTATGATGCTGCGCGCTCCTGTCCGCACGATGTACAGTACAGACCAAAAGTTTGGACACACCTTCTCATTCAAAGAGTTTTCTTTATTTTCATGACTATGAAGGCATCAAAACTATGAATTAACACATGTGGAATTATATACATAACAAACAAGTGTGAAACAACTGAAAATATGTCATATTCTAGGTTCTTCAAAGTAGCCACCTTTTGCTTTGATTACTGCTTTGCACACTCTTGGCATTCTCTTGATGAGCTTCAAGAGGTAGTCACCTGAAATGGTCTTCCAACAGTCTTGAAGGAGTTCCCAGAGATGCTTAGCACTTGTTGGCCCTTTTGCCTTCACTCTGCGGTCCAGCTCACCCCAAACCATCTCGATTGGGTTCAGGTCCGGTGACTGTGGAGGCCAGGTCATCTGGCGCAGCACCCCATCACTCTCCTTCATGGTCAAATAGCCCTTACTTTCAAAGTTTTCCCAATTTTTCGGCTGACTGACTGACCTTCATTTCTTAAAGTAATGATGGCCACTCGTTTTTCTTTACTTAGCTGCTTTTTTCTTGCCATAATACAAATTCTAACAGTCTATTCAGTAGGACTATCAGCTGTGTATCCACCTGACTTCTCCTCAACGCCACTGATGGTCCCAACCCCATTTATAAGGCAAGAAATCCCACTTATTAAACCTGACAGGGCACACCTGTGAAGTGAAAACCATTTCAGGGGACTACCTCTTGAAGCTCATCAAGAGAATGCCAAGAGTGTGCAAAGCAGTAATCAAAGCAAAAGGTGGCTACTTTGAAGAACCTAGAATATGACATATTTTCAGTTGTTTCACACTTGTTTGTTATGTATATAATTCCACAAGTGTTAATTCATAGTTTTGATGCCTTCAGTGGGAATCTACAATTTCCATAGTCATGAAAATAAAGAAAACTCTTTGAATGAGAAGGTGTGTCCAAACTTTTGGTCTGTACTGTATGCCGCTCCGGGACATATTGCAATTTGGAAAAATTGCAGTGGGCAAAATTGCAATTCCATCATAGTTTTTCTTTTTTTTTTTGGTGTTCTCCATGCGGTAAAAGTAACATGATCATTTTATAGATCAGGTCCTTACGGATGCGGCAATACCAAACATGTTTAGTGTTTTTTTTATTTTTTACATTTTTAACCAATTATGTGTGGATATAGGAAGGGTTTTTTTAAATTTATTTTTTAACCGGTGAGTATGCTGGCCACGCAAGAACTGGGATGTTTTCAGCTTCCAGGAATTGTGTACAGATCCTTGCAATACGGGGCCGCGCATTATCATGCTGCAACATGAGGTGATGGTCGAGGATGAATGGCACAACAATGGGCCTCAGGATCTCGCCACGGTATCTCTGTGCAATCAAAATGCCATCAATAAAATGCACCTGTGTTAGTTGTCCATAACATACGTCTGCCCATACCAAAACCCCACCGCCACCATGGGCCACTCGATGCACAACGTTGACGTCAGCAAACCGCTCACCCACACAATGCCACACATGCTGTCTGCCATCTGCCCTGAGCAGTAAAAACCGTGACTCATCCGTGAACAGAACGCCTCTCCAATGTGCCAGAAGCCATCGAATGTGAGCATTTGCCCACTCAAGTCGGTTACGACGACGATCTGCAGTCAGGTCCAGACCCCGATGAGGATGACGAGCATGGAGATGAGCTTCCCTGAGACGGTTTCTGACAGTTTGTGCAGAAATTCTTTGGTTATGCAAACCGATTGTTGCTGCAGCTGTCCGGGTGGCTGGTCTCAGACGATCATGGAGGTGAACATGCTGGATGTGGAGGTCCTGGGCTGGTGTGGTTACATGTGATCTGTAGTTGTGAGTAGTGATGAGCAGCAGGGGAAATATTTAAATTCGCAATATTTCACGAATATTTTGTAGAATATAGTGCTATATATTCGTTTTTAGAATATTAGTAATTTTTTTTCCATCTGAAGTCATGCTTCCTCCCTGCTTAAGTTGCTTGTGGGCCAATGACTCATTGGCCCACAAGCAAGAAGCAGGGAGGAAACATGACTTCAAATGGAAAAAAATGACGAATATTCAAAAAAATGAATATATAGCACTATATTCAAAATATTCGCGAATTCTCGAAGTTGTGATATTCGAGATAAAAATTCGCTTTTCGAATATTCTTGCTCAAGACTAGTTGTGAGGCTGGTTGGATGTACTGCCAAATTCTCTGAAACGCATTTGGAGACGGCTTATGGTAGAGAAATGAACATTCATTGCATAAGCAACAGCTCTGTTAGACATTCCTGCAGTCAGCATGCCAATTGCATGCTCCCTCAAACGTTGTGACATCTGTGGCATTGTGCTGTGTGATCAAACTGCACATTTCAGAGTGGTCTTTTATTGTGGGCAGTCTAAGGCAGCGGTCCCCAACCACCGGGCCGCGGCCTAGGACCGGGCCGCGGCCTAGGACCGGGCCGTGGAAGATTGTTAGCCGGGCCGCGGCGATCAGGGCAGTCTTTAACTCTGTACTAATGAAGCGCTTCCATTATGGAAGCGCTTCATTAGTACAGAAGGACCAGGGAGCGGTGAAGGATCTGTACTCACCACTTCCTGGTCCTCGGCTCGGCTATCGGCTGTGCATGGCTGCGCACAGCGTGAGGTCTTTCTGTGACCTCACGCTGTGCGCCGCTATACACAGCCAGCCGACAGCAGAATGAAGAATGAAGAGGATCGCGATGGTGACCAGGAGCAGGAGAGGTAAGTGTTTTTTTTATTTTATTTTATTTGCACTGGGGGCTAATGGCTGACCTAGGGGACATGGGGCTGACATGAGGGGCTAATGGGGGGCTTATGGCTGACATGAGGGGAAAATGGGGGGCTTATGGCTGACATGAGGGGCTAATGGGGGGCTTATGGCTGACATGAGGGGCTAATGGGGGGCTTATGGCTGACATGAGGGGCTAATGGCTGACATGAGGGGCTAATGGGGGGCTTATGGCTGACATGAGGGACTAATGGGGGGCTTATGGCTGACATGAGGGGCTAATGAGGGCTTATGGCTGACATGAAGGGCTAATGGGGGGCTTATGGCTGACATGAAGGGCTAATGGGGGCTTATGGCTGACATGAGGGGCTAATGGGGGGCTTATGGCTGACATGAGGGGCTAATGGGGGGCTTATGGCTGATATGAGGGGCTAATGGGGGGCTTATGGCTGACATGAAAGGCTAATGGGGGGCTTATGGCTGACATGAGGGGCTAATGGGGGGCTTATGGCTGACATGAGGGGCTAATGGGGGGCTTATGGCTGACATGAGGGGCTAATGGGGGGCTTATGGCTGACATGAGGGGCTAATGGGGGGCTTATGGCTGACATGAGGGGCTAATGGGGGGCTTATGGCTGACATCAGGGGCTAATGGGGGGCTTATGGCTGACATGAGGGGCTAATGGGGGGCTTATGGCTGACATGAAGGGCTAATGGGGGGCTTATGGCTGACATGAGGGGCTAATGGGGGCTTATGGCTGACATGAGGGGCTAATGGGGGGCTTATGGCTGACATGAGGGGCTAATGGCTGACATGAGGGGCTAATGGGGGGCTTATGGCTGACATTGGGGGGGTTTATGGCTGACATTTGGGGGGTTTATGGCTGACATTGGGGGGGGGGTTTATGGCTGACATTGGGGGCTGATAGATGGCTAAAGGTTTGGGGGTTGATCTGAGCCATTGGGGGTCTAATCTGAGGTCTGATTAACATTGGGGGTCTGATTGCTGGTCTGACCTGAGATGTAATGAAAAATATTTTTTTCTTATTGTTCTCCTCTAAAACTAGGTGCATCTTATAGGGCGAAAAATACGGTACAGTGCAGCAGAGACCAGTGCAGCAGAGACCAGTGCAGCAGAGATCATAGTCAGTTTATATAGTCATTATATAGTGTTATATATTTTAATATGCACCTTGTGATTTGTTATGCGTGTGAATAAGTCAGCCCCGCCCACCCCCTAAGCCCCGCCCCCTTATAACATGGCTATAAGGGAAAATAATAGCATTCTTAATACCGAATGCATAGTACAATAGGGCTGGAGGGGTTAAAAAAAAAAAAAATTATATAACTCACCTTAATCCACTTGATCGCGCAGCCCGGCTTCTCTTCTGATCTCTTCTTTGCTGTGCACAGGAAAATGACCTTTGATGACGTCACTGCGCTCATCACATGGTCCGTCACACGGTCCATCACAATGGTACAAGATCATGTGATGGACCATGTGATGAGCGCAGTGACGTCATCAAAGGTCCTATTCCTCAAAGAAGAAGACAGAAGAGAAGCCGGGCTGCGCGATCAAGTGGATTAAGGTGAGTTAAATTATTTTTTATTTTTTTAACCCCTCCAGCCCTATTGTACTATGCATTCTGTATTAAAAATGCTATTATTTTCCCTTATAACCATGTTATAAGGGAAAATAACAAAATCTACACAACACCTAACCCAAACCCGAACTTCTGTGAAGAAGTCAGGGTTCGGGTTTGGGTACCAAACATGCCGATTTTTCTCACGCGCGTGCAAAACGCATTACAATGTTTTGCACCCGCGCAGAAAAAACGCAAACATGGAACGCAATCGCAGTGAAAACTGACTTGTTTTAGTGTCAAAATCGCACCATTTTCCCTGAACGCATCTGGCCCTAATCCGCAACGCCCGTGTGAAAGGGGCCTAACTGTTCTGCTGAAGTTCTGGCTGTGGGAAAAGTACTTAATTGTTTTGCTGGAGCTGAGCTTGGGCAGAAGTGAATAGGGGAGGGCTGCTTTAGATGCTGATACCTCTGGAACTGTAGCAGCTGGAAGCATGGAACTAGCATACAAGCAGGACCGTCTTTAACAAGGGGCAAAAGTGGCAGCTGCCCCGGGCCCAGTTGCTCCTGGGGGACACAAGGCAGCTGCCTCTGGAGCCCTGCTAGCCACTGCCCCAAATGTGTCAGGCTGTCAGCTACACAGGGGGTGCTGCCATGCCATGCCTGCCAGCACTCCAGGCAGCGTACTGTGAGAGCTGTGATTCTCTAGGACCTTAGATGACATCATCACCATGTGACCAGTAACCTAGCAATATTACTGGTCACATGGCTATGAGGTCATCAAGGTCCTACCAGGAGTGTTGCAGGAGAAGTTTGCCTTAACTGTGGAGCTTTTTTTGTGAAGATTACATCAGAAAAAGGTGACAGGGGCTGTTATGCTAATATACTGTAAACTACTGTATAGTGGGGTGCTCTATAGTGTGGGGGCCTGTATACTGTGGGGGGCTGTATACTGTGGGGGCCTGTATACTGTGGGGGCCTGTATAGTGTGGGGGGCTGTATACTGTATACTGTGGGTGCTGTATATTGTGGAGTGCTATACTGTTGTACTGTATAGTGTGGGGGGCTGTATACTGTATACTGTGGGTGCTGTATATTGTGGAGTGCGATACTGCTGTACTGTATAGTGTGGGGGGCTGTATACTGTGGGTGCTGTATATTGTGGAGTGCTATACTGCTGTACTATATACTGTAGGGGGCTGTATACTGTGGGTGCTGTATATTGTGAAGTGCTATACTGCTGTACTGTATAGTGTGGGGGGCTGTATAGTGTGGGGTGCTGTATCGTGTATAGTTTGGGGTGCTGTATACGGTGAGGTGCTATACTGCTCTACTGTATACTGTGAGGTGTTGTATACTGTGGGGTGCTGTATACTGTGGGCTGCTATACTGCTCTACTATATACTGTGGGGTACTGTATAGTGTGGGGTGCTATACTGCATACTGTGTGGTGCTGTATACTATAGGGTGCTATACTGCATACTGTGGGTTACTGTATACTATAGGGTGCTATACTGCATACTGTGGGGTGCTGGGGTGCACTGTAATGCTAGGGTGAGCCAAGCCCTGGTCTCCTACTGCAGAGCGGTGCCCACTTCCAGCCTGAGCCCAGCTGCCCAGAGCACTGATCCTGAGCCGCTGGAGTCTTCAGAACTGGAGGTATTTACAGTCATTCACTGTACTCTACCAGATGTGTGGATTTTTTGTGTGTGTGTTGTGGTGGAGGGCTTGATTGCCTGCTAAGGTGTGGGAAGGCGGGATCCAGGGGGCCCAAGTAAATTTTTACCCAGGGTCCAATCAATATTAAAGACGGCCCTGCATACAAGACCAAAATGACAGTATTAGTCCGAGCTAAACAGGAGATATGACTGTTAGAAATCGAGTCAGGAATAATCATGGGTAAAAGCTGCTTTTACTTTCACTTTCAGCTGTATTCACTGAATCCCCATTTCTAACAGTGATTTGTTCCCATGTCCTAAAGATATTGCTGTGGAATGCCAGCTCTCAAACAATACAAAGCCCATATCTCTAGCTGCTACCAAACCACAGATATGAGCAGCTAAAGCAGCTACCCCCCTCCCTGTCAGTCTGGAGGATGAGGGGGAGCAGTTGCAAAGCTGACAGGCTGCAGCAGGAAAGGAAGGAAAAATATAAAAAATATATAGAAATGTGGCATTATCATAATAAAACTATGTTAACGCCATAAATAACGCTATATGAACGCCATAAATTCCACAAAATGTTGTTTTTTATCTTTTTCCCCAAAAATAAAATAAATAAAAGTTATGTACTACACTCTATATACCCCAAAATAGTTCCTAAAAAAAAACTACAACTATTCCTGCAAAATAAAAAAAAATGTAGAAGAAAAGATTTAAAAGTTATCAGTGCTAGAACACAAGGGGGAAATATTATTGGTCCTTAAGGCTAAAATTAATTGTGTCACTAAGGGGTTAAATGAAATTGTGTCACCTGTAAAAATCTACAATTAAAAAAGTGACATTTTTGGGAGTGTTTTTCCAATTTTAACGTGACTGTTAGGCGATAGTGTTGATCGAGATGCTTGGCCGAACACTAGTTCGGCTCGAGCATCTCTATGCTCGGCACATGGCGGTATTCGGCCGAATACCGCATGTGCTTGAGCGCAATGCTCGAGTCTCCTCCCCGCCCGTTTGTTGGCTGCTACGCAGCCAATAAACGTGCAGGTAAGTACTGCCCTTCACTGTAATACTGTAGCCATGCTGGTTACTGGCATTACAGTGATTGGCTGGCCGGAATGCGTCATCGGGTGCTATATAGCACCCGATGACACGTGTTCGGCTCAGTGTTAGTCAGGGAGAGCTGTGCTGAAGAAGGGAAAGATAGGGGAGTGAATTTTTTTAAATTTAAGTTGAAAAACTTGTCAGAGACCCAAAAGTCCTTTTAAGGACTATTGTTGTGTGTGGCAGCAGCAATATATATTTTTAGCGCAACCTGCGCTAAGTTGATAAAACTTTACAGACCCAAAAGTACTGTTAAGGACTATTGTGTGTGGCAGCAATATCTATTTTTAGCGCATACTGCGCTAAATGGCGTGCAATAGTTAGGCCGCTGCAGACAGCGACATTATCTGCGCTACATCTCCTGTGTAACATGTGCGCATCCCAAAAATATCTGTGACATCCAGTGTACTTTTTCCGTAGACAATGTCCGCTGCGGACAGTGACATTAGCTGCGCTACATCTCCTGTGTAACGTGTGCACATCCAAAAAATATCTGACATCCAGTGTACTTTTTCCGTAGACTGTGCCCGCTGCGGACAGTGACATTACCTGGGGTAGATCTCCTGTGTATTGTTTCCACATCCCAAATACCTGTGATATTCCCTGTAATTTTTTATTAGCCGCTGGCGACAGCATTGAACTTATCTGCAGTATATCTCCTGTGTGATGTTTCCACATCCCAAATACCTGTCACATTCCCTGTAATTTTTTATTGGCCGCTGGTGACATCAGTGACATTATCTGCGGTATTTCTCCTGTGTAATGTTTTCACATCCCAAATACCTGTGACATTCCCTGTAATTTTATTTTAGCTGCTACTGACATCAGCGACATTATCTGCAGTATTTCTCCTGTGTGACGTTTCCACTTCCCAAATACCTATTTTAATTTTTTTGCGCATACACTTACAAGTCCTACGCTACTGTACGTGTGACATACTTTCAAGCATATATAACATTTAATATGAAGAAGGCGAGCAGTAAGGGACAGGGAAGTGGCCGTGATGATGATGGGCCATGGCCTCTGCGTGCACCTGGGCACGTTGAAACTGTGCCTGCTGCCAGAGCACAAGAAAAACAATCATCCACGATACCTAGCTTCATGTCCCAGTTTGCAGGGCAGCGCAGGACAGGTGGTTGGTTGGATTGCAGCAGATAATGCTTCCAGTTGGTTAAGCACCACCCTGTCTTCCACCAAGTCCAGTCTCAGTAGCCGAGAGTCTGGTCAACACAATCCTCACCCTGATCCTTCTTCCTCCCACCATGGAGAGTCTTGCCAAACAAGTGATCCCACACTCAGATATTCCGAGGAGCTCTTTTCAGCCTTTTCATTCCTTCATTTGGGCCTCTCGACAAGCCCGATTAAAGAGGGACATGATATCTTGTGCCCTGATTCCCAAACTCTTGAGCATCCACAGTCACAAGAAGATGACGGTGGGGAACGGCAATTAGTGTTTCATGAGGTAGATGATGATGATGAGACACAGTTGCCAATAAGTCAATGGCAATTAGTGTTTCAAGTGGTTGATGAGGATGAGACACAGTTGTCAATAACTAAGGTTGTTGTTAGGTCAACAAGTCAGGAGGATGAGCAGAGTGAGGAAGTGGAAAAGGAGGTGGTGGACGATGAAGTCACTGACCCAACCTGGGAAGGTGGCAAGCCAAGCGAGGACAGCAGTACAGAGGGGGAGAAATTCGCAGCACCGCAACTGGCTGGAAGAGGCAGTGGGGTAGCAAAAGGGAGAAGGCGGGCCACACCAAACAGGCCCGCAACTGTTTCCCAGAGCAGACCCTTGTGGAAATCTCCCTTGCCAAACAGTAGGTGTTCTGCAGTCTGTCGCTTTTTTGAGGAAAGTTCGAACGACAAAAGAATTGTAATTTGCAACCTGTGCCATACAAAAATGAGCAGGGGCGTGAACACTAGCAACCTCACCACCACCAGCATGATCCGCCACATGGCATCAAAGCACCGTAATAGGTGGGCCGAACGCCTAGGTCCACAATCTGTGTCTGCGGGTCACACCACTGCCTCCTCTTTCCCTGTGTTACGTGCTGGCCAATCCCCTGTCGAAGGCGCAGGCCCGGATGCCTCTCGCCCTGCACCTGGACCTTCGCAAGCACCATCAGCGACCACATCCACTTCCGTGTCCCAGCGCAGCGCACAAATGTCCTTACCCCAGGCATTTGAACGCAAGAGCAAATATCCAGCCACCCGCCCACAGGCCATAGCACTAAATGCACAACTTTCCAAATTACTGGCCCTGGAAATGTTGCCATTTAGGCTTGTGGACACTGAGGCCTTCCGCAACCTGATGTCGGCAGCTGTCCCTCGTTACGCAGTCCCAAGCAGCCAAAATTTTTCACAGTGTGCATTGCCCGCTATACACCAGCATGTGTCCCGTAACATCACCCGTGCCCTGACCAACGCAGTTACCGGGAAGGTCCACTTAACCACTGACACATGGACAAGTGCTTTCGGCTTATAAAGAAGCCTTGATGCCTCTGGAGCCAGAACTTTTTCTTCTGCAGACATAGGCAGTGCCGCTTGTCTTTTGAGGGGATTTTACATAGGACAGTTTCCATTATATTGTTTGTACAACTGTATGCAGTCAGGACAGTGGAACGTGGGCCAGGACTAGACTAGAGAGCAGTGAGTACAAGCAGGGCTACAGTCACTGCTCCACGCGCCTTCTGCATACTAATGAGGGATTCCATAATGGGAGCGCTCATTATTATTTACTTTATATGATGCACAGCCATTTCCCCCCTACTTTTGGGGGAAATAGTGCGACTTATAAAGCTCTAGGGCATCCTTTCTATGGACTGGTGCCCAGAACAGAACTGCATATTCCAGATGAGGCCGCACGAAAGCGTTGTAAAGTGATGATATTATATCCCTGTACCACGTGTCCATGCAGGTTTAAAACATGACAATATCCTGCTAGCCTTAGAAGCAGCTGATTGACTTTGCATGCTTTTATTTAGTCTATGATCTATAAGGACACCCAAATCCTTCTCTACAAAAACAGTATAATAACCTTTTTAAAAACATCCTGTTTATCATATAAAAAAACTATAAAAAGTAAATATTATTGGTATTGCTGCACCTAAGATGTCTGAACTGCAAATGTTATTTTTCTGGCATGGTTTTTTTCTAGCACAGTTCCAGAACTGCTGATTTTTGGTAGCGTCAACTCCCTCATATACTGAGTAAAAAATGACTTAAAAGTTGTCTGTACCACAAAATGATATCAAGAAAACTAAACCCCCCCCCCCCCCCCAAAAAAGCAAAATAAAAATAAAACAAAACAAGCCTTTATGTACCTATGCTGAAAGAAAAATAAGATATATTTATGGATGTCAGAATATATCAACACAGAGGAAATCTTTTTTTTTTTAAGTGTTTTTTCATTTTTTAAAAGGTTGTTAACCACTTAAGGACCACAGGTTTATACCCCCCTAAAGACCAGGCCCTTTTTTACAAATCGGCACTCCACAACTTTAGCGGTTTATTGCTCGGTCATGCAACTTACCACCCAAATGAATTTTACCTCCTTTTCTTCTCACTAATAGAGCTTTCATTTGGTGGTATTTCATTGCTGCTGACATTTTTACTTTTTTTGTTATTAATCAAAATTTAACGATTTTTTTGCAAAAAAATGACATTTTTCACTTTCAGTTGTAAAATTTTGCAAAAAAAAACGACATCCATATATAAATTTTGCTCTAAATTTATTGTTCTACATGTCTTTGATAAGAAAAAAATGTTTGGGTAAAAAAAAATTGTTTGGGTAAAAGTTATAGCGTTTACAAACTATGGTACAAAAATGTGAATTTCCGCTTTTTGAAGGAGCTCTGACTTTCTGAGCACCTGTCATGTTTCCTGAGGTTCTACAATGGCCAGACAGTACAAACACCCCACAAATGACCCCATTTCGGAAATTAGACACCCTAAGGTATTCGCTGAAGGGCATAGTGAGTTCATAGAACTTTTTATTTTTTGTCACAAGTTAGCGGAAAACGATGATTTTTTTTTTATTATTTTTTTTTCTTACAAAGTCTCATATTCCACTAACTTGTGACAAAAAATAAAAACTTCCATGAACTCACTATGCCCATCAGCGAATACCTTGGGATGTCTTCTTTCCAAAATGGGGTCACTTGTGGGGTAGTTATACTGCCCTGGCATTCTAGGGGCCCAAATGTGTGGTAAGGAGTTTGAAATCAAATTCTGTACAAAATGGCTGGTGAAATCCGAAAGGTGCTCTTTGGAATGTGGGCCCCTTTGCCCACCTAGGCTGCAAAAAAGTGTCACACATGTGGTATCTCCGTATTCAGGAGAAGTTGGGGAATGTGTTTTGGGGTGTCATTTTACATATACCCATGCTGGGTGAGAGAAATATCTTGGCAAAAGACAACTTTGTATAAAAAAATTGTAAAAGTTGTCTTTTGCCAAGATATTTCTCTCACCCAGCATGGGTATATGTAAAATGACACCCCAAAACACATTCCCCAACTTCTCCTGAATACGGAGATACCAGATGTGTGACACTTTTTTGCAGCCTAGGTGGGCAAAGGGGCCCATATTCCAAAGAGCACCTTTCGGATTTCATTGGTCATTTTTTACAGAATTTGATTTCAAACTCCTTACCACACATTTGGGCCCCTAGAATGCCAGGGCAGTATAACTACCTCACAAGTGACCCCATTTTGGAAAGAAGACACCCCAAGGTATTCGCTGATGGGCATAGTGAGTTCATGGAAGTTTTTATTTTTTGTCACAAGTTAGTGGAATATGAGTCTTTGTAAGAAAAAAAATAAAATAAAAAAAAATCATCATTTTCCACTAACTTGTGACAAAAAATAAAAACTTCCATGAACTCACTATGCCCATCAGCGACTATAGTTATACTGCCCTGGCATTTTCCAGGGGCCCTAATGTGTGGTAAGTAGGTAAATGACCTGTGAAATCCTAAAGGTGCTTTTTGGAATGTGGGCCCCTTTGCCCACCTAGGCTGCAAAAAAGTGTCACACATGTGGTATCGCCGTATTCAGGAGAAGTTGGGCAATGTGTTTTGGGGTGTCTTTTTACATATACCCATGCTGGGTGAGAGAAATATCTTGGCAAAAGACAACTTTTCCCATTTTTTTTATACAAAGTTGGCATTTGACCAAGATATTTCTCTCACCCAGCATGGGTATATGTAAAATGACACCCCAAAACACATTCCCCAACTTCTCCTGAGTACGGCGATACCAGATGTGTGACACTTTTTTGCAGCCTAGACTCACCATACCCCTCACGGAATCCAAATGCGTAAAAATTTTTAGACATTTGGATACCAGACTTCTTCTCACGCTTTGGGGCCCCTAGAATGCCAGGGCAGTATAAATACCCCACATGTGACCCCATTTTGGAAAGAAGACACCCCAAGGTATTTAATGAGGGGCATGGCGAATTCATAGAAATTTTTTTTTTTTGGCACAAGTTAGCGGAAATTGATATTTTTTATTTTTTTCTCACAAAGTCTCCCTTTCTGCTAACTTGGGACAAAAATTTCAATCTTTCATGGACTCAATATGCCCCTCACGGAATACCTTGGGGTGTCTTCTTTCCGAAATGGGGTCACATGTGGGGTATTTATACTGCCCTGGCATTCTAGGGGCCCTAAAGCGTGAGAAGAAGTCTGGAATATAAATGTCTAAAAAAATTTACGCATTTGGATTCCGTGAGGGGTATGGTGAGTTCATGTGAGATTTTATTTTTTGACACAAGTTAGTGGAATATGAGACTTTGTAAGAAAAAAAAAAAATAATTCCGCTAACTTGGGCCAAAAAAATGTCTGAATGGAGCCTTACAGGGGGGTGATCAATGACAGGGGGGTGATCAATGACAGGGGGGTGATCAGAGAGTCTATATGGGGTGATCACCCCCCTGTCATTGATCACCCCCCTGTAAGGCTCCATTCAGATGTCGTATGTGTTTTGCGGATCCGATCCATGTATCCGTGGATCCGTAAAAATCATACGGACATCTGAATGCAGCCTGACGGGGGGGTGATCAATGACAGGGGGGTGATCAATGACAGGGGGGTGATCAGGGAGTCTATATGGGGTGATCACCCCCCCTGGAAGGCTCCAGGGAGACGCCTGTATGTGTTTTGCGGATCCGATCCATCTATCAGTGGATCCGTAAAAATCATGCGGACATCTGAATGGAGCTTTACAGGGGGGTGATCAATGACAGGGGGGTAATCAATGACAGGGGGGTGATCAGGGAGTCTATATGGGGTGATCACCACAGTCATTGATCACGCCCCTGTAAGGCTCCATTCAGACGTCCGTATGCGTTTTGCGGATCCGATCCATCTATCAGTGGATCCGTAAAAATCATGCGGACATCTGAATGGAGCTTTACAGGGGGTTGACCAATGACAGGGGTGTAATCAATGACAGGGGGGTGATCAGGGAGTCTATATGGGGTGATCACCACAGTCATTGATCACTCCCCTGTAAGGCTCCATTCAGACGTCCGTA